>NC_134137.1:278312500-278937500 GCF_033958435.1 Carettochelys insculpta | reverse complement strand
TTCAAGAAGTCTGTAATTAGAAGACAAGGGTTCTCTTTCTAACAAAGGTCAGAGGCTGCTGTCTCCTGAGACCTGTGGTAAAATGAGCAGAACTGTCTGACAGGTTTTAGGGGAAGACCTGAGCAGATGCCATGTTGTTGTTTACTGAGGGGAGGGAGGTGGGGGACACATGACCCATCCCTTCCTCCACTCACACCCCTCTTTTTACCAGCCAGCCAGTCATTGGGGAATGTGGAGTTAGCTGCTGCTGCCCCCACCTACATGGAAGGCCAGGCTTGTACCTCTAGGCAATTTTAGCAGGAATCTGAGTTTTTAACTCTTTGTTGGCTGTGTATGGTAATGAGCTACACTGTCTGTGTGAGGCTGAGCTGTGCTTGCTTTCTGCCTAATGCAGATTTTCTGGAGGGTTTGTTGCTGATGAGTATTCCCACAAGGATTATAATGAGGAGAAGCTTAAGTAACTGCTTGTAACACATCCTAACCTCTTGTGCTTCATCATCACTCCCCAGTTACAGCATAGGTGCCTGGGTTACACATTCTTACATGTCAACAAAGCACCCAGGGGAAATGCGTAATTCTTTTTATGATTGTCATCGGTATTTATAAGGGCCCCAATATCTTCATGCCCAAGGACACTTTATATAGGTTTAAAATAGTACTAGATAATTTCATATGATGGGGGAATGTGTATTTTCCAACCCTGCGTAGTAGCCAACTCTGATCATTTGCAAGAATTTGAGAAGATGGCTAGCAGCTGGAAGAGTAAATGTCATAAGATTCAAAAGCTCTCTGTTGAAAGCTTGGATAAAGAAGATGTCTTATATCTTACGGTATACATGGTCAGGTTTGGGCGGTCATGTGTTTCCAGTAGGATGGAATTTCAGAGCTGTTCACTGTGAGCTTTTCCCTAAGGACAAATAACTGTTGTATTTCCTCTGAGGGCCGTTGTTACAGCTGGGCATAGGAGGAGGACTGGTCCCTGTGATAGAGTCCAAATTATTTTGGACCATGTAGATAGTAGCCAATGCTCTGAATTTCACTCCAAAATTAATTTAATAATTGCACAATATGCAACTCAAGTGTAGTGTATTCTTAGTATCAGAGGGGTAGCAGTGTTAGTCTGTATCCACAAAAACAACAAGAAGTCCTGTGGCACCTTATAGACTAACAGATACGTTGGAGCATAGTTAGTTTATAAGGTGCCACAGGACTTCTTGTTGTATTCTTAGTGTGTATTCTTCTTACACTATATAACAGGCAAACACCTGTTATGGCATAGCATAATTTGGAGCTTTTATCTGTCCTTCAGATTTACCATTAGTGGAGAGATTTTTTTTCTTGCCATTTCCCTGTTTGGAGTTAGTGACTTCTATAGCTGCCTTTTCAATCCCATGATTGTCCATCAGGCTTTCGTGAAGATTGACATCTCTGAGGTATGCTGCAGTCTGGTCCATGTACTGAGTCATTGGTCATCTGTCTGCCTTGGGTCAGTGTGCATGTGCGTGTGTCTGCTCTCCAAGTGCCTCCAACTGAATGTAAGTAACCCTCTACAACAACACAGTAAAATCACCTCCCTGAATGGGGTAGAGCAATGGCCGACCTCCTTGAGTCAACAAAATGCTAGTATAGTCATTGTATGACATGAGTTGATCCTAACAGCACTTCAGCAGCTGACACACTTCCTGTGATGGAGAGTGCTCTAGACACAATTTTAAACTGCACTGTCTCGGAGTTATGAGACTGCAACTCTCCCCACCCTCAAGTGTTTCGGCTGTACCTTTTCCTGATTGTTCGCATTAGCAACCTTTGTCATAACCATTTGGCCATGCTGGCTCCTCACACTGGGGGAAGTACTAGATGCAATGAGTTTTTGGCTGAAACCAGTGTAGCCGACAAGCTAGAAGCCTCTGGGCCCAAGCACCTTCCAGGTGCCGGTAGCAGCTGTGCTCAACCCTCAGGACTGACACATCAGCTAAAACCCCTACCAGCTGTGAAAAACAGTGCCAGTGTTTGCTATCCTTGTCTTTGGGAGGCAGTGGAGCAAGGCAGGAAGAGTATGGATAAAGTCAGGAAGAGGTGGGGTGTCAGTGAGGGCGTCGGGGCAGGGCATGAGGCAAAGCTGGGGTAGACCACCTCCCAGGAGTTCAGGAAGTCAGTGACTGAGGGCCCAGCAGGACAAAGAGTAGGAAATGCACCAGGACATAATGGATCTTCTCAGGTAGCAAACCCAAACATTAGACCCTGGTTGATCCACATGGCCAAAAATCCTGGGCCCTTCATCTTTTCTGATCCTTAGAGACATCCGTGGTTACTTCTCCCTAGGCTTTCCATCATACCATGTGGTATCTTGAGGTGGCCATTACCCTACTACTGCACACTGGGAAGCAGCAAGGAGAACTACAGCTTCATGTGCACTGACTGGGGAGAGCCATGGCTGGTGCATGCGTAGCCACAAAGTACATTTGTGCATTCAGATGGACACAAATGTTTACTGCCTTTCTAATTTTAGTTTTTCATTGTGTTGATTTACATTAAAACTTGTGTATCACTACCTGTGGTTTTATTAGCACATTGATATTCTGCGCTGTTTTTCTGCCCAATAAAGTTCTATTTCTGGAGAACAAAATTGTTTATTAGTTTACAACAAATATTATATATTACACTGCAGAGTGGTAGACAAAGCAAACAGTACTGGTAAATGCACACTGTGAGCACCACAGACCCAGGTTCAGGAAAACACTCAGTCCTATTTATAAGGATGCAGCAAGCATCGCACAGTCACAACAGCATCCAGAATTTCAGGCAAGGAGTCCATCTTAGAAAGCTACTGTGGTTGCCTGCTAAAAGTGCTCTTTCACAGCTACCCTCAACTACATAAATATACATTGCACTTTTAATAGACCTTGTGCCTGGTTGTAAAAGTCAGCTGACAGCTGCTCTATTTCCACCCAGGAACCAGCTTTTCCCACTTTACCTCACAGATTTTATGCAGGATACAACAGGCAGCTGTAACCTACTGTAATATTTTTCTCACTGAAAACAATGAGGAGTCCTTAAATGTGTTAGTTTTTGAGGTGTCACAGGATTCCTCATTGTCGTTGGTGAAAGACTAATAGGGTTCTCTCTCTGAAGGTTTTTTTTAAAATTGAGATCCAATCTTGTGAGTGAACACCACCAATGTCCCTTCAGTCTACCAAAAGCATGTTCATCCATCATTTTGTGTGGTCTGAGCTGGTAATCAAATCTTTTCTTGGTGTTATTGAGGTAGCCAGCATATAGCGTGAGGAGCAAAAGGTGGAATGGGTGCTGATTTTGCAATTTTCCCAGGGGTGCTGGATCTCTGCTCCACACCAGGCCCTGCCCCCACTCCACCCTTTCTCCCAAGATCCTACCCACCTTTTCCCACCCCATTCTCCTCCCTCCCCCATAGCGCACCCTCCCCTCACTCCATTCCTTCCCCGCAGTGCCTCCTTCATGCTGCTGAACAGCTGGTCTGGGGTAGATAGGAGGGATAGGGAGGAGCTGATTGGTAGGCACCAAGGATGAGACTGGGTGGGGGAAGGGGAGGTGCTGACATGTGGGGCTATCAGTGGGTGATCAGCACCCACTGTTTTTTTTTTCCCCAATGGAAGTCCCAGCCCTGGAATCCTATGGTTTTAAAGATGTGGTTTCATTCACCTCCTCTGTCCAATCTACACTCATATCAACACTTGCGTAGCCAAAGAACAGTAGCCCTTCCTGTTGATATACTCTGTGCAAGGTGGGGTGGTGCCAGTTAGGATGTGTATTGCCCCACCACAGTGTGGGAATCCCATTGGTGCAAATCTATCCACTGTTATTGCAATTTGTTGAGAGTCTCAGTCCTGCATAGGTGAGGTGAGAAGAGTATGGTATGTAAATATAAGAATGCGAACTTGTACAGCTGAAAATTTGGTAACTGCGCTCATCATTCCAAACCTGTCTTATTATGAGACCCCTACCATTCAGTGCTAATTTCTCAGCCACAGAAATGGTGTTCCACTGTGTGCTGCTGCTCCATGAATGACAACAGCAACCTTGAGTTGTGTGGGTTTTTTTTTTCCCCTGCTATGTCCCACAACAAACTCTCTTCCAAGAAATCCTCATTTCCCCTCTGCATTACTTTCTGCAGATCTGCAAATATGGAAGAATTGTGTGGTCTTTATTTGCAAGGCGCATGAGAATAGTGCAGAGTTGTTCACGCACTGTGCTTGTGGCAGAGATGGTGGATCGTGAAAAGTGCCAGGCTGGTCTGTGGATTTGTTTTTTTTTAGAAAGGTGCAAAAATGAGTGGGAAAGTGTGGCATAATGGATGGATAAAGTTGCATGATGGGAACTTGGTCCCAAACTCCCAGCAAGTCATTTTTGTCCCACAACCAGTAAGCTGAGCACTTGTGTAGCCACCCAGGAGAAATTAAGGTGCCACCCAACTGATTAACAAAGTGCACACAGCTGCTCATAGCCAGCTGCATGTGTTTTTGCTGGCAATGCATATCTGCTCATACCTTGGTGTAGGTCACAAAATTTATTCTGCCCATGGATGGAACCCTGCTCACAACACATTATGAAAAATTTACAAAAGGTGTTACGCTGGATGGTAAGGTGGGGCACTCTGGGGTTATGGCCACACAGTAAAATTATTTCTCGATAACAGCTGTTATTTTGAAATAACTTTGCTGTTGTCTACACAACTGCTATTTCAGAATAAATTTGAAATAGACGTTGTGTTATTTTGAAATCAGTAGACCTCATTGCAGTAGAAATAGTACCTATTTTGAAATGCTTATTTTGAAATATCGGAGGGGTAGCCGTGTTAGTCTGGATCTGTAACAGCAACGAAGGGTCCTGTGGCACCTTATAGACTAACAGAAAAGTTTTGAGCATGAGCTTTCGTGAGCACAGACTCACTTCATCAGATGCTGGTCTTGGAAATCTGCAGGGCCAGGTATAAATAAGCCAGAGCAAGAGTGGGGATAACAAGGTTAGCTCAGTCAGCAAGGGTGAGGCTTACTACCAGCAGTTGATCCGGAGGTGTGAACACCAAGGGAGGGGAAGCTGCTTCTGTATTTAGCCAGCCATTCGCAGTCTTTGTTTAAGCCAGAGCTGAGGGCGTCGAATTTGCAGATGAATTGTAGCTCAGAAATTTCTCTTTGGAGTCTGGTCCTGAAATTTCTTTGCTGTAGGATAGCTACTTTTAAGTCTGCTACTGTGTGGCCTGGGAGATTGAAGTGCTCTCCTATGGGTTTTTGTATATTGCCATTTCTGATGTCTGATTTGTGTGCGTTTATTCTTTTACGTAGAGACTGTCCAGTTTGTCCGATGTATATAGCAGAGGGACATTGCTGGCACATGATGGCATAAATTATATTGGTAGATGTGCAGCTGAATGAACCCACAATGGTGTGGCTGATCTGGTTAGGTCCTGTAATGGTGTTGCTGGTTGTAGATATGTGGGCAGAGCTGGCAACGAGGTTTGTTGCATGGATGGGTCCCTGAGTTAGAGTGACTGTGGTCCGGTGTATAGTTGCTGGTTAGGATTTGCTTCAGGTTGGCAGGTTGTCTGTGGGCAAGGACTGGTCTGCCTCCGATGAAGTGAGTCTGTGCTCATGAAAGCTCAGGCCACACAGTAGCAGACTTAAAAGTAGCTATCCTACAGCAAAGAAATTTCAGGACCAGACTCCAAAGAGAAATTTCTGAGCTACAATTCATCTGCAAATTCGACACCCTCAGCTGTGGCTGACACAAAGACTGCGAATGGCTGGCTAACTACAGAAGCAGCTTCCCCTCCCTTGGTGTTCACACCTCCGGATCAACTGCTGGTAGTAAGCCTCACCCTTGCTGACTGAGCTAACCTTGTTATCCCCACCCTTGCTCTGGCTTATTTATACCTGGCCCTGCAGATTTCCAAGACCAGCATCTGATGAAGTGAGTCTGTGCTCACGAAAGCTCATGCTCAAAACTTTTCTGTTAGTCTATAAGGTGCCACAGGACCCTTCGTTGCTATTTTGAAATAGGCATCGTTAAGGTGCAGAATAGCGCTTATTTCAAAATAGCTATTTCTAAATGAGCGCTATTGCATATCTTAACAGGACCTATTTTGAAATAGGCTCTGTGTGTGTAGACTATGTATTTCAAAATAGCTAAGTGTTATTTCGAAACACATTTTTGTGTATAGGAGCCCTATTTTGGAATAGGTATTCTGGAATAGCATATTTCAAAATAGGGCTGCTGTGTAGATGTAGTCTGGGAGACCAACCTATGATGCACCATACTTTGCATCAACAAAAATACTTGTGAGTATGTGCAGTGCTGATGCAAGAAGCCAAGAATGTACAGCAGTATACCAACTTTGGCCAATGTACAGCAACTTAAGTTGTGCAAACTTAAGAGTTTGTAGTGTAGGTATGGCCTTGGACACATCCCGCTTTGGTCCTTCTGTATGTGGTTTGATAGCTGTGTATACACATAGAATCATAGGTCTGGAAGAGACCTCAGGAGGTCATCTAGTCCAGCCCCCTACTTCAAGCAGGATCAAGCCCAACTAAGTCATTCCAGCCAGGACCTTGGCAAGCTGGGACTTAAAAACCTCAAGGAATGGAGACATATTTGCAAAATTTTAGTTACGATTTTGGTAGCCTTCCCTGATTTTTCTCTACTGCTGTGTCCCCTACTGGTATCAGTTTTTCCTTAAATTTGATTTGATTTTCTTCTTCCCATCTCTACTTAACAAAGGCTTCACAAGTCTTTTAGCAATTGTGTGAGTTTCAGCCTTCCTTCTGATGATTTCCTTCAGACCCCATTAGTGTTGCCAGTTAATTAACTGGGGGTGGGGAGAGTCATTCCTTTGCCTATATTAGTCTCTTCAGGATACCTTCTCTCACCAAAATCATGGAACTGGCATTCTGGTGGCAAAAATGAGCTGATAAGCCACGCAACTTGTCTTCTTTTAGGTACTTAGTATTTGTATAACCTTATTGAAGGTTTTTTTTTCTCTTATAGAAGACCAACACAAAGAAGATAATTAGGTTATAATCGAAAAGAACATAAAGAAAAAATGATCGTAACCATGATAATATGATGCAGAGAGCCAACCATGAATTTGTATAATGCAGTATTTGTGAAATAGTTGGGCTTCTTTTGCTGTTTTCAGTGTAATTCACATCTGTTCAGTGGAATTTATTAATCTTTGGTTTCCCTTGGAAGAGATAATAGATTGCATACTGTCAAAGGGACTACACAGAATCTGCTTAGCTGATCAAGGGGCTCTTACAATTACAGAATAAAATTCTTACCTCCAGTTATGTCCATATCCTAAGGCTTCTAAAAATAATATTGAATTAGATGCCCGCGGTATAGGGCCAGCATAGGTAAACATAGTTAGCAAGCATTCAGTACTGTTATATTGCCTGGAAAATTAGAATCTCATATTAAAAAATAATTTGACCTGGACTAAAGTGTCTTCTACATTTTGAATAATGTCTTAGTATCTTTAGATGTCTCCTGCAAAGATAGAAGAAGCCAAGGTTTTGTCGTGGAATTTTAATAGACTACGTGGAGCATAGGTGAAAAATTTGCTGCCTCCTCACTGACATACTGCTGTAATATTGCTCCACAGATAGCCTATCTGAATTCACTGGATGATCTGTGTGCGCACACTCATGAGTTGCTAATGAAGTAGGCTAGTCTGCAATAGTGGGGAAACAGGTAAAAAAAAATTGTTTCCTGATTTAAAATGGCGGGAGGGTGGGGAGACACAGCCAAACCCTTTCTCTGTTAATGGACCAGTCACAGCCTCTCTTCTTCACCATCTCAACCACTATGCCTTAAGCAAGGCAGTCCTCTGATGTTGCCTGTTTGACCTGGGTGTGACCACAATCATAGAACAGTGGTGATCATTCCTTCATTGAGGCTGCCCTGAGTTTCCATTTTATAAGCCCTGTTGAGCCCCACTCCCCTCAACCCCCCTCTGGGTATAAAATCCACAAACATGCATTGAGCCTCGACATTGGTCCTCTGAATCTGGGACAGAGTGGGAATTTTTCTACGTACTTCCATTTAAATCATATATAGGATTCCGGATCTGACACACAACAATGACCATATTTTCCTCAGTTCAAATATTGTTCCAATGCTTTTTTGCTGCTTTGTAAGGACAAAAACATTCAAACTTAATTTTCTGGACTCCCCCGGTCAAAATAATGAGCATAAGATTTAAGTTTTGTTCACTAAATCGAACATTAAAAATTATGAGCATTTTAAAATAACATCAGTGCCACGTGCCAGCCCTAGCAACCCCATCCTTTGCATCTCCAAATGTACTAACTTTTTTCTGGCCCTTAAGAGATCTTCCAGTTATGGCGTAGTGATGAAGAGGGCATGGAGCACGGATTGAGGCAATGAAAAGGGGATTGGACTGATGGTGTTGGGGAAGTTCTACCTCTACTCCTGGTGTGGTGTGTCTTCAATCTCCAATAAGTCTTAGTGAGCGTCTCCACATCTCATTGCAGGTCTTAATAGGTTCGCTGGGGTACTTGCAGCCCCTCTACGTTCCCTGGTAGCCTAATTAGATATGCAGGAGCTGAGAAGTCTTTGTGGGCCCATTGGGAGGCTGCAGAGGCTTGTTGGGGGAACTGACAGTCCTATTTAGGGTTGTTATGGACAGTTCCTTTGCCTAAGGGTTGCAAGAGAAACATCAGCAGTTGTTTGGGTCTTAAGTGTGTATTGAGGCTTGGACTCCTGCTGTTCTTCTGCAAGTCCTAATGTTCATGCGGCGGGAGAGAGGGGAGGTTGATGCACTTAGGTAAAGTCCTACTTCTATGCCCCTTCTAAATTAAAAGCATAGTCTCTCAATTAAGACACACCCGCTGACTTACCTGTGTCCTGGCAGGACACCATCCTTGACAGATGGAGTACCAAAAAATGCACCACGGAACCTCAGCTATCTGACATGTCTCTGATGCTGCGTCTACACTATGAGATAAATTTGAATTTAAGGCAGTTAGCTTGATATTACCATGTGGCTGTCTTCACTGTAAATACCATTAGCTCAATTTTGGGAGCACTAATATCAAGATTACAATATTATCATTACCTGACAGGTGTAGCGTCAAGCTCAAATTTAAAAGTTTGATTAAAAGCCAGTGTGGAGGTGCCACATCTTAAAACTGAATTTATTAGCCTCCAGAGGTGTCCCGTATGTAGCCCACCGTTCTCCTCAGTGCTCTGCTCTGGCTGCTGCTCTCCAGGTGCGCCGGAATTAAGTAATAGGAAGCCTGCGAATTTCAAAGCAGGAGCAGCGAGCCTGTGGCTGTGGGCTCATGTTTGTATGAGAGCTTAAGAAATGTCTGTCTTTCTTTGCTATTAGCACTGTGAGCACATCTACCCATTACAGATAGCCCCTGCAGGGAGTTCATGGTTCTGTCTCTACACTTGGATTTTTTTTCTGCGCTGCGTGGTGCCAGCCACTGCCCCACCGCACCACATGGCACTGAGGCTGTTATGGGGGTCGTGCTTGCGTAAGACGCAGAGAAACTTCTCAGTGATTTACATGTGTGTGTGAACCCCCTTCCCTCCCCCACAGGCACCACACAGTCAGGTTCTTTACCATGTTCAGCTGCATCATGTGGGTAGTCCCCAGCCCAGTAAAAGGATGTGCCTGCTGTTCGGTGCTGACCATGCTTCCAGGAAGTACCATGTCTTAGCTTGTCACATGTTTAGGGCTCCAAGAGCAAGAAAGAGTTTTGCGGGCTTGCAGTGGCTAAGATACTCGGAAGCTTGCTGCTGCTGGAGGGAAGTCTCCTCCAAGAGCTAAGAGAGTCAGGGTGCAGGGGGGGAACCACTTCAACTGGTCCCTCCACTGAACCCCCCAACCCCTAGCAAGGGGCCAGTGGGGCTCGGAGCCACAGGGGGGAAGTCTCCCCCAGCATCTAAGATAGTTGGGGGGACCACTTCAAATACTTCAACATTTCAGCTGGCTCTGCAATCCAGACCACAGCGCACGCACACACACCATGCCAAAAATATTTCTGGGGCTTGCTGTCCATTGTAGACACCTGCTGGTTTGATATTTCTGTTACAAAATCTTTCTCCTAACATTTCTTATCTGCCTTCATCCTATGACTCCCCCAAAACAAGTGGGGGTGAGGGAAGGGCTAGTTGAGATTCCTGTTTCCGTTATAAGTCCAGTGTATGAGATTTCACTGCCATCCCCTGTGTTGGCAATGTCTGTGTAACGAAGAGGGAAGACAAAGATCTTTTTTCTTAGATTTTTCTATCCTCTTTCTTCTAACTTTGAGAATACAGTCAGGGTTCCTGTGTTATTTTCAGGGATCGGATGCAATCATGGGAGGGAGGACAGTCAGTGGATGGCCAGTTGAGAACACAGCCTGTGCATATAAGCCTTATAGTGCACAGGAAAGCCAAAGACCCTACCCTAAGCAACTCTCTGTTTCCAAAAACTTTCCTATCGTCTCTTTCTTCGGGTTTTCAGGGTCCCTGTATTATTTGCAGGGGTTGGATGCGATCACAGGAGGGGGAGTCTCAGTGGATGGCCTGTTGAGAATTCAGCTACAGAAGAAAGAGATTCTGTAAACTTTTTTGCCATCTCTGTGGATGCCCTACTTTTTCTTCCTTCCAATGGGAAAAATGGACATTTGCTTACCACAGGAGGGGAATGAGGAAAATGCAATGTGGAAGATGTCAAAGACCAGCGAGCATACCCAGAGTGCTACAGTGATGAGGGAACTGTAGGATAGGTTCACACAAGGTACTACTGCAACAATTATTTGCCATTGAGTGTGGCAGCAATAAGTAGACTTGGTGAGGATAGTCAACATTGAATTTATAAATTCTAGAATTACAAAATCAATATTCGAGAACAACAAGAAGTCTTGTGGCACCTGATAGACTAACAGATATTTTGGAGCATAAGCTTTCGTGAGCAAAGACCCACATCAGATAAATTTGAATTTATCTCATAGTGTAGACACAGCCTGTATTTCTAAATGTTTCATTTCTTGTAACATTAACCTGAACTCTGAATTTTATGAGTTTAAATTTTGGTTTTACTTTACTTTGGTTTATGTGTTCTCTCATTCTTAACGTCACTTTAACAAATAACATTAGGAATAACTACAAAGACTGCCTTGCTGGGTCTGTATTACTAAAGTTACTAATTTTGGGAGTGACAACTTAAAAAGAGTTTCTGAATATCTGGTTCCTTTCTTCTTGCTATAAACTTCATCTTTCCTGGCTGCAGACTTGAATGGTAAGGAAATGAACTGAGATCTTTTGAAGTATTTATTTCCATTATGTAAGGCTCTGGTCAGACCTCACCTGGAACACTGCATGAAATTCTGGTCTCCCATGTTTAGGAATGATTTTCAAATTGGAACAGGTGCAGAAATGGACTATTGGAATGATCAGAGGAATGGAGAACCAGTCTCATGCCAGGAGAATAAGAAACCTGGTTTGTTTAGCCTAACCAAATGGAGGCTGATGGGAGATATAAATCATTGCTCTCTCAATACATCAGAAGGATAGAAACAGCATGGAGGAGAGGAGTTATGGATGGAATGATATGGTGAGATTACTTACACTAGCCATGGCACATCCGTGACACTAGTAGCAAATATCCCCAATGGCCAGAGATGGAAGACCAGATGGGGAGGGCTCTGAGTACTATATTTGGGCTTAGGGAGTAATTTTCTCCCAGGCCAGATTGACAGAGGGTGTTTGCTTTCCCCTGCAGTGTGAGTCAGGGGCCACTTACTGCTCTGAAGTATAGTAAATGGTGGATTCTCTGTAATTTGAAATCTTTAAATCATGATTTTAGGACTTGGGCAACTCAGACAGAGGTTAATTGTCAATTACAGGCCTGGAGGTGTTCCGTTCTGTGGCCTGCAATGTGCAGGAGGTCAGAATTGATTATCATGAAGGTCCTTTCTGGCATGAGTCTACAAGAAGTATATTTAAGGCCAGAAAGTTAATTACAGTAAGGTCACTGGTGAGACATCTGTGGCAATGTCCACAGAAAGGTGTGTTCCATTTGCCTGTTGGGAGGTTCTGTTTGGATTATCCCATTCCTATTAGCAGGAGGTAAACTCACCCCTGGCAGCTTGCCTCCACAGAGTAATCTCTTTTTAGAATCCTTCTTCATATGGTAGTGCATAGGTGAGCTGTACCTACCAGAAGAACGGGCAATCCTGTTTTTCCGTGTCTCCTTTGTACCATAACAGTATGTTTCCTCTTGAAACATGCCAGTGTAAGAAATGTGCCAGCAGGAGCTCAATACTACTGAAGGATTTCAGAGATCATTTGCATGAAAATACAAAGGTGTGCATATGTAATGCCTTGTAAACAAAGCCTGATGGGAGCAGGTGAAGCAATGACGTTTTGTCTATTGTAAACAACAGATTGTTGTGAAGTCACAATTCATGCTATCACACAATGTAAGGATTGTGGAGTCTCAACAATGTTTGAAGTTGTTGTGGGGATACAGAGTAGTCATCACCGCTGTGGATGGCAGAGGGCTCCCTCCATCTAAGCATTGTGAGGTAAAAGGAGTGTGTGTGGGGGTGGGGCAGGGGATAATGGTTGAGCCAGCTGGCTGGAAGCCTTTTGGCTACACAGCTGTGAGACTGGTTTGACTAGTTCTTCCCCCGCTGTTCAAAGGTAGGCCTAAAGATAGGTCTATAGTTATTCTGTGAGAATCGACCTTGGTGGATAGTGAGATGCTGTGGCTAGGCACAGAGCTGAATGCCGCTATGAGCTGAAATCACTAGTAGCTGAAGCTATGGAGAGCTGGAATCACAGGTTTTTGCCTACAGCAAAACCCACAAGATAGCAGCGGATAACTGGCAGGCGTGACTGGCAGACGGCTGGTAGGAGGAGTAGTGGGTGGCTGGCAGGCACAACCGGCGGCCAGCCAGTAGGAGAAGCAGCAGGCAGCTGGCAGGAGTGACTAGTGGCCGGCTGGTGGGGCAGCTGGCAGGGGGCAAGCAGAACACCAGATCAGCACAAAGGTGGCATTGCCTCAGGTTCAGTGAAGGAATGCATCAGGGTGATGTGTCAGGGCCTGCACGGACTGGACGGAGTTGTAAGTGGGGCATTTGAAGTGGGTACGGAGGAAGTTTGGGTATGTGCATTTGCTATTTACAATGTTGGACTGGTGAGCCTGAGAGGCAATGGATACTGCTCTATCTATTTGAGCTGGGACAGTTACTAGAGGATTGGTTATGAGCTCTGGGTGTGGTATTTTCCCAAGCTTATGCCATATGACTTTTCTGCATCTTTCATTAAGTTTCTTTTCTACATTCAGACTCTGTGCTTGCAAGTGAGGAAGCATGGCTTCTCTGAGGTGCCCAGGGGTGTGTGAATTTCCCAGGCTACTAGGTGAGGGCATGAGCCGGTTCTGTGTAAGGTGGATGAAGAGGAACCCCTACCTGTGAACCCGGCCCTGGTTGCTGCCGACTCCTTCCAGCAGAAGGGTTAGACCAGTGTTTGCGTATTTGTTTGGTAAGACATTCTAAAGGACCCTGGCAACCTTTTTAGGCAGCATAGTGTACACTCATTGTGTATTTGCCTAACATTTTCCACAAGCAGGCTGGTGCAGAAAGAAACATTTTCGGATGCCATGGACATTCAGATGAGACTTAATTTGTTGCTTCAGGCATTCTGATCCCAGTTGGTAATGCAGGACTCCTGGGAAGAGAGGTTCTGAGTGAATATGTATCTTTTTTTATAAGGTTAGTCACCAGCAGCACCCAAAGGAGTAAACCAGACCCAAAGAGAATCTGTTTATCTTTGTGGGACATGCAGGTGTTCCCAGAGACTTCTGTGCCCCTCCTCAGATAGTGCCCACCCCCATCGTCCGTCATCTCTATTTTTATTTTTACTTTTTTTAAAAAGCAAATCTGAGAGACTCTGGTTTACACATTCTCTTGCTGGGACGTTCTGACAGAGTCAGATAAGCACCGGAACACAGCCATTTAGTCACAGAAATTTCCCTTTGACAATTGCAAAGCACGTTTCCTTTCCCATCTCCACTCAGACTTTGGAGATAGTCCTTGAAGTATTTATCGCAGTGGGGCAATGAATGAGTCTTCATCCTTGATCAGTGTACTGTTTCTGCATAAATTGTGGCATCCTCTGTCTGACTTCTGGCTTAGAAAATAATCAGTTTCCCCAGTTTGAAATGAAATTCCTCTTCTGCTTTCCCCTCCAAGACAGAATCATACTACCTCCCACCTCTTGGCCAGAGGCATGCAACACAATTTAGGAACACCAGTATATTCAGGAGCATTTATTAACAGTAAAAGGATATGGTAATCTTTATTTAGGTCCCAATTTAAAATTAACTACTTTTTAATTCCCTCTTACAGGAGAGGGTTCAGAATATTCTTATTTGCTAACAAAAGGTGATATTTTCCTGAGGGGAATTTTCCATACCACTATATTATTTGCGTTAGCAGCATCTGTCTAGAAGAGCAATTTAATTTCATTTCCCTCCCTTCTGCATCTTGATTTCCCTCACCTTCTGTCATCTGATTGGCCCATTTTCATTTTTGACTCTCCTTTTGGCCTGCAGTGTTATGAGTGTTGGGATGGGTTATACTGAGTTAGTTCCTGGATGGAACCTTCAAGGAAAACCTGGGTACTGTAGAAAGTGCTACTGGTGGTTTTCAGTGGTAGTACTTTTGTCAATTTGTTTTGAACCTCTGTCTTGATGTGTTGCCATGGGGCTGCTTCTGGAGAGGTCATTTCTTGACCAAGACTTCGCTCTTGTCTCCTCTCCTCAAATAGTCATCCTCCGCCTTACCCCCACCCTACAACAAGGAGTCTGGGTGTACCATTTTTTGTACTTTTTTGATCTGATTACATGACAGTTAAAATTTTGTCATGTAATTGCTCTAAAACCGTACCAGGTATTCACATGTCTCCACCTGAATGCAGTCATAACTTTAGCTTAGTTATTTGTGAACAAATAGGGTGGTTAGGTCCCTTCTAGTCTACGGATTTTAACTAGATTAGAGGACTTGAGTGTTGTAATGTTGGCACCATGATATTATGATGTTTGTTATATGAACAGGATTTTTTAAAACAAAAACTAACTACCTCTGATTAAGTGTCCCATAACAGTTTTTATTAGAATAAGGGTGGCAACTCTGTCCTGCTTCCTGGCCATATTCCCATTTAGATCATTAAATTCTGCCAATCTAGATATTAAATAAAATATGATCTACTTTGTGTCCTGTTGTCATACATTGAGTAGAGTTGCTGTGTGGTGTTAAAAACAGTTGCTGGGATTTACCCCAAGAATGGCTGCATTTTCCAGCTAGAGAACTTTGTCCATGAAAATCTTTAGAATTTTTCATGATTGAAGATGCTACATGAATAAAAAAATATTTGTTTAATCCTATTTCTGTTTTCCCTAAATTTCTTATTCATCCTTAGACTTTTCTCTTGGGGATAGGGGGGCAAAAAAAGTAGCATGATTTAGTGAGTAGAGCATGAGACTAGCAATAGCAAGTCCTTGGATTCTTTTCCTGTCACTGACTTGTTGTGTGACATTAGGTAAGTTGCTTTATATGTGTAGTACATATGCGGAATAATCATATTAAGGAGACTAATTATAGTACAGTTATCCCTGACTAGATTCCAACATGGCTAAAGTGTAACTACTGTAGATGGGCTCTAAAAGAAGGCCCAAGACTTTCACCTAGTTAAACAGTGGCATTTCATTCTGCAGACTTTAAATGGTAAATTATAGAGATGTCATTGTGCTTCTTTGAAGATATTTCAGCTCCCCAAACTCTTTCCCTCATGTCCAAGAGGTGCCTACCCACTGTGCACATGGGGGAGCCTAATCTGTGCTAGACTCACACAATAAATACTGACCCTGCTCTTAACAAGGAAGGGATGGCAGCAGTCTGCTGAAAAATGAACAGTATTGAAGAGTAAGTGTCTTGAGATGTAGGAAAAGGAAGGAGAAAGTGAAACTCCAACAGCAAGCAGTAATAAAGCCAATACTGGCAGGATGACTGAAGGGTTTTACATCTAAAAGGTATCTCCCAATAGCATAAGGTGTATTTACAGCCCGTGAGACACATCCAAAACCAAAACACTGATTAATTCTGGCAAACTCAAATGGGCAGGAGAGCTTGGGAAATGGGTTGCAGAGCACAGAGAGGCTGAAACGAGATTCCCTCCTAGAGCTGAATCCAAGCAATAGTGTTTTGTGATTATATTACAGTAGGGCCATAAGGCTGCCTTGCAGGAGTCTGTGAGGGAAAACATCTCTGAGTCAGGCAGAGGAAATTGCCTTGTAGTGCATTGGGCAAGGAGTGGTCTAGCTTAGTTTCTAACCTGTGAAATCATAAATGCAAAATGCAGTCATAGCCATTTGGACACAAACATAGCCATCTCAGCATTATAAACAAAGTTGGGTGGAGACGCTGTGCCTTCAGATTTTGAACACATAGTTAGACTAGCTGTAAGGTAGAAGATCTTCAGATTAGGGTAGCATGAGGTGCCTGGGTAAAAAGTGATGATCCAATACCATAAGTGGGTCTGCCCCACGAAAGCTCATCACCTAATAAATTATTTGGTTAGTCTTTAAAGTGCTACTGGACTGCTTATTGGTTTTGTTAGAATACAGACTAAGACGGCTACCACTCTGTTACATATGTAAGAAAGTATTTTTGTCAACCTGGCATACAAGTTCTCTCGTGACTCCCTAATCCAGAGACCTCTCATGAGTATCTGTAATGGAGCAACTCAGCATGATCTGCTGTCATATTCTGCTTTCCTCCCTGGTAGGTATTTAGTAATCAAGAATAGCTTGTGGAACGTGCATATCCAGCCATTGTAGGCAGGCCACAATTACTACCAAACTTTTTGTGACAACTGAGAGGGCTGCCGCCATCCCAAAATGCCAAACTGCAAAATGGTAGTGGTGTTCTGCTGTGGAAAATCTGAGATACTTGTGCTCTTTAGGAATCATCCTTGTATGTGTGGTCCAGAATGTGTAATTGGTTACCCTTATCTAAAAGAAGCCTGATAGTTCTTGGGGTGGCGATTTTGAATTGTCACTGAGGAAATAGTGATTTAGGTCCCTCAGATCTAGGGTGGTCTGGAGCCCTCCTGTTTTTTAGGGCACAAGGAGTATCCCCTTGGGTCTAGTTCCAGGGCTATGATATCTTTTTTACCAGGATGGTCAGGATTTTTTCACAGCATCTTTTCTTGGTGAGGTATCAGATTCATGGGAAGTGGGCATTAACAACTATACGTTAGAGGTCGTCCACAAGTTCGTGTACCTCGGGTCCACCATCACTGACACCCTGTCGTTGGACACTGAGCTAAATAGGAGGATCGGAAAAACAGCCACAACTCTGTCCAGACTCAGCAAGAGAGTGTGGAATAACAACAAGCTGTACACTCACACCAAAATGCAAGTCTACAGAGCCTGCATCCTCAGCACCCTCCTTTATGGCAGCGAGACTTGGACCCTGTATGCCCGCCAGGAAAAGAGGCTGAATGTCTTCCACTTGCGCCGCCTCAGGCGCATCCTTGGAATATCATGGAAGGACAGAGTGACCAACACAGCCGTCCTCGAGCAAGCTGGAATCCCAACTATGCACACCCTCCTCAGGCAGCGTCGGCTCCGCTGGCTTGGCCACGTCCACAGGATGAATGATGGAAGGATTCCAAAAGACATCCTGTATGGTGAGCTAGCCTCTGGCAAAAGACCTCCCGGACGCCCCCAGTTGCTCTACAAAGATGTCTGCAAGAGAGACCTCAGAGAGGTAGACATCGAGCTGGACAACTGGGAAGAACTAGCAGACGACCGCAGCAGATGGAGGCAGGGGTTACACAAGGTCCTTCAGAAGGGCGAGATGAGGATCAGACAGCTGGCAGAGGAGAAGCGAGCGCACAGAAAACACACTAAGGACTTGCCAGATACCCACCACATCTGCAAGAGATGCAGCAAGGACTGTCACTCTCGTGTGGGTCTTCATAGTCACAGTAGGTGCTGTAAATGAAGTCCTCAATTGAAACTATAAAGGGCGCGATCCATAGTCTATGCAGACTGCAGGACGCCTACTACTGGGTAGTGTGAAACCTGATTTTGTAGCCTCATTGAACAATTCTCATGACCTATAGGGCACTGGTGGCAAGGGCCAGCCCTAAAAAACACTTCTCAATTTGTCTGCAAGGGATTGTTTCTGGCTGAGTACTGCTGGTGATAGAATGAGTCTGTGTGTGATGGTTGTGGAAAAAGGGTTTTAAGACTTGAGTTCCAGATGTTGCCTTGGGGACTAAATGTACTCTGTGCAGCAGTGGAATTATGGAGCTTCCTTGAAACCAATGGTCAAAATGAAATGCAGCTTTCAAGGCAGAGGCTTTCCTTTACCTTCCTTGCCTTGTGAAATGGACTTAAGGGGCAAGACGGGCTGTGAAAATACAGAGTAGCTTTTTGCCTTAGAGAACTATTGGTTACTCAGGAATTTTTGAAAATCAGGCAACCTGTTTAAGCGCTTAATTTTAAACACTTGTCTTTTAAAATCTCCCCTAAAATTACCTGTATGTATGGAGCTTGCATTTCCCTGGGTTGTGCTGTGTCAATGAACTGCTTTGTTTTTTTTGAGGCTGTGCTTCTGTATTCTGGAATCTCCAGCTTTCATTTAAAAAAAAAATACCCATTATAGTTGAGAAGAAAATCTTGAGAATGTGATCCAAGTGCAGTCAAAGCAGGGATGCCCTCCTGAATCTGCAGGCAGCCTGAAGTAATATCTCCCAGAGATGTAAACATGTCCCATTCATGAAATGTTAACTGAAATGCCCAGTGAGATTAATGTGAGCATTGCTAACTATTTCACTGCAGTTCAGTGAATACAAGAAAGAAGCAGAAGGGTCATATTATAATTTGCGCTATCTGGAGAGTGATAGCTTATTTTGGTTCCAAGACTGGATGATGATTTGAGGGGGAAAAGTGATAATCTCCCATTTGATCTGCGGGGTCAAAAGGCCGAAAGGAAGGGTAGAGCCTAAGGCATTGTTTTAGCTGCACCATTGGGAAGCCAACTAGGAACAACTCATTGGGTGCATTGAGACCTTCCTGGGCCACCACTACGTGCCTGTTCAAGAGCCTAGTGTTCTGGTAGTGGGCCAGGTGGCTTCTTCCCTGGTTTAAGTGGCTGCTGAGAAAACAATGCTTTGGTTACATCCTGGTCATTCTATCAAGCATTTCTTTGCGGCCGCGAGGGCCGGAAACAAAACACCCCATCCTCCAGAGATTGTGATCAATTGGTCTGAGAGACAGGACCCTTTTGTGCCTGTATCTTAATCCAGTGTAGCCTGTGTTGTATCGGAACCCTACTGAGGGGCAGTCAAGCTTGAGGAGTGCAGCAGAGCAGGTGCAGGCCTATTTCGAACATTTTCACAAACTATGGTGTTGGCACCTCATTTTGTCACCCTGGGTAGGTAGAGCTGGTGGGAGTGAAGCTTCATGTTGAGGCCTGTCGTTGTATATAATATACAATGTGAGGATAAGGAGCAAAGGTGGCTTCATCTGTTCATTCGTTTCATCTTCCAAGATAAAAGTACAGTAAACCCTCGATTTAATGAACTAATGCGGGAAAGGGGGTACCTTTATATGTGAGTGTTATACTGTACGATGGTGCACGGACCATCCCAGCCCATCACTCACCCTGTCCTCTGCCTCCCCCTTCCCTTCCCCCTTGCTGCTCCATCCTTCTCCTCACTCCTCCAGCTCTCTCTCCCAGTTACTCAGAGAGAAGCTGAATGCCGGCCTGGCTCCTTCCACCTCGTGCAGCTCTCAGCACTGCGGGTCCTCCAGCCCCCGGCTCTGAGCCACCCGTGTGAAGGTAGAGCTTGGCTGCCACCAGCCTGCCAGTGGGCAGCAGCCTCTGTACCCATGGCTGCTGCTCAGTGCCACTGCAGGCAGTGGCAGCCGGGCGCCAACATGTTCCACACACATGGGGCTGGGGGAGGAAAGCCCCTGACCCCACCGCAATCCCCCCGGCTCCTCTGGCCCCAGTGACCCCTCCAGCCCTTGCAGTGACCCCTCCAGCCCTGGCGGCCCCAGCCGCTCCAGAAGCTCCTGCACCTGAGTAGTGGTTCTGGTGAGTCTCTGGCATTTATTTGTGGGGGGAGGGGGCAGGGAGGCTGGCAGGCAGCGTCCGTTACTTCTGAAGTCCGTTATATCAGGGTCCATTAAGTCGCGGGTTTCCTGTAATTGTCTTAAACACTCACAAGTCCAAGGAGATCGTTGCCTCTGCCTCTTGGTCTTGAGCCATTCAAATATGGTCTCTTACATTAGAAGAGAGGCCAAGTGAGGCTCATCATTTGGGGCCTGGTGAGGAGAGGTAATTCTGCATCTCAGGATGGGGAGGAGAAAGTAAACCCGTTGTGCTGGTTTGGACTAGCAGTTTTAACAGGTTAGTTAGATGAGAAGTGACACTTGTCCAATGAGACTGGGCATGGGGGATGGGGTGGGGGGAAAGGAGGGAAAGGACTTGCTGGGTCTTGTCTCTTCAGACCCTTTGTGCTGTGCACCTCTGCCACAGCTGGCTCCTGGTTGGTGGGTTTTTGCAAAATTGAAACTGGGGATTGGACACTGGAGGTACTAAGCAATCAGTTGCTCACCTCAGCCAGACATTGCGGGAGCAGGGCCCCAGGGCGTTTGGAACTTAATACTCTCCGCCAGTCAGGAGCAAAGCCAGCTGCTTTAGTGATAGGCAGAGACTTGTAAAATATGGATGTAGGAAGCCACCTGCAAAAACAGATTAAATCCTTTTGTCTTTTGATTCTTTCCCCTTCTGATCGCCTAACCCTCCCCGAGATCTTTCTTCTCTCTCTGTTGATCACTTTGGGCTGCTTGGGATTCTAAATACTCCATCTTAGCATCAGAGTTCTCAAGGTTAGTTCTGTACCTTGGTCCCTGCAAGGAGCATGCTATAAATATGTAGGGCTCCTGAATTATGACTAAGCTTTGCATGTTGACTAATCTTGGCTAAGACGTTAAAGGAATAGAGCTGTGCACAGTTTCCAGGTGTACGGATGACTCCTGCAGAGGGAACTAAAGGGAAAGGGAGGTGCAGAGAGGAGAGGAGGACTTGCTCTCATCCTCCGTGACCTTGGAGAATACTTCTCTGCTTCATTCATGTTTAAAGCACCCATTTCTAAAGTAAGCACACTCTGGAGTTAGAGGAGTTGGTCTGCATTTATTACTAACCCCACCCTTCCCTGCCTTTTGCAAGAATCTTGTGAGGCCCATGGTTGTGTTTTTAGAAGCAGAATGACAGAGAGAGATTCCCTAGAGGCAAATGCAGAGTGTGTGCTCTGCACGCCAGTACAGACACACAGGGCTGGGAACTCCCAGAGAGATTGAGTGAGTGAGTGAGAGCGAGCACAGAACAGCCACACAGTGTTGGAGGAGGAGGGGGAGGAAGAGGCGAGACGCTTTTTAATCCTTAAACTGAGCAATTTGGATTTTTTTAAAAACCCTTTGACTCTACTCTTTACTGAAGTGCCTTTTGCGTTCCAGGATCACGTCCCTGCTGGGTTTGAACAGCCCAGGCTGACATGATGTACCTCTGGGTGAGTAGAGGCTGTGTATGTGAGGGCTTACCCGCTTTGCACATATAAGGAGTGGAAAGCTGAGGTGATTCTGTACTAGCATGAGTGGCCTTCCCCTCAGGGCTCAGCTCTCTGCAGCTTCTACACACAGTAGCCTTTACACTCCTCTTCTAAAAAAATTCCTTAAAAATATATATCGGTAACTGAATTTTAAACAGACTTTTCCTGCGGCAAGATCCCTCTGAGTTTGTATGTTTTTCAGCAGATGCCTCAGACAGAGAAATCTCTGTGGAATTCTCCTCCTTCTCTAGCACCTGTAGGATCTGTGCTTTTCCCAGGATGGGGGCTGATCCCATACACTTATTTCTATGCTTTGTGGAATTTTGGTATGACTGAGGGGCACTGTGGGGGTGCAAGAGAGAGAAATAAGTTTGATTGTCAAATGCTAGGAGAAGAGAATGTGATCAGTGGAGGATTAACATCGTAATTGGGGAGTATGCAACCAGAAGTTTGATGCAAAGATGCTTTTATCAGAAGTGCCAGGATTACTGCAGTTTTGGGTGGATTATGGGATATGATGACAGGAAGTGCATGTGAGATGATAAATATCTAGCTAGCTTTATAAAATTTACATAAATTTTCATTCTCTGAACAAAGAGTGAAATATTCTCTGGAGTAGTCAGCTCTTAGGCTACTTGGCTAGGAAGTATAATTCTCTCTGCTCTTTTGTACCCTTGAAATCTGTCATTTGCCCTTGGATCTGTTAGCCATGTGCCCAAGATTGCGGGTTTCTGCATGTGATGATAGGATAATCAGGCCAAAAGTTGAATATATTGATTACTGGTGAAATCGTGGGGTTTTGTCATGATCATTTTTGAAATCACGTTTCTCCTCTCCCAGCACTTCCCTCCAGTTTATTTAGAAAACAAAGGAAGCCCTGGAACACGGGCATTTTACTGCTTTTTACTTTCTTCAGTTAAGTTCACTATGATTACAAAGCTATAGTGTGTACACAACGCATGCTGGGCAATGCATGCTTCTTTTTATAGGGTTGGCTCTGTTGTCAGACAGATTTCCACTTTTAAACCCCTTCTCCAATCCTGTCTTCTGGGCTGCAAACGTGGTCATCAGTTTTGCCAGAGAGTGAGTTAGACCTATTGTGGAACAGATAAATTGCTGCTTAATCAGCTGGGTAGGGTGAAGCATGAAGCTGCTCCACCTTGCTGGTACTGATTTTAGCTGACAAGTGACAATATTGAGAGAGTTCCCTGTGGACTACGGGTACATCTGTACTGGAAGGTAGATGTACAGCTCAAGTAGATGTACACATACTCGTTTTGATCAACTGTGCGCTAAAAGTACCTGTGTAACCCTGGCAGTGCACACAGCAGGACAGCTAGCTCATTCCAGTACAATGGGCCCAGCACCAATGTTCCTGCCAATCTTTTTCCATCAAGTACAGAATAAATTTTATGTGCAGCAATGTATATGCAAATGTGCACCACCAGTAGTAACACACAACCTAACTGTGGGCACTCTGCTAATTAGCTGGGCAACATAGGAATCTCTTCTGAGAAGCCACACAAGTGCCCAGCTTACAGGGAACACTGTCCAGGCCCCGGAATTGGTACTTGGGCAGCTAACCCTTCCTGCAGCTCATGCTGCTGCAGCTGCACTGCTGTTTTTAGTATTTTAGCTGGATCAAAACTAGCACATGTATGTCTGGAAATTACACTTCTAGCTCCAGCATAGATTGGCTAATGTGTAGGAGCAGATGTCAGTAGCCCTGCATTCCTTTGTGTGTGTGTGCGTGCATGTGTGTTAACAGTTCCAGGTCCAAGGGACGTGACTTGCCAATATGTCAGCCCAGAGAAACTCATAGAGGTGTGCTTCATCTTCAGACAAGAGTCATTTTGAACTGCTTTATTGCTGTAGTAGGATTATAGTTAAACTGAGGCTGTTTAAAGGGTTTTCATTGCTAAACCAGTTCTAAGAGTGCTTTCTCGTATCAAATATGTTGGTTTTAAAATGGGTAACTGGTGACATTCTTCTCTGTTCCTGGTACAATGTCTAGGAAATGTTCTGCAACCCTTGTTCTTTGTGGATGGTCTCTCTTGCCCATTCCACAGAAGCCTTGTGTCCCAGTGCATTCTGTATTCCCTTTTATTTTCTCTCACTGACGTACCATAAGAACTAGGAACCCGGAGTTACTTATCTGATTTGACCCCGAGTCTATTGAGCCATATCCATACTGTAACTGGGCCCTAATTTTGTTGCTTCAGTACTTGTGGTCACCATCAGGATTCCCTCAAATATTTTCCATCCATGGGCAGAATAAATGTCATATGTACCAAGGCGTGTGTGGATGTGCATCACCAATACATACACATGCTGTGGGAGCTCTGCTAATCAGCTGGGCAGCATCTAAATCTCTCCAGGGCGGCCACCCAATTGCTCAGCTTATGGGGAACACTGGTCACCACTCTTTTTGTTCCTCGTGCTCTATTTTCTCTGCTCAGTGTCTTTTGTCCATAGACATTAGAACTGCTGTCAATCAGTGGAAAATCGTACTGAGTCATTCTTCAGTTTAGTGTATAAAGCTATGTTATTACAGTGCTAAGTTTGTGATTTTAAATGTGCAAGCCAGGAAATCCAGAGATGAAGTTCCCACAGCAAATGTAACTTTGTCCCTTGTGTGTGCACATTACAGTGATCCTGAAACGCTGAACATGGTCACATATTATTTGGAAAATGCAATGAAATAAAATATAAAGGAACTGCACTTTTCTCTGACTGGGAGTGCAGAGTGGAATCCAGTCCGGAAGAGTACAGTATCCAAACCACTATAGCTTGGGGGTTTTAACTGCCACCTCCTTTGAATGAGCCATCATCATATTCAAATTAAATTTCCTGCTTGCTGATCTGTACTTTCTAGTGTACAATCTATAATGTATCACAGGATCTTTTAAATAAGGCCTTTGTAGGCTGCAGTGCATTCCTTGGATGCCAAGGTCCAGAGAGTGGGAAATTTTAAAATCTAATGTAATGAACACATCTTTGGGAAACAGCTGGCTGTGTTGAGGGAAGCTGGGAAGACAGGGTAACAGTGGATCTGCACACTTATTATAGTAAGAAATGCTGTTTACCATAGCATCTTGATAGCATGGTATTCAGTTATATCAAGTCTGCTGTGATTCACTGGCAATAGGGCAGGCTAGTGCTCAGATCAAAATACAGGAAAAACGTGCCTGCTGTTTCAGATGAATGTAGAACAGTGGTTTTCAACCAGTGTGCGCCATGAGAACTGTCCAAGTGTGCCATGAAATTTCGTCAGTTTTCCCCTCCCTGTGGCTCTTGGTGGTGGTGGTGTGGAATTGATGCCCCGCACCAGCTGGGGCTCAAGCAGTACAGTTGCCTGGGTCCCAGTTGGTGTGGGGTTCGTCAGTTTACCCCTCTGTGGTTGCTCTTTGCAAAGCCACTAGGAGAGGAAAGGCTGACCCTGCAGGACTCTGTTCGTGCCAGGAGGCAGCTGAACTGCTGCTTCCCAGCCCAAACGAATGAGCTGTCGTGGAGCCCCTCCCCACTTCCTCTTGTGGCAAAGGGGAGTGAGGGCGGGCAGGAGCCTGTTGGACATGGTTTAAATGCTGCATCCTGGCTCCAATGGACTGGTGGGGAGGGGAGGCTGCTTTCAGTGGTTACTTGTTTGCTCAACATCCCTAGCATGGCGTTGAGCAGATTTTGAACTTGTGCCTGCGCTCGTGTCTAAGGCAGTGTATGCTGTGGTGGATTTGAAACATTAATGCCTTTGATCCTTGTTTAGTTTGTTGTGTGCACTGCTATGCTGCAGAGCTCTCTAGTAAGACTGTAACCATAGTAAATGTAAGTAAGTATGGTGTTTATGAGCAATCGATTCAGCTTAAAAAAGCGAGTGTGCCATGGAATTTTTTGTCTCATTGACGTGTGCTGTGTTACTGAGAAGGTTGGGAAACTACTGGTATAGAACTTTAATCCTACAGCTTTCATATTTCTAAACTCTTGTCAAACTCAGAAAGGATAATATTCCTTATTGTGGACTAGCCTAGCTGTAAGTGAAATCTAATGGGAATCTTACTGCTGCAGTCCACAGGAGGCTTGTCAGGTTTGGGAGGGAAAGAGAACTCGTCTTCCCAGCCTTGTCCTCCTGTGCCCTTGAGCTGAAAGTACGAAAAGGTGTGAAGTAAAACAGACCTAGCTGAGTATGCCTCTGTGTTGCTATAGCTAACTGCTGCTTTGTGCTTCTGTTTATAGCATTGGGGCTCAGATCCTCTGTTTTGTGTGAGAACAACGTACCAGCATCTCTGTCATGCTACTGCCCTATTTGCCTGAACTTAAGCTTTGACTTGAAGTGCAACCAAGGACATGTCTGTGCTTGAAAATTTTCTAAAGTAGCTATTTTGGAATAGTTATTTCAGTATAAGCCACGGTATGGACACTAGTTCTGGAATAAGTGTATCAACATGGGGCTTATAACAAAATAACTATCCTGGAATATTTCCAAGTCTAGACAGGTCCCAAATTTGTAGCTGTTTCTTGGCTCATTTTTTTGAAGTTATCTATTGCAGAGATGTCTACTTGTATCTTTGATCCAAAATGATAACTCTGAAATTAATTAGTGGCCCCATTCATTTCACTGGGGTCTGAGGTGTCAGTGACGTGTCGCCATTGAAAGTGTTCTGAACTGCTCATCAGAACATTTAAGAAGGAAAAGGGAAGATCATATGATGAAGATCTGCAAGTGTCAGCTCATTTTTGAACTATAAGCATTTTGGTTTGGAGACACCATGCTTTTTCCTACATCCCAGTCAAGAGTGAGCAAAACCAAGGAGCAGGGCATGCAAAGCCTTCCAATATGTGTAGCAGGATCAATCCAAAATGCCCATTGGGTATGTGCCTTATCAATGGCAAGTCAAGCCCAAGAAGCCAACAAAATCCTTGTGTTTACTTGCACCCAAATGAGCACAAAGAGCATGCAAAGTGGTATTCTAAAGGTGTGCACAGTCTGTTGTGAGCAGAGTCTCATATGGATGTATCTTATTTTCTGGGCAGCATATGGAAGAGTCGGCCATATTTTTTTCTTCAATCTGACCCATGTATAGTTCAGTCAATTTTTAATTCCACAACAAGTGTCCACATACAGGTTTGCACCGGAATAAGGAGATTTTCAGAAACTAACATTGTAAAGCCAATGCAAGCTTATGTGTAGACGAGCCCTTAGTTGCATTTTAAATAGAAAAGTCTTACCCTCTCTTTAGAGATTGAGGTATGGCTCTTAATCCTTTGGGTACAATGGAATGGGGTACAAATCCAGGGTCACTTTATCTGAGAAGTGCTTTATGAACTGCAGGATGTAGATTCCAACGTTGCACAGATGCTGCCTTGCTGAATGTATGTTGGAATATGAAAAGTTAGACGAAAGAGCAGCAACCCCAGCAAACAATTTGATCAATCTATCCCTCCTCCCATTCTCTCAGAGGGATGAAGCCATCAAAGACAGAGGGACTAATGGAGCGGAGGCCCATGTTGTTGCTAGGCTCCTGGTAGGAAAGCACTGGATTTCTTGCTCTGATCTCAGAGAGATTATGGTGTCTCTAGATAATTTCCTCGGTTCTCCCAGCCGCGCACAGGGTGCATACTGAGTGTTTTGTGAGCCGACTGGTTCACAGTTCGGTTAGAATGATTTCTTTTATCAGAGCTCTGTGGAAATGAAGCCCTTCCCCAGACTGAGCTCTAGTGACTATTTGCTTTAAAAGCAGGAGTGGTGTTAGCTAGCTTACCAACTCATTTATAATATTTCTTCCTGTCTCCTTTTTCTTTTTGATCTGCTTTTTGTTTGCCTTGTCTTCACTGTGAGGAGCGTTTGCTCTGGAGCCTCTCTTTGGATTGCATAGAATCATTTTTCTTTTCCCCCCTTCTGGGCATTGAGCTCGTCAGCCTTACCACCCTAGGGAATAGAAACCCAACTCCGCTGCCAAGCCTGGGCCATAGCAACATACTCCTGCTCATGCCATATCTTTTTCATTTGTTCTCTTGCAGGAGGTTGGTTAGTGCCAGTGAATAAGCAGTGATACTCAGACCTCAGTGGTTTAGGAGCCAAATTAGTGATTACCATTATCCAAAAAAGCCACAATAGTAGCTGGCTATAGTACAATATATTCATAGTTAAACAGTATCATGGGGAAATACACACACATTTTACTAGCAGATGTACTTGGCTTTGCTCAGGTCCTTAACTGTAGTATTTTTTTTTAATTAAAAGGAAGATGTACGTGTTGTATTTAAATGATTGTATAGGGCATGGGATTGGGTATGAAGGGGCCTCAGGGTGCAGGGACGGGGGTGCATCTTGGCAGGGTTTGGGGGGCTCATCACGGGGAGTGCAGTTGCAAGGGTGGGGTTTCCAGGGTAGGGAGTTGGGTGGGTGCAGGAATCAGGGCATGGTTGGGGGGCTTAGGGCTTGAAGGTCAAGGGCAGGGTGTGCTTACTTCTGCCATATTATCATCTGTGCATAAACGGATTGAGTTAAGGTTGCACAGGCAACCTTAATTCTGGTGTTTTCTGACTTCCGAGTTGTGGACATTGCAACTTCAGTAACTTTTTAATATAATTTTGGTTTGTAATTTCCTGAATTTTTTAAAGAAGAAAACTTAAAAGTTCCATCCTGTAACATCTTATTGACTCCCATGTGGTTTATCAGCAAGATTGGAATCTGTAGACCCAGAGCTCAGACCTTTGCCAATTGAGCTACTCCATCACTTGGAGTAACTAAAACAGTACATGATCATGACAAATACTGGAGGGAGCCAGGGATTTGAAATGTGCTTGTTGCCAGATGATTTCATAGATGTATGCTGAGAGTAAAGGAATAGTGAGATTTGATAATTTTAAATATCGGAGGGGTAGCCGTGTTAGTCTGGATCTGGAACAGCAACTCACTGATGAAGTGAGTCTGTGCTCACAAAAGCTCATGCTCAAAACTTTTCTGTTAGTCTATAAGGTGCCACAGGACCCTTCGATAATTTTAGGGTTTTTTTTCCAGGATCAGGAGGTGACTGTGCCTTCATGGGCACAGACTTTTGTGTCTATATCCCCCAGTCTTGACCCAGTCCTTTATCCCCCAACCCTGCCTCTCCCTACTCCAGTCCCTTGTCTCAGGATCATTTTCCTTGTTTGTATACATAGTCCCAGTCTCTCCTTATCAGAGTTTTCATTTCAGTGTCTATTCCCAGTCCTAGTCTCTCGCTCTGGGTTCATTGTCAGAATTCCAATTTCCTTCTTACTAGTCCATGTCCTTGCTTAGCTAGTTTCAGTTCACCATTTCCCCTCCCATCTCCTTGATCAATTCCCATTTCCTTCCTTGCCCCCAGGCAGTTAAATTCTTTGTCACCTCTGTCTACCCTCTCCCTGCCCCATTCCCCTCAGATACTGCTTTCTAGTCCCAGCTTCTTTGTCTAGCCAGTCTGACTCCTCACCCCATGCTTTTCATACGTCTGCATGTGCTCCTCCCCTCCCTTCCCCACAACTGGCTCCCACTTCCCCCAGTCCCAGCTGCCTTGTCCATCCAGTAACAGTCCCAGTTTCTCTTCCCCCCAGCCTCCTTAAATTCCCTCTGAGCTGTGTGGCCATGCTGCTGCATGACCTGGACAGCGCTAGAAGCTGCGAGAGGCTGTAATATGCTCGGTGAGGACACAACCATTGGAGAATGTAGCTGGTAAGTCTTTCCTGAACCTGTGTCATCTATGGTTTTTCAAAGTCCTAAAACTTTGTCAGATTTTCACAAGGATAGAAAAAGGTGTAGCTGTGAAACAAAATCCAACCCCTGCCAAATTTCAGGTTCCTAATCTAAAAGGTGAGGCTGCTATTCCAGTTCAAAACAAAAGCTGCCCAATGTTTTTAATATGAGCAACGTGTTGTTTTTCCCTAGGTTCTTTCTGAGAAACATTGGAACAGTTGGGGGTTCAAATTGTCCCTTCCTCACTGCCAACCTCCTCCCCTCAAAGAAAGGGAAAGAAAAGATGTTAAAATGGGCAGTGTTGGGTGGTTTAATAGTAGGTACCCACTCCATTTATAAAATAATAACCAAAATATCCAAAACAAAGCACTCCACTGCACAAGTTCTCCTGTGGGGAGAGGATGAGAGAACAAACACGTGCCTGTTCAATGCGCTGCTGGAAAGTGTTCAGCCACTATGGTGAGGAATGCAGCATAAGAACATACATAGAACAGAATGCTGGGGAGTGCTGTGTCTTGGGAGATACGTGCTTTGTCTCGCAAAGAACCTACATGTATGAAACCAGGAAAGCTGAAAATGAATCGAATTATTCATCCAGTGAGTATTCACCTATAGCCCTACCCTATCATGGTTTTGTACCTTTCTCAGTAGAGGCAATTGTTGAACATCTCCTCTCCCCCCAGCTGCTTATTTCCCCCACCCCGGCGCTCCTCCCACCCAAGCAAAATGCCAGGGGAGGTGGGGAGGGTATTTTTTCCAGGTGCCATTGGTCAGTAAGTGTACAGATGTCAGTAATTTTTTCAGTAGCTGCTGGGAGTGGGGCCCCATCACACTGGTCCTTGTGTACACACACACACTCTCTCTACTACTACTACTACTACTCCTACTTACTATCCAAAATATGTAGCTGTGATTTAATAAACATAACATATTATTTTTTCTTGTTTTAAATGGCCTCTGTTTTTTTTCCCTTTTTTTTTTCCATTTTATTCCTGAAAGTGCAAGAGAAGAATGGCTTTTATGATAGTGGGGATGGGGAATATGAACACCGGTTAGTTGGTGACAAGCCGGGTTAGGTAAAGTGGTAGAGGTGGGAGAGAAAATTGACCACCAAGTTCAGGTAGTAGCAGTTCAGTTTTAGGAGATGATTTTTGCATGGTTTTGGTTGAGGGCCATTTTAGTTCATTTCTTCCATCATCCCAGTGTTCAAAGCATGTGTAAAGCCACCTGGAAAAGAGAGGATGAGATGTTTCTCATCATCTTCCTCTTCTTGTGAATTTCCAAAGGGAACGTAGCCTCGTTGGAGACTGGAGATTGATCACCACCTGGATCAATCCCTAGTTCGGTCCTTAAGCCCGTCTTACTGGATGATCAGTCTTTGTCTGTCACAGACACACTGCTCCACCAAAGCTTTAGGAACTTGTGTGGTTGCCAGCCATTCATTGATAAACACAAAGGGACCATGCTAATACAACTCATTTGCCATCTTTTCACTGATCCCAGGTTTTGCTTATTTTTTGTTGACGTGTTAAGATTCCAATCAAGGATCATTGTGGTAGGCAAGTATCAGAGGGGTAGCCGTGTTAGTCTGGATCTGTAGAGCAACGAAGGGTCCTGTGGCACCTTATAGACTAACAGAAAAGTTTAGAGCATGAGCTTTCGTGAGTTAACTCACGAATCTGCATCTGAAGAAGTGAGTTAACTCACGAAAGCTCATGCTCTAAACTTTTGTGGTAGGCAGTATCTCGACGTGTGTGTGTGGAGGGGCGGGGTAGAAATTGGGTCACCTCCTGCCCCTTTTCTAAATGTGATTTTCACTGTTCTCACAGACCTTTAGGGAAATCTTAATTTGTATATCCTCAGTATCTTATTTCTGATGGCTAAAGTTCTGTCTACAATATATGTTTTTTCTGTCAAGTTGAAGTTTTTCTTGGGCTGCTAACTGAATTAGGCCAAAGACAGTTTCTATGTTTCATATGAGCTAGGAGGCAGCCTGTACCTTTTACCCCCATCCTAATTCGTGCCTGGACACCAAGACAATTATTTGAATTTGTCTTGATCAAATGATGAACTTCAGCTATTCTTCAAGAGACCATTCATCTTGCTTTAAGGTTCTATGGTAAGATGACACTAAAAATAGTTTTGTGATGCATGATGGACAACAGCAATATTCTTCTGAACATTTTCATAACTTCAAAAGTACCTTGCATAGAAACAAATAACGTTAAAAGCAGGAAAATAATGTAAAATTGCAGCTACTACATCTGTCTGGAAATTGAGAAATTAGTATGTTCCACCCTGTTATATTTCTTTTTAATCTCTCATTTCTGTCACAGTAGTCTCCCCTTTCAGGGCAACCATGGCAGCTTCAGCCTTCCAGGGAATTTGATGAGGAATGAGGCTTTAAAGGTGGTTTCAGCCTGCTTTAGGAAGGAGAGGTTTCATTGCAACAATTGGGGCGGCAGGAGTTATCTAAGCTCCTGCCTTCCGTATACCCAGTGAATGAGGCTTTGGGGGTGTTTGATTTTTAGTAACCTTCACTGTGTCTACATGTGCCCCAAACTTCGAAATGGCCATGCAAATGGCCATTTCGAAGTTTACTAATGAAGCGCTGAAATGCATATTCAGCGCTTCATTAGCATGCGGGCGGCAGCAGCGCTTCGAAATTGACACGCCTTGCCGCCGCGCGGCGCATCCAGACGGGGCTCCTTTTCGAAAGGAAGCCACCTACTTTGAAGTCCCCTTATTCCCATGAGCTCATGGGAATAAGGGGACTTTGAAATAGGCGGGGCCCTTTCGAAAAGGAGCCCCATCTGGACGCGCCACGCGGCAGCAAGGTGCGTCAATTTCGAAGCACTGCTGCCGCCCGCATGCTAATGGAGGACTGAATATGCATTTCAGCGCTTCATTTGTGAACTTCGAAATGGCCATTTGCATGGCCATTTCGAAGTTTGGGGCACGTGTAGACGTAGCCCTTGTCTCCCATTGACACTAGGGGGTGACTCCTGTAACAGTCCCAGGGCTCCAGTGATGTCTTTGATTCCAGATTTTTGGAGCTGTTTGGAAGATTGACTGATTAAAGCCTGGGGAGGGGTAACAGGTCCTTTGTATGCCCATGTCAACTAGTAGGGCAGGGTGGGTAACACAGGTGATGGTGGCACCTTGTGAGGGATAGCAGAAAACTGAATTGTGAAATTTGTTGTTCAGGGGACTTCTGCTGATGCATGATGCCTTCAGAGACCTGGAGAAGAGAATGGGGTTGATGAACCACTTGAGGGATTTAATGTTGAGTTATTTTGTGTACTTTTGCCCTTAGTTTGTGTCTAAATATAAAGGGTGTACCTACAACAATTGTTTTTAAAGTCATCTGATATGTTTCAGGATAAAAAGTCCGTACAAAATTCAAGATACTTTAATGGCTTCTCGGGCCTTTGGTGTAGTTTCCCTGTGCAGATGCTTAGCTGTGAATATATGTGCTCTGTGGTCTGCTGCCATCCTCCATTGAGCAGGGTGATTGTGACTGTTTAAATTATTTTTTTCAGGTTGTACAAAGAAAAAGGTTTTAAAACTCTGTGTATAGTAAGTAAATGAATGCCTAGAAAGAATTGGGTACCTTGTCTTCCTTCTCCCTTCACTATATCAATTCAAATTACCAGCACGAGCACTGGAAACTTTAAAGAGCAGTAGAATGGAGGAGCAGCTGGCCTGTGCATGCGACACCACAATAATGCTAATGGTATGTTTTTGAGACAGATTTTTTTTTCTTTTGTGATTCTTGGGTTGTATTGAACAATGGGGATGTGTGATAGTTTTTCTTAAATGTGTGTCTGCTCATATGGCTCTTCAAATAACCTGCTCCCTTTGGTTCTGATGATCAATGGACTCCATCAAAAGCCAGTTACCAGGCTGCACATGTCTGGGTACAGCTGGGGTGCTTTCTACTGTAGCCTTTCTCTTTCATCAGTCATGAGACTACCCAATAAAATTTTCTATAGCTGGACTCCTGGCTGTCCAGGACATCACTTTGGTAAACTTTAGACTTGTCATCAGTGCTCAGGGAGCTTATTATGGTGTCCCTTTGCTTTCTGTGAATAGCAGTGTCTTTTCTGTGTTTGGTTCTGACGTTACAGAATTGAACTCTGTAGTGCTCCATTACCCTTCCCTCAAATCTTGTAGTGGTTCTGCAACCTTTCTTCTGTGTAACTGGAGTGGTGGCAGTGTAGGTACTGTGGTTTAGATATAAAAACAAAAGCTGCTGTTGATTTAATCCCATTCTGTAATGTTGATCTCACAACCACTGTCCTCTTAGTAGGATTCTAGTTTTAATCCTGCAAGGATCAGTCTAGCCTGTTGCTCTCACTGTCCTTATTCTTAAATCCCCCTTTAATCTGGTTAATTACACCAACCCTTTTTCGTGTGGACCAGCACAGCCACATTATGCATTCATGCTGCCTTCCTCGACGTGGGATTTCCCTTTATTTTTGCAGAGATGAATTATTGTTTGTTTGTGATGACTTATTTCACCAATACAGTAGCACTGTTTCAAGTCACCACGGACCCTGTTTCGCTTTCTCAGATGCTTATATTGCCGGTGGTATCTGCTAAAACTGTATCAGGGTGTTCTGCTTCATCCCTCCTAGCTTCTGCTTTTTCCTCCCCCATCACATGGTGGGGCTGCATCTGAAGGAAGAAGTGCTTCTGGAACACCTGGACCCTTGGGGGAGGAAATAGGAATCTAAGTGCAAGATGCTCTTCCAAAATTGTTAGGAACAGGGATTACCAGAGATGGCATCAAGGATGCCTGTGAGGTAAGGTTTCAAAGAGGTAGCCGTGTTCATTTGTTTCAGCAAAAACAACAGGGAGAATACAGGAGGATTGTGGGAATGGTGATTTCTCCTGCTATGTCTCAGATCCCAGGGATCTCTGCCACTGAAGATAGGCACTCCTGTGTTACGATGATCCCAGGATGACATATTGCAAAAGCCAAGCCAAACTCCATTGCTTAAATCATCTTTTTTTATCTTGACATATATTCTGTGGCTTAAGGTAACCCTGGGAGGAGAGAGAAATATCATGCATTCAGCCTTAAGGCTCTTTATCTTCACATTGCACCATTGGCAGGCTGCAAAACCCCTACGCTGCCTTTTTGGTGTAATGCACAAGGCCAATTTCTCACTGTGACAATCTGCTCTTGGCACTTGCAATAATGGAAACTAGCTGAGTTTAATATATTCATTTTGGTATATATTATATTGTAAAGAAAAAAGCAAACCAGATTCCCTTTTGTTGTAAGTGCATCAGGAGCTGACAGATTTTTTAAGCACCAGTCTGTACAGGGGGACCCTTTTAGCTCTTCCAAATCCAACTCCTTCATTTGGATGGAGCCCTGCTAGTCTAGTCCCCTCCCCCATTTCTTTTTCTTTTGTCAGTGCTCCTCCATGCTAACACACAGAATCTCTTGCTATTCCAGTCCAGCAACCAGGCCCACATCTCCTAGAATTTTGCAAATACACCTCAGTCTTGATTTCTTTCTTCACCAAGAATCTGACGTAGAATGACAGCCTGCAGCACAGGAAGCCAGCATAAATCCATTTCAATCCAAATAAAGAGAAAACCCCTTTTGGCTCATGGAGGAGGATGCGTTTTCTGGTTGCATCTCTCTTCGGATTAGCATCCCTATTACTTAGATTTTTGGAGGAAGGGTTTAAAACTGTGATAGAATGTGATTGTTGTAAGCGAATGCTGACATGATCCCAGCAGTTCTAGGGTTAAGGAAATTACGCTGAGGGGTAACATGGTGACTGTGTTCCATATTTTTTGTGTGTTGCCAGTAGCAAGAAGGGGGAAACTTTGATTTCTAATCCGCTTTGGAGGAAACTCCGTATCAGGGCTGTACAGAAACATCCAGTCAAGCAGTTCCTTTATCATAAAGGGGATTTTAATTAAAACTCTTCTTGCATCATGAGCAGAATGAGTGTCAGAGCCAGCCAGCCCTGTACTGGGCATTTATCTCCTTCAAACCATATTACCGGTAATTGCTACATTAAATCAAAGTCGGGGGGAGATTACCCATCTGAATTGGGCAGGCGGCTGGTGCCAATGTAGGGAGCTCCATGCTGCCGAGTGGCTGATACGGGGACCGCTCCTTTTCTCAAGCGAGGGTCAAGGGTTGAAGGACTGCTGGTTCCCAACCAGCCCTCCCTGTTCATAGGACAGAATACTTTCTCATAATCTGGGAGGAGTGGCAGGCTGCATCCTTGAAACAACCCAAGCTACTTGTGTTTCCTCTTATTACTTTCCTTTTTCTTAGTATCCACGTGTAGCAGGAATACTCTACCCCCGGCATATCATACCTCAAGTTGCATTAGCAACACTCTGTCCCGTTCGTCCTATAGTCCACGTCACACCCCTTGAATGCAAGAAGAAATCACTTGCGTTCTCTCTGGGTTTGTGCCTTCCCTCCATTTCCAGAACCACAAGTTTCTTTTGTCACTCTTTTGCTTTCCCCGGGGTGCAGAAGAGAATGTTTCCTGCCTGTGCTTGCCCCTTGGCTAAATGCAGCTCTGCAACTCAGTGTATTGTTTCTAAGTGCTAACCACGCAACTCTTTTTAATTATTACTATAATTATAAACTTATAACTATAATAAATATAATTATAAACTAAACTTTAATTATAAACCTGAGTGTTTCCCTTTTTGTCCCCTTCTCTTGATCCTGTCTACAAGCCCCATAGGCCATCTGATCTTCATACGGTAAGTTCTGATATTAGAAGTATCACCTAGTGAGGTTTAGGAGTGCCCCTGTCCTCAGACCTGTGGTCTGGGGACTGACTGGGGGTTTAACCTTACTTGTAGGCAATTGGAGAGCTAGTGAAATGTGACAACTGGTTTTGTGGGGGGCACCATTAGAATAGGGTCTCATTTCTCTGCTTTCATCTGGATGTGAACTGCACTTCTGAGAACATCTTCTGGTTTCATTGCAGCTAGTTAGGGCAGTCCTAGTGGTAACCCTGTTCTCTTCTTCTCATCAATAAGCCTATGTCAAAGACCAGTCAAAGGAAGTTACATTGGTGTACATCTGCTGAGCTTTGTATATTGCTCAGGTGTATGCACACTTAGGTGCTTCCACAGTCCAAAATGTAGTATCCCATTGTTCCCCTTACTGCCTGATGGGTCAGTGCCTTATAGGACCTTTGTGGGATATCACTGATTCATTGTGGATTTTCTGGAAGCTAGGATTCAAGTTCCCACTAAAACAATTTCTCCATCCGATAATGCATTCCCTATGCCATATCTTTTGTGGTTTTTTAAGTTTATTTCACAACTCCCACAGCCCGTGCACCGATTTTTGTCCTCTGCCATCTCTCTGAGAGAAACATGGACTCTACACAGCTCAGCACATTTCTCGGGTGCATTGCTAATAGAGAGTGGAGAGTGCTCCTGTATTTGTAGAACTTGAGTAAGTAGTGCCACAACCAGGAGTATGATATAGAAGAGGTGGATGTGTTCAAGCACAGTAACTACATGCTTATGGAAGCAGTGAAAAAAAATGCAAAGTTTCTTTTAGCATCCCAGAGTTGCTCTACTTTGGTGCATTGCCTCTTATGGACATGAGAGATGAGCACTGACTGGTGAGATTCTATTGTTATACTGTCTGCAATCACAAGCAATTGCTGCAGAACTTTTGGGTGATGGAGCAATAGATGGCATTTACATCCCTTTTGCGTCATGAGTCCACCTTACCATTGAGTACATCAACAGAAAGGGATATTTTCACATTATTATGTGAGCACCAGCACATTATCAGCAATGCTTCACTGACGCCAGTGTGGGCTCATCGGGGAAGAAGGTGTGCCGCACTCGCATCTGTAAGAACACAAGACTTTTCAAAAAGCTTAAAGGACGTTCTCTCCGCACCCCTCTAGTGCATTGTCACTGATGACATTGAAATGTTAGTAATTATTCTGGGTGAACCAGTCTACCACTTCATCCTCTGGTTCATGAAGCTTTATGTTGGCCACCTTGACAGCAGCAAAGAAAGATTCAGCTGACAGTCCCACAGGCGCAGAAGTCGAATATTCTTTTGGTAGATTGAAGGGATGGTGGCTTTATTAGCTCATTAGATTGGATTCCAGGGAAGGAGTATCCCCACAGTTCTAAGTACTTGTTATACGCTGCATAATATGTTGATGCAAAGGGGGAAAAGCTACAGTCAGGGAGCAAGAGTGAGGTGGATCTGGTATCTGCTGATTTTGAACAACTAGATACAAGGGCTTTTTGAAGAGCTGTCTCTCTGAACAAAGCCTTAAAGGTCTATTTTAATATTCAGCCACAAAGATACTGTCTCATGAATTTATGAAATGGTGTCTATGTGAATGGAGATCAAATATGGGTGGGTTATTGTTTCTCGCTGTGAACTCAGAAATGCTTGGTGTAAAGATTCTTTCAGTTACCAATTACAGAACTTCAATGGGTGCAAAGAAAAAGGCAGCAAAATTAAAGTGCAAACAAATATCATGTAAACTATATTTTGCAGCTCTGTAATAGGTGGAACCGTATTGTAAAACCCCAACTGACAATGGAAGTAAACAGTGAACATTTATGTTCATGCATGTAAAACTTAACCATAGTATATTAAGTAGTAACAGGGAGATAACTGTGCTCCTCTATATACTATGATAACAAAAAAGCAGTCCAGTAGCACTTTAAAGACTAACAAAATGATTTATCAGGCGATGAGCTTTTGTGGGACAGACCCACTTCTTCAGACCATAGCCATACCAGAATGGACTCAATATTTAAGGCACAGAGAACCAAAAATAGTAATCAAGGTTGACAAATCAGAAAAATGTTATCAAGGTGAGCAAATCAGAGAGCAGAGGGGCAGAACGGTGCGGGGGCAGGGGAGTCAAGAATTAGATAAAACAAAGTATGTAAAAGAACCTTATAATGAGCTAGAAAATTGCTGTTCCGGTTCAAACCATGTGGTAAGGTGTTGAATTTGAATATAAAAGAGAGTTCAGCAGCCTCTCTTTCCAAACTGCTGTGAAAATTCCTCTTCAGTAAAACACAGACTTTCACGTCATTAACAGAATGGCCCATCCATTAAAGTGCTGTCTGACAGGTTTGTGAATCAAGAGTGTTTTTATGTCTGTTTTATGTCCATTAATCCTTTGTCTAAGAGAGTTTGAAGCCTGTCCAATATGCAAAGCATGTGGGCATTGTTGGCACATGATGGCATATATGATGTTAGTTGAGGAACATGACAATGTCCCTGTGATTCTGTGACTAACCTGATTAGGTCCAGTGATGGTATCTCCAGAATAGATGCGTGCACAAAGTGGGCTACGGGCCTTGTTGCAAGGAAAAGTTCCAGGATTGGTGTTTCTGCGGCATACACTGTGGTTGTTTATAAAAATCCTCATAAGGTTGGGATGTTGTCTGTAGGTGAGAACAGGCCTGTCACCTAGGGCCTTTTGGAGTGTGGCATCCTGATTAAGGATAGGTTGTGAGTCTTTAATAACGTGTTGCAAATCAGAGAGCAGAGGGGCAGAAGAATTAGATAAAGCAAAGTATGTAAAAGAGCCCCTACAATGAGCTAGAAAATTGGACTTTTCCTTGCAACAAGGCCCATTGCCAACTTTGTCCACGCATTTATTCTGGAGATACCATCACTGGACCTAATCAGGTTAGTCACAGAATCACAGGGACATTGTCATGTTCCTCAACTAACATCATATGTGCCATCATGTGCCAACAATGCCCACATGCTTTGTATATTGGGCAGGCTTCAAACTCTCTTAGACAAAGGATTAATGGACATAAAACAGACATAAAAACACTCCTGATTCACAAACCTGTCAGCCAGTGCTTTAATGGATGGGCCATTCTGTTAATGACTTGAAAGTCTGTGTTTTACTGAAGAGGAAGTTTGGAAAGAGAGGCTGCTGAACTCTCTCTTATATTCAAATCCAACACATTAACACATGGTTTGAACTGGAACAGCAGTTTTCTAGCTCATTATAAGGCTCTTTTACATACTTTGTTTTATGTAATTCTTGACTCCCCTGCCCCGCCACCGTTCTTCCCCTCTGCTCTCTGATTTGCTCACCTTGATAACATTTTTCTGATTTGTCAACCTTGATTACTATTTTTGGTTCTCTGTGTCTTAACTATTGAGTCTGTTCTGGTATGGCTATGATCTGAAGAAGTGGGTCTGTCCAACAAAAACTCATCACCTAATAAATTATTTTGTTAGTCTTTAAAGTGCTACTGGACTGCTTTTTTGTAGTGTAGTAAAGTGGTGTTGGATCCTGTGGTTTTTCTGTGGGGGTACGTAGCTGTGTGTCTTTTTTTTTTTTTTTTTTGAATTATTAGAATGGCATGTGAGTCTGGGGCCTTTGGGGTAAGTAATCCCTAATGCTCTGCAGCGTCTGAGTTTATTGCCTGAGCAAACTGATGATGCACTTGTACATATTCTGAGGAGTCTCTAAGTTCTTTTTTCACTCCCAGTTCAATCACTCTCTTCATTATTGGTCCTTCTCTAGGGTCATGGTCATATGGCCCCTCTAAGTTCTTCACTCATGATCTAGGGCTATAGAGAATTGAACGCTCTCACAGAACATATCCTTCCTAGTCCGCTTCTTTCTTCTGATCATGGTCAGGTGTTCAGCAGATGTGAAGGGGTCACCTTGCAAGGCCACAGTCCCAGAGGTTTCTGATCAGCACAGACAGACATGTCATTAGATTTACAGTCGTAACAGAAGGGGAAAGATAAATGTCGGCTCTTTAAACATTATTCCCATAAAATACCAGTAGAAATGCTAATTGTCCCTAGTGCTTTGGAAAACCACACTACAGCACTTCTCTGAAGCTCCTCATAGTGAGTGTATCTGCTCTAGCAGGGAAGAGGGAGATTGTTCTGTGGTGTGGAAGCATTTAATTTAAATGCTCGATGTCCAAGAGTATGGGTATATGGAAAGTGCAGTTAATAGTGTCAGTACTTTCACAGACCATGGTGATCTTGGCTGATAGCTCACTCCTGAGGGTGACAAAGTTACTGAGAATGCAGCTGCTACTGGTACCTTGAAGCCGTCTGAGCCTGTATGCTGGTACTGCGTTTACTGTAGTGGCGCCAGTGGACTGGAGTGCAGAGTGGTGTAGGAAACTCACCTATCATGGGGAAGTAACTACCTTCCCTTGAAATGTCCAGAGAGGACTGCAGAATACTTCCATGAAAGTTTCATCAAGATCTCTCAGGAGGTTAAAAGGGACATCCCTGCTCAGATAAAGAAAGTACTCCATGAGTGTGCCTCCTGCTCTTCTCCCTGCCCTCTTCCTACAAACCAGAGAATTGAAAAGTGGATGCCAGTTTTACCTCTGTTTGTTCTCCCTCTACTCAAGCACAGGACAGTGATCTTGCTATAGCTCATGTGGTTCAAATGCCATATTATGTTTCTGAAAATGTTAGAAAATCTATTTTTTCAAGGGCTCTACTAATAAAGGAAGAAATCTGAAGTCAATGCCTCTGTTCCCTGTGTATGCAGGTAGGATGGGTGCCATTTTTCAGAGGGGAAGAAGGGCAGGAGGGAAGAGAGAGACAAGGATTCCAGAAACAGACACACAATATTTTTAAGGAATAACGCGCATACAGACTTATTTGAGTTCCCTGCCCCATCGTCTGTGGGCTCACCTGTGCTTACCCAGTGGGATTAGCTTGATCCCAGTAGAGTTTAAACAGGTCCTGGGTCATAGCGTGGTCTGAGTGCCCCTGCAGCATTGCTCCTCTTTATTCCCATTGTTCATGACAGGAGTTGCTCCTGCAAAGTGCTCACAGTGGAAGGCAGGATGTTGGCAAAGTGGTGGCTACCGTGGCGTGCAGTTTGGGGGAAAAACAGCATGTCTTCAGAGCAGCACCAGATTTCTTACTGCCTTCCCTTGGTTGCTGTTATTCGTGGTAAGGTCATAGACTCATAGAAGGTTAGAGTTGGAAGAGGCCTCAGGAGGTCATTTAATCCAACCCCCTGTCCAAAGCAGGACCACCCCAGCTGTATTATTCCAGCTATTGCTTTGTCAAGCCTCACCTTAAAAACCTGTAAGGATGGAAATTTTGCCACTTTCCTAGGCAACCCATTCCACTGCTTCATCACCCGCCTAGTGAAATAGTTGTGTTTTTTTCAATATCCAATATAAACCTCTCCACTGCAACTTGAGACCATTGCATCTTGTTCTGTCATCTTCTACCACTGAACAGCCTAGCTTCAACTTCTTTGAAACGCCCCCCTCCTTTCCTGTAGTTGAGGGCTGCTATCAAATCCCCTCTCGTTCTTTTCTCTGCAGATTAAATAAGACCAGTTCTCTAAGCTTCTCCTCATGAGTCATGTGCCACAACTCCCGAATGATTTTCATTACCCTCCACTGGATTCTCTCCAATTTGCCCAGATCTTTTCTCTAGAGGGGGGTCCCAAAACTGGGCACACTATTCCAGAAGTGGTATCACCAGTTCCAAATAAAATGGGATAATTGCTGTTATCGATCTGCTGGCCATGCTCCTACTAATGCAGCCCAATGTGCTGTTGGCCTTCCGGGCAACCAGGGCATATTGTTATCTTACATCAGGCTTCTCCTCCATGTAATCCTCAAGCCCTTTCACTATCATGAGGAGTTGCTGCTCATCTCCGTTGTGTCACAGTTTCAGCATCACCTATGCAGTTTGCCCATAGATGTCAGCTAAGTTTCCCCAAGCTGTGCAACCATTTAGGTTCCCATTAATCCCTGCACAGGGGCTCAGGGCTGCAGTGGAGAGAGAGATCTCTTCCCCAAGCCCTGGAACTGCCAGGGATGGTGGGGAGGAGTCTCTTCCTGCCAGCCCCATCAAGAAGCAGCTGGGAATGATGGAGGGGAGCTTCTCCCCACAGGCCCCAACACCAGGCCTCTGTGGCTGGAGGAAGGGGGTCCCTCCTCACTAGCCCTCCGCGGGGAGCCACCCAGATAATCCCAAGCCCCAGTGTCCCACACCATATTGATCCCTATCCATATCCATATGGATAGTGATATATATCCATATGTTGATCCTATCCATATCACCCTCCTGTACCCCCTCCTGCAGTCTTATTTTCAGCCCAGAGCCCCTTCCCAAAAATGGAGCCCCACTTCTACACCCCAAGTCCCTCATCCCCAGAAACTGCCTTTGCACCCCAACCCTTTGCCCCAGCCCATAGCCCCTCAACCTCAGCCTCACTCTCAAGCTCACACCTGTAGCTAGTGCCTCACACTCCTGCACTCCAGCCCCCTATCCCAGTTCTGAGCTGCCTCCCACATTAAGAACCTCTTAACCCCGTTCCCTCCACACATCATGCAACACTTCTGTATTGGTGCATGTAGGGAAGTTCATTCTGCTCAGGAATGGAAAAGATTAAAGGAGCACTGGATGTCAGCATTTTGTGTGTGTTGCATAACAGTGCTTGCACAGTCTCCTGTCTGCATAGGACAAGGAGATCCAAGACTTCTGGCTTGCTCCAGGTAGGAGCATGTTTGGTTGTGCTGTGTGTGTGGGGGACTAGCATGGTTAGATGCATGCAACAAAAGTGAACTCGGAGGTGTGCTTGCCAAGGTGGACAATCAAGAAAAGGCACTTAAAAGCACACAGAGGGTTTTAAAGAAGGGATGGGCTTCCAGGTCTCTGTGACCTGAGTAGCTGAGTTCAAAATTCTTTTTGAGGGACAGCTACTGGAAGACTATTAGGACTACCACATAAGAAAGACCATAATGGGTTAAACCAGTGGTCCATCAAGCTCAGAATTCTGTTTTCAGACAGTGGTCAGTGCCACTGGGAATGATTTGAATAGAGCTAATATCAGGTTATCCATCTCTTGTCCAGTCCCAGCTCCTGGTAGTCAGATCTAATTCTTCTTTGAATCCATTTATCTTTATTTGACCTTTGCAACATCCCTTAGCAGTGAGTTCCACAGGTTGACTATGCACTGTGTGAAGTACTTCTTTATGTTTGCTTTAAATTTGCTGCCTCCTACTTTCCTTCCGTGACCCTGGTCTCCTGTGTTCTATGTTCCGTGTTCCAGTGGTTCCCAACCTTTTCACTAGTGTAAACCCCCATCAAAGCCAATTCTAGCTCTTGTGTACACTTCATTAAATGAAAAAGGAGCCACAACATAAATTTTCAGACAGCAATTAATAACGTTATTGGAAGAGATTAATTAATTGTAACTTTGCAATTTATTTAAAACTTATTTTATATGATCATTTTTTTTATTTATCTCTAATTTTTTTCCACAAACTCCCAGGGGCCTGCAGCTCTCAGGTTGGGAACCACTACCCTATCCTCTTTCTCTACACCAGTCATGATTTTATAGACTGCTATCATATCTTTACCTAGACATCCCTTTTCCAAGCTGAATAATCCCAGTCTTTCCAATTTCTCCTCAGATCAAGTTTGTCCCACACTCCTGATAATTTTTCTGCCCATCTTGGTACTTTTCCAGTACTAATTTGTCTTTTTTTGAGATGTCGTGAGAGCGAGAGACAAGAACGGCCTGCAGTATTCTAGTGTGGGCATGCCATGGATTTATATAGTGGCAGGAAGATATATTTTTTCACAGCTTTCCCAATGGTTCGTAACATGCTGCTAAATTTTTTGATTGTTGCCACAGTTTTAGCTAGTGTTTTTGGAGAACATGATGACTACAAAGTCTTTTTTGAGTGGTAACAGCTGGTTTAGACCCCATCAATGTATATGTGTAGTTAGACTGTTTTCCAGTGTGTATTGCTTTGCATTTATCAACTGGACTTGATTTGCCATTTTCTTGCCCAGTCATCCAGTTTTGTGAAGCCCTTTGCAATCCTTCGCAGTTGATTTTGGACTTAACTGCCTTGGATAATTAAATATCCTTTGCGGTCTTTGCTGCCTCACTGTTTATCCCTTTTTCAAGATCACTTATGAATATGTTGAATGGCACTGGTCCCACTGGGGAATATTGCTATTAAACTGACCCTTTATTTCCTTTTTTGAAACCAGTAACTGATCTACAAGAGATCTTCCCTCTCATACCATGACTGCCAACTTTGCTTAAATGCCTTTGGTAAGAGACTTTGTTAAACACTTTTAGAAGTTCAAGTACAGTATATTCACTGGTTTACCCTTGTCCACATGCTTGTTAACTCCCTTCAAAGAATTCTAATAAATTGGTGAGGCACAGGTAAGGCAGTGACTACACTTGCAGTGTGTTGACCTCAGCGGGTTCCGTGTTGTTCAGTGAGGTTATGTCACTGTGACTGGGCATTTCATAGATTCCAAGACCAAATGGTGCCATTGGGATTGTGTAGTCTGATCTTCTGTATAACTCAGGCCACAGAACGCTCCCAAAATAATTCCTAGAGCAGCTGTTTTTGAAAAACCATCCATGCTTGATGTAAAAAGGGCCACCAGGACTGTTGTTAAATTTCCCTGATGGTCAGTTACTCTCACTGTTTGAAAGTGGTTAAATCGTGTTGTACCTTTCTCTGCAAGACTGAAGCAAACATTATTAAATATTTGTTCCCCCCGTACAGAGAGAGATATATAGACTGCAATTGTCACCCCTTAATCTCTTTCTTAAACTGAATATAGACTGTGCTTCTTATATCAGTCATTTTCTAACCCTTTAATCATTCTCATAGTTCTTCTCTGAATCCTCTCCCGTTTATCAATATCTTTCTTGAATTGTGGGCACCAGAACTTGATACAGGTTAGAGACAGGAAGGGGGCAGAGCAGGAGTGGGTTGGGGACAGGAAGAGGAAGGGTCTGGAGTGGAGGGGTGGCTGTCCTGGCCTTCCCTTGAAGTCACACAGGGAGCAGTCATATGGGCAGTCAGACAGTCATATGGTCAATATCCCCCTGTATGCCTTGTCAGCAGTTGTACCTGCCATCCTGTTTACCCTTTATCAATGTTGGCACAACCTTAGCTTTCTTCCGGTCTATTGGCACTATTGGAGTGCTCTAAGACTTACTGACAATCAGCGTTAACGATCCAATGAACACCTCAGCCAACTCTTCTTAAACTGCTGGGTGCAAGTTTTCTGGATCTGTAGGTTTAGAAATATTAAATTAGTAGCTTTTGTTTAATACCATCCAGAGATACTAGCTATCATCACCATAGGATGAGCCTATACTACTTTTTTCCCAAATAGAGAACAGAAATATTTATTGAACACTTTTTTTCTTCATTATTATTGATAACTCTTCTATTTCACTCTAGAAATGGATTAATACCATTATCAGGATTCTTTTTTTCCTATACATTTTAAAAACTCCTTGATTTCTTTAACTCTGCTGGCCATAAAGATTTCCTTGTGTTTTGTTGTGTTCTTTATCAATTTTGCCCAATTTCCAAGCAATACTCATGTTGGCAGGAGACAAATTTTGATGTTTGATGCATCCTAGCCAGCTTGACACATGTTTACGTAGGGTGGCCTAATCTAGAGCAGGTCTAATACTTTCTGCCTTTGGTGCAGGCTAAGGAGATAAGGGAGACTCAGGCCAGGTGTACACTAGGAAATAAAATTGATTTTAGATATGCAAGTCCAGCTGTGAGAATTGCCTAGCTGGAGTCAACATATCTAAAGTCATTTTTTGCCATTGTCCACACAGCAGAAGGTCAATGGGAGAAGCTCTCCCTTCAAACTTCCCTTACTCCTCATGACTGCCCAGGGTCGACAGTGGCTCCATGACAGTTCAGTTTAGTGTGTCCCCACTAGGCACATTAAATCAAACCCCAGAAGATGGTCCACCTGCTTGTTGATCTTCCCATAAGCATAGACAGACCTTTAGGGTCAGGGAAGCTGGAGTGAGAATCTCTCCATAGTAGCCAAGGAGGGTGCTGAAGGGGTAGGCTGTGGTCCTCTCATCTCCTGGAGTTTGGAAGTGGGGAAAATGTTGGGTCGTTAATATTTTGAGTTTATTTGCTCATTTTAGAACTGTTGCTTGAAAATAAAGCTAGCCCATAGGAAAGGGTCTAAGACTGAACAGTTGTTGGGAAATTTATTTGTTCTTCTCTGACTTGTACATTTGCCCACTAAACTTGTGTCAGTAGACGAATGTTATACCATTTTGTGTCCTATTTCACAGTGTTTTGTGAAAAGGCAAATATTTCAGTTTGATAGTGGATGTCCCATACCCATGTGTTTCAGAACGAGGGCAGTCCCCTTCTTCCATGCTCTCTGCATCCTCCAAACATCATGCTGTGTTTATTTGTAGGTCTGCTTTTTTTCTGGCTGTTTTCTTCTGCTCTCTTCCCCCTTTTTCTTAGTATAAGACAGAAACTGACCTGAATACTATTTCTGGTGGGTTGGCAACCTGACTGCACGGTCTACGTGAAGCTCTTCTAATCTATGCTGCAATGCCCTCCCTACATCCCAGAAAAACACAAGAATGTGTGCAGAACACGCACTGCAATAACTAGTGTCTTTCCTCTTCTCCCACCCCACAAAAGTAGTCCTTGGGGTCATTCCTGACATTAAAGCAAGATTTTTGGCTGTCATCATTTGTGTAGTAAGTCTGACTTTCCTCTTTCAGGGTAAACTTTGTGGCTCTTGCCAAATGTCTTCTCTGCAGTCTATTTCTGAATCCTTTCTGCACAACTCAGCAAATTCACAACATGCAGCACTTCTGGTATGCTACTTCTGAGCCTCTCCTTAGCAGACTACCAGGCTGAGTTTGGTTTGTTTGATTTATGGATATAGAATGAGACAAGATTGATGGTCTGAAGTTTAGTGCCTAAGTCAAATTTGAACCTGTATCTCTAGAGATTAAGGACATGTATAGCATTCCTTCCTGAAATTGCCTCTGCTGATTCTGACCGTACCTGTCACATGGTAAATTTTGCAGGCCAAGAACCTTTGTGAAAAACAATTTTAAGTATTGTGAGGTGTGCACTGATATATTTCAGCTGCAGTTATAAAAGTCACTTCTTCTTCGAGTGGTCCCTGTGGGTGCTCCACAATAGGTGTCGGGCTCGCCCAGCGCCGCAGATCGGAAATCTTCCAGCAGTTTCTCCTGGATCGCGCATGCGCCTGCGCGCACCACCCCCCTGCGTGCCCCCGGCCACGTACACGATCCGGTCCCCGCCAGTTCCTTCTCAACCGCCATCGGCTGCAGACGGAATCCACTCAGGCTAAGGCCAGAGTCAGATTACTTAGTGGTTTTTTCCCACATGTAATTTGTCGTTTTCGGTTATTAAACAAAAAAAAAAAAGGGAGAGAAAGCAAAGACAAAGAGAATATCAGCAAAAAAAAAAAAAAAGGAAAAAGAGAGGAGCGGAGAGAGAAGAGCGGACGTGAAGGCCATTTAGGCTGCCCGCTGCCGCAGGCCGGTGATCGCTATTTGAGGTGGAAAGGCACGGATTAAGTGCTAAGTACCCTATTAACAATAAAGGACTCACCGCAATGGCCTCTTCAGGTTTTACAAAGCGGGAGTCATGCCGTGAAGCTATGCCGGCCTCCGTGGGGCATAGCGAAGGCATCCGATGCCTGGGGGAATTACAGGCTACCTTGCCGGAGAAGCCTCACCCAGAACGGCCTGCTGGGTTGCATAGGAGGAGGGCAGTTTTTCTCTGACCCCCTCAGTGCAGAAACGGAGGAAACTCTCCCTGGCTCGATCCTTGCCGTGCATTTGCAGCGAGCAGGACGAGCGGAGCACACAGCCACCAGCCGCATACTCAGGCAAGTGGCAGCGCAGCAGCGCACGTGGCAGAGGCTGAGCCTCCAGTTATACAGCAGTCGGCATGCGCGGCGCCTAGAGTGTCAGCCAGGCAAGCGCCGGAACTGGCGGCACAGACCCACACGGCACCAGTGGTGCAGGGGCACCAGGCACGGAGCCTGCAGGCACTGGAGGGGGATACCCGCGCGGCAGCGCAGCTGACAGTGCCGAGTGCGGCGCTGACAGCAGGGCTGAGATCCCCAGCACGGGAGGGGGTGGTGCCGGCCCCGCAGCGGAGGGGCAAAGCAACATCAAAAACCCGGCACCGCAGTCCATCTCTGGACAGGGCTGCGCTGCTGTTAGCACCAAGCCCTCCCCCTGTGATACACACGCCGCACTGAAGGCCTGTGTCTCCACCAGCCCATCCGGAAAAAAGAAATAACAAAAAACAAAAAAAAACAAACCTCCTTCTCTGTTCCTCCAACCAATGTCACCATGGCTTGGACCACCTTCACCATTTCTGGGATTGGATCCCCTGGAGTACTAACACAAGCCAGTTTCACCTCTATCTGTATTGTCGTGGAGGTCTCGCTCTCCCAGACATTGAGGGTACACATCCCGTGAGTGGTCCAGGTCTCCATCCCCGGACCCTTGCCCATGCTGCCATGGTCGTCCTTATCATGCTGGACACAGACAAACCACAGGCCTACACCCAGGGGCAGGTACCCCCCCGGCTGCTCAATACCCCCGTGGGCACTCCCGATCGGGGACGGAAACACAGTTGTCTCAAGGGGAGTTAATTTTAGAACCCCAAGACTTTCCTTCACAATCCTCCAGCGAGCAAGTGTATCATCGACCACAGGAACCCAAGGGTTCAAGGGAGGTTTACCTTAGTGGTTCCTCCTCATCCTCCCCAGATGAGGCCGTGGCCCCCGCGGATGTCTCTCCCCCGGATGACCTTAAACAGTTTCAGGAGCTGTTTAAAAGGGTGGCTTTCATGCAAGACATTCAAACGGCAGAGGTGCAGGAGAAACATCACAAACTCCTGAAAAATTTGAGACCCCCGGCTTCATCCAAAATTGCCATTCCGCTGGACGAAGCCATTCTGGAGTCAGCCACTACTGTATGGCAGACTCCGGCCTCTGTTCCGCCTACGAACAAGAGAGCAGATAAGAAATACTTCGTCCCGGCAAAGGGCATGGAGTTCCTCTTCAGTCACCCACAACCAAATTCTTTGGTGGTCGGGTCGTCCCAGCAGAGCTCAAAGGCTTCTCAGTACAAATCGGGGGATCGGACAAAGATGCTAAGAAGCTATAGCTGTTTGGCAGGAAGGTATATTCCTCTCCTATCCTGCTATTGAGAATTGGCAAATTATGGGCACACCTAGCAAACCATAATTTTGATAATTACTCCGGGCTTACTCCCCTCATGGATCCACTTCCGGAAGATAAAAAGCTGGTGTTAAAGGCAATTGTTCAAGAGGGCTACGCAGCATCGCGGACGGGAGTCCAGATTGCCCTGGACGTGGCGGACACGGTGGCACGTTCAACGGCTACAGCAGTGGTCATGCGTAGAGAATCCTGGCCCCAGACGTCGGGTATCTCGAGGGAACTACAGGCGAAGATCGTGGACCTTCCCTTTGATACACAAAAGCTGTTTGCAGACTCAACCAACTCAGTCCCCCACTCCAGTAAGGACTCGAGAGCTACACTTAGAACCTCGGGCATTTATACTCCCCCATACAGGAGGGAAAAATTTTATCCTCAGCAAAGATGCTACGCTTACAACCACAGCGTGCTCAATATCAATGGGGCTACGGCCAAGGGCGCTATCAATAGCGGCAACAGTACAGAACTCCTAGGCGACATTCTCAACAAAGCCGTACGCCCTCGGGTCAGGCCCAAAGGCAACAAGTTTGGTGGGTATGTCGGGGGCTGCACTATCAATACCCTTGCTTGATGCCACTCCCATCTCATGTTCCATCATCGCCTCAGACTGTTCCACTCCCGATGGCAAAAGATCACCACAGGCATGTGGGTGCTGGAGATCATAGCCACAGGTTACGTGATCCTCTCCCAGTCGCTTCCACCGACGAAGCCTCCCACCAGGCCTCACCTCAGGGACGCTGCCACGAGGCGAGGCTCGAGCAGAAGGTGACTCACCTTATGTTCATAAGGGCGGTGGAAAGAGTGCCGGAATAATTCCAGGGGAAGGTTTTTATTCATGCTACTTCCTACCAGGGAAGAAAACAGGACACTGGAGGCCCATCTTAGATCTTTGGGGCCTCAACTGTTACTTGCGCAAGCGACGGTTTCGGATGATCACAGTTGCCTTGATACTCACGGCATTGGACGATGGAGACTGGATTGCAGCACTCGACTTACGAGATGCTTACTTTCATATAACAATCCACCCGGCACACAGACGCTTCCTCTGCTTCACGGTCGGCCAGGAGCGCTTCCAGCACAGGGTTCTTCCGTTTGGCCTCTCCTCGGCACCCAGAGTCTTTACCAAAACCCTGGCAGTGCTGTCAGCCCACCTGCACAGACAGGGGGTATTTATTTTTCCCATATCTGGGCGACTGCCTGCTAAAAGGGACCTCGAAGGCAGAGGTCTCGCATGATACACGTCACAGCGGACACGTTTCTTCTCTGAGCCTAGTCATCAACCTCGCAAAGTCAAAGTCTGAACCCACACAACATACAGAGTTCATAGGCGCATGCATAAACTCTATCACAGCAAGGCTGTACCTACCCGACGCCCGCTTCCGCGCAATGAGTTCGCTGGTGCAAGTCATTATATACAGCCCCACGGTGCCGGTCTTAACGTGCCTACGGCTGCTGGGCCACATGGCGGCAGCGACGTTTGTGGTACGGAATGCCAGGTTGCACATGTCAAGCCTGTAGCATTGGCTGGCGAGCGTTTACAAACTGGCATCCCACACTGTCCACAGGGTGGTGTCGCCCACAACAGAGGTGCGCAGATCCCTGGTGTGGTGGGAAAACACCGAGAATCTGCTAGTGGGGGTGCCTTTTCACCAACCACAAATTTCTATTTTTCTTACTACCGACGCCTCCCACGTGGGATGGGGAGCGCACATTGGCGACAAGGTAACGCAAGGGCTATGGTCCCCTGCGGAACAGACACTGCACATATCCATACTGGAGCTCAGAGCAGTGTTCAACGCCTGCAAACATTTTCGAGATTACCTACATGGCAAAGTAGTCGGGATTCAATACCAACAGTACCTCCACTATGTTTCTATATCAATCGACAAGGAGGAGCACGATCCCATGCCCTATGTGCGGAAGCACTTCCGATTGTGGAATCGGTGCATCACCAATAACATAACGTTGAAAGCCTTGTACTTGCCGGGTGCTCACAACGTGAATGCAGATCAGCTGAGCGGGCGCTTCACAATCACGCACGAATGGCAGATCTGCTCCAATCTGCTACAGCGCATTTTTCGTACATGGGGGGTTTTCCCCAGATCGATCTGTTTGCCACCCAGTACAAAAAAAAAAAGTGTCCCCAGTACTGCTCCAGGGCAGGAGTGGGGCAGGGGTCCCTGGTCATGTTTTCATGGAAGGGCTCCCTACTTTACGCGTTTCCCTTGCAGCGCTTATCCTCAAGGTCTTGCACAAAGCCAGAAGGGAGAGAGCTCGCATGATATTCATAGTCCCACTTGGGATCGGCAGCAATGGTTTCCCTTGCTTCTGCGCATGTCGGACCGCCCACCGCTCCCTCTACCGGTGGCGCCGGGCTTACTCACGTGGGCTCAAGGGTCCATAGTGCACCCGCACCCTCAGGGTCTGCACCTACAAGCATGGCTAATCCATGGCTCAGCTCCTTAAAGAGCACATGTACGGAGGGAGCACAACAATCCTGGAATGTAGCCGAAGGACCTCCACCAGGAGGACTTACAAGCAGAAATGGACTCGATTCACAGCCTGGTGTTCCGCCAAACAGTTAGCTCCCCTTGACGTTCCTATACCTGTAATACTAGAACACTTATTGGACCTCAGGAGAGGCGGGCTTTCTCTATCCTCGCTAAAGGTCTACCTCGCCGGTATATCAGCCTTTCAGCATACAGAGGAAGGGCCCACGGTATTCGCCCATCCTATCGTTACCAGGTTCTTGAAGGGGCTGGTAAACCTGTACCCTCCCCCTCGGAAACCGCTTCCACTATCGTGGAATTTGGACTTCGTGCTCAGCACGCTATCGGGTCCACCTTTTTGACCCATTAGCCACAGTTCCCATACATCTCCTTACGATAAAAACAACCTTCCTCCTTGCAACTACGTCAGCCCTCAGGGTGAGTGAGCACTGCACAGTGTTCTCAAAGGAGGCAGTAAGCTTAAGGCTGCACCCAGCCTTTGTTCCAAAAGTCTCTTTGGAGTCCAATCTTAACGAGCCAATAGTTTTACCCTCATTTTACCCGAAGCCCCACAGCTCCAGCAAGGAGGCACGCCTGCATCTCCTAGATGTGAGGAGGGCGTTGGCCTTCTACAGAGACAGAACTAAGTCCTTCCAGAAAACGGACAGGCTTCTAGTCTCTCTTGCTCCTGGGTCAAAAGGAGAAGGTCTCTCTTCCCAGAGAATCTCATAGCACATTGTGTCCTGTATAAAAATGTGCTTTGAACTTCGAAAGACTCGTTTGCTGGCCCCGCCCAGGGCTCACTCCACCAGGGCGGTGGCGGCGTCAACAGCCTTCTTCAAGGGCATCGTGTTAACAGACATCTGTAGAGCGGCGACCTGGTCATCCTATGACACCTTCGCCAAGCATTATACCCTGCCTCGGGTATTCTAAGAGGATACCCGTCTGTCGACAGCAGTCCTCTCGGGGGCAAGCTGCACATAAACTGATTACCCACCTCCTTACTTGGGTTACTGCTGTGTAGTCACCTATTGTGGAGCACCCACGGGGACCACTCGAAGAAGAAAGAGAAGTTACTCACCTGTAGTAACGATGGTTCTTCGAGATGTGTCCCCGTGGGTGCTCCACCACCTGCCCATCCTCCCCGTTTCGGATCTCTGTCTAGTGTTTTTCAGGAGCATCCGAGGCGGTTGGTGGAGGAACTGGCGGGGACCTGATCATGCAAGCGGCCGGGGGTGCGCGGGGGGCGGCGTGCGCCGGCGCATGTGCGATCCAGGAGAAACTGCTGGAAGATTTCCAATCTGCAGTGCCGGGTGAGCCCGACACCTATTGTGGAGCACCCACGGGGACACATCTCGAAGAACCATCGTTACTACAGGTGAGTGACTTCTCTTTACGCACAACTTTACTTGGTTTCTCTATTTCCATTGTCAGCATAGTGTCAGAAACAGTTCCATCACTTGGACAGTGCAGTTTATTTATCTTAAATGTCCAGTTAGGAGTTTAGTTTACATTATGTATGTGTTTGCTTGCTGATTTATAACCTACAGTTCTTCTTTGAGTGATTGCACGTGTTCTTTGCCCTCTTGGTTTTTGTGCATCCTGTGCAAAGCCATTAGAAACCTTTTCCCTCAACAATACCTGTGTGAAACTGATTGTTCCCTTGCTGACGTGTGCCACTGCATGCAGGTATAAAGGGCTGAGCCACCCCTATGCACCCTCAGTTCCTTTTTTACCTCCCACAGTAATCATTGGAACTCTGAACAGGTTTTTCTGTCCCAGCCATTGTAAACAGAATCAGAGAATACTAGAACTGGAAGGAACATTGAGAGTCAGTCCAGTCCACTCCAGTCCAGTCCACTGAACTCCTGGTAGGACCAAATACCATCTAGATCAGGGGTCAGCAACCCTTGGAATTCATGCCAAGAGTGGCATGCCAGCAGATTTTCATCAGCACGTGAGGCGGGACCTCAGCCCCACCCCACCTCCCCCATGTAGCTGAGAGTTTGCTCAAAGCCATGCCGCCTGTGCATTAACAAAGGACCAGCTACTGGTAGCAGCCACCACCTAAACGGTAGAGCTCTGCATCTTTATTAATGAAGCTGTTTGTAATTAGGACTACTAGTGAATTTAAAAAGTATCACTGGCAATTCAACCATACATAGAAGTCAAAAGGTCAAATTTAGGCACTCCACCTCGGAAAGGTTGCTGAAGTCTAATTTAGGTCATCCCTGACAGGTGTTTAGCGTTGGAGGTTTTTAAGAACAGGTTAGACAGAGATTCCACAAACTCCCTAGGCAATTTATTCAAATGTTTAACCACCCTAATAGTTAGGAATTTTTTTCTAATGTCCAACCTAAACCTCTCCTGCTGCAATCTAAGCCCATTGCTTCTTGTCCTATCATCAGAGATTGAGGAAAATAATTTTTCTCCCTCCTCCTTGCAACAACCTTGTAGGTACTTGAACACTATCATCTCATCCCCTCCAGTCTTCTCTTTTCCAGACTAAACAAACCCAATTCTTTCAGTTTTCTGTCATAGATCATGTTTTCTAGACCTTAAATCATTTTCATTGCTCTTCTCTGGAATATCTTCAATTTGTCCACATCTTTTCTGAAGTGTAGTGCCCAGAACTGGACACAGCACTCCAGTTGAGGCATAATCAGCGCACAGTAGAGCAGAAGAATTACTTTTCGTGTCTTGCTTACAACGCTCCTGTTAATACATCCCAGAATAATGTTGGCTTTTTTTGCAACAGTGTCACATTGACTCATACTGAGCTTGTGGTCCACTATGACCCCTTGATCTCTTTCTGCATTACTCCTTCCTAAACAATAATTACCCATTTTGTATGTGTGAAACTGATTGTTCCTTCTTGAAAAAGGATGTGGTGTTTGTAGTTTGTCAAGTCCTCAGTGTGGCTAATAAGTTTTAGTGGTGCTGCTCAAAAACGAATTAAAGCTTTTCAGACTTCCTGTTTTCCCCATCGGAAGCAGGGTGGGGGTTCGATGTACAGTATTGAGTCTCTAGTTACTGGGTTTCAAGCTGTGCCACTTCATGCTCTACGTGAGACATCAATGCGTAACCTATACAACAGTTGCCCAAAGTGCTTGAAGGAAGAACTATAAAGGACCAGCACCAGGTTGGCAGGGAGTTGAAGCCCAAGAAGGAGGAGGATAGGGAGTCTAGGGTGACGTTCCTGCTGGCAGAGGTGGCGATCAGGCCACCGTTGGAGCCATCCTGGTGTGACTCAGTGCTGATTGCTCCAGATTCAGTGAGAAGGTCTCTGTCCTCTGACTATGGTAAGAGGAGCAGCAAGGAGCTCAGTAGGGTTCCCTTGACACATAAGCACTTTTCTTCCAAATTGGTGTCTAAATCAGCTCTGGAGCTGCAAGAAGCACTGCCAAGACTTGAGCCAGAAGTGGCACAGACAACTTTATTTGTATCACAGCAAGACACCATCCTGGTGTTGACTGTCATAGGGGTGTTTGGGGTGTCAAGAAGTCTTCTCTACCTCTTGCTGCCAGTGTGTCCTTTCTCACCAGAGTCCACTACTTCTCCCCCGGCCCTGTCTACCAGCAGTTGAACTTCCAGTACTGCTGCTGCCTGCTTCTTTGACAGGCAGGACCTTGGTACCATTCAGGGAGGAACGTGCAATTATGGTGTCACTCTGCCCAATGCTAAGCTCTTTGTACTGTTTTATGGCTTCGAAAGGATCAAGCCTGCCATGGTCACAAGAGAAGTGTTTGTCAGACTTGGAGATGGAATCTTGCATCTCGCCGTCCTGAAGCAGGACCTGCTTATCGCCTCAAAGATCCTGTCTTCTGATCTCCTGCCGTGACCCTTCGGTGGGAATGTGGCATGGACATTGGGACCAGGTCTCATACCCAGGGCTATTTTGGAACCCCTGGCGTTTTTCGGTCTTCACCACATCCAGGAGCTCAACTAGCTTGGGGAGTCTCACAAGCTCTGCACGGTGTCTCTAAATACCATCATCCCCTTCCGGATCCAAATGCATGGAGGTGGTGGCCACCTTTGTCCTCCTTCATTGCGTACAAGTGTGCCCATATCTGGATGACTGGCTCTTCTGGGCGTGGTCTGCAAATCAGGTGTGGTCATAGGTGGCGTTCACCAGACAGACTCTGGACAGGCTGGGCTTGCTGTTCAACCTGGCAAAGTCAGTGTTGACCTCCACTCAGTGCATAGAGTTCATCTAGGTAGTTCTCGATGCCACGCAAGCTAGGTCACTCCTCCCTGATCAGCAGTCAGCACTACCAAGCTCTCGTTCAGCTTGTGCACTTCATCACCAAGTTTCCTATCACTGTGGTCCGCACATGCCTTCAGCTGCTGTGGTATGTGGCAGCCTGCTCTTTTGTGGTGCCAGTCATCAGGCTCCATCTTGGCCATCTCCAGGTGTGGTTGGCCTTGGCATACCATCCTGGTCAGTATGTCCTGGACGTGGTTGTGACCCTGCCTCGCCGTGTCTCCAGCACTCTCCACTGGTGGCTCTGTCTGCAGAATGTCTTCGTCGGCGATCCCTTTCATGCCTTCAGCCCACTGTGTCCCTGGTCACAGATGTTTAGGGTTTCGACTGAGGTGCTCACCTGGAATGTCTCACAACTCAGGCATTGTGGACAGCAGAGAAGCTATCACTGCACATCCATGTGCACAAGCTTTGGGCTAGCACCTCACTTGTCTAGCATGTCCACCTCATCTCCGCAGCCACTGTGTATTGGTCATGATGGACAATACAATGGCTGTGTATTACACCCGCTGGTGGGTGGGGAGGTGCACTCCTCCCCACTCTGCTCACAAGCTGTATGCTTGTGGGAACTCTGCATAACCCACTCCGTTCACCTGGAAGCATCCAGTCTCCCAGGAGTCCAGAACCACCTGGCAGAGTGTTTCAGTTGTTGATTCCTAGCCCGCAGATGGTCAGTCTGCATGGACATCCTCCACTCAATCTTCCAAAAGTGGGGGTTTCTCTGGCTGGACCTTATCACACCCCAGAGCAACTGCAAGTGCCCTGCATTCTGCTCCTTCTGGGATCTGAGCCTGGCTCCATAGCAGTTGTATTCCTCATTCCGTGGACCCAGGGACTCCTATACACACCTTTCCTCCATTCGCCCTTGTACACAAGGTGCTCTTCAAGGTTTGCAGCGACAAGGCAGACATAATCCTCATAGCCCCAATGTGGGGTCACTAGTACTGGTACCCCACACTGATGGAGTTCTCCGTTCTTCTGCCCATATGACTTCCTCTGATTCTGGACCTCATCACACAGAACCACAGTTGCCTCTGCCACCTGGACTTCCAGTGTCGTCACCTCATGGAGTGGTGGTTTCGTGGTTGACACCTGCCAAGTGGGCTTGGGTAGGGCCACTACAGTGGGTTCTCCTTAGCAGCAGCAGACCATCTATATGACAGTCCTGCAGAGCCAAGTGGACGCACTTTTCCTATTGGTGAAATCAGCGTGATCTCACGCCTCTGTCTACATTCATCCCACACATGTTAGAATACCTCATGTTGCTGAAGCAGCAAGGTCTTGCTTCTTCATCCATCAAGGTGCACCTGGCTGCCTTACTGGCCTTCTATCATGGGGAAGGCAGGCGTTCAGTGTATGGGCATGGACTGACTTCACCTGTCAGTTTGCTGGCCTGTCCTGGTGTGGGACCTTAACCTGGTGTTCCGAGTGCTCGTGGGACTGCTCTTTGAACTGTTGGCCACTTACTCTCTCCTCTTCCTCTCCTAGAAAGTGGCCTTCCTGGTGGCTATCACCTCTACGAGAAGGGTAGCTGACCAGTGTTTCATAAGGACATGGACCAACTTTGGCATCATCTGGCATTCCTGCCTAAAGTAGTCTCCAGGTTCCATGTTAGTCAGGACATTTGCCTGCCTGTGTTACAGCCTAAGCATCACAGCTCCCAGCGGGAGCAGCAGCCGCACCCCTCAGTATGGGATAGGCGCTTGCCTTCTGCATTGACCAGACTGAGCCCCTCCATAAGATCACAGCTCTTGGTGGCCGTTACTGAGCACATGAAGGGACTCTGTGTCATCACAGTGCATCTCCTCCTAGATCACATCTTGTATATGGGTGTGTTATGACCTCATGAAAGTCTCCCCGCTGCCTGTGATGGCTCATTCTACACAAGGATCCTACAAGCATCCTCATCCGCTTTCCTGGAGATCTATCATGCTGCTATGTTGTCCTTTGTGCCTACCTTAACGTCTCACTATGCAACTGTGCAGCAATCTAGACGAGAGACAGATTTTGGGGTTGTTATCCTGAAGTCAGCCATGTGTTGACTCTGATCCTCTCCCATCCCCAGGGGCTTAGCTTATAATTTTGTCACTTTTGCTGGCTTCTCTCCCATGTGTCCATATACTTTCTGTACTGGGGGACCCAGAACTGTACACAGTACTGTAGATCTGTCCTCACCAGTGCTGAGTAAAAGGAAATAATCGCTTCCCTAGATCTTTTTGGCTACAAGGGCACATTGTTGGTCATATCCAGCTTCTTATCCTCTGTAATCCCCGGGTTATTTTCTGTAGAGCTGCTGCTTAGCCAGTTGGTTCCCAGCCTGTGGCAATGCTTGGGATTCCTCTGTCCTAAGTGCAGGAGTCTGCATTTGTCCTTGTTGTACCTCATCAGATTTCTTTTGCCCCAGTCCTTCAATTCATCTAGGTTTCTGGGTTGTCTGTTTTGAGGTGTACCAAAGCAATTACATTGGTTTAAATTCACACAGACGTCTGGGTTGTCTGTATGAGGTGTTGGCTCCCTGCTGCTCCTTTCATTAGAGGTGCCATTTTTGGTGGCCATTACCTTGCCCAGAAGAGTAGGGGAGCTATAGCATTAACACTGGTGCTTCCATATATGATTTTTTAGAAGGGCATGGTTTACCCACATCCTCATCCAAAGTTCATTCCAAAGATGGTGTCTTCTTCCCACATAAACCAACAAATTTATTTGTCCATTTTAACCCAATGCCTCATGTAAGCAGGGAGGCACAGCATTCACGTACCTTGGACATAAGGAAAATGTTAACATTTTGACCTGGACAAACATTTTTATAAATCCTCCTCAGCATTAATAGCAGTGGTGAATAGAATAAAAGGTCAGTCAGTCTCCACCCAGAGAATTTTTTCTGGGATCATTTCCTGTATATGCCTGTGCTATGACTTGTCTAATGCTGCACTGTCTGTCAGAGCTATCTGCAGTTGGCCTCACCGACCTTTCTGCCACGAATTCCAGTTGCACATATTTGTAGAGTGGCATCTTAGTCCAAGAACCACACTTTTACCTCCTCCTATGCTGTGGCTCAAGATCCAGAGATAGCACTAGAGTTGAATGAGTTGCTTTCCAATCTTTGTTGAAATAGACTTTGATCGCACTTTCTGTTTCTACAGCTTGTGAGTTACCAGAGGAGGAATGTGCCTGTGCAATCACGTGAAGAAATAAACTTGTAACTTGTTCTATAGCTGCTGTTCCTCAAAAGGATGTGTTTATATCCATTCCGCAACCTTCCCTCCTACTCCTCTACTTCAGAGTTGGTGGCAGGAAGGAATTGTTGGGGACTGAGGCTCGGTCTGCTCGAACCTTTTATCCTTGCGCACAGTAGTAGCATTTTGCAGCAGGGGCAACTCAAGCCAACCAATGGGCACAGCTGAGGGAAAAAGTTTCCAACAGCTGGGTGTACTGACACCAGGAGTGGAATGGACATGTGCAACACAGCTTGAAGAACAGTTACAGAACAGGTTAGTAACCATTTTATAGCTGCTCTGAATCTATGAAATTTCTTCAGTTCAAGAAGTGGAAGGAATAAACAGCTTTATGCCTGTATTCCAAGAACTACATTACAGCTAACACAGTATTTCTCTAAAGCTCTAAAACAGTGATTACCAAGCTGGGGTCTGCAAAGGTATTGCAGGGAGTCTATGGACAAAATAAAAGATAAATAAAAATAATAGAAAATAAGTTTTAAATAAATTGCAAAGTTTCAAACAATTATTATTTTTAAATCTCTTCCAATAATATTATTAATTGCGGTCTGAAAATCTATGTCGTGATTTCCTTTTTTGTTTAATGAAGTGTACCTAGTGGCTAGAATTGACTTTGGTGGGGTTCTGCAGATGGGTTGGGGGGTGATTTCAGGGTCTGCAAAATGGTTTGGAGGGTGATGGGGGCAGGGTCCGCACTAGTGAAAGGTTGGGAACCACTGGTCTAAGGGATATCTACGTAGGAAAGTTATACCAGTATAAAATATGGTGTGGATTAAAACCAGTGTAATTACACTGGTACATCATTTAGTAGTGGTTCTCTTAGTCCATTACAAGAGTGCCTTCTTCTGGTTCAGCATGTGTCATTTGGAAGTGACGTAAAAAAAGCCTTTCTCTCACCCCCTCAAAGAAGCCACTTTTCTTCCCAAATAAGATAGATAGAGATGTTAAACTGGTATAGTTACAGTGGTTTGCTTCTGCTGGTATAACTGTCCCATGTAGACAAGCCCTAATTTACTATTCACTTACTCTAACAAAAATCTCTTTAATTATCTCTAATAGTGCCATCTGGTGACTTCCAATAATATTACAATTTACTCTTAGGTAGTTACTTAAATAAGGATTTAAAATTAGTTTTACTAGGTTTAGCAGGGGATCCAGTTCAGGTGGATTTGAAAAAATGCAGAGGCTTGAAGTTCTGCATTTTATGGGAAGATAATGTTCTTGTTATGAATCTGTATGTTAGAAAGTCAAAACACCTTAAAGAGAGTCATTCCCCTCAGGATACACACATTGTGCTGCCGCTAGTCAAAGAGTGAGCACAAAATGGGGGAGTACAGTATAATCTTGGAATTAGGAACACCAGAAGTTACAAACTGAATGGTCAACCACACACTTCATTTGGAACTGGAAGGACACAACTAGGAAGCAGAAGAGATGAAAAAAGCAAATACAGAACAATACTGGGTTAAACATAAACTACTAATAAAAAAATGAACAGAAAGTTTAAAAAAGATTTGACAAGGTTAATGATACCACTTCCGTGCTTGTTTCATTTACATTAACATGATTGAAAGGAGCACTTTTCTTTTTCATGGTAAAATTTCAAAGCTGTATCAAGTCAATATTCAGTTGTAAACTTTTAAAAGAAGAATAACTTTTTGTTCAAAGTTATGAATGTTTCAGAGTTAGAAACATCTCCATTTCTGAGGCGTTTGTAACCGTGAGGTTTATATCTGTATTAGAGAGGGACATGCACATTTTGCCTTCTGTTTTTCAGGATCCACAGCTGCCTAAAAGGAAGCTGCTAGATCTATCACAAACAAAGGGGAAAAAATCTTTTGCCTTGGTCTATTTCAAAGCCTTTACTGCTGTCATATTTTCTTGAAAAGAAATACTAAAAGATAACATGGCTAACATAAATATCTGTCAGTGATACTCCAACTAAGGCTTGAGAGCTACAAGTGGCTCTTTAATGTGTGTGTCTGCAGCTCATGATAGTAAAGCACAGAGATTCAAATGGTTAATAACTTAGGGTACATCTCCACTTACATGAAGATAGATGTGGTGGTCGATCACTTGGGTTTGATTTAGTGTGCCTAGTGGGGCTGCACTAAATCAAACCATTAGAGCTCCACCATTGCCCCTGGTACTCCTTGTTGCGTCGAGGAGTAAGGGAAGTCAACAGAAGAGTTTCTCCTCTCGACCTCCTACTGAGGGGAAAACAGGAAAAATCGATTTAGATATGTTGACTGCAGCTACACAATTCATGTAGCTGGAGATGCATATCTTAAGTTGATCTTTCCCCATAGACCTGGCCCTAGACTGGTTAACATTCAGGTTGTTTTTATTATGTCATCCTTCTATAAATTTGAAAGAGTTTGTCCATCTGTGGTCTGTCCAAGAACTCTTCCAAAATGGTAAGAGCTAGGACCACCAAATTTCGTTCCTCTTATCATAACTTAAAGCAGGGTCAGGGTTGGTTGTGCCAGGACAATGGGATGTGCATGGAGTGGAATTGTTTCTCATAAAGCCATACAGAAAAGAGACCATCACTAGGCAGGAGAAAGGGCTCTGTATCTTCTGCTTCCCACCTCCCAGGCACACTTCAAGGAGGGCAGGAGATAGGTCTGAAGCTGCCCACCCTCCCATTTATATAGAGACATTTCTGGCTCTTTCCCTTTACTCCCTGACAAAGGGTAAGTTCATAGTTTTGCTTCACTCCTCTGCGGAGCTCAGGGAACAGACAAACCTGGACCTGTCCCAGACGGGGGGCATGCACTCTCCCCTGGGTGTGCCTGCTAGAGCTGCAGCAGCCGTGGAGAGGCACTTCTCACCTGGCCCCAAGCTGCTGGCATAATCCTCTCTCCTGAGAGCAGCAGGCATACTGAACCCCTCATCCCCAGCCCCACCCTAGAGCAATGATTTAAATGAAGTGTGTACATTTTCATTTTATTAAAAAAACAAAAACAAAAGAACAAGGACCCAAACAACACTGGGTAAATCTTCATGCGTGTAAATCAATAAAATAATTTCTCCAGTCATGTTGTTCAATATATCGTACAGGTTGAATTGATCTCTCTGGTCAGGTATTCTCAGGACCTGACCAGTGCCGAATGAGAAAATTTGCTGGACCACAGGAGGCCAGTCTTGTCTAGCAGTATTCCCAGCACTTCCACTGCTTACTGGTCTCTTAGAAGACAGTTAGGGGTATATTATAGCTAAATAACAGCACTGAACACTGAGAGCCAGGACTGGTGGCTGTAAACAAATTTTGAGATCATGAGAAAGTTGGCCACACCCATGATAAGTAGTCATTAAACTAACTAAAATTGTTCTGGATTGTAGATGTTGCCAGGTGAGAGAATGATGGACGAGAGAGGTTGAACCTGTGGTATGATAAAGGAAATCATGAATTCACTGTACTGGATAATATTCATTGCTGATTTGGCTCCTGAACCACTAATGTTTGAGTATCATTCGTCCAAACCATCAAAAAGGAAATTTATTCTTCTCTCTTCGGCAGTGGTCTGTTGGAATAGTGCAGCCAGAAGGCTCCTTTTGCTCTTCACATGGCAGGCCAGCTGAATTCTCTACGGATGAGTAGAACTGCCAAGATCAGAATATATACCAGTGCTGTGCTAGATGAACACCCGTTTTCCCAGATGGTGTAACTCAAAAAGCTTATTTTCTTTTTTTCTTATTTTCTTTCTGAGGCAATGACAAGTGCTCAGACTTTTGTTTTGAGGAGCTCCAGTTCACTTGGGAAGAAATAACTTCTCTTTGACTGGATTCTGGAGCTTCTGTGTACGTTTTTCTCCCTTCCTCAGATATCTAGTGTCTTACAGAAAATAAAGTAGGATAGAGCTTCTGTGGAATTGGACAATTCTAAAGGGTTGGCCAGGTTATGGAATAAGATGTGCTGGTAATATCTCAAGATAATGTCATAAATGATTGTAACATACATATATGTGCACAAGTCAAGAAGAGTCAGTTATTTGTGCAAAACACACACTGTCATTTTCAGACTTGTGATTAATTTTGCAATTTTAAAATTTTAAATACATTTTAAAATTATTTTCCGTTAAATTTGTCTACCTGGAAGTTACCTGTTTAGGTAGGACAAGGAGTAAAATTCAAACTGTGGTAGTAGATTCTCCTGATGGGATAGTTCAAAAATTTAAGATAAAGCAGTATGTCCAATTGAAGTTTCTTCATATGGTAATATCTGTATTTTTCCTGAACCAAGCCTGTACCCCAGTCTTTCAATCGAATCTGTTCGAGCAGACCATGAGCTTGTGAGAGGTTCCATTTTGTTTTGCTGAGATCTGTCTTCACAGTTCTGATTGCAGAATGAGGATTCCTTGGTCTTCCACTGTTTCTGCCGAAGTCTCACAGTGTGCCTGGAAAAGCTAAGGTTGGGGTGTGCATAGAATTTGGTTATTACAGTAAACCCTCGAAATGCACTATTTTGAGTTGCATTTAACTCACCTTAATACACGTTAAACGCAACTCAGAATCCCACTTCCCTTGGCCCTGGCTCAAACCTGCCCCCTCGGCCCCACGCGGCCCTGGTTGAAACACCCCTGCCCCACGTGGCCCCTGTTCAAACCCCCTCCCTCCACGCAGCCCCGGTTCACCCCCGCCCCAGGTGGCTCCAGCCGAACTCCATCCCCCTGCACCCGGCTCACCACCCCCGAGCGGCTCTGGCTCAACCCGCCGCAGGGCCCCATGGCCCTGTCTCAGCTCCACCCCTTTTCCCCCCTCTGCAGCCCTAACCCACCCCAAGCTTAATCGGCCTTCTCTCTCCCATGGCCCTAACCCACTGCCAGGCTTAACTTTCCCCAGCTGCCCCCCCAGCCTCAGGACGAAACCTTTCGAAAGACACTCCAGGTGTGCCTGCTGCTTCCCTGACCACAGAACATGCGTTCTGCCGAGGGAAAAAGCTACCTCCTGACTTATGCAAAGTTTGAGTTATGCAAGGGTGCGTGGGAGCACAATCCTCGCATAACTCGAGGGACTGCTGTATTTGGAAAGGCTCCAAGCTCTTACAGATGTTCTTGCATTTGTTGATGCATTTAAGGAATTGATTATTGCCCAGCTATTAGCTGCCTTGAAAATGTGCACCAAACCTGCTATAGGCAGGAGTTCCAGTCCATTGGAATCACTCCATCAGCAGATTATTACTATTATAATTTATGGCAGATCCTTTCGTTCATGGACTGTGCCTACAAACCATGGCAAGTCTTCTCCTAGGTCTTCTACATTATGCATATTGATGACTTATAAGGCCACCACGTGGAGTTCAGTTCACACCTTTTCTTAAACAATATATCTACCATGGAGCCTCTTATCAATTATAATTACTCTTTTTATGCTCCCCAAAGTGGTCTAGGTATTTTCCCTAGATAAAATATTGGGTCCCTGCCCTGTGGAACTTGGTGCCTTAAGCAAACTGGATGCTTGTGTTAGACCATCCAGTCTTTCAATTGTTAGTTAAAACACCCAATAATCTTCCTAACTGATGGCTATTGCTTGACCATTTTCTACAGTACAAAGGCAATTCCATGAGGTAGAAAAGTTTACTCTGCAGTGAATGGAGTGTTTTGAAATCTGTTGCCTTGTCATATCCACACTGACACACTCTCTCTTCCCTCCTCCTCATTAAAATTTGTCTAGAGCAGGAAAATAAGTTGCTTGAGATTTATCAATTTTAAACACAACTTGGACCATCTAACTTGCCTTCATAGTTGTGTTTTTAAAATTACGGTGTTTATCACACTTTCAAACTCAATTTATTTTCCTAATTTAGATAAACCACTGGTGTATTGTACTGAAGTGTAAATGAAACAAAGGGGAACTGAGGACAGTAATGGGACCAGGTTATCATGTACCTGTAGTTTATGCCACCTAGCTGTTAAGCCACATTACATTGGTTCCAGCATTTCACAGTTTGGCAGAGGATTCTTCAGAGTGGCAGGGGCAGTTTATAAGAAGAGCTCCATTAACTGTAAGCATCCTTTCCACATTTAGCCCTACATTTGTCCAGTAGTTGTTTTGTTACATTCAAGGCCATTAAAAAACTCCTGAGCTGTCCGACCTGTGTGCTGATGCCCAGACAAGAAGGGTGCTTAGTGGTGATGTGATCAGCACTGTACTTTTCTCTCTCAGTGTCAAGACAGAAATGAGTGCATTTCTGAGCAATTTTGAAGAGGATTTACAGAGGTAGGTGACAGTAACGTTTCATTCATCTCGGAAGTGGCTTCCTTCTCATTAGTTTCAAAAGCTGCCTCATCACTTCTTTCTTGGTGGTGCAGTGATCCCAAGGGAGTCTGCTTTGACTTAGAGGTGAGTCTGCCGTATCTGTGCTGGGAAGGCTTGAGCTCACTACTTGTCACTGGCTGACTACAGAATGTTCATTTGGAGATGACATCAGAAAGTTGTTGCCATTCGAGCTTAGTGCCTGTTACTGGTGTTCCAGTTTAAGGAAGTCCATTCACTTGTGTCAGCAATGTCACCTGGTGTGGGGCTGCATATTTAGATGCTTCTCATAGGTGGGATATTTCTACACCAAGAGTCTCAAACTTACGGCCTGATCGGTTCCACAATCCAGCCCGCACATGGCTGCTGGCATGTGAGTTGTGGCCCTTGGTCTGTCTGTACCCTTTCCCCAAGTCCAACCTTTGCTCCGCCTTCACCCCCCTGCATGCGTCGTCCTCTAACTCCCTCTCCTGAGGCACGCAGCCCCAGGGACTACTGGGGGGGCCTGGTGTGGATGGCAGCAGGGGTCTGGTCCCCCTACACTCGCTGTGGTGGCAGAAGCCTTGAGGAAATGGAACAACACAGCATCCTCTTCTCTGCTCCGCTGCCGTCTTGCTGGTTGCTCCGCTTCCCTGAAGTGGTGGGAAGAGCATCCCGGCCTGGGCAGGCTTGGCGGATGACTGTGGAGTGAAGCAGGCTGCTGCATAGCTCCACTTTCCCGCAGCTCCTGCTGCTGTGCTGAGTGTGTATGGGGACCCCTGCTGCCATTCCCAGCCTGCCCAAGGGCTTCATAGGCTAACCTAAGTATGGGGGAGTTTCCCATCTATAGGATGGTTGGGGTGGCCACCACACTTCCTTCCCCCATTGAGGGGCATGGGCTGGCCACTTCAAATTGTCCTACAGACAGAACATTTCTGCACACACCTCTTCTGGGCCACAGGGAGGTCCCGACAGTGGTGCAGAGTAGCAGCCATAAGCTGCTGTAGCCCCACTGTGCTGCTGCTGGTGGTGCTGGGGGTCTCTGGGGTGGTGGTGTTGAATCACCTGGGGGTGGCAGACTGCAGGGGACGGGGGTATATGGACCACCAGGCAGGGCAGGGAGGTGGGGGGCGCAGGGAAGAGTGTAATATGACAGGGTCACTGGGCACAGATGAGGGAACCAATCCTGCATATATTGCTTAAAACCAGGCCACTTACATCGCAGGCTGTGATTTCCTTCTCACTAAGGCAACTGAAACCAACCACAAAAGTGCCTCTGCCAGCCCCAATGGCCAGGCAGAAGCTACACAAGCAAACCCACAGATTCTGCAGCTGCCCTTAGTGCCTGAACCAACAATCCTCATTATTCAGATGAGAGGATATTAAAACCTATTTCACCAGATCTGCACAGATTCTTCCAGGCCCCAAAGGGTCCAGCCACAGTCCCAGATCTGTATATACTTGGATCTTAACCCAAACAGCATGCTGTGCCATTCCTTTAGAATATAAAATCTAAAGGTTTATTAATACAGAGAGAAAGAATAGGGTCAGAGAGAAAAATTGTTGAAGTGATACATTACTTGCATTAATTACAGCTATTGAAGCAAGCCAGTGGTGTTATATACTGGTTTCTTGAAAGTTTCTGAAAGCACACCCCATGAGGGGGTGGGATCCTAGTTCATGGAGCCTGAAGACAAGATGGTGATTCTCAGAGTCCTCTTTATACCCTGGCCAATGTGGGGGGAAATTCCTTTCTTCTTCCTTAGACCATGTAAAGCCACCTGACCAGATGGGCTGTTGTGGCAGGTTGGCGTTGGTTGCTGAGTTTGCCAGCAAGCCTCAGTCCGCGTACATAGTATGTGGAATCAATGCCTGGGCCTTTGTTGGTTAGTCCAGCATCCTGACTGGGAAAGTGACCACACTTCCTAGTGTGTATCCTTAGTTCTAAAACATTTCTAATACAGCTATAGAGCCAATATCAATAACTTTGCATACAAATGTGGCAAAAATATGTAAGTACCATAAACAGATTCAGGGCGTTACCAGCTTTCATTAGACACCTCACTTGAGCCACCTAGCACAAGATTTGGTGCCACTGTATACAAATGGTGACAGAAATGGCTTTCATATTTAGTTTAAAAATTCAGTAACATCACAGAAGGATTGCATGGAGGCTTCTCCTCTGGAGTCCTACCAAAGAGGGGTGCTCACTGGCCCACCAGGAGGATTAGAGAACTGGCACTGGTCCTAAGGTAAATTGGGTTTCAGATCTCTGGGCTACACTGAAATCACACAGTGTGATTGCAGCTCTCAGACATACTTTTGAGTTAGCTTGAGTTATATAGGAGCGGTAAAGCCAGAACAGTATGGACTAGTCACCCGAGTAATTAACCAGGAATTTGGGCAGGCTCATACAGACCACTCTGAACCCTGCATTACCATATCTTCATTGCTGCTATTACCTGAGCTAGCTAGATTAAAGCTAGTACAGGTGTGTCTATGTGAGCTGCTGTCCCACCCCATGTATTCGAAGTAGAGCCACCCTTGGTGTCACTAATTATTAACCAGAGCTCCTAATATTTGAATCGAAAATTTAGTAATGCTCTTTGAATGTTTCCTGTCTTGTGCTTTTAAAATCTGGTTTGAGGGTCTAATGATGTGGAATGCTCATGTACTTAACAAACCCAGAAGTAGGTATTAAACTGTAAAGACTTACAGTTAGGGACACTATTGTATGGTAAGTTGAACATAATAGTTTTTACAGGCATTGCCATGCAAACCCAGTTAAGCAGAGCAAAATGGCAGAAGATCAAACAGGAGAAATCTCCAGCGTCCTCTGAGAAGGAAAGGGAATGTATAGTAACAATTATTGAAATTCTATTTCTTTAAATTGTTTCAGTGTTATGCCTATTAACATCCTCCTGGTGTCTTGGATCACATCCATGAAAGCTGGGATGGATAACAACTGAGGTTCCATTGTCTGCCAGGGAGCCTTCTGTCTCAGAAGAAATTAATGTATAGAGGCCATAAGCCCTATCATGTGTAACCTGATCTTTTTGGGCTGCTTTTTCCTGCCAGAGGGATTTAATTTCCCTGAGTTATAAATGTTTCTATTAGGGCATGTCTATACTTGTGATTTAAAAGGGAAAAGTCCCTTTTTTGTGGGCCGGGGGAGGGGGGGACTGTTGTGTTTGCACTTGCCAATGACTTTTTGTGGCAAAACTCAGAAATTTCAAAGCAAAAAAGAAAATCACCTCCATAGGATATCCCACAGTGCCTAGATGACCTCTATCACCAGCATCTCTGCTGCTCTGATGCCAGGTAAACAGATGTCCATTCCTTCTCCTGTAAAGCCCCAGGAACTTTGAAACTCCTTGTTTTCTTGGCAAGTGCTTACTTATCTGCCAGGTGACAATGCCTGCTCCCTAGAGCAAACAATCCCCTACTTGCAGCATTGCTGAGCTACTGGAGCTGATCAGGGTTTGAAGAAGGGGGCGCGTCAGGAACTCGGGATGCCCTGGGATCCTTCCCACAAGACCTATTGTCAAAATGGAGAGAGCTGCACTCTGGGGTAGCTGCCCTCAGGGCACTGCTGTCATCAGCCATGGAAGTGCTGTTAACTTAAATACTCTCGGATGCTTATGGAAGTAAGTGAATACACAAACCAGCACCTTTCTTCTTCCGGTTCTCTTATCACCAGTGCAGAATTTTTGCAGTCAGTTTCAAGTGTAGACATAGCCTGAATGTTGTTTCAGGGACTCTAGTCATAATAACTTCTTAAATTTGTGGGTATTTTAAGGTTTGTGAACATTGAGGTGTCAGTAGCATTGGCTAGTTAGGCATAGGTCAGGTCAGGCAGGTGCTATGCAACTTTCTCTCTTACAGCTCTGCCAGTACGCCTGAATCCTGACTTGCCAATCATTCCAAATTATGTGGTGGTTTTGTGTAACAGACAAAGTGTGCCATATGCCAAATCTTTTTGCTCTTGTGACCAAAGGACGTATCTAACACTTCTAGATCTTCAGTCCCTTATTGAGCACTGCAGCATTGAGCTCTGCACCCTGCACGATACTACTGAGCACCTCTTGATGTATACTGTACTTAATTTAATCTCTCCATTTTTGATAATGGTCATCCCAGGGACCAGATACAGTCAGGATTACTTTAATTACTCCGTTTTTGGTGGATACTAAAACTGTCTAGGACGTTGCCATCAAAGAGATTTTTTGTGTCAAAGCTCTCAATGGTTTTTGAGAAAAAGTTTTTCCTTTTTCTACCCAGCAGTCTAACAGGCATATTGCTAGCCCAGAAATTGGAACCCTGTAATACAAATATGGTGTACTTCTGGCATGAGTTCATTGAGGCTACATCTACATTAGCCCAGGAGATCAACCCACTCAGGGTTGATCTTTTGAATTCAATTACATGTATCTAGTAGAGATATGTGAAATCAACCTCTCAGGGGTTGCAGTTGACTCCTGTACTCCTTGCAAGACATGAGAAGTAAGGGAGGTCAGCAGGAGAAACTCTCCTATCGACCTTCCCCAGTAGGGATGGCCAAGTTAGCTGAGTGCGTATATGTTGATTCTAGCTAGGCAATTGCCGTAGCTAGAATTGCTTATCTGTAGTTGACTTATTTTGCCTAGTGTAGACGTAGCCTTACACACCACCTGGCTTAACAAAAGCCACCTTCCTGTGCAGGCCGTATAATTTGCACTGATACATAACATAGTGCCTACATAAAGTGTTATCTGGAAATTTTGTTCCCAGTCCATTTGTCTAACACTTGTAAGAACTTACTAGACCCCTTGGTCTATTTAGTGGCTGTGGAAAGCAATACATAAAATGCCAGAAAATGGATCCTTGCTTGCTGGCTTTTTTCTTACATTTATCTTAGTCTTTAAAAACATAAACATATCTCAAGCTCCTCAGTGGACCTCTCATGCCCCAATTTAGCAGGTGCACCAATTGTCTGATTATTAAAGATGCCAGTATGGGTGAGTGTCGGCAAGAGTGCTGGTCAGTCCTCCTGGGATGAAGGGACCATGAACATAGAATATGTGGAGGTGAGAATGCCGGTAGTAGGAATGCAAAATGAGATTAAGGATTATTCTGCAGTCTCCAGAGGAGAGAGTTTAGTGTAAGAGGTAAGATTAAATGAATTCTGTTTGCTGTGAAACAGTTGGTGAGTTGATGTAATTTACTAAGTAAAGATCAGTACTGCGTGATCATTGTGCCACACAGAAAAACAACAAACAGATGCTGAATGTACTCTGTCTCTCTGTCTGTCAGCATCCTAATCTCTACGCAGCATTAGGAAGCTGTTTTTAAAACTTTGTAGAAAATCATTTTAGCTACAGTGATTTTGCCAGAAGCACAGAGAGAGTAGTAACTAATTATGTTGGTTTGTAAATTAGAGTTAGCATGTTTTCCATAGCTAGTGCTGAAAACAGTTTGGTCATGCTTATTCCAGCAACCAAATTTTGCACAAGGAGAGTGGGATCTGATTTTTATTGTGTATTGGGAAATGACATATTGTTGACTAGTGTAGAGAGGACCCTGGTGTCTCAATTTCCAGAAACAGTCTGCAGTCATGAAAGTATATATACATGTGAGTAGCCCATAGGAAGTGGTATCTGAGTAACTAAGCAGATAAGCAAGATCTTGTAAGATCAGGGCCATATTTTTTAAAAAGTTGCCGTACCCACACTAGTGTTGTAAATCACATTACCTGAATTTTTAAATGTTTTTTATTTAAAGTTTTAAAATCATGTTCTGGCATATTACATAATAATGGTGTTGGGGCCCCTCTTTTCTCAAAGCGTGAAGGGTAACTTTTGGTGCTGAGCACAACATTTAACAAACTCCCTCCACCATTTCTCCCCAGTAAAAGTCTGTGCCATTGGCCAGTGCTAAAAGCAACTCACCAGTAACATATCAGCCATTGTGATTAGTCTTACAATAATGACATTTTCTAGAATGGGAGTCCATGTAGCCTGATACTGGTCAATAAATCAGGCATATTTTTACTTTTTTTTTTTTTTTTTGCCTGAGCATAGTGGCTTGGTACAGCAATGTAAAAATAGATTTTGTAATTTAATTGTACTTTTCTGAAGGTGGTGGAGGTGAACCCACTTCATCACTGAGGTGCCACCTAAGTAGATTAATGCTGACAAGCCTAATTATATAAAAAGTATCAACTTTAAAACACCAAGCTTCTGTTTGGAGTTATTTGCCTATTATCTTTCAGGTAGTCCTGAAGATTTAGAGAAAACATGTTTCCTCTGTTTTTAACTTGTCATTTTCTTTGTCTATTTCACAGCCTTTTAGGGGTACTAAATTTCACTGTTTCCCCCTATAGAACCAATTGGTTTTCCTGGTGTTTATGTAGTTTTTTTCATACAGCAATTGCAGGGATGGACACATTTTTGAAAGCAGAAAAATATCCTTTAACCACTGGAATTTGTGGAGTGGGGCACTTGGGAGCAGGAGTAATACCTGAAACTGCTTTTAACTCTTTTTTAAAATGGATTTTATTGTGGGTTCTGTTCATTTTCCTGACTCCTGCTGTAAGCTCCTAGGGGTGAGGATGGTCTCTTATTCTGTACAATACCTAGCACAATGGGATCTCTACAGACTAATGGAATATCAATAATAACCATCATGTTGATGATATCCTTTCAGCATTAAAATACTTTAAGGGTATGCACTTGGTGACATTCTTAAATGTAGTGTTAGATTAGGCTTTTATAGTTTTAAAAAAGCCCACCATTGCTGCCACAAGAACAGCTCCACTGATGGTAGCAGCAGTGGGAGCACACATGTAGAAGAAGCACCAGTGGCTGCCAGTGTTTTAAGCACTGTGTTGTGTGGAAATGCCAGCAGCTGCTGAAGCCATCTGCCCTGTCACTACCATCAGTGGACCTGCAGTTGTGGTAGTAACAGTGGGAAACTTGACACAAAAGTGTTATGAAAATAAGTTCCGTATGCTTTAAAGCTGAAGCACTTTTCAAAGGTGTGAGGGCACTCGTCATTCTAAAGCACTTTTGTATTGTGGTGCACTGAAATTCTGAATGAAAAATATTGTTCTGTATAGATAAGTTCGAAGTATTCATTTGATGAAGTCCCCCACAAACTGCTGTATAAATTACATATTTAAACCTTTGTAACTTTACAAATAATAAGCTATTTTTCTTCAAACTTAACTTGGTTTCCAATTTGCAAGAAGGGATATTGATATGTTAGATACAAGGCTTATAGTTTCTTCTATTGATTTGAGTTTTTGAGTGTTTTTTTGTTTGTGGGGGAGATTAAGATACTTGAAACACAAGAGTGGGATGGAGATAAGGAGGTACAGAATATTAATGAATTCTAATCCTTAACAATAGGGGTCACTTTTGTGAATACTATCATGCAGAAATTGTTTCATCAGTCACAAGTGTAGCCACCTCAAAGGTGGGGCATAGAGTTTACAGTGAACTCTTTCATATCAGGCAGGCTGCTGTAGTAGACTCAAATATTCTGAATAATAGAGAGGTATACCTAGCAATGCATAACACTAAAGAAGATTAGATATTAAGAAACAGACAGACAAAAATGTATGCAGAGTACTTTATTTACCAAGAACAGTAGTATTTTACACTGTAAACTTATACTGTATTTACTGTATTTATTTGTATTTACTTTCACTATACTGTACTTATGGAAAATGTAAATAAAGTTTACTTATGGTTAAAATGATGGTTATTTGAGAGTTCCAGATGATATGCCAGATATGAAAGAGTTTACTGTATTTAACAGCATACAGAAATACTTCAGAAGAGTTCAAGAAAATCTATATCTGGTTAAAACAGTTGGGGTAATTCTGGTAGATGCTGTCTTTGATCATTACAGCTCTGGCTCTGTTTTTGAAACTCCAAGGTAAGGGAAACTGTTACTGACTCTCTGAGGTTGACAGTGTACGTATGAAGTCAAAGAGAAGTCTGGAATTGTCTACTATTTTCTAAGGTTAAACAAATGTTTGAACCATTGGATTCACATCTGAAAATGAGGTTATTATTTTGGGGTAGAAGTCAGTGAAATTGTATGTGTTTTGTTGCTGGAGGTCTCGTCATACACCCCTCCTCCACCCTCCCTCTCAGGCCATGTTCTGTCTTCTAAGAATCACTGGTAAGTTCTCAGGTTACAGATAACACATATGGCATCCAGTGCTCTAAAAGGAACTTCTGAACCTGCTGGTCTTTGTCAGATGTACTCTGCATCTGTCCATGTCAGTTACACATCCAGTATCCTTCTGTAGGAATGTGTGTGCGTTTAAAAAGGTACAAGGGAGTTTTCTAAAACGGGAAGAGCAACTGGGTTTCCAAAGCTAGCTGCCTTCCCCACCCCTCACCATCCCCTTTGCTGACAGCCAGAGTTAATCCTCCCAAGTTTGATGGGAACAGCTGAGAGCATGCATCTTGCATATTTCCAGGCCTCTCAGTGGATTTATGTTGCCACAGAGCTGGGGCCCCATTCCCTTCACACACACCCTACCTCAGTGCTGGTTCCGGCAGCTGTCTCTGCCTGGGTTAATGCAGAGACAGAGGTGTTAAATGATACATGCCTGTTTTCTTTCATGAAAGAGATCCCTTCACTGTGGCTTCTCTTCCTGTCTTTCGCCTCACCAAAAGATTTTGCTATGTTAATCCTAGCACCTGTCCCTGCCTCAGACAGTAACACAGGTCTCAGGGTGGGGGATAAACAGTGCCATATGCTTTTTGCTGGCCTGGATTGGGAGTTTTCCCTCTGACGCACCTAAAACCAAGAGCACATGCCCTTTCCTAAATGCTGCTTACTTCCTCCCATCTCTGTCTGTTGCTGTGAAGTGCCTATGTTCCCCTCTTGAGTTGCAGGAGAGTTGTCATCTGAGGATTCAGTTTTCAGTTCAGGAATCCTAATTTAGTAGCCTCAGCTCTGCCCCTGTGCGCTTTGGCTCTGCAGTGCTGGATACCACTGGGGAGGGAAGAAGGGGGGCTGATCTGAACTGAATCCGGCAGCTCCTTTTCATTTTCAGCTGAGCCAGTATCAACCTGAGTAGACCCAGAGTCTCGAGCCAAGCATTGCACAGTGCTGCCAGATCCCTTTGCATAAGACTGCAAGACGGAGACGCAGATTTGGAGCTTCCAGTTCTCTGTCTAACTGGTCTTTAATTGGAGTGTCTTTTGGCTATGTATGGTGTGTATTGTATGGACTATCAATACCCAGTTGTCCAGGTAAGCAAAGGAACAGCCGCAAATTAATAGACACTTTATCTTTTTCCATGTTTTCTTGAAATATGCTTATGTGGGCATTTTATGGAAGGGCACTAGGCTTCTAAGCTCTGCTTCTCCATGTGGTGCAGTTCAGGCCTGGGTTTTCCAGGGGCCTTGCACTGAGCTTTGGTGTAGCAGGACTTGTAAGCTTTACTGCTTGGGGATCCTATCAATGTGACTGCCGTTTCACTTTGGAGTTTCAGTTGCTCCAGATGCAGTTCCCTGTATTACTTCTTTTTCAAGGAGAGTGGGAAATGGTTTTAAATTGATAAAACCTTCATACTCTGTGAAGTGAATCTCTTTCTTATTGGGTGATTCATTGCATCATCTGGGGGCAGTCCCTTTCAGAGGTGGCAAGCATCTGAGGGAGCTGCCCCTCATCCACAGTCCATGGTAACTGACTAGATTTTTTCAGGCTTTGTGGAGACTTCTGAAGATTTGGGTTAAAGTCTGCATTAGGCTGTAAGTGGCAAGCCTTGATATTTTCAGTCTACTACATAGTGGACATGTGTTGGGCCTGTATCCAGGGAAGAACCTGGGCCTGGAATATTAGTGAGTACAGCTAATCAGACTGTGTGGTGTCCCTGCAGAGCTCTGAAGCAGCAGGTTAGAACTGAGGCTCTTTGGCACAGTTATATGGAGATTGGTATCCTCTGTGCTGTGCTCTCTAGCCAGCACTAGCAGCAGCCTTTTGTTTTGAGAAGCCCCAAGTTTCATCCACAAAATTTAACAAACTAAATAAAGATGAAGATTCTGTGCCCTGAGAATACCCAGATGGCCACTGAATACCCGGGCTTTTTACGTTATTTTGTGCTGGGGTTCTTATTATGTTACATGAAAAGAAGCCGCCACTGTAAGTCTCTCTCTTGGTTTTTAAGATTTGTTCTTGATAAATGTAGTTCTTTACACTTGCAACTTTTTATCTGGCTCTGGTGCAGCTGGCAGGTTTGTCCCATCTCTGCTTGAGCCAGCAGAGAAATGTACATAGTGGGATGTTAAAATCGAAGAGTGTGCTCTCTTTCCACTCCAGCAAGAGAGAAAAACAGGGATAAAAAAAGCAAAATTAAAACGAGCCCTGGAGGCACTTGAATTAAAGAAATGGGAGAGTGTGGGGTGAAGGGAGAGCAGCAGTTAATTCTGTCTGCCCATGGTGTATGACCCTTTCAACCATGGTGGCTAATTGAACTGCAAACTAGTTATCCAAACGAAAGGTTAGCCCTTGCTTTGTGTGTGCATGGTCATAGTGCAATTTCAATGCCTGACTTCATCTTTGTCATCTGCAGTCTAATCATTCTCCTCCCGGCCCCTCTTGGAGTTGAATGACATGGGCTGACGGAAGTCATCAAGTGCACTGAGCTTATAAAGGAGTTTAAGAATGGGCAAGAGATGCCCAGGTGTGATGTAGAGCCCCTTGGGACAACAAAGCTTGTCTGTTCAGCCACTGTGGAGAGACTGGTTCAGTTTCCCCATAATTATTTTACAGTGCTCTTTATCCACACTAAAATGAAGTTCCAAGTGCATACTTACCCGTACTAAGATACACAAGCGAAATGAGAACTTTTAAGTAAAAGTATACAGATGCATTTTCTTTGTTTTTAAATTTTTAATAAATTTAGTGGCTAAGAATGAGTACCTGACAGTACAGAGTTGGGTGCAGGACACGGGAAGTGCTGTGTAAGTTTCCCATACTCAGCTCTGATGTTGCGCCTCTGTCAGGATAGCAACATTCCCAGCAGTTTCAACCTGGGATTTTTCCTAAGTAGAGACCGATGCCAATTATACTAAATTGCATTGTGGTATGTACAAATGAGGTGCTAAGTGGAGACCCATCAATCTCACCTTACTTGATGACAAAGTAGCATTTGAACCCAGGTCTGCAGAGTGAAGGGACAAAACCTGCTTATCCCATGGATCTTGTTCATCCTATACAAAATTCTTTCTTGCTGGTTCCAGCAGATCTTAATGGAGAAGTGGCTGCGTTAGCATGCCTGATCCTGATCTCCATGGCTTTCTTGAAGCTTTTGAAATTTTTATACTAGATTATTTTATATGTTTTTGCTTATGTTGCTCAAAGCCTCTAAACAGAATCTTCCTTTCTTGCCACGCCGAAGAGCGGATTGGCCCTTGAACATTACTCTTCACTTAGGGAGGAGCAGAGACGGTGGGTAGGGTAAATGTTTACCAAACAGGAGATTTAGTTTCTAAGTTGCAAAGTGTTCATTTGGGTGAGAGATAAAGGCAGCAGTTGGGCACCAATGTGGACAATCCCCTTGTTCTGGTGCATGTGTAAAATGGTTGTGCCTAGGAAGTAACTGGGTGCAGTGTGCTTCAACAGCAGTTAGTTATGAGTAGTTACTTTCTTGCCAGAGATTGACAGAAGTCTAGACATTTCTAAGGTGAAAACCAAAATGGATCAAAGCTATGACACTAGTTCATTGATCGAGGCTCCCACCCTTTTGTGTTAATCGTTCCCCCTCATGAACGTTTGTCTTTGAGTTGAATATAAAGATGACCATCATCTCACTTGTTTGTTCTTTGTGATTTATCTAGTACAGTATATTGCAAGTTATCTTGGGCTTATGATTTACAGTAGGGCAAATATATGAGTCAATCTGGCTATTGGGCTTAGGAGGCTGACCATTCTTCATGGGGCAGGGTTTGTTCCCTAGGTTTTCTGGGTAGCATTCTGGACAGATGCATGGTGGATCACAATACATACAGGACTGTACACAGGAAGAAAAAGTACTCAGTATTTGTAGGAGGTTCATTTGGATTTGTTTCTATTCCTATCCACAGTGTCTGGTCCTCTTATCCCTTGTAGAATTTGCAATGGCTATGTTTCTTTTGAAGTGTCTTTATCTCTAGTGTTTTGAATGTAACAGTTTCTCTCAGACATGACTGCAGCTCAGTTATCCATGTTTTTGTGACCTCCAGAATGCAGTATGGTATGAGGGACCACCATTCAAAAGCACTCTGAAACTGCACATTGTGCTGAATATGCCATTTTGCTTATTTTGTGGATTTAGCTGTAGGCTGCGTATTATATCAGTGCTCCACTCACTGCACTGGCTTCTCATTCCCTTCTAGGTATAATTCAGTGTGTTGAGATTGACTGTTAAGGCTCTATGTATTTTGAAGCTTGGTTACTTGAGAAATCACCTTATTCACTCTCTTCCATCAGGATATTTTAAATCATCTGATGTACTGTGTTAACATCTTTCAAATGTTGGAGCTAGCAACAAGGTAGGGCTTTTGACTTTGGGGTACACTTTTTATTGAGTCAGTAGAGCCCATTTTAAGCCCATCTGTCCTCTCAAGCTTTTGCAGGAGGCAGGGAAATTGGATGATATTTGTTATACTGAAATGTTAAATTCTGGGGCTGAGTGTCTAATTTTAGTTAAGAGTGTCTGGATAAATACAACTGCCAAAATTGTGCTTCATAATCTGAGGTTTTTTAAACATAAATCTGTTTTTAGTTTTCACAGTTGCAGGCAGAACTTTGGAACTGCAAACCAAGTGCAAACCAATGTAGTGCTTGAGTCTGCAGACATCTTGAATAACTAGACTTGAGAAGTACGAACTGTCCTATTCACCTCACTCAATCCTGGAACTCAAGTTCTGCAGCTGTGGAGTTTGGCTTTTTTCCATGGTGTCCTAGAATTCACCATTTTCCTGCAATTGCCACCTGACATTTTGCTTCTGCCTCCCTGCCTTGCCAGGAGGTGCCTCCCAGCAGTTGTCTCTTGCTCTCCAATTTTTTTCCAAGAGGGTGAGAATTGGATTATGTATGTGCTTCAGGCACAAACCAGGCAGGGGAAGTTAGGGAAGCCAGAGCCCCCAGAAGTGGGGTAGGCTGGTAAGTGATGAAGCTTGAAGGAGAATGCAGCAACGGCAACTGGAAAAGCCAGTTTACAAATGCTACTCCATGCCTAATTTCACTGGTATAATTTGAGAGAAGGTTCTGAATTGAGTTTCCTGGACAACATTTTGAGAGCCAAGGTCACATATAGGAAATAACAAAAACCCCTCCAAAATAATTCTACTTTTTACTTCAGTAGCTTTTTCCATGTTAAACACAGTGGCTACAGCTATACTAGACCACTTTGTAAACAAAACTCGCAGAGCAGCTACACACAAAATGTGTTTTGCTGACAGAAGCTGACAACAAAAAAGTTGTGTAGACACTTGTGGGGGGTGGGGCTTTTGTCAACAGAGTGGACCAAAAGATCAGTCTGCTTTTATGCGTAGACACGATCTCTCAACAGAAGTTTTGCCAGAAAAACTCTTCCAACAGTAACTTCGGTAGAGAGATGTTTCTAGTGTAGATGTAGACAATATAATAGTAGCTATGGGTGATTTTTACGCAAAGGCTGGAAGCAACAGTGACGGGTTGAATAAAATTAGGAACCAAAATGGTGAGTGATTATTGGAAATCTACAATGTGACTAGCTAGTGATAGATAGAACAACAGTCCTTCATAAGGAAATCCATGCCACTCCATGGAGGGTACTACAAAAACCAAGTAGATCACTTCTGCATTTCAGGAAAGTTTTGAAACTCTTTGGTAAAAGTGCTTGCTTTATATTGCTAAACTGAAGATCAGTTTAGAGGATGAAGAAGGTTAAAAGAAGATCAGGCATCAATAGTGCACAGTTAAAAGATCCAGACAGAAGTGCTTTTCAGCTGGAGCAGTAGAACAGGTTCAGTGTTCTAAAGGAACCAGCTGAAGAAAATGAAGTCATTGATACTTTGTCGGAAAACTGCAGTGTGTGCTACCTAGAAACTGCAAAGAGTTTTCTAGTAACAATGAAATCTAAAGAAGAAGAATGGCTTAGCATGCTACTTGGGCAGCAATGAAAAAGAAGAGCAATATAAAGGAAAAATACAGCCATGCTAAGATATGGGAAGAGACAAGAAAATAGCAAGAAGAATTCAGAATTCTAGATGAGACAGAAAGGAGAGCCATGAGGGATACAGGACAAATATTGATAGAGAATCTTGATAGGCTGATGCTACTAGTCAAATAAATGATCTTATTACTTTGTATAAGACAGTACAACAGCTAGTAGGAAAATTTAGCAATATTGAAGGACCTATGAAAGATAAAGACGTAAGAACAGCCATGTTGGGGCAGACCAAAAGTCCATCTATCCCAGTATCCTGTCTTTCGACAGTGGCCAATACCACGTATCCCAGAAGAATGAACAGAAAAGGCAATCATTAAGTGATCTCTCTCATCACCTATGCCCAGCTTCTCACAAACAGAGGTTAGGGACACCATTCCAGCTCATCCTAGCTAATAGTCATTGATGGATCTATTGTCCATGAATTTATCTAGCACTTTTTTTGGAACCCTGTTAAAGTCCTGGTCTTCACAACGTCCTCTGGCAAGACGTTCCAAAGGTTGACTGCTGCATGAAGAAATACTTCCTTTTGTTTGTTTTAAACCTACTACCAATTGATTTCATTTGGTGACCTCTAGCTCTTGTGTTTTGGGAACAAATAAATAACTCTTCCATATCCTTTTCTTTACACCCGTCATGATTTTATACACCTCTAGCATATCCCCCCTCAATCTCTCCTCTTTTGTAAACTGAAAAGTCCCAGTCTTTTTAATTGTTCCTCATATGGAAGCTGTTCTAAACCCCTAATCTTTTTTGTTCTTTCTGATTTTTTTTTCAATATAACTTTTTTCAGATGAGGTAATCACATCTGCATGCAATATTAAAGATGTGGATGTACTATGGATTCGTATAGCAGCAATAAGATACTCTGTTTCATTTTTGATCCCTTTCTTAATGGTTCCTAATATTCTATTTGTTTTTTGACTGCTGCTGCACATTGAGTGGATGTTTTCAGAAAACTATCCACAGTGACTCAAGATCTCACTCTTGAGTGATAATAGCTAATTCAGTCCCCTTCATCTTGTATGAATATTTGGGATTATGTTTTCCAATATGCATTACTTTGCATTCATCAACATTAAAATTCATCTGCCATTTTGTTGCCCAGTTAGCAAGTCTTGTGAGATGCAAATAGGTAGACTCTTAGTACAGAAAAATAACAAAGGAAAAGATGGTCATATTTTCAGATTTTTTTTTTTTAGACCAAGCCCAGGTGAACTGCTAGAAATATGTGATGAGGATTTATTACTAGAGTTTAATATTGACTTAAGAAATATTACAATCAAATATATTATAAAAGCCATCAGTACACTCAAATACAGGAAGAGCAGCTAGAAAGGACAGACAACAATACTGCAGGAGAGGTGTTCAAAGCAAGTGATAAAACAATCCTCCAGACTGTGTGTGTGCCTAGAGTAGACAGCTGAATAAAGTAAAGAACCTAACTGAGAGGATGAGAAGCCTCAGACTGAAATTACCATAGAAGGGTGACCTACCTAAGGACAATATCTGGAGAAGAATTACTTTCAGTCCCCGGGGAAAATCACACGCAACATCGTCCTTCAGTGTATAAAAAAACAAATAGATCTCCATTTTACAGAAAAACAAGCAAGTTTTAGATCATGGAGATCACGTGCAGACCATACTGTTCTCAGGCATTTTATAAAACTAAGGCTGCATCTATGCTTGCATGCCTCTTTCGAGAAAGGCATGCAAATGAGGGATTGAAAATGCAAATGAGGTATATATTTACATATCTGACACTTTATTTGCATATCTTTCAAAAGAGCTTCTTTGAAAAGAAGAAAAGCAGTGTAAACGTGGCTCTTTTGAAGGTAAACCCTATCTTTGAAAGAACCCTTCTTCCCATAAAAAAAAGGGGAGAAGCGTTCTTTCGAAGATGGGATTTACTTTCGAAAGAGCTGCATCTACACTACTTTTGAAAGCAGCTCTTTCTGAAGAATAATATGCAAATGAGACATCAGATATGTAAATCTGCACCTCATTTGCATTTTCGATTTCCCTCAGTTGCATGTCTCTTTCAAAAGAGGAATGCAAGTGTAGATGCAGCCCAGGTGTGGAGCAGCAAGTACCCCTTATGATAATTTTATAGATTTCCAGAAGGCTTTTGACACGAATGTACACAGAACAGTATCTGGAGAATTATGGCATATTATGGAGCACTTGCAAAATTAATTAGAATAATCAATTATCTATATGATGCTGCTGAATGTAGAGTCAGAGATGAGTAACATTAGTCAATGTTTTGTAGTGACAACTGGAGTAAGGCAAAGGTATATTTGTTTGCACTGATAAATGACTGTCATGAGGAAAGTAACCACAGAAGGCAAATGAAGAATTTTATAGACAAATGATCAAGCACAATTGGACTACCTCATTTTGCTAGCGATGTTGTCTGGCCTAGTTCAACACATTTGCTTAAAAAGGAAGAGAGGACTCAACTTTTTGGTAGGCATAGCAAAACAAACTGGTTTGTTTATCAACAGGGGAAGACTTTCTTGTATGTGTCTATACGCAGTATATGGCTATCAGTGTCCCAAAACCAACCAGCAGGATAGACGGAGAGACACTCTGTGTGGTAAAATGACTTACTTATCTATAGAGTTAGATGTACAAAGTGCTGACCTGAGGTTATAGATCAACAAATCTCAAAAGCAGCAAACAACTTTCATAAATTTGAAAAGGTTTGGAAGAGTAGCATAATAGGACTGGCATCAGATCAGTCTTCCATTATAGAGCAGAGCCACGGAAATCTGCAACAGAAATTGACAAGAAAATCAACTCATTCTAAGTAAACGTCTTCAGGGTACGATGGAAAGAGTTTGCTGCAGTATCAGAAATTCTAAATAGAGCAAACCAACCTAAAGCATCAAACATGGTAATATGATGATAGACATATTTAAGACATGCTTTGTGGATGCCACTGACATGATTTCTACATCATGTGATTATTTGGATGCTGCTAAGAAAGAGAAAAATAGTGATCTAAAGAAATATGCAGAACAATAGCAAGAGAGAAATCAGATACATCCATGTGACACTCAAAGGTCCAAACAAAGTATCAGGAGATCAGAATAGATGGCAGAAACTGGTGGATGCCATATTGATAAGCCATAATTGTTTGTGTTAGCAGGAAGGCAAATGGATAGGGATGAAGGGTATTAGATAGGTGAAAGAATAAATATAGTTGCAGGATTTAGAAGTTGTTGCAGTGGTATTTACTCCTGTTGTACCACACAATGCATGGGGCCTTCACTATAAGGTACGATTTGTCTGAAGGAGAGGTTTGGAAGGAATTGTGTGCCCTGTTGGTTTTATTTTCGAAGAGACATGAAAGTGGTACAATGATAAGGAAGGGGATGGTTCAGTGGTTGACGCTAATCTGGGATGTGGGAAAGGAAACGTGGCTCAATTATCTGCTTGCGGCAGAGTCCGTGTGTGACCTTGGACAAGTCAATTGCTCTATGCCTGTGTTCCCTGTCTGTAAAATGAGGACAAGGGTATCTCACATATGATCTTGGCCGAATAAATATGTTAAAAATTGTGTGGTACTCAACGACTGCGGCTAAGGGGGCCTAATCTAGATGGAGGAGTCCAGGAAAGAATTCAGTGATCTCCATGGTATAAAGGAAATACTGCTATTAATGCAGATTTTTCTTTTGGTATTGCATCTAGTTGATTTCTAATCTCTAATCCAGTGACTTTAACTTCTGTGATAGGAGGTCTGTGTAAAAGTCTGGGACTGTCAAGCAATAGCTTGTTTGGGTGTGGTCTCCCACTGCCAGGCTGTGTTTGATCCAGGATTCAGGTTGGCTTGGTGAAATTGAGGTGATAGTTAACTGACCTAACATGGAGCTATTTGAGACTATGGATACATGTGAGTGTAAGCAGTATTTCAATTTCACTTTCATGGGGCATATTTTGTCATATTGGAAAGAAGATTTATTTTGCTCCATATAATGCATTTTGTTTGCATGCTATTAGATTTTTCTTTCTTCCAAATGAACCCCTTGTTTAACAATCAGCTAGTTTTTGATGTCATCTCTGCCTCCATTTGTTTATGGGGATTCCACAGCCATACAGGGAACATGCCTCAGGAAGAGTGTGCATTGCCAGTTGTGCCGTAGGGTATATCTGTACTTACTGTGCACATTTGACACACTGTGATCTATCCTGTGGAGTTCAATTTTGCTGTTTGTGAAGATGCTGCAAAATTGATCTCTCTGGGTTCCGCTGTTGATCCTGGTATTCCACGCTATCATGTGGAGCAAGGGACATTGGTGCAAGCCTGAAGAACCCTGATCTACACCAGGGAACAAAGTCAATCTTGATATGTCGATTCTAAGTACGTTAATGCTGTAGTTAGAATTGCATATCTGGGATTGACTTTGTTTCCCTAGTGTCAGCCAGGCTTTAGTAATTGTGGGGAATCCTTGTTGCTTAAATATCAACATCTGAGCACTTTAGACCTGTGAGACAACGTTGTAGGCATGTGCTTGAGCTAAATAAATACTTCGTAGGGCTAGCTGCAACATCATTTGAAACCTTCAGGGCTGTGGGTCCTTTGCCCTGAGCCAAATGGCACTTCAGGTTAGCTCTGTCTCTGCGCCTCGCCAGCCTTCCTGCTGCACCTCTGCTCGCCTCCACGTGCGCATACCTAGCAGCCAAGCGCGCACATGCCCATCCACACACACATCCCTTTCCCCAGTCCCGTCCGCAGAGCGCAGACACTGGCCCCCGGACTCGCAGGCTCCAAAAGGCCTCTCTGTGTGTCTCTGAATTGGATATGTCGGCAGGCCAGGCGGGGATGGAAGGAGGAGGCGGGACCCTGCTCTGATTAATTACCTTAGGCATGCGGGGTGGGGCTTCCATCAGCCATCTGGCTGAGATATGGGAGGGAGCTGCAGGGAGGGGGCGAGGGAGAGGCAGCCAGAGAGGAAGAGAAAAGAAAGGAAGAAACACTAGAGAAGAAAGAGGAAAACAGGCGAAAGGGGGAACCTCCCCAGCTCAGGAGAGCCGCACCAGGGCAGGGTGGAGAGCACAGCGCCAAGGAGCTTCCACCACAGCCGGCTCGAAGGGTGTTTTTTTTTCCCCCCTCCCCCTGGTCTTTACTCCGGTTTGGTTTATGGAGAAAAAGAAAATGGTAACTCAGGTAAGGCTTGTGTCCCCTGCGGCTGCCCGCGCTGCCTGTCCCCGCCGCTGCGAGGAGCGGGGGACCGAGGGGTTTCTCGCTGTGCTCTCGCCTGCTGGAAAAAACAGCTTTTAGGAGCTGCGGGAGGATTGAGCTGCATGGCGCGCGCGCGCGCGTGTGTGTGTAGCTGCCCCCTCCACCCCTGCTCCATCGCAGATTCCTGTTTCCTGTGCTGTGCAGCTGCAGCTCAGGAAAGACCCTGTGGGGATTTGTCTACCTCTTTGTCTTGAAGCTGAGAGGGAGGGAGAAGGACTGCAGAGGTACTGAGGGATTCTGGCCGAGCTGCCACAAAACGCGGGGCTTCACTTTCCGGCTTCACAGGAGAATGTGCATGAGTAGGTGATTAGGGGGCTGGACCTCGCTGCCTTTCACCTCTCCTATTTTGGCTGCGGAGCTGGAATTTAACTCCTTCCTTTAGAGGCTAGGACAGCCGGGACAGAGCATTTCATGTTTTGGCTCTGCGAGCAGCACAGGCCCCAGCAGATGGGGTTCCTCTGTGTATTTATGGGGCTGGGGCTTTGAACACCCCGTCTTTGACAAGTAATGTAGCTTTTTAGTGCCCTCTAGGGAGCAGAGTGCGTGGGGGGGCATATGTAGGTCTTCTTTCAAGCGAGGTTAAATCTGCATTTTAATGACTTGTTTCTGACAAGCACAAAGGTAAACAGCTCCCTCCCACCATTTCTCAGGTGGCTCTGCTGGTTAGCCTCTGTGTGATGGACCCTTCTTAAAAAGGATGTAAAAATGGGAATGGGACTAATTATGGTTTGGAAAGGAGAAAGTGCTTGTGTTGAGGGCAAATTACATTTGTCAGGGAACTTACCAGGTGTCTGGAGTCATCATCTTCCTCCCACCCTGCAAGGGGATTTAATCACCCTGTGCCCACTTAAGGCCACTTCTTGTTTTGGGATTTTTTTCAGTATGGAATCTCCAAGTTCCCACCACCAGGAGAGGGTAAGGAGCGGAGGAGGAGGCGGGAAGTGGCATGGCAGGAGCTGGAATCCTTTACCATTAGACATTATATAATGCCCTGCAGTGCTGTGCAGAGCTAGAAACCTTTGGGGGTTATTCCCAAATGGCATGGGGGTGGAGGAGAGATCTAGTGGAAGGAACTTCATCAGATCTGGGGCTGGGGAGTGCTCTTTTTTCTCTGGAGCCCTGCGTATTCGGAAAACATCCCAATTTCACACACACACATCCATTCTTAGCCCCCCTTAAGTCTAACTGAATGCATGTTTGTTGTGAACGTTGCTGAGACTGTGCCCATTCCACTGCAAGAGGACATTTCGTAGGTATGTGTCTTAATGTGAGACAGCCACAAGACCTGGTGCTATCATGTTTAAAAGACAGGAAGCTCTCAGTCCACACTAAGGCATTTTCTAGGACTCCCCAGCTCCCTTCTTCTGCTTTCACTGTCATAATCTTAATCTCCATCAGTGCGCCCTTTCATCTAGACCAGGTCTTTCTGTTTTCAGCAGAAGGCTTTCAATAATCTCCTGAGACTTTCTGCCTCCATTTAGTTTCCTAAATGGTCCTAAAACTGTGCTTCAGTAATCAGTGTCCAGGTGTGTGCAGCTGTCATGTGACTGCAGTTATTGTACAGTTGTATATACATAGCCTGTGTTCTTCTGTGTGCGTGGTGGTTTGTGTGTGATACGTTCTGATTGTGTGTACAGTTATTGGGCACATTGTCTATCTGCATTGTGTGTATAAATGTACAGTTATGCAGGTGTGTCTGCCTCCAATTACAAGTGTGCACAGTAAGTGTGTGCAGATGGCCAGAAAACCTGAGATGGAGAAGTGTGGGAGGATGGGACTTGGGTAGTGCATTGTGAAATGGAAACATTATAAAGCTATTAATGGGTTCTGGGGACACACTAATAAACCAGGTGAGGGAAGCCTGGCTATGACCTGTCCTAAAGAACCATTAATTCACAGGCATGTGGGAGAACATGTCAAACCCATGAATTGGTTGACCTTGAATTATGGTGCCTTAAGTGTGTAATTTCAAGGCTATATTTGTTTGTTAGCAGTTGCATGTTCACATTCTGTTATGAAACAAATCAAAGTAACCAAAGGGTCTGAAAGCTCAGGCTTCATCTTTCTCTGAACAATTGGTATCCATTTACTCAAATGTAAGAAAGTTCACTGATAAAGTATTGCCATCTTTAGAGGGACTGCATGGGTTGTTTAAAGGCAGGATCTGTGTGTTACTTTGCTGCAGCATTGAGGTGTTACGTGGTCTAGAATAACATGGCATACAGATCAGCATCCTAGCCCACAACAGAGTATTGCAGTGACCCTGTTTAAAAAAAACCTGTGAGTGAAAATCCTGTTTATTCATGTAGGACTTTGAGCCTTTATGTATGAAAACCAAATGGTGTGTGTTCAGCTCACAGCAGTCAGTGTGTGTGACTATGACAGCACTATACACAATCTGCTGCACACTCGCTTGTTGGAATATCTCAAACCAAGGTAGTAAGGTTTTCCATGTTTCAGAGAACAAGCTTCCCAGCCTTTCTGGGAGCGTGAAAGTGAGCTTGGATGTTCTAAGGGCCATTTTAAAAAAATGGGAAGAGCTCAAAGCTAGAAATAGCGTTTGGATAGAAAGAGGAGAGTCTGGTATGCTTCTAAAATAGGAAATCAAGATTGCTAATGAGAATTTTAGCTCCAGTTCATTAGCTGAATGTTCCCTGGTTTCCTTAATCCTAAATCAGTTAAAATGAATGTAACCTAGGGCCCAGTATGTCATGTGCTAATTGCAGATGAAAGTCTTGGATGGAAAGGAAAAGATTATACGTTAAAGGGCTTTTCCTGGTGCAGTGCATGGTAAGATTGCTAGCTTCTGTGAAACACAAAGCCCTCCCTTCTTGGACAGCCCTGTGCCTTGCTGGCATTTTCCTCCCAATCTGTTTCCCATCAGGGCTGAGAGAGGGGGGAAGGTGTTGAACATCTGGGAAAAGAGAAAAGGGGCTGCTGTCCCTTTAAGGAGTTCGACAAGCCCATGTGGCAGCAGGCAGTTCTGGAGTGTATTCCTTTGTAATGAATCACCCGTTCCATTGTTTGCTCCCCCCTCCCCTGTAGCTTGGAGGGATGGAGCCTTTCACCTGGGCTGCTGCCTGCTCTCCTTTCTCATTAGGGGGAGAGGAAGGGGATGTTTGCTGTAATTAAAGCCAGACACAAGAGAGCTACTTTCTTCAAACTGCAGTGCCCCATTTTCTCCCTCAACATGTCGTAGGGCAGCGGGTGGCAGCTCTGCATTCTCTGGTGGGTATAGGCAATAGTATCTGAAAGTGTGCTATTCCCTTTCATGGGAGTCCGGAATCTCCTTGTAGCATTACTAGTCTCCATTTTGTGACACCATCAGAAGTGACTTCACTCCATTCTCTGCCAGCATGTCCCCTCCCCCCCACAGCACCCTCTGAGACTCCAGCTAGCACCGTTTATCTTGGCACATGCTTGACTCACTGCATGCTGTCCAGGACTCAGGGAGGTGGTGGGGTTTGTGGGCTTGAGACTAATTTATGTTCCTGTAAAAACATATTAGCAACAGCCTCATTTTTTCCAGAGATTTTCTTCCCTTCCCCCTTCCATATAACCCTTTCCTCTCCAGTCTGTTAGATAGCCCTCTGCCGTCAGAAGTTGGTTGCCCAGTCTCTGATTTTTTTAAAGAATAAATAAATAAAAAATACAGAGCTCCTTAAATGGTGATCTTATCTGAATCTGAGCAACTTTCTGACTCATTAAAGGCCTCTCTCTGTGCCCATCTCATTCCTTTGCCTCAGTCTCTCTTCCTATCTTCCCCAACTCACCCTTACAGTTATGACCAGATAAAATGGATCTTTGTCGTCGCCCTCTATTGGTATTAGTCGAGCGCTGTACGTTGGACGGGCTAGGGATAGGAGGCCAGGTAAGGGTGGATATGTTGATTTACCTAAAAATAAACAGGGCATTCTATCATATGAAACTATCCCTTGTCTCAGCTGTCTGTAAGGAACACTCAGCCAGGACCACTCCACTTCCACTGTGTGGTGAGATTTCTCTATCTCTCTCCTTCTCAGGAGAGTTGTATGTTGCTGAATCCTTCTTTGCTCCCTTCAAACACACCATGCCCTCTTGGCTGGTGAATGGCTCAAAATCTTCCTGCTCTTCAGGTGCTCCTCTTCCAATATGATGTGTGTTTCTTCAATCCCTCTCCTCCCCTCACCCCCCCCGACCCTTTTTGCGATGTGGTGTCTCTGTCTCCCCATGGGCAAGCACTCTTCTCTGCTGTTCGATGTGGGGTCCCTTTCATCATGTGCACAGTCAGTTTTGAAAGCCCCTTCGTATTTCTTTTAAGTCTAGGGCTCACGTTCATCGTTTTCATTTGGAAAAGGGTGCTTGTTTAAATACACGCTGCTTTGGTGCCTGTGGCATTTCCTAGCCTCTGTTCATTTCCCTGGTTTGTCTTCCTAGGACTTTTCTAATGTTGCAGACACAGTGCTGACAGTGACTCTGTGTGTGTGTGTGTGTGTGTGTGTGTGTGTGTGAGAGAGAGAGAGAGAGAGAGAGTGTAGGAGTCCTTGCAGGTAATTTTTCCAAGAGAACCCACCAGTGAGGTCTCTAGTAATGGCCATTAACCTCACTCTTCCTGGTGTAGGTTCCTACTTGCTGGTTGGTTTCTTTTGGCACAGAGATACATAAGAGTCTTTCTTTACTACATTTAAAGGAAGAACTTAAAAATCAGTGGGGCCTGTCAGAACCTAGAGCGCACCTTGAAAGACCTATTCTCTGTACCACCCTGTTGAGAACTTCCAGGCATATTTGAGCAGAGTACAAACTGCTCCAGGCACTCACTTAGCAGCCTCAGGATGGCAGACACTGCATTTAATGATTCTTAAGCAGTGAGGTGGTGTGAAAGGGAATTTGATATAGCGATGCCATTTGCTCAAATCCCAGTCTAAGGAATTAGCTATTTCATTTTGTACATTTCTACTCTGGGATTATAGCTGGATTGGTGCCCAAGACTGAAAATTAGGAGACTGGGGTTCTTAGGCTCCTGGTGAGACATATTGTCACCATCACATTAAAAGTCCTATGTAAATGGAAAGTGTTGGATTTTGTTGTTACTTCAAGAAGAGGCGCCGACATAAAAAATATGTATTGCTCACTGGGCTGTGGTGAGTTAGCAAGAGCCATTTGAGGTTAAGGACCCGTTGATGTCTTCCTGCGTGTCTTTTGGCCAAGTGAACAAAAGATGAGTTCTTTGTAACCAATGGGATGGCAGTGAATTAGTATTGGACATCTACTGACTGCAAAACAGGATCCACTATTTGCTACAGGAAAATCATGAGGGCAGAATGTCCTGGCTAACAGGCATTTGTATCAGGCTGAACTCCATTTTCTCACTAGCTTTTACAGGAAAAATTATTGTGCTCAGATATTAGATTCTGGGGGCCATTTCAGTGGGAGATGCATCTGTTCATTTTTGGGAGCAAAGTAATGTATTCTTGTTTCTTTCCTTTTACCCTCACCCTTAAAATTTACTAGTTGTCTTCCTAGGCTAGAGGATTAATCCAGAGATTTCCCTCAGAGTTTTAGGAGCAGGGTGTAGAATCAATCAGATGGCCTTACTGGGCCTTACTGTGAGGCCTGCAGATGGAATAAGTTTGCTTGTTTAAAAACAAAAAAAAAAAAACAAAACACATCTATAGATTTAAGAGGAGTGTTGTCAGGTCCTCTCATTTTTTCTGGAACCTGAAAACAGGAATCTTGCCTTCTTACTGAATCTATTTCCCATCTACAGTTATGTGCAACGGCTCTGATTTGTTGTTGTAGGGTTATCTGTGATCTCTGTGCTGTGCAGTTTTTTTCTTTTTTGGCTTGCTAGTGAATGCTGGTTTGTGGTTTCTGACAGTGAGTGTTGGATATATTGTTCCTGCAGGGTTGTTCACAGACAGCAGAACTACAAATGTTGACTTTTTCTTCTAGAAAAAAGAACATTGAAACCTTTTTCAAAAAAATAAAGAATTGAATGGACTTTGCAAATAAATGAAAAAGAAACCAATTAGGACTAATGCTGGGCCTGTTAACGGTGACAGTATGCATCTTTAAAATGTCTTATTTTTTCACCTTACTGTACCCAGTCTGCTTATGTAACTCGTATCAATATTGCAGACGGGGAACAAGTTAAAAGAACAATATTAAGTAATGTCAAGTGCTCAGAAATCAAGACATACCAGAATTAAGATTGTCTGTAGGAACTCAGTTCAGCCCCCTTGTGAAGTGTGCATTCTGAAACAGTGTTTTTAATTACATGATCTCACAGTTTTTTTCCACAGGAAAGAGAGGTTTAGAAAAAAATCCCATCGTGTGGCATGATATTGACACACAAATAGATCATCAGTGCATCTGGAACGGTTAGATCTATTCTCCAGACCTCTGCTGCTTGAGCTAAGGTAGTAACTAGGCAGAGCAGCATTAGAGGGTTAGTGGGAAATGAGATGTAAATTTTGCCACAGGGTTTCACAGTTATTTGCTGACAGCAGGGGAATGGTGAGACTCAGGAATCTTGGGTTCTATTCCAGGCACTTGAGGGAAGGGCACTTTAGTGGGCACAGACTCCACTGATCATTCCCCCAACTATAACCCTTCTGTCTTCTCCCTTCCAACCTGTCCACATCCTGTTTCTGTCCCAGCCTTGGCTACTCATCCCTGTTCCTGCTGCCCAGGCAGGCCTAGTTCCCCTCCTTCTGGCTCCAGAAGTCTGTCTCCTGCACAGGCCACATTCCCCATCCCTACTGGCTTTCAGTCCCAATTTCCTCCCCAGCGTTCCTTGCCCAGTTGTAGTGTCTCCGTCTTCTTCCCTGGCTCCTAGTCCCAGTCTCTCACTGCAGCTAACATCCCAGTCTGTTTGCTCAGTTAATCTTGGTCTTACCCTGCAACTTTGGCTGCCATCCCCTCCATCACCCACTTCTCTAGCAAGTTTGGCTCTTACCTCTCTGCATCCTAGTCAGGCAGCTTCCTTCCCTTCTCTGCCTGGGACAGATAGGAGCGCCAAGGAGAACACAGGAAAGATGGTCACCTTGCTTCTCTTCAGGTGCTGAGACTCGGGCTCAGACCCACCATGTGGCCTGCAGCAGTCCAGAGCTGCAGTGAAAGTTCTGCTTGGCCCAAGCTGGAACATGCCCATTGCTGATGAACTCTTCAGGGAACGAAGATACTAAAATCTGAGAATTTTCAGCTCTGTATGTGCAAACTGATTTTTCCCCACAGGCTAATAATTTGCACAAGTTTGGGTTGATTTTCAAAGGGATGGAAAAGATGCACCCCAGACACAAACAAAAGCCTCTCTCTGCCAAACTGCCTTGCTTCACAGCGTTGGGGTGCCATGCTTGTTCGAAGAAAGAGTCACTGGAGTTTTTTTAAACTGTGCAAAACATGTTTCCCCTACCCTTTTTCTCAACATTAGCTGAACCATTTTGACTGAAGCTTTCAAGAAAAGTCAGCCTAGAATGGCATGTAAAAATGGCATATGGCATAGAAAAAATTAAATAGTTTGGCAAAATTATAAGAAACTGAAAACAGAGTCTGATAGTGGAAAGTGTTGGGTAGTCTCAGTAACAGGTGATATTAGCTCTGCCTGTAATTGAGCTTGGCAAAATTCAGCTTTTATTTTTAAATAATTCTGATGGATAGCATTTTACAAGTAAACTATTTTTATTTTTATCTTTTAAAATGTTCATTTATGCAAAAATAAGTGTTAAGCATTTTCACAAAGTGTATCAATATAACTTTTTGCAGTTATGGGAAATTGTGGGGGAGTCAGGCAGTAGGGGGTGTCAAACTATACTACTTTAATGACTGTAGGCATTGATTCAAAAAGTTAAAGCTTTATTAACAGTATCACAGATCAAAATAATCTTAATAAATATCCTTAAATCTCTTTAGTTCTCAAGCAAATTTTTTTACCTGTTTGTAAATTTTGGTTGTTCATAGTATTATTTTTTTCATTGGTTTGTGCATGTGGGAAAATGGATGTTTATTAACACAATGCTTTCAAGCCTAGCTAGAGTAACTATGTATCTCAGATATAGTAGAACCGCAGAGATATGAAGAACCTCTATTTCCGAATTTTGAAATGTTCATAACTCTGAAAAAATGTTATGATTCTTGTCGACTTTGACTTAATATAGCTTTGAAACTTTACTATGCAGAACTAAAATACTGCTTTCCCTTTATTTTTTAGTAGTTTATTAATGCAACATAGTAGCATATTTGCCTTTCTCTGTATATGTGTGCACAGACATGCTACTCCCTGTTTGTGTACTACTTATTTCAAATAAGGTGTGTAGTTGGTTGGTCAGTGCATAACTCTGAGGTTTTATTGTAGTCTCAAAGCATTTCTCAAGATGCGCACAGTGCAATCCAGTTATCTGTGAGTGCAGGGGGACACTACAGCTTGAGGGTAGTTGGGAAGGCAGCCTGCCTAGCAGCCTTTTAAGTACTATGTTTACACTGAAGACCCCTAGTGCGGTTAAAGTGGGGGTGGACATTGTTTTGATGGGAGAAGGGAACTCAGAATTTGAAAAAGGGTCCAGGGCCTCACTTTTCCAAGATGTTAGTGGAGGAGGTACAGTGCCTGGGAGGGAGGCTGGGTGCAGAATGGAGTATGGGGTAAGGGCCTTGGATATAGGATGGGATGTGGGGTCTGGGACAGAGATTGGGTGAAGGAGGCGGTTGTGACCTGGGACCGGGATCTTGGATGCAGGAGCAGGTTCAGGGGGTTTGGATTGTGACCTATGGCAGTTTGGGGTTGTGACCTGGGGCAGAGGTTTGGGGTACAGGATCTGGGAGGGGATATGGGCTCAGGAGAAGGGGCAGAGAATTTGGTTTATGTGGTATATGAGTGCAGGAGAATGGGAAGGAGGATTATGGTTGTATGGGGTGGGAGACAGTGTTGGGGTAAGGGAGGGTGTGGAGTGCTAGAGACAGGCTCTGACCAGGAGACATACATGAGTCACTTCTCACCAGCAATCCTCTGAAGCAGGCTTTCTGCCTGCTGCAGCCCCAAACTGCTTAAAATTGCTACCTGCTTCATGTAGCTCTCTGCTCCAGATGCCAGAGGGGAGTGAGAGGCTTTGTGCGTCACCCCTGACCCACATCAAAAAGTCTCTTTGCTCCTATTGGCTGGAAACAGGCCATTGGGAGCTGAGATATTTTGCAAGGGGGTGGGAGCAGCCTACCCCTCCCTCCCAGCATCTGGGTAAGAGCTACATGGAAGAGGAGCTACTTAAAGCAGCAGCTGACTGCTCTATGCCTGACAGTCTATGAGCCATATCTGGCAGTTTGGTGAGCCGGATGTGGCCCTCAAGTCAGATCTTGCCCACCTTTGATCTTGTCTTCCTTCTGTAGAGAGCCATCCAATATTCCTTAACCTTCATCATCTTTGCAGTTCTGGTCCTGCAGAATTTAGGAGCTGTGCATAGTGCTCCCATAGAGCTCCTAAATTTGGAAGACTAAATTTCACTTTCAGATAACTGATTGATTGATTGATTGCATTTTAGACTTCAGAGTTTGACCTAAGCAGTACGTATAATACAACTCAAATTCACATTTCAGTTTATTCTTTCCTTGTATAAAAGCCTGTCTTGCCCTTCAATCTGTAAGTCATAGTTAGGCTTAAAATATTTGCCTTGGATACAGGATGGGGGCAAGAAGTGTGAGAGGCTCACCTAAAAGTAGACTCAAGTTTCTTTTGGCCCACATCAATCCTCTGTGGTGCACATATCCCTAAAGACTTACACTGCCTTTAAGTTGTTCTGTTGTCCTCCTGTAGATCTTTTCTTCCTTTTATTGTGTCCTATGTAACGCCTGAAGTGAAGTGACCAAAACAAAACACTCTATTCAAAGTGGAGACTTTAAGGGAGTGTGCAAAGGCATTTACCCAGACCCTTTTTTTGAGACAGACCTGTCTCTGCAGAGCTCATTAGAAAGTGCAATACAGGCCGGAACAAAAATCATCCGTTTGCATAGGCTGAATTTGATATAAATGTTTTTCTACAAGGAACTTCTTCCAATCTGAGTACATAAGACAAATGGGATAGGTGATTCTTGAGGAAACTTGCTGATGCCTGTGAATGGTGAGATTTTATGGAATGTTAGCTTTGTTTGGTGTTCAGTAGTTTGTATTTGATTCACACTACATTGATTTAAGTTCTCCTTGTTTTTCTTTCTGTGCATTTTTAAATAACATCTTTTGCTGAGCTGTATTTACCAAATGCAACTTTGCAAGGATGGTTTTCTGTTAAGCTGAAGTCCCCTCAATGTCATTGTGGCACTGCAAAGGGACAGAAGTTTACTCTGGGGAATTCCTGCCACGTAAGGGGGCTATACCAGTGTAGTCCCTGGAGTAGAGGACAGGGAGGAAAGAGGACTGATCAGAATGAGTAGAAGGCATAGTGGGGAGCATGCTGCACTCTCACTATGCTCTGTTTCCCATGGCCTGTATAAGGACATGAGAAATGGTGTCTAAGAGCTGCAGTGAAAATATTCTCATACCAAGGCAAAGTCAGCTTCCCAAATGCTGACAAATATAGGAGTGCAAAGTCACTTTAAGTATATTTTTGATCCTATGCTGTGCCTGATATTTACTGTGTAACTGTGCTCGGAATTGGGTACTGTATGTGGAACAGTTTAGATCACTGTTTTCTGCAGTAGCCCCATAATTTCCAAGATATTGCCAGTTGAAGTTCCATAAATGTTCAGAGGGCAGGACTACCAAGTAGTAACCATGTTAGATAACCTACAGTGATCTGAAGGCAAATCTAAATAAGTCATATTTAAAATTGTAGCTTTAGGTAAGATAGTGCAACTTTGAAAGTGGACAAGGCTTGATAATCATCCTCAAAAAGTTTTCCTATCTCTGGGAGGTGAAAGAGAGGGTGAGGAAGTATATCCAACTACCACTTAGTTTCAGTTAAAGATGAGTGGGCTTGCAGGGACAAAATTAAATTGGTTTTTAACTTTTTTAATTTTTATACACCATGCCCACACCTGCCTATTTTCTTGTAAGTCTCCTGTTTTGCACTGGCCCTGGGAAAGGACTGGAATAACAAGGGTGTGTCAGATTAGATTAAGGTGTGTTGGCAGAGCTGTACTGTTAACAGTTTCAGGCCATTTTAAATGTATATTACAATTCAGTAAACTCCTCCCACAATTTTGGGGGAAAAAACAAGACATAAGTACCTTCAGTATGGAGGGATAGAGTTGGAAGGAACTTACACACCACAGAAATGAATTTTGCAGGACTAATACAATCTTTTGCTAGCACCTGGGCAGAACTCCTTCCAGCAAAGAGAAACAGTCCAGCCCAAAACCCTTTATTTTATATAAAAATGAGCTAAAACTAACTGCCCAGGGCTCTATACTGTAGAAGGTTTCTGGAGTTTGACAATGATAAATTGTGTCTTGAGAGCTGTGCTGGCCCATCTGGGGGAGGCTTGTATGGAACCTGTCCAGCAATCTGGGGCTTCTGCTTCCAAAGCAATGAATGTGTTCAGTTGCAAAGTGACATCTGCTTCGAAGGAACATGTCTGTAGGATGGAGCAAACTGTCTTTCTCTGTGTTCTGTATGGGACTTTCAGTGAGCTGAGAGTTGGATTTCATTTTCCAGTGTCCCCACTATAGGTCAGAAAAAAATTGGTGGTCTCACTGAGACAGCCTCATCTTTACATCACTCTGAGCTCATGGTTCCTTTGATGTTCTATTGCATTCTGTTCCTCCTAAAATACTGAGAATTACAATCTTGAACTCCTGTATGTGCACACAACAGCATCTCTGCTCTTGTCCCCTGTCTTCCAGTACTATTTTAATTTGGTTTTTCATAACCCATCTTTTAAGCAGAAGGTCAGATCTTCTTGTTCAATATGCCCATGACAGGTTCTGCTGAAATCATGTGGAGTTTGGGCTGAATTAGTAGTGAAATTAGTATACTCTGAGGACTATCACCAGTATTGCCTGCAGCATGACCTTCCTGCCACTGGGACTTCACTGATCTGAAATGAAAATTTGTCATCTGCTTATATCCATTAACTAGAAATAAATCCATCCTTAGAAAATACAGACTAAAATTTCATTGTCTTTCTTTATTGTATTTCTCCTTTTCCATTTGATAAACGTTTAACTTCTAATTTTTCTGTCACCCAGGTTCAGATTAATATGACGTGCCCCCACCCCTCTCTGCCTTTTTCATACACTAGTATACATATGCACAGTTCCAGCAACAGTATCAAATTACTACTACTTAGAAAGCCGGTGGAGCTCTCACTATTTTTGGAGTGTCCTGTAAAATGATGGCAAATGTACGTTTTCAATAGAGGGGTGTTCTGGAGTGGATTCGTGGTCCTCCACTAGCCTCCTTTTTAGATATCTTTGACTGTTTTACAAGGCCCTTTTGAGGGACTGAAAGGTGTATGGCATTTTTCTTTGTCAGATCAGGTGTTTGACTTTAGTGGGATTCTCCAGATCCTTCTTTCCTCTCCTTAGCAAAGGTTCTGTCAGTACTAAGGATGACTAGAGTGAGAGATGGGAGAGCTAATGTAAAATGCTGATGTAAACAGGATCTTTTCCCTTGCCATAGTCTGGACTAGTAGCTACTGCTAATCTTCTTGGAGACTCAGTTCTGCAGGGGTGGAGGGAGGCAGCAAGTGATTGATTTAACAATTCAATACACAGTTTCACTTCCCTGAAATTCTATCTGGGGAAAGAGGTTTGCCATTTGATGGCTCAATATTTCATATGGAAGCCAATTCATGCCATGGAGAGGCTGGGGGTGTGGAAAGAGAGAGTTTCATTAATATGGAACTGGCCATCCAGAGCAGGCCAGAGAGAGTGATGATGAAGAATAAAAGAGTACTGATTGTATGCTGTATACCCCCCCACTTGCATTAGAAGACTCCCTCTGATAAAAAAAAGTCCCTTTTCTTGTGGCAACTTAGAACTTTAACTTCCTGTTGGTGCTCTTTTTTTAAAATAGATTAGGTGTTCAGAGGGATAACTTCAACTTGTACTCTCAGTTCAGTTCTTATCCTCCAGCAGAAGACCGAGTCTTCTGACTTTGTTCCTCTATACCCCATTCCTTCTCTTGGCATTTAGGAAAAGACACTAAACGGGGCAAAAAAGCAGAGTCCATGAGAAATATGAAGCAGACTTTATCCTTCAGATTTCTGAAACTTCTCAGGCCAGTGGCATAAACTGGAAAGCTGTTTCTACATCTGTGTGACTGGTATACTGAATTCTCCAGTGTACCTGAAAATAATGTTAAGGAGTAGAAAGATGGTTTTCTCAAGGCAGATCAGAGTATTCCTTTAGATTTAATCACAGGAGATTAAGCAAGCCTGTGGGTGTACAGAGTGAGTGTGGGGATGAGATGGGGGAAGCATATGACTGTCTTACCGCAAGGCAGTTTGTGAGTACCTTTGTGTCACTAGTGTTGGCAATGAGATGGTGCAGAGACTGACTCAGTCAAATGGGCTTCAAATTCCCCCTTTCTGAAATTCCATCCCAATGTTTCTTTTCTCCCTTTACCCTCTGTCACAGGGCAGGTGCCTATACTTAGTGCCCTGCATGGCTACCAAATTGGTATCTGCCTCTGCAAAAGTGATCTGTGCATATCCACATCTTCATCCACGGATGCAGATGTCCACAAATTTGCAGGGTTCTAGATACAAAAAGGAGCCACAGATATCTACATCTGCAGGAGCAGATACCTCTGTACAGCTGCAGATTTCCCGGATTCTAGTTATATCTCACCACTTCTGTTCTAGCTTTAGTCTACATTGTGGTCCTGTACATTAGATCACTCAGAGGTGGGACTTGTATTACTTTTTTCAAACACTTTATCAGTTAAAATGGGAAATGCTCAGCCAGGCACTGGGAAGGGATGGGGATTGTTTTAATCTAACTGGTGTTCGACTTATTTCCTTTTACTCAGTGCAAAGGTAAATGTTGTTCCGAATGGCACTTTCTAATATTGTATGTCTTTAGAATTTTAAATTGAGTGTTTCATAACTTGGTGTGTATGTGCGGGTGGCTGATATATGAACCCTTCTCTAAGCAGACCCTGGATTGATTGCACATCCTTTTCCTGTAATCTAAGCATATCACAGTCAATGATGGTGTAAATGCAGGTAAGCCTCTTCCCCAAGATGTACCTTCTGCTCTTTTAGCATTCTTAGAAGAGCCTCTAGTTATCCCTCTTGAATTTTAGAAGCAGCCAAGATTTTCTGGGAAACCTAACAGGCTCAGGATTTTTATATGTGATTCTCTGAATGTGGACCTGAAGCGGTATCCCGTAAGTGTTTGCTTCAGGATTTACTAAAGACTGTATCCTCCAATACAAGAGCATTCTTTCAAAAAGGAATTTGATCCCCAAGGAACTAAACCCTGGAATAGTAGCAGCGGTCTTGGACAGAAGCAGACTTCTCGTGCTGTGGAAGTTAAAGCCCAGTCAGTGAAGAAGTCACACAGAAGACAAAATGATTAAACAAATGTATTTTGTGCTGGGTTCTAACATTTATTTTCTATCCCTTCTTCATGTTGCACATTTAATCAGCAGTTACAAAGTTCTGTGCAACTGTTACATTTTGTAGAGAGCTAAGAGCAGGGAGTTGCTAGCAGTAGGGAAGAACACCACAGTAAACACAATAGTTAAACTAGAGAGGGGAATGGAACTTGACTGACCTCACACTGAGCTTGGCCCCCAATCTATCTTACTCTTTCAGGGTGTGTGGTAGAAGAGTAGAGTCTAAGTTTGAATCGACTTAAAGCGATTTGTTCTCCCCCAGAACGAGCTAAAGGTTTGCATCTCCCGTGCTGCTGATGAAGGCAGTATGTGATGATTTTGTGGTGTCATGCTCCTGGGATGTGAGGGACACACACACCTTTTTCCTCCTTTGCAGTTGTTTTTGCTGTTTGGAAAGTAACTGACACTGTGCTCATTAATCTTTGACGTTCTCAGTGCCTAGTGGAGGCTTCACAAAGGAGGGGGGAAGAGGATAAGGAGTAGCCATGGCCTTTCAGTATTTATGTCTTCTCTTTTATCCTAATAGACTTCTCGTCAGGGTGAATGTGTTCTGAAATATTTATTGCCCTGTTTAAATATTCATTGCTGCAAAGGCAGTGCAGCATGATGGCAGTACTGGTGCCTCAGGAGATGGGTAAGCTACTGTACTTCGGGATGTCCGCTCTGACTGATGCGACTTCAATAGATGTTTTTCTCCCAATATGACGTAATGTCATTTTCTTAAAATACGCAATTAAAATCTCCAGGATTGCTTTTAATATCCCCAAGAGATTAAATCTGATTCTGGGAGACTCTGAATTGGCAATTCCTTTCAGTAATTTGATAAAGATGGAATAAACATGAGGCATGCTCCCCACTACAGAATTCATATTGGCATTCGGAACTATGTCTTGGTGTTCGCTCCGGTACCGGGGGCTTGCATTTGCTTTTAGGCCTGTACCCTAAAGCCTCTCTCTCTTCACTGTCAGATGCTCATTCCTACTCCCAAGTCTATATTCTGGGGTATGTTGCCTTGTTTAGCCTGGCATGTAATGTATAGAACCCATTGGCGGAAAGGGTTTCATTTTGATGTGATTCACCTCTTCTGTGTTTGGTGTGGAGGCAGACTAATGGAGAGAGGAATAACTGTATGTTCCTACCCCATAGTACACTGCAGTGGGTGGCAGAGACCATTGGGATTCACTGAGGTGCAGTCTTTTGAGTTGCACAACATTTTAGAGGAGTCTGTAGATGCTGACAGAAGCCCCAATACCAGATGTCCTTACATGAGTTTAGCTTCCACAAGGATTTAAACCAGTCTAAAAGTATGCCTGCATATTAGGAGGTTGCAGTTTTGAAATTGGCCTTGTTAAACTGATACACTTTTTTCTAATATCAACAAGACTTAAGTGGAGCAGGGAGAGGGCTGAGCATCTTGCCTTTGGAAGGCTTGGGGGAGGTTTCCACTGAAGGCATCAAGGTCTATGTTTACTGAGACCTAGCTGCGAGATTAGAAGTGTAGAGGATGTATCATGTAGGTGGAGGTCAGATGCTGACCTTGGGCTTCAGTTTTTGAACAATGTCTGTGGGAGATATAAGGCATAGTTCAATGCAGGCTTGTGGTATGTAGGCTAGTATGTGATAAACTGAGGTTGTTTCTCTCCCAGGTCTACAAAAAGATTCTACAATGAAGTAGAAATCTCTTACAGGTAGGTCTTTTTAATCTGAGGAAGTGGGTTTTATGTGTGAAACCTCATGACCTAATACATTTTGTTAGTTTCTATGGTGCCACAGGATTGCTTGTTGTTCATGAAGCTACGGACTAACACAGCTTACCCCTCTGAGATATGTCTGACAAATTCGTAGAGATTTAAGGCCAGAAGGGACCATTATAACATCTACTTTAGTGGTTCTCAAACTTTTTGGCCCCTGACCCCTTCACTCAACACAAACCTTTCTGTGGATCACCAGTCAGCCACCCAGGATGACAGAGCATTTGCTTATCTCTAAATACCTTAAATACTAAATTATTCATATTGGGCTACTGGGCCATAAAAACAAATATATAGCTATAACATAAGATTGAAATATACACCTCCTTATTACTTATATCACGTTAGTTTACCAAGCTTCATTTTAAATAAAGTAAAATATTAATATATGTCCAAAACAAAAGATTTCAACATTGTCTTTGTTTATGGAAGGAGGGATGGAGAACCTTTTTTGGGTTGGGGTCACTGACCCACAGAAAAGTCAGTCGGGTGCCACATAAAAGTGAGAAGCCAGAATTGGGGTGGCCCTCAACTGAGACGTACCACTCCCCTCACCCTACAGCCCCATAGCAGGACGGGGACAGGAGGACCAATGTTCAGGGCTTCCCACAGGCCAGATTAACTCTTCTGGGGTCACAGGGCTAATAAGTTTTGTGAACCCACCCAACTTCTGGGGAGGGGCCAAAAATAAGGAGCTCAGCTTGTGGGAGGGGGTTACCAGGGAGCACAATGGGAGAGTGGGGTGCGGGCAGGAGGTGGGCTGCAGGAGGGAGTGTCGGGTGGGGTCTGAATGGGAGGTAGGTTGCAGGTCTGGGCTGGGGATGTGGGGCCTTAGTGAAAAGGGGATGTGGGGTCTGGGTGTGAAGGGAATTGGAGGGGTACTTATCTGGCTCTGTGCTCTGCTGCCTCCAGGGATTGCCCCGACTGCTGCTCCCATTGGCCACGATTTTGGCCAATGGGAGCAATAAGGAAAGCCTCCAGGTGAGCAGTTTCTTGCTCTGCCATTCCCCTGGACAGGGGTAGGGAGAATGGTAGTATGTGGAGATGCTTCCTTCCCTCCATGAGCTGGATGCAGCCCACAAGGCTCAGCACTCCGCCGCAGCGGGAAGCTGTCGCTCCAACCTTGTGTGTATGGATGTGCTGAAGGGCTGGGAGTGCCAGCACAGGCTCCCCACTGCAGGGGAAGGGCCAAGCCCATGGCCCATCTGCAAATGGTCCAGGGACCACACTTTGAGAACCACTAATCTAGTCTGGCCACCTGTATAGTGGACAGACTATTACATTTCACCTAGTTATGCCATTGTTGAGCTCCGTAATTTGTTTCTGTCTAAAGCCAAGTTTAACTAAATCATGTATTCCAAATGGCATCCACTCTTGATCTGAAGACCTCAAGAGGTAAAGAATCCATCATTTCACCTTGTTGCCATAGTTATTCTCCCTCATTGTTCAAAATTTATCTGGCTTCAGCTTTCAACCATTGGCTCTTTTTAGGTCTTTCCCTGCTAGTTTAAGTCTTTCGTAGCTGGTGTTGTCTTCCCATGAAAGAACTTATACACTGTAATCAATTTTCTTCTCATTCTTTTTGATAAATAGATTGAGCTCTTTCAGTTTCTCATTGTACGGCATTTTCTCCAGCTCCAAGTCATTTCTGTGGATTTTTATATACTCCCTCCAGTTTTTCAACATCTTTTTAAAATGTTAAAACTATACTTGATATTCCAGGGTCAGTCTCAACAATGCTGCAGAAAAAAGGTAAAATCATCTCCCTACTCCTACTCACTTGTCCTCTGCTTGTACATCCCAAGGATCACATTAGCCCTTTTTACAACCGTATTGCACCAAGAGCTTATGTTGTATTGCTTTTTTACTATGAGCACTAAATCCTTTGCACAGGCAGTGCTTTCCAGAATACAGAATGAAATCTTCCTTTAGGATGGAAATCTGGTCTTGGAACAAATGAATAGCAGAAGGTAGGAGGAAGCTAGATTAGCTAGAGAAGCCAGTGTGGGAGCAAATCTGGATTTCTGAGCCACCGGGCTCCTTGAAAATAACATGCCAAGTCAATCGCAGATCTCTTTGCCATTTCCCCATCCACATCCCTAGGGCAGATTGTTACATTATTGTTGCTTTGCTATTGAGTCCTGGCATTTAAGACATGGAAGAGAGTCTGGCTTGTCTTGGCTAGGATTGCATGCTTCTGACCCAGTCTAGTTGTTGAATTCTCTCCATGCCCAGAACAAAAGGACCAGTGGTGTGTCTAGTGTGCAGTGAAAGTGGTGTGGGGCTGAGAGCTTTCACTGCTATAATGGAGACTCTCCAAAGGAGTTGTGCTCTATACATAAATACGTGCTATACATTCCCCCATACCTCATCTCTATAGTTGTGTCTGTACATAGAGCATCTCACTGTGCTTCTGCCAGCTCTGCAGTTCCTTCCAAGCATTCAGAACCCTACCAATTGATTCCAGATGTGTGCATTCCCTTTCCCAGCATTCTCTCCCTCCCTCCCTTCCCCCTCCCCTCCAGCACTGCTGCTATGTCCTTGGTTTTCATCCTGAGGTGCTGGATATGGGGAAAGGAGGTGCTGGCAAGAAGGCAGATTTTGCTGCCCATTGGAAGAGGGAAATCAAATGGATTTTGTAATTTAAGTGAAATAAGGCATTTGAGTGCTGTCCTTAATTTTTGTGTCCACCCTACCATCAAAATCACAATGTAGGCAAAACAAAAAAGCAGTCCAGTAGCACTTTAAAGACTAACAAAATAATTTATTAGGTGATGAGCTTTTGTGGGACAGACCCACTTCTTTAGACCATAGCCATACCAGAGCAGACTCGATATTTAAGGCACAGAGAACTAAAAATAGTAATCAGGGTTGACAAATCAGAAAAATTATCATCAAGGTGTGCAAATCACAGAGCAGAGGGGCGAGCTGGGGGAGTCAAGAATTAGATAAAGCAAAGTATGTAAAAGAGCCCCTATAATGAGCTAGAAAATTGCCATTCTCGTTCAAACCACATGTTAATGTGTCAGCTTTGAATATAAAAGAGAGTTCAGCAGCCTCTCTTTCCAAACGGTTGTGAAAACTCCTTTTCGGTAAAACACAAGCTTTCAGGTTATTAACAGAATGGCCCATTCCATTAAAGTGCTGGCTGACAGGTTTGTGAATCAAGAGTGTTTTTGTGTCTGTTTTGTGCCCATTAATTCTTTGTCTAAGACAGTTTGAATTCTGTCCAATATACAAAACATCTGGACATTATTGGCACATGATGTTAGTTGAGGAACATGAGAATGTGCCCGTGATTCTGTGACTAACCTGGTTAGGTCCAGTGATGGTATCTCCAGAATAGATACGTGGACAAAGTTGGCAATGGGTCTTGTTGCAAGGAGAAGTTCCAGGATTGGTATTCCTGTGGTATAGACTGTGGTTGTTGGTAAGAATCCTCATAAGGTTGGGAGGTTGTCTGTAGGAGAGAACAGGCCTGTCACCTAGGGCCTTCTGGAGTGTGGCATCCTGATTAAGGATAGATTGTGGGTCTTTAATAATGCGTTGCAGTGGTTTGAGTTGGGGGCTATAGGTAATGACCAGTGGTGTTCTGCTATTGGCTTTTTTTGGCCTATCTTGGAGTAGCTGATCTCTGGGTATTTTTCTGGCCCTGTTAATTTGTTTTTTTTTATTTCTCCTGGTGAGTAATTCAGGTTTATGAATATTTGGTAAAGATCTTGTAGTTTTTGGCCTCTTGCAATAGGATCAGAGCAAATGCGATTGTACCTAAGGGCTTGACAGTAAACAGTAGATCTAGTTGTGTGTGCAGGATGGACGCTAGAAGCGTGTAGGTAAATATAGCGATCAGTGGGTTTCTGGTAGAGTGTGGGACTGATCAGGCCATCCTTGATTTGTACTGTAGTGTCCAGGAAATGTATCTGTCACGTGGAGTAGTCAAGGCATAAGTTGATGGTGGGGTGCAGATTGTTAAAGTCTTTGTGGAATTCTTCTAGAGTCTCTATACCGTGGGTCCAAATCATAAAGATGTCATTGATGTATCATAAGTAGAGGAGGCGTAATAGGGTACGAGAGCTGAGGAATTGTTGTTCCAGGTCAGCCATAAATATATTAGCATATTGTGGGGCCATGCGTGGGCCCATAGCTGTTCTGCTAATCTGGAGGTATAAATTGTCCCCAGATCGGAACACCTGTAGCCCCCAACTCAAACCACTGCAATGCATTGTTACAGACCTATAACCTATCCTTAATCAGGATGCCACACTCCAGAAGGCCCTAAGTGACAGACCTGTTCTCTCCTACAGACAACCTCCCAACCTCATGAGGATTCTTACCAACAACCACAGTCTATACCACAGGAATACCAATCCTGGAACTTCTCCTTGCAACAAGGCCCGTTGCCAGCTTTATCCACGTATCTATTCTGGAGATACCATTGCTGGACATAACCAGGTTATTCACAGAATCATGGGCACATTCTCATGTTCCTCAACTAACATCATATATGTCGTCATGTGCTAACAATGCCCCCATGCTTTGTATATTGGACAGACTTCAAACTGTCTTAGACAAAGAATTAATGGGCATAAAACAGACATAAAAACACTCCTGATTCACATACCTGTCAGCCAGCACTTTAATGGAGTGGGCCACTCTGTTGTTAACCTGAAAGCCCATGTTTTACCGAAAAGGAATTTTCACAACTGTTTGGAAAGAGAGGCTGCTGAACCTCTTTTATATTCAAAGTTGACACATTAACATGTGGTTTGAACCAGGATGGCTATTTTCTAGCTCATTATAGGGGCTCTTTTGCATACTTTGCTTTATCTAAACAAAAGAGCAGTTCAGTAACACTTTAAAGACTAACAAAATGATTTATCAGGCGATGCGCTTTTGTGGGACAGACCCACTTCTTCAGACCATAGCCATACCAGAACAGACTCAATATTTAAGGCACAGAAAACCAAAAATAGTAATCAAAGTTGACAAATCAGAAAAACCATCATCAAGGTGAGCAAATCAGAGAGCAGAGGGGCAGAAGTTGCGGGGAGGAGTCACCTTGGTGATAATTTTTCTGATTTGTCAACCTTGATTACTATTTTCGGTTCTCTGTGCCTTAAATATTGAGTCTGTTCTGGTATTGCTATGGTCTGAAGAAGTGGGTCTGTCCTACGAAAGCTCATCACCTGATAAATGATTTTGTTAGTCTTTAAAGTGTTACTGAACTGCTTTTTTGTTTTGATAGTATATAGACTAGCGTGGCTATCTCTCTCTGTTACTATTCATAATGTAGGCAGTTACTTTGCACAGTTCATTACCACCTTTGTACCACCCTTCTGTCCTCATTAAGCTGTAGAGAAAGAGACAAGGAAGCCTGGCTTCTGGTTGCAGATGGATCTCCACAATTCTTTCTGGAGCAGCACCAGTTTGAGAGAGCTTCATAAGACACACATTGCATTGCAGGCTGTTATATGCAATAATCCACTTCCCTACAGTAAATAGGAGTTTTTCTGGGTTAAGGCCATCAACTTTTCTAGGATGTGATCTGTCATTTCAAAAAATAAACCTCTAGTTTTTGCTGTGATTTCTTGCTAAATCTATCTCACTAACTCCTTCTCTACTTTTTGGGAAATCTGTGTACTGTTCCTGTGAAGGTAGCTGGGGTGGGGTTCCCCAGACACTGCTTTTTGAAAGACAATGCTCTGTGGGAGGGGACTGCCAGTCTCCCTGCTGCTTGGAGTAGAAGCATCTGGAATGGGTGGCACTGCTTAGAGCAGAATGCCCAGCTTGTGGCCTCTGATAGCACTATCATGTCATTTCATCAGAGAGTTTTGCTTTCCCTGCTCTATTCCCATAGTCAGAAAACTTTTTGTTAGGGGAAACAGCGGGCTCGAGGCTCTCAAAATAAGTCTGAAAGTCACTGTTGGCAAGCCTTTGTCTCTCGAGTAGTGGGCTCATGTAGGGGATGCTTTATCTTCAGTCTGTTGGTCCCTTGTGGGCTGATTTAGTTCTGCCCCAGAAGGGAAACCTGAGCTTCCAGACATACCACCAGAGGATGCTGCTTCTGTATGGGGTACCAACTGCCATTCCAGCAGAGGTCTCTGTGAGCCAACATAAAATGATTGGAGACCACTGACCAGCATTCATTTATTTCTGGAGTGAGCCAGTGATGATGGATTTTGTTGGTGAGGTGGCTGATGTATAGTTCAGCAGCAGTAGACCCATAGCCTTGGAGTTCAGCAAAGGAGAGTATCGCTGGAAGACTGGCACAAGAAGGCATGGCTCAGAGCACAGGTATATTTTTAGCATGATGATTAGGCTTAGTTCTTGGCTAGTAAGTGTTAAATATGTATGTATATTTTTTTCAAATCTTGGCTATATCCACCAGGAAGTCTCTCTACAGGTACTGAGATCCTCTTGAATGTGTTTTCCATTTCAGCACTGAGAGCTTGAATTTGTGCACAGGGAGAGAGAGAGGGTTGACTAGAGTTGGGAACAATGACTGATGGGGTGTTTGCTGTATTTCCTGTGTTTGAAAGTAAACATCTCTCTTTTCCCACAGCAGATGGTTTTGATTTTCTTCTTTATCTGTGGTGTCCGACACCCTAGCCACATATGGCTATTTGGCCAGTTGAGCATGGCTGTTGGTCTTGAACAATAAATATGTTTTCCAAATAATGTTGCTAGTTCACTACTGCTATAGTGGCTACTGCTATAGAACTGGGTGAGCACTGCAGTTCCGCATGGTGTGTTTAAAAAAAGTCCAGGAATTAAATTTCATATCTCAAATTTCCTTTGCCTGCCTTCATTAGAATTTTTCAGACCTATGATTGTCGTGGTGGTCTGAAAAACCAGTTATGCTCTCCGTATAGACATATAAATGGTCAATACTGCTTCTTAACTTTGAATCCTATATTAAGGAGCTAGTTGAAAGGCCTCTTTTTGGCATTACAAATAAGCGACTGTGGTGGCACTCGAATTATCTTTTTCCATTGTGCCATCTGAAAGCTATTCAGAACAGGCTTCCTTTTCCCTGTGAAGTACTGAAAGCTGGAGTCTACTGTCCGAAGAAGTTTCATCAGTTTGTCTTGTGGATTTCTTGATAACAATGTTAGAATAGTATAAAAACTGCGTTCCAGTGTGTGCAAAGACACACTCCTCTTTCTACTTACTCTGTCTCAGTTCCCAGTTGGCCACCAAGCTACTGTCTAGATCTGGGAGATCAACAGTATTTGAGCAACACCATGTCACCTTGGATTTTGAGTGGTAGGCCTTCAGGAAGGCCTGGGGTTTTTTTGTTTTAGTGTCTGTCATTTCCCCAGAGGAGAAAAGAAGAATCTGAGCTGGTATGATGGCTGTTTGAGGACTTATCCTGAGGAGAAGGGAGGTACATAGTTCAGGCTAGATCTCCTGCCCTGTCTGTTCGGAGATACCAGAAACAGAATAAAAGCAATGCTAAATAAGACATTAACATTTGTCTCAACAGTTTTCTTGTTCAGGTACAGAATACCTTGTCAATGAAAGAGTGAATTTTTATTTTCCTTATCCACCCCTCAAAAAAATAAAAAAATCTCATTGGGGCAAATAGGAGAATAAAATACTGTGCGGCTGCAGTAATATGTAAGAATGTGCACGTGATTCTTTTTCCACCTTTTCTTTCACTTCTCTGGTCCTGTGAGCTTTCCTGAACGTTTGAGTCCATGTAAGAATTTTAATTTCTGTTTATATTCTGAGTGAGTTTGAATATTGCAGTATGGATAGAAAGATACGCTGTACCTCAAATGTTGAATCCCAGTTTTACTTATCTGGAAGCAGGAGGCAATGCTAAGTGTTCTCTTTATATAGATTTGCATTAAACTAGCTAAATAAACAGTTTTAGTTAAACAAGAACAAGTTTGTGTATAGATGCTTTCTTTTTTTCAAGTGTCTTTTGGTTTAGCTTAATCAACTTTTTTAAAAGAAAGTGAACTGTATACACTAGCCTTAAACCATAACAAGAATGTCAACACACACGTAGTACCCATTTAACTAACCCGGTTCAAAGCCACATTTTTAGTTAAACGTGCAAGATTGTATAGATAAGGCTCGGGTAATCCATAATTTTTGTCACGGTCCAAATTTCTTGGTCAAGATACAGTCAGAGTCTGGACTCCAGAAAAACATTTTTCACATCACAAGTGCCCCTGATCAGTGACTGCATACTATGCCATGCAATATACCTACAGCCTATATTGCTTATCTTTTTACAGCATTAATTAAATGAAAAATAAAATACTACTTTATAACCTAAAAACAGACCCAAGGAAAGATTTATTTTTGTCTGCGACTTGAAGAAAGTACTTGGATAAAATGTCAAACAGATTCAAAAATTTGTGGTCAAAATCCATGTGCTTAATTTTGTAATGCCGTTTGATGTTCCCACTTTTAACAACAGTCGCAGTCTCTGTACAGATTGAAAATAATGGTCCATCCTTTGGGTGTGGTGGCAAAATAAATGTCAGTCCGCTTTTCTTTGAATGGTTCTCAGTGTCACCTTTTCAATTTTTTTATTGACGTTTCTAAACACAGTGCTGATAAATATAGAAATTACAGGAGGTGTTCTGCTCCTGTCTCTCTCTCCAAGAAGAAACTGCTTGAAGACCTTCCTCTGGACAACACCTCCTTGCTAATTTCCCTGAGAAACTGTGTGGTGGGGTTCTGAATTAGTTTTACACAGCTTTACGTGACCCACAAGACAGTAGCTTATGACCTTGGGCTTGGAAGTGAGAGGGTACAGTTCCTTGGTCCCTATCTCATGTTTCCTTCCATTGATGCAGCAATTCTGCAGATATCTTCACTAGATTAGAAAGCTGTCATATGCTCAGTACCTTCCTCTCTGGGCTTGTCTTCTAGATCCAGGTTCTAACTGTTGATTCTTCACCTTTTAGTCCTTTCTCCAGGATGAAGTAAAGAATATACAGTTAGAGCCTGGAACACACTTACCTTTGCAAGCATATATATTTACTTCGAGGTAACAAGCAATCAGTTATCACAAGGTAAAAAGGTTAGTGTAAACATCGCAGTTGAGAAGTGTCTTGCCTTTTGCTTCGTGGCTTGTTTTTGTATGCTTGGTTAATGGTTTTTAAATGAGGGATGTAAATCCTAGTTCTTCTCCAGACAAGCAACCACTATGTGCCAGGAGAAGGAAACCTTCCTCCAAAAGCAGGTCACTCACAAATTTTTGCATCTTCCTACAGCATATGATGCTGGTTATAGTCAGACAGGGAATTGGACTAGGAGGGTAACTGATCTGATCCAGTATGACAACTTATATGGGTTTATCTAAACACACAAGTTGTACTGCTTTAATTATACTGGTATAGTTAAAGTGGAACACCCTCCTTAGGGTACTCGCAGGTATAAATGTGCTTGGGTCAGGGTAATGCCTCATACTGAAAGGGGAAATGAACTGTGTTGGTGTAAGGCATTGTAGTGCCAGCGTAAATGTATTTGCCCTTTGGATTGTACTGGTGTAACTGTTTCAACAAAAGTAACACCGCAGGTTAAAATGGCAGTACTGGTTTAAAAATATGCGTAGGTCAGGCTCATGGTTCTCTGATAGCTCCATTTCAGTATCATGCTGTTGGATCACCACCTGCTGACTGCCAAAGGAATTTACCTAATCAACATTGCAATAGAGAATAAGCTAGTTAAATATTCAGAGGACTGTCCTCAGCTCCATATCTTTATTAGCTATTAAATTGCTATAAAGACTGATCTGTACATTTTTTGCACTGATTTAACTGAATTTACAGATGTAAGCAGTACCAGTGTGAGCTGGTGCAAGAATATCCATGGAAGTTTTGGAGCAATTAAACTTAATCAGATTTTTAAATGGTTTTAATTAAATTGGTTATAAAACTATGTGTAGACAAGCTCTAAGTTTGGAAGAGTTGTCTGTCTTTCGTGTGCCTTGGGGCCATCCATACCTTACAAGATAAGGGGACTAGGTGCAAGCAGCAAATGGAGACCCTGCATCTAGTTATGCTAATCCCATGTCCCTTTTGCACTCTGGCCATTGTCTCAGCTACATTTCTGAGCGGATCCTCAGCTCTCTTACCAGGAATGGGTGTTTTCCCCATACCTGTATGGAGCGAGGTCTGACAAGTGAATGTATGCCAACAAATCAGAGCAGGAATCTGCACATCTCTTTTGTGAGGAGAGTTGGTTTGAATCCCTGTCTGGTTGAATTAGTGGAACAGAGCAGAATTTTTTTTTCTTGTTCTGTACTGCAGGTTACAATACTTTACACTGCTTTTTCTTTAAGTGGGGGGGGAGGAGAGAGAGAGAGAGAGAGTGTGTGTGTGTGTGTGTGTAGTTGTTTGCCAAGTTCCCACTGCAGTAGGAGGGATTGTTGTTCTATATGAACAACCCTTCCCTGTTTGGCTAGTCTGGGATGGCTGTTTGCAAAAGAGAGTTTGAAACGTTGTTGAAAGACTCTCAAGACAGTGAGAGAAGTTGTGGAAAGGATGTGCAGTTTCAGTCCATCCATCCCCACCTCTCTTCCTCATTGTGGTTGTGATGACACTTGCATTTCTTCATGTTGTTCATACTAGGGAAGTGGGAGAATCAGTTTGCTTAAATGCTGCCGGAGAATTGTCTTTTATGTTTTAGGAGGGAGGGTGAGGAGCCCAATTCGGCAGTTGCTCTATTTGAAATGTAATTTCAGGTCTTGATGATGTTCCCTGTAGTACTAAATGCAGTACATAAAAGGTATAAAGTATTCTGTATATGCTCGGAATCATTAATAGTAATATAATGGAACAAGTATGAAGAAGTAAAACTCGCTGTACATCATGATGATAAAAGGACAATTATGAAACTTATAGACAGTGTAATAGGAAGTATTCCTAGGGAGGATGGAGAATAATACAGACCCAAGTGAGTTAGAAACGTGGTCAGAAAATGATGACTTGAAACTGAAAATGTGCAAGTAAATGCATCTAGGGCTTGTCTATACTACCACCTTTCTTCGAAGGAAGGATGGTAATTAGGGTGTTGGGAGTTTATTAATGAAGTGCTGCCATGCACAGGCAGCACTTCATTAAGCAAATTCCCCCCCCCCCCCCCCCCGCGGCAACTCTGAAGTTTTAAACTTCGAAATACCGGCATGCGTCTAGCTGCGGCGCACCCGCCGGTACTTCAAAATGCCGGGGCAACTTCGAAGTCCCCTTACTCCTCACGAGTAAACTCCCAACACCCTAATTACCATCATTCCTTCGAAGTAAGGTGGTAGTGTAGACACAGCCCTAGAGGGCTTCTCACTTCTGTGGCCCTGACTGATTTGTCTATGGGTCGGTGGACTACAACCCAAAAAAGATTCCCCACCCTTGACACAGACTATCCTTGGCAGGTGTTTGCCCAACTTTGTTTTTAAAGCATTCTGATTATCATTCTGCTCTCAGTGTTAGAGCTACTGTCAACTTGAAAGCTTGTCCAGTTACAAATAAGTAAGTAGTTTCAGATACAGCACCTTCTTCAGAGTCCTGTTGCCAATTTTTGTCATTTTAAGAGCACAGTTTCCTATTTTGTTCCTATTTTAAAAATGGGAAAACCTATACATATATAGGGGAACTGACTTAAACAGAACAAAACAATGAAACCAACTATGGACAGCTATCAAATGTGCAAAGTAAACACACAGAAAAATACTAAAATTATTTCCCTCTAAATATTCAGTTATGATAATATGAGATCTCTCATGATGGTGGGTTAAAAAAATTCTAGACCAAAGCATAATTTGGTTGATATTGTCTCTCTAAAATCTTTGCTTAAAATAAAGTCTTCAGGCCCATTTTCATACAAAATAAACTTGCTTCTTGTAGTCGTTTCACCTAGTGGTTCAAAGGCAGGAAACTTGTCAGTGTCAGGAAACCAATGGGGGTAGAAATTAAAGCATGGTAGGGCTGCCGCTCTTCTGGGCTCTTGGGAGAAGCGTTGCATTGCACAGATGATGCATTGAGTGAATCTGCACTGGAAAAAAATGTGGCTGTATTCCAGTAGCTGCCAGCAGCGGTGCAGCCATTTTCATGACACGGTGATAAAAATGTCTGAGCTCTGTCTATGAATGTAAGAGTGTTGTGGCTACACTGCAGCTGACAGTTGGCAGGACTGGACTGGACCAGACCGGACCATGTCTACTAGTTTCTTTCTTTGATAGGGCTTCAGATTTCTGTTTCTGCAAGCAACAGTACTTATGTGCAGTTTTGTGTAGGGACTGGACTTCTGTTAGTGAAACTGGCTGTGTCGTTCCATAGAACCCATGCATCTCGCTCTGCACTGTTAAATGGTGTTGAATGTCCTTCTTTTACCTTCTTCCAAGCTACAAACATGCATGATCATGTGTCCCGCAGGGGACGCAGGCCAGATATACTAGTGTCAGAACAAATTTGGGATTCAGCCAATGTCTGAATGGCCTGTGTTGGCTGGAGGTACATTGAATTTATCATTGTTTCATTCACCCTGAAATGGGAGCTGTAGGCACTTGGATAAATGGACTGCAAGATTTGTCTGTTTTCAGCAGAGTGCCCATCAGTGTCTCCCTATTCTCTGCTAAAAGACTACTTTGTAACTTCCTGCAGTTACCCCTTGGTGAATCCTTTCCCCACAGAGATCCCTCTGCTTCATTTAGTGACAAGACTAGTTTGATTTTTTTCCCCATTGACTTAAGCACACCACTATTACAATAGTAGGTACTACCTTAGGGTGTGGGAGGAAGACACGCATCCAGAATGTCAGGTGGAACTTAAAATCAGGATGACAGTACAATGACAGAGTTGAGCAGCCTGCTAGCCTTAGATTATTCCTTGGATTTTTTTTTTTAGTAGGTTTCTGGGTGCAGTAGAAACAGAGTAGTGGTCTGGTCTTCTAAGGTTAGCGAGACTTGAATGTCATGGGTCATGTTTTCTTTACATCAGGTGACTGGATTCTTCCAGCCATGCATTTCTCCCTTCCTTGAGGGCATACAGAGCCCTGACCATTGGGCAGAGTGGCTAAAATGATGATTTTTGATGTTCTAGGGTCCTCTGGAGGCATTTTTACCCTCTTCAGGATACCTTTTGTCTGGCATGGTATCTGTTTAATAGCCAACCAGTTGGCATCAAATGGCACCAGAAGCTGTTATAAAGCCCATTGTCCTAGAACTGAGTTCTCTGTGGGATGCCTTGAGTTGAGGGAGGAGTATAATTAACGCCTTGTTTGAAGGTAGCAATGCTAATGATGGGGAGAAAATAAGTGCTGCAGGCTTGTAGTCTCAATTCTCAGTTCCCCATGGCTCCTGTCTGTCTTCAGAGGAGCAGACAAGGAGCATGAATTCCAGTAATCGGGTAACTGGCTAATCTGTTAACTGGCTAATCTGTTTTGCACAGTCTTGGAACACAGATATCTGCTTTCTCTTTTACTGATGTATAGTGGCAAGGAATACTGTCCTAGACAGAAATACTTGATGGGTCTTTTGGGGGGCATAAGAGATCTGAGAGAAGTGGGTTGGTGTGGGAGCCAACCCCACTGGCATTTTGTAGGCATTAGGACTGGAATGCTGGGAGCGCTCAGGAAAAGTCAGAAAGAACAGTCTACTCTATGATTTGGGACTGAGAAGGAGCTGTAGACCAGTTAGCCCCCAAAGATACACCCTACGTGGCTAAGTTAGGACTTCTTGCAATATTTTAAAAATATGTAGGCCTTCAGTTGCAAATAAGGCACCTTCATTCTTCCCAGTATAAGCAAAGCTACCAAAGCAGACTTAACTGATTCTCTTTTTTATCTCGGGAGCAGGGAGTGTTTCTTTCTGTATAAAACCCAATGGAGGACTTGTTTGGGTGGTCGTATAGTGGCAATGAATGGTATATTTACCTGGGCTAGATTGCACACCTGCCTCCTCTTACATTGGGGTACTCATCCATCATTTGTAGCATATTAAATTCATTTTCTCCTTTCCCCTTCTCCAGGGTAACCAGGAGCCAACAGCCACTCCTGATGCTATGGTCCAGCCATTCACCACAATCCCGTTCCCGCCACCCCCACAGAATGGCATCCCCACAGAATATGGGGTGCCACACACTCAGGACTATGCAGGCCAGACCAGCGAGCACAATCTGACGCTCTACGGAAGTACACAGGCGCATGGCGAGCAGAGCACGAACACGCCCAGCACGCAGAATGGATCTCTTACGGTATGCACGGCCATTGCAGAGTGGGAAAACAATACAGTACCTTTCATACACTGCTTATCTTGAAATTCTTTTTGATTAGATTATTTGATAACTCTCTTCCATCTCTAATGTGTGATAAGTACATAGGTAATGTCATTCTTAGAGGTGGGTCACTTTTACCCCAAAAATGAGAGAATTAGGAAAGCCTAGTGGCTTTCTCTTCCCGTTGCGCTACTCTGACTCTATTTCAGACATCAGAGTGATAGCTGAGTTAGTCTGTATCTTCAAAAACAGCAAGAAGTCATGTGTCTGACAAAGCGGGTCTTAGCCCTTGAAAACTTATGCTCCAAAATATCTGTTAGTCTATAAGGTGCCGCAGGACTTCTGGTTCTCTTTCAGATATGCTTTCTTGACAGATCTGTGTGGGTGAAGAGAAAAATATCTCCTCTCACACAGCAATGCTTTATGGTGGCTTTCTTAAGCTTTGTGACTGAGCTTTAGCCTGGAACAACCATTTAAAGCAGGGTTCAGCAGCCCCCGGCACGTGTGCCAAGAGTGGCACACAAGCCAATTTTCATCAGCACACTGGACTGGAGCTCAACCCCACCACACCTGCCCCACACAGGCAGGAGCTTGCTCAAAGCCATGCCACCTGTAGATTAACAAAAGACCAGCTAGTGCTGCCAGTCAGCACCTAAACGTAAAGCTCTGCATCCTCGTGTGTTTATTGATAAAGCTGTTGTAAGTAGGACTTTTAGTGCCTTTAAAAGGTGTCACCAGCATTCAGACAGTACATAAGGGTCAAAAGGTCAAATGCCAGCACTCTGCCTTGGAAAGGTTGCTGATCCCTAATTTAGGGAGTGTCCAGCCTTTACAGATGTTTCCATTGTTTTCATTGCCAGTTAACTCAATTGACAAGCATTAACAGTTGAAATTATCAGTAGGTTTGGAATGAGTAGATAATACGTGAAATGTCCGAGTTCAGCGTGAGGGTAGAGTGCAGAGACATTTTGGTTTTTTGAAGATGGCCATGTGCATAGTTGGAGCAGGTATATAAACATAGATAGAAGACAGCGTTTGGCTTCCATGCAGCTATTTACTGAATAACCTCCTGCCTTGTTAATTTTCATCTTCCCATAGCCTGGAACTGGACAACATGTTGGCAGATTATTTCAGGGAAAGCTTAATCCACCCCTTAAGCCACTTGTTAAGATTTCACTTCCCAATAAAGAGCCTTATGGCCAGAGCCTTCAGAGCATAGGGGCAGATTTAATCTGCCAATGCTTTCAGTTTTCCTTGTAGTTAGGTGCTCGACTGCTAGAGATTTACTTTTTTTTCCTGTAACTACAGAGCGAATGCAGTGCCAGTGCGTATGGAGGCACAGCATGCATCACTCTTGTCTCTGTGTTGGGCCTTGGCTGCACTATTGAGAGCCTTGCTCTTGACCTTGAGATGTGCTTTGAAGCTACAGTGTTATGAGCAGATTGTCTCACAACTGTGCAGGAGGAAAGGGTGTAAGCCCGATAAAGGACATTGACCATGCTTTTAATTTCACTTCAAATACCTCATTAAGACACCTGGCCAGTGCAGCTCTAGTCAAGGAGAGGTCATGACTGGAGATGGAACCTTGGCTGATGCAAGGCAAATGCAGAGTCCATAAGTAACCTTTATGATACTAAGCTGTCCTATGTCCCACTCAACCAGTGAATGTGACATAGGAACTGGAATTTTAGTCTTCCGCCTGGCAGTGCAAAGCAATACTAAGCATTACCAGCTGAGTTATGGAAACAGATGTCAGGAATGCAATCTAGATCTCCAGGATGGCAGTGCAGAGTGCTTCCTAGCTTGTCTGTCTTTTTCATGTTTTTATGTTGTACCCCTCTTTGTCCAGACACTAAGAATGTGTGTTTGTTTTGTTTTTGTAATAATGGCAGTGAATGATGTGAGGCTTGACCCTGGACACAAGCTGCTGCCAAACCTTCTGTTCCTCTTCCATATTAGGAGCCATCTCGCTGCTTTGCAGGGGAGAGTTCTGTGTTTCGTTGACTAATATAAGTTCCAGAGAGCCAAAAGAATGGGAATAGGAGTTCTCATATGTGTGTTGGCAGGGTGAGGCAGTGGTACTTAGTAGCCCATGAGGAAATAATAGAAGCTCATGTGTGGGAGGGAGTGTGTTGCTGGTGCCTCCCATGAGAGGGAGGATTGTTGTAGGGAGTCTGTGGAGGGAGTACAACTGGGAGATGTTAGACAATTAAGGTGACTACCATGTAACTTTCATACTGACTACAGGGAACAATAGGCATATCTGCTCTAGCCATTTAACATAGTTAAGTGTGCAAGTAAATGTTACAAAGTAGAATAGTTAGAGAGGTAGTCATGTTAGTCGGTATTCTAACAAAACAAAGCAGCAGTCAAGTAGCACTTTAAAGACTAACAAAATAATTTATTAGGTGATGAGGTTTCATGGGACAGACCCACTTCTTCAGATCAAACTAGAGTGGTACTGGCCAGGGAAGGGTAAAAATAGCCCTTCAGAAAAGGAAAAAAACACATAATGTCTTACTGGTGGCAGTTTTGGTTGGGACTATTTAATCTGAGTGGATTCCATTTGTCGTAAGTCACTATATATGTTTCATGGAAATCCAAATGGAGCAGACAAAATATGAGGGCTTTCCCAGCCTGTGTCTTGCATGCTTTGGGCCTTGACGCTTTCTGCTCGTATCCCTTTCTGTTTCTGTAGTGGCGGCGTGAAGCTCTTTTGATTTTGTGGAATATAAGCCTTGGAGTGTATTTGCTTTTAGCTTTTCTCTTTGCTCAATGCACTAAGCAGCCATGTGAGAACTGAGGAAAGCTTACTATGTTGTGTTGGAATCAGGAGACTTAGTTATTCAGGTTCAAGGTGGGTGTTTTAATACAGCTCACCAGGGAGATGATCTTGCCTTTCCCAAATACCCATAATTCAAGGGTCCTGTCCATTATCACAGGTCAGTTACTACATCCATGTTTGTGTGCGTATGTATGTACTCATCTTTCTCATCCTGTCTTGTGGCCCTCAGGACTGTACTAACCTAATGCAATGTAAAGTTGTCTTAGGGCCTTGGATGTTCTTTCAGTACAGCTGCAGACCAGAACAGCTGCCCTAACGTGTACAAGTGAGATCCTAAATCCAACAGGCTGCAGATTCCTCTGATGTTGTCTTGAGATGGAGCACTTCAGCAATTCCGTTAAGCAGAGAAAAGAGATGTTTCCCTGCTGTTCAGACCAGATTTTGTGCTGATGCCCATTTGGTACAGTACACAGCAGAGAGTGGGTGGGAGGAAGAACTTAGAATTTCTGATTCTCAGCCTGGCAGAGGCTGGTTTGTTGCAGAAATGACACTGAAAAGACAGGGTGTGACTTCTCTGATTGATTTTGGGGTAGGGTACATGTGACTGACAACAAGCCTATGCAACAATGTAATAAGTTCATTCTCAGCACATTCCTATTGGTTTCTGCTCTTATGAGCTACACAGACTGCAGCACACAAGCCAGACAGGCTGATGTGAGGGAGGCTGACAGTGGCACAGTGAGTTAATTAACACAGTCTGGAGGCCTGACTTCAAATGTCAGTTCTAGTCACAAATGAAATAAACTTCTGGAGTCAAGGTCCACCCCACACTGGACATTTCTCTACGTAAAGGATAATCATTTATTTTCTATCAAGGTCTAAATTTCTTGATCATGGTATAGTCAAAGTCCAGACTCCAGAGAAGATGATAAAAAAATATTTGGGAATCTGTTTAAAAGAGCCTTGTGGTTCAGATGTGGCCATGGTTTCCTTATTGACTAGCCTGGCTCTCAATTGTAAAATCAGTGCACGTTTTGCCATGATTAGTATCAGAGGGGTAGCTGTATTAGTGTGTATCCACAAAAACAACAAGAAGTCCTGTGACACCTTACAGATTAACAGAACATAAGCTTTTGTGGGCAAAGACCTACTTAATTTGTGTTATTGGCCCCTCTCTTGTTGAGGATCAGACTTCATGTGCTGGGTTGTGTATCCTGCCTGGCACTTGGAGCTATGAGTCTGTTTCCAAGGCATCTGGCCTTTCTTCCCACGCTAAGCCCGAAGCACCATTGAGAGAGCTGGATCAAAAATTGACAGGAACATCAGTTCAAACTTGGCTTAACAAAACAACCTGAAGCGGAAGAGTCTGCTTTTCTAACTGATACCTTGCATCTCAGTTTTCCATCAGTTCTGTGACTCTTGAGGTTTTAATCAGTTTATAGAGGTAGACATAAAACAGCCTGAGGACACTCAATCTGTAATAGTCCAAGGTGGAGAGACTTATTCAGTGGTGTGATTAACTATCTAGGGAACTGAAATGGCTTTTCTGAGAGTAGAAAACAAGATTTCCCTATAAGATGACTAAAATTCGTGAAAGAAGCCAGCTGAATAGAGGGAAAAGCTGTGTGTATATGGAGCTACACACAGCGTTATATTGCCCAGACAGACATATGTTAATTACTTCATATGAAAATTCCTGATGCATCCTCATGTATGGCAGGGGTTGAGAGCTTGCCTTTCACATTGTGTCATGAACCAGGACCATATAAAATCTAATTACAGAGAGCAGAGTCTCAGATAAGTCTCTGGCATAATGTCACTTAAACACGTTAAGTAAATGCAGTGCATCCTCCAGAGGAATACAGATGTACTTTTTTATTGGAGAACAAGGAATCACGTTCATGGTGAGATCCATGTACCCCAGTCAATCTGAATAGCAAGATATGGACTAGGTTTTCAGATTTCTGTATGTATTATATGCATCTAAAAATGTTTTTGAATGGACAAGGTTTTCCTAGGAAAAGGGCTCCCAAACTTCTTTTAATAGGATTCACTGTTTCTTAACACAAGGCATCTCCCATGGATGTCTTCTCTCCTATTTGCTGTTGCACAGATTTCCTGTACTGCAAACTTAACTTGGAGAAACTATCCTAGGAGCGAGGGGAAAGTTCAGTGTTTACAGCCTGTGAAGTCCTTACTTGGCACCTTTTGTTAACTGTTTCCCGGGGCGTGGTCTGTTAGGGTCTGTTATGATGGTAGCTCCTGTGACATGAATATATACCTATTGGAAGCTGGATTGAGACCTGTCCGCCATCCTAAAAACTCAACAAGCAAGCTTACATTTCTGTAGTCACATAGCCATTAGATAGCGGTGAATTTCAGTCACTGCCTCCATATCATTCCACAAGCTGGTGAGCTAACCATTTTCCTGATCTGGGGCCAGAGTATAACTAGTAGAGTCAAAAAAAATGTTATCCCCAAATGCTCCTAAGCCAATCCAGTTCTGCTCTGAATAATATAGACATTAATAGTTCACATTTTTCTGACTGTTTTGTAAATATACTGTATCCGTGGTCTACCCTTGTCCTTGGGCTCTGGAAGATGCTAGATCTATTTCTAAACATTTTAATTTTCCATAGCTTGCATCTGAAGGAGTTCCAGTTCTGAAGAAGCAAGTGAGAGAGAAACAAATTGTACTTTGTATTTATAGTCTCTATGCTGGTTGATCTCTTTGCTGCTGTCAGTCTGCTTCTGTCTACTCATCCTATCTCTGCTCACTCAGGCAGATAAATATTCACTTTTGGCTCAAGCTGTGTATAGATCTCCTCCTGCTTCTCCAAAATCTTAACTGAGACCCTAATTGGAGCATGCCGTCTGTGGAACTGCATGTTCTATGGCTGCTTCAGAATAGACCTGTACAGTTGGAAGCCAAAAGCGGGGGGAGGCGGGGGGGTGAGAGAGGGAGAGAGGGAGAGAGAGAGAGACATTACCATCAGTGTAGGCAGTGCTGGGGTGTTGTCATGGTGGTTGCAAAATATTAGAGTCTAGGTGAGAGAGGTAATATTTTTATTGGACTAATTTCTGTTGTTGAGAGAGATGAGCTGAGATCCAATGGAAAAAAAGAAAGGTCACCCATATTGTCTCTCACCTGGATGTTAATTAGAGAATATGGATGGGACTAAAAGGATTTTAAAATCCAGAGCCTATGTCACAGCCTAAGTGTCCTTGTTACTGTCCCTTTGCTTGCAGTTGAGATTTAAGGAACCCAGAGAGACTCTGCACCCCACTGTGCTAATCTGACAAAGGGCTGTAGTAGGTATCTAAGGCTTGTGGAGGGAGGCCAGTTCTCCATTATGAGATATTGCTGTCAGGCCAGAATGAAGTAACTAGAATTGATGCGGAGATGAGAAATTTGAAGGCATGGGTTTTTTTTATTTAATTATGAGACTCAGGGTAACTTTCTGCCACTAGTTTCCATTAAATGCTGCCACTAAACAAGCTCTAGGCCTTTCCCTTTCATGTCCTGGTGAATTAAATCAAGGAATGAGCAATAAAAACAAGAAAAATGAGACCTTAGGAAGCCATTTCTTCTATTTTTTATTGGCAGCTGTGAATACATGACAATAGACAGATGTATCAAGCCAGTTTCATGCTGGTTGAAAGACTGAACCTCACTTTGAGGTCACAGACATAAGAAATAAGAGAGACCCATTAGTTTGATGAGTGCATCCCCATGCAAGTTCAGTTAATAGCTTTCAGAGAGGGAATGTATCTGATGTCAACAGGAAACTGTTGAATTCATGTAGAAGAATGTATTCTTCCACATTGGTGTTACTTGTCTCTGAACTTTTAGAGCAGGGGTTTCCCAACCTGTGGGTTGGGACTCAAACGTGGTTCATGATTACATTTCAAAAGGGTCACTGCCTGGGCTGGGCAGCTCGGGGTGGGGGGGGGGGGTGGGGGGCTATTAAGTATCCATTCACACTACTGAAGTGGTTCTCAACTTCTTAATTGGATTAATAGTCCTCACACAGTTACACCAATCAATTAAATAGAGAACTAGTGCAGCTGCAGAGCAGAGAACTCCATACCTGAAGAGCAGTGCCCAGCTCAGGTAAGGTGGGCACCTGAGTCTGAGGTTGAGAGGGAGGGCAGAGCTGATCAGCTCCCTGGCTTGCCGCCTCTGCGGGAGATGGGGTCCCCACAGCTGGTGCTGCTGGCCGGGGCTTTGCCCCAGCTGACTTCCAGCCACAGGGGTCTGGGGTCCTTCCTCACCTGAGCCAGCTTCTAGCTGCCCCTCCCTCCCTCTTGTCTCCCCTGTTTGAAGACTTCTCTCACTGTACAAAGCTGATGTGTTGTAAAATATTGTCTAGCATGGCAGCAGCGTCCAGCCCAGCTGTGAGGGGTTTTTGAACAGGTAACTGTATGACGCAGTAGAGGTGTAGAAAGACAGGAGTTCCTGCCTCTAAGAGTGTTTGCAGTTTCCTCGAGTTCACAGCCTCCTGGTTTCCATGCCTGTTGAAGCCACAGACCTATTCTTTGACACATTATATCAGAAGCTGTTCCAAATCCTTAAACTTGTGCTGACATACCTCACCTCAGAGAGTCTACGCTGACCATGCTTGGGAAGGCTGGAGAGAGGTGCATGCATACCTGGTGGGGCATGTGCCTACTTGCAACTTGTACTGGCTGTTGCAGGAAGCTCGACGTTGGGAAATGTGTATCAGTAGGACTCCTGAGTATGTCTGAAACCTTGCTGAATAGACGTTCCCTTCAAAACTCAGTAGCACTCAGGGAGGTCATGATTTCTGGGGGTCGTTTTGGAACACTAATTTCTAGGCATTGTTTGCACTGGTGATGGATGAGCCGCCATGTCTTCTGTCCTTTTTCTTGGGCAGATTTGCCCTCGGGAGCAGAGGGCTCTGATGGAGTCATAAAAGTAAAACTGCCGAATAGCATGGTGTGATTTAATCACCAGCTGGCTTCATTGATTCTTCCTCTAGGGTGCACCACGTGTGTGTTTTCAGATGCATTTTGTCACAGGGCGAAGGGAGGGAAAGGCATCTGGAAGCAGTACATTTTAGACACTGTATCAATTGGGATGTTCTGCCTAATATTTGGGGATGAGTAAATCGTAGCTGATTGGAAATGGTGTACTCTATCCAGTCTGTGCTGGGTTCCTATTGTTGTGCTGTCTCCTTCACTGCAACTCCTGAATGGTGAGGCTTGTGTAGCCATGCCATTCCACTCTCCCCTTCAGTGCTAGTTTTATACCAGATGGATCGAACTCATTTGTACTGCTGCTTTGCATAAGTGAAGCAAAATGGGAAGCTGCCATTGCTTTGATCAACATGCTGAGGCCACAGTGTTCACTGTTAAGATGCTATTTTCAGTCCTGTATAATTCATGTTTATCAGAGAGAGACAGACAGACAGGCATGCTTCTGGCTGAGCAAAATTTCAATGTTACTGCTGCCCGTTTTGAAAAACAGTGGGGAGAGGTGCATTTTCAGGTCTTGGAGACTGTACAGCACAAAAAAACCCACGGATGGCCTGTACCAGCCTTAGGGCTGCAAAGCTGTTTATTGCTGTGTTAATTTTCTAGTCCCAGGCTCTGGGACCCTCCCACCTTTCAGGGTCCTAGAGCCTCGGATCCAACCCACGCCTGGAACTCTACACCGTAGTGAGTGTGCCACAGCCCGGTCCCAAGTTGGCTGGCATGATCTAGCTGTGATCTTTGTTGTGTAGGCATATCCTTGGAGGCTCCCAAGTCTTTGCTGCATAACATATAGGTCACTCTGTGTAAGTCCAATCAGTGATGGGGGAACCTAGTCTTTGGTTAAGTCCCCGGGAGTGTTTCTTTGCACATTGGGTATACAAAATATACAGTCAAGCAAACAATTGTTTTAAGCTATTAGGCCTAGCTATGTTCTTGCAAGCCTAAAATGGGCTGAAAGTCTTTGCTGTAGCCCTTTGAGTTCCCCCACAATAGCTTTCTACTATTGCTGTGGGTGAAAGCGAGAAGTATGCCCTCATCATGTGAGAGAGTGAAGTAGGGCTTAAGAAATTTACTAGACATGCAGCCGAAGCATTAAAACTTCATCTGAGGCAGATGACAAAAGAAGGGGTGAATAGGCGCTCTAGTGATTATCCTGGCATATCAATCCTAGCTGTTGGAAAGGTACACTGCAATAAAACTGATCAGATTATGATCAGTTTCGCTGTTCTACTGCTGACAGTCATGAGTGGGTGAGGGCATTTTTTGTGTCCCAGAGTAAGGGATGGGTTCCCCCATGCTGGGGTTAACAAAGTCATAACACAGCTTGTGGAATCTCCTGAGGGAGAAATTCAAATAGGGATTAAATAAACCTGGCTGTTTCAATTTCTGTGTCAAAGCCTCCTACCAAGACATCTTCATTTGTGCCTTGACATCATCTGTGATGCAAAGCAGGGTTAGAGGCAGCACGTACATTTTGGCTGCAAAGCCAGAAAAGGAGTGTGGCTCTTTAAGTGTTTGTAGAACCTTAAAATTACTCATTTAATTTCTTCAAGTGGATTTTACATTAACTCTGAGTTAAAAGAATGAAAAGCCATTGCCTGTGGGCTGTACCATTTTAATATAGGTCATATTTCAGGGCGGTACATCTCTGAATAGAACATAGCAGAACAGATACAGTTTTGCCTGGGGGTGCACTGCTGACATCAGTCCATTGGAAAGCTGCGTCTCGGTTGTAGGATTTTGATCATTGCAGGAACATGCTGGCATAAGAGATTAGAATAATAATATTTGCCAGCATCAGGACAAAAAAGACCCATCTCTTCACTGTAGCTTTCCCATGGTAACAAGAGGGAAGGAATGCTAAGGGAAAGAAAGGAGAAACTATTAAAAAAAATAAAGAAACTTACTAAGCTATAAGATTATATTGGGGGATGAGGGGAGAGAAAGAAGACTGAGATCCTCTTACTGTTTACTCATGGAAAAGCGGGCGAGAACAAAAGATCAGTTGTTTGCTGGATTTTTCATACTTATTGTATCACAGTTACAAGTGTAGTGTAAATATCTTGACAAAGACAATGTAATAAGGGATGGTTGGAATTTGTGTGATTTCTTTTCACTCCTCCCTTTGTCACTGTTTGATTTCAGCAGACAGAAGGAGGGGCACAGACAGATGGACAGCAGACACAGACGCAAAGCAGTGAGAATACCGAGAGCAAGTCTACTCCAAAGCGGCTTCATGTCTCTAATATTCCCTTCCGTTTCCGGGATCCAGATCTCCGACAGATGTTTGGGGTAAGTTACTGAAACCTTTAAGGACCAGTATACTTTCCTTTGCTACAAGCACAGTACATAGTGCTCTTTCGGGTAAAGACAGTCTTCATATGTATGGCCAGACACCAGTTCCCCTTGGATGCACAGGAATTCAGATGGTGATATGGGGCTTGCAAAAATGATGCTTCAAGTGAAGTGTCTACACTTTGGCTTGCTAGTTGCTCATTCAGTGTGACAGACAGTGTACGCACATTGTCTGCCAGTTGTTCCTCATAACATTTTTTGTTTCTTTTTCAACAAAATCTAGAGAATTCCATTAATAAAAGTGTTATGTACCACTGTGAGACTGCAGAGTGAAGAACTCAAGTCAGGAAATGCAAAGTTAAAGTTGCTCATGCAACTTGATGGTATTTCCCTGAGTATATGTGTTAAATCATTTCTAACGGTACCATTGCTGACCATTGGTTCTTGCTTCAGTCGTTGTACAGCTTGAACAGCATTCAGTGAATGAAGCAAGTGTTCCATAAAACCATACACAATTTTCATCAGCATGTTTTCCCAGTGTGAAAGAAAGATGACAATAATAGTAAGAGGTTAGCATGGCTCCTTCAGGAGTTAGTTAGTGACCTGAAAATCAAAAAGGAATCCCACAAAAGGTGTAAACATGGACTGTTTGCTAAGGAGAAATATAAAAGAATGGCACAGGCATGGACACAAAATCAGAAATGCTACGACACTTAGCTGTTGAGTTACAACTAGCAAGGAATGTAGAAGGCAAGAAGAAAAATAGTCTATGGATGCATTAGAAGCAAAAGAAAGGTAAAGAAAAGTATAGGCTCACTGCTTAGTGGGGAAGGAATTCCAATAACTGATGACATCAAGAAAGTGAGGCATTTGAGGAGCAAATATGCTGTGCTCCAAGTCCTAAATAAGGGTAGAGGTGAGAGATGGGTGAAGTGTTGAACTGGGTTAAAAAAAGGAGGGCTGCTTTTCGGTGATGACCCACACCACTGGGATTGATTTTGCTGTTACGAAACTGGTGTAATTATAGCTGTGGCTTACACCACACTGCTAACAGGAGGAATCAGGTTACACCCAAAAGAAAGAGAAACACCCCCTGAGGTTTTTCTAACTCCCAATAGTTATCGAAACAGCCCATGGGTTGGTGGAATTCATTGGCTGTTATTTATCCTGATTTCTAAGAGCTGTTATCTATCCCAAGAAAGTGAGAGTTTCAGGGGATAGGATTTAAGGGTTAATTTGAGAGTGTGACGTACAGATGCAAACAAACTGTCCTGTAGAACACGAGGTTCAGTGGACTACACTTCCCAGCTGAGGCAACTTGCTTTCAGAACTTCCCGGTCGTTGGGTCAAAGCCCTTTCAGGGGTTCAGGGGCGTCTTTGCCTCAGCCTTACATGTGACGCTTACAGGCTCATGAAACTAAAGACATACACACAGTAATACACATAGCTATGGCAGGGTACTAAAAGGAAAACCAGAGGTAAAAATGCAAATGCTAACTTTTATTTACATAGCTGAGAAGGTACAGGAACAAAACACTGCATCTGGCTATTTAAGCTATACTGTTAAAATTTCTTTGTGGTACCAATAGGTATTCACACACTACTCTGTTTAACTCGCAAGCAGGCGGGAGGAGCGGCGAAGGGTGAGATCAGTCCTTGTCGCGGACAGCATCCTGTCTCTCCAGGATTCGGGAGTTCCTCCCCCTCCTTATGTTGTTGCCCCCCTTTATGGTCCTGCTGTTTGCTGGCTCCACCCGAGGCCTGACGCATCACATCCTGGTTGCTTCTGCTTCTCTTCACCTGCAGCCCCTCTCAGCCCCCCTCCCCATTTTACACAACCATACATCTCTTGCTTATTTTTTCCTTTTAAGGTATGCAGTTGGCCCTCTGGGCTGCTAGGTCAGAGGCCATGGATCTTTCCTGTATAGGTTTTTCCTGTTTGTCAATTTTAGATGGGGAGAAAGGCTGCAGATTGTGCAGTCTGCAAGCAATTCACTAAATTCCATTGCTGACTGGTTTAGACTTGCCCAATTCACTTGGTTCCTCAGTTCTTGGTGTGGGGTTAGTGGTTTAGCCTGTTTGTGCTGAGGCATATTTCCCTATAACAATTTAAAAGGGTCTCTGGACCCTGCCTCCACCCCATGTTCCTCACTGCGTTGTTCAAGTGCCTATGCAATTCACCCTAACATGCCCGAGCGTGGCTGTTCACTTAAGGGTCACCAGGTAATTTTGCACAGCATTTAATGTCTAGTTTGAGTCAAGTATCAGAGGGGTAGCTATGTTGGTCTGTATCCATAAAAACAACAAGAAGTCCTGTTGCACCTTTATAGACAAACAGATTTACTGAAGCATAAGCTTTCATGGGCAAAGACCCGCCCGCTTCGTCAGATGCCTGAGGAAGTGGGTCTTTGCCCCCAGAAGCTTATACTCCAATAAATCTGTTAGTCTGTATGGTGCCACAGGACTTCTCGTAGTTTGCTTCAGTCTTTACTAGAAACACTAAAGATGACCACATACACAACACAGTATTAAAGCGGGGAAAGTGGGAGAATGCTACCTAAAATAGGGGAAGAACTGGTTGAAGACTATTTAGATAATCAGATGCATTCAGGTTGGAATGTCCTGCTGAAATTGATCCTAGGATGCTTACAGAACTAGATGACGTCATCTTGGAACTGTTAGCAATTACCTCTGAGAACTCATGGAGGACAGGTGAGTTCCCAGAAGACAGGAGAAGGGCAAATTTAGTACCTCCCCTTAAAATGGGGAACAAAGAGGACAAGTGGTCTTATAGACCAGTCAGCCTAACTTGGATACCTGGAAAGATACTTGAGCCAATCAGTTTGTAAGCACCTGGAGGATCACAGGGTGGTTCTTTGAGTGGATATGTATTCCATGGAGGCATTCATATGCTCAGTGTACTGAAGCTAAAACACCTTGTGTAGCAGTACCTGTAGGGACAGTGGTCATGTCCTGCGGCCCTAGTTTCTTCCCCAGCTATATAATGGTGGTGCTGCCCCAATCCATCTGAGTTCCTTCTCTCCACCTGTGGCTAGATTCAGAACTCTAGTGTCCATTTTTCTGGAAGTTTTTCCTCCGTATACTAGTTGGTAGTCATGTAAGGTTCATTTAGTGTTAGTAAAGCATTAAAGTAGTTGGCTTCTCTGTGTGTTGTCTTCACCACCATTCAAACGTTGTCCATCATGCGAGAGAGCCCTCCTTAATAGTGATCCCCAAGTGAGGTGCTGGTTGCATCTTATTGAGGAGCACATTAAGGAATGGCACTCCTTCTGTAAGTCATTAAAAAAGGGGGGGGAGTTTCGGAAGCATGAAATTATCTCCAAAACAGCACTTTCTGGAGCATACCACGAGGCCAATTGAGCGCCATGTCCCTTGTGTTAGCAGTGTTCACTTTCAGAACCAGTAAATGATGCTGCTCCACATTTGGAGTCTGGTGTTCTTCTTCGAGTGGTCCCCGTGGGTGCTCCACAATAGGTGTTGGGCTCGCCCGGCACCGCAGATAGGAATTCTTCTAGCAGTTTCTATTGGATCGCGCATGCGCCGATGTGCGCCGCTCCCTTGCGCGCCCTCGGTCATGTGCGCGATCCGGTCCCCGCCAGTTCCTTCTCAACCGCCATCGGCTGCAGACGGAATCCGCTCCGGCTAAAGCCAGAGAGAGATAAGATAGTTGTTTTTTACGTGTAGTTCGTTTGTTTGTCACTATTATACAAAAAAAAAAAAAAAAAAGAGAAGAGCATATTAAATAGCAGAGAGAAGAGGAATGAAGGAGGGGCGGACAAGAAGGCTGTTAAGCCGTCTGCTGCCCTGAAGGCCGTGAATGTTATTTTGGGTTAGAAAGCACTGATTAGTGGCTAAGTACCCTATTAACAGTAAAGACTCACCGCGATGGCTTCCTCGGGGCTTAAGAAGTGTGAGTCATGCCGCGAGGCTATGCTGGCCTCAGATGGGCATAGTGAATGCATTCGCTGCCTGGGAGAGTCTCATGTTACCCAGAAGTGTTCCCACTGTGCTAAGCTTACAGCCAGGGCCAGGAAGGACAGAGAAATAAGGCTCAAAATGATCTTGTTTGATAAGGCTCTCCAGCCTGAACCGCCGGAGAAGCCTCACGCAGAAGGGCCCTCTGGGTCGCATAAAAGGAAGGCAGCCTCTTTGACCCCCTCTGTGCAGAAGAGGAGGAAACTCTCCCCAGCTCGATCCTTGCTGGCGGGCCCAGCGAGCAGGACGAGCGGAACGCAGAGCCCCCAGCTGCGAGCTGATGAAAGCGGCAGTGCAGCAGCGTATGTGGCAGAGGCCGAGCCTCCGATTATACAACAGGCGGCACGGAAGGCACCGCGAGCGCCAGCGTGGCAAGCGCCGGAATCGGCGGTGCCGCCACACGCAGCACCGGCTCCCGCGGTGCCGATGGCGCAGGGGCACCCGGCATGGAGCCTACCGGCATCGGAGGAAGCTACCCGCGCGGCACTGCTGTTGACGGTGCCAAGCGTGGAGCCGACAACGGGGCCGAGATCCCCGGCACCGGAGGGGGTGGCGCCCACCCCGCAGGGGAGGGGCGAGGCCAGAGCTAAACCCCGGCACCTTAGTCCATCTCCAGGTAGGGCTGCGCTGCCCTTACCACCCAGCCCCCCTCCCAAGATACACATGCCGCACCGCCGGGCTGCAACTCCACCGGCTTATTTCGGGCCTCCCTCTCCGTTCCTCCAACCAATTTCGCCGTGGATCAGGCCACCTTCACCATTTTTGGGTATGGATCCCCTTGAGTACTATCACAAACCAGCTTCACCACTGTCAGTGTCGTCGCGGAGATCCCGCTCTCCCAGACATCATGGGTACCCTCCCCGATCGTCGTCCAGGTCTCCATCACCGGGCCCTTGCCCATGTTGCTATGGTCGTCCTCATCATGTTGAACACAGACACCGCAGGTCTAGATCCAGGGGCAGGTCCTCTCCTACTACTCGTCAATACTCCCGTGTACACTCTCGCTCTGGGACGGGAACGCAGTTGTCCCAGCGGGAATTAGGTCCAGAATCCCGAGACTTCCCTTCACAGCCCACCAGGGAGCAAGTATACCACCGAACTTGGGAGCCAGAGGATTTGGGGGAGGTTTACCCCAGCGGTTCCTCCTCATCCTCCCCAGATGAGGCCATGGCACCTGGGGATGTCTCCCCTCCAGATGACCTTAAACAATTCCAGGAGCTGTTCAAAAGAGTAGCATTCACGCAGGACATTCAAATAGCAGAGGTGCAGGAGAAGCACCATAAACTCCTGCAAAATTTGAGACCCCTGGCTTCATCTCAAATCACTGTCCCTCTGGACGAAGCCATTATGGAGTCAGCCACTAACATATGGCACACTCCAGCCTCTATTCCGCCTACGAACAAGAGAGTGGATAAGAAGTACTTCGTCCCAGCCAAGGGCATCGAGTTCCTCTTTAGTCACCCACAACCCAATTCTTTGGTGGTCGAATCGTCCCAGCAGAGGTCGAAAACGTCTCAGTACAAATCAGGGGGGTCGGATAAAGATGCTAAGAAGCTAGAGCTGTTCGGCAGGAAGGTCTACTCCTCCTCTACCCTATTATTGAGAGTGGCAGATTACGCGGCACATTTATCAAACCATAACTTTGGTAATTACTCTAGACTCACTCCTCTCATGGATTCACTCCCGGAGGACAAGAAGCCAGTGTTAAAGGTGATCGTCCAAGAAGGCTACATGGCGTCGCGGACGGGAGTCCAGATTTCCCTGGACGTGGCGGACACAGCGGCACGTTCAGCAGCAGCAGCAGTGGTAATGCGTAGGGAATCCTGGCTCCAGACGTCCGGTATCCCCAGAGACCTACAGGCGAAGATCATGGATCTTCCCTTGGATAAGCAAAAGCTGTTTGTGGACTCAACCAACTCAGTCCTCCACTCCAGCCAAGACTCGAGGGCCACACTTAAGACCTTGGGTATTTATACTCCCCCATACAAGAAAAAGAAGTTCTATCCTCAGCAAAGACGCTATGCTTACCAACCACAGCGCGCTGAATATCAGCGAGGCTATGACCAAGGGCTCCATCAACAGCAGTACAGGGCCCCCAGACGACGTTCTCAACAAAGCCGTAAACCCTTGGGACAAGCCCAGAGACAGCAAGTTTGACAGTTATGTCGAGGGCTGCACTATCAACACCATCGCTCAATGCCATTCTCATCTCATGTTCCATCATCGCCTCAAACCGTTCCACTCCCAATGGCAAAAGGTCACCACAGACAAATGGGTGCTAGAAATTATAGCCACGGGTTACACGATCCCCTTCCAGTCACTTCCACCGACTAAACCTCCCACCCGGCCTCATCTCAGGGACGCTGCCCGCGAGGCTGAAGCAGGAAGTAGATCACCTCATGTTCATAGGGGCGGTGGAAAGAGTGCCGGAACAATTCCAAGGGAAAGATTTTTACTCACGCTACTTCCTAACAGAAGAAAACAGGAGGCTGGAGGCCGATTTTGGATCTACGGGGCCTCAACCGTTACTTGCACAAGCAACGCTTTCGGATGATCACAGTTGCCTCCATACTTATGGCACTGGACGATGGAGGCTGGTTTGCAGCCCTCGACTTACAAGACGCTTACTTTCATATAACAATCCACCCGGCACACAGACGCTTCCTCCGCTTCACGGTCGGCGGGGAACATTTCCAGTACAGGGTTCTTCCGTTCAGCCTATCCTCGGCACCCAGAGTCTTTACCAAAACCCTGGCAGTGGTATCAGCCTACCTGCACAGACAGGGGGTGTTTATTTTTCCATATCTGGACAACTGCCTACTGAAAGGGGCCTCAAAGGCAGAGGTCCTACACATGATACGCGTCACCGCGAACACGTTTACTTCGCTGGGCCTAGTTATCAACCTCACAAAGTCAAAGACCGAACCCACGCAAGATGTAGAGTTCATAGGGGCACGCATAAACTCTATCGCAGCAAGAGTATACCTGCCCGACGCCCGCTTCCGCGCCATCAACTCCCTGGTGCAAGTCATGACGTACAGCCCCGTGGTGCCGGTCCTAACGTGCCTGCAGCTGTTGGGGCACATGGCGGCAGCGACATTTGTGGTACAGAATGCCAGGTTACACATGCAAAGCCTGCAGCATTGGCTGGCAAGTGTTTACATATCGGCATTCCACACTGTCCACAGGGTAGTGTCGCCCATGACGGAAGTGCGCAGATCCCTAGTGTGGTGGGGAAATCCCAAGAATCTGCTAGTGGGGGTGCCCTTCCACCAACCACAAATTTCTATTTTTCTTACTACCGACGCCTCCCACATAGGATGGGGAGCGCACATTGGCAGCAAGGTGACGCAAGGGCTATGGTCCCCTGCGGAACAGACACTGCACATAAACATACTGGAGCTCAGAGCGGTGTTCAATACGTGCAGACATTTTCGGAAATACCTACATGGCAAAGTAGTTGGGATCAGTACCGACAATACCTCCACTATGTTCTACATCAATCGACAAGGAGGGGCACGATCCCGTCCATTACGCTTGGAAGCAGTCCGATTGTGGAACTGGTGCATCGCCAACAACATAACGTTGAAAGCCTCGTACTCGCCGGGCACCCACAACGTGAAGGCAGATCAGCTGAGCAGGCGCTTCGCACTCACACAAGAATGGCAGATCCATTCCGACCTGCTACGGCGCATATTTCGTGCATGGGGGTTTCCCCAAGTCGATTTGTTTGCCACCCAGTACAACAAGAAGTGTCCCCAGTACTGCTCCAGAGCAGGAATAGGGCAGGGGTCCCTGGGGGACGCATTCATGATTTCATGGAAGGGCCCTCTACTCTACGCGTTTTCCCCCCACAACGCTTATCCACAAGGTTCTGCAGAAAGCCAGAAGGGAGAGAGCTCGCATGATACTCATAGTTCCAACTTGGGACCGACAACAATGGTTTCCCTTGCTTCTGCGCATGTCGGATCGTCCACCACTCCCCCTACCGGTGGCGCTGGACTTAGTCACGCAGGCTCAGGGGTCCATAGTGCACCCGCACCCTCAGGGACTACGCCTACAAGCATGGTTAATCCATGGCTCAGCGCCTTAGAGAGCACGTGTACGGAGGGAGTACGACAAGTCTTGGAGTGTAGCTGAAGGGCCTCCACCAGGAGGACTTACGAACAGAAATGGACACGCTTTTCAGCCTGGTGTTCCACCAAACAGTTAGCTCCCCTCGACATTCCCATAACCGTAATACTAGAATACCTATTGGACCTCAAACGAGACGGGCTTTCTCTATCCTCGATAAAAGTCCACCTCGCTGCTATATCAGCTTTTCGGCATATAGAGGAAGGGCCCACCGTATTCACCCACCCTATCGTCACAAGGTTCTTGAAGGGGCTGGTAAACCTGTATCCCCCTTGAAAACCGCTACCACCATTGTGGAGTTTGGACTTGGTGCTCAGCATGCTATCGGGACCACCCTTCGAACCCTTAGCCACGGTACCCCTCCAACTCCTTTCTGTGAAAACAACCTTCCTTCTTGCGATTACGTCAGCCCGCAGGGTGAGCGAGCTCGCAGCAGTGATGGCAACGCCGCCCTGCACAGTATTCTCAAAGGAGGCGGTAACCTTACAGTTACGCCCAGCCTTTGTTCCAAAAGTTTCCTCGGAGTTCCGTCTTAACGAACCAATAGTTTTACCCTCCTTTTACCCGAAGCCTCACAGCTCCAGCAAGGAGGCGCGCCTACATCTCCTAGATGTGAGAAGGGCGTTGGCCTTCTACACAGACAGAACTAAGTCCTTCCGCAAAACGGACAGGCTTCTGGTGTCTCTCGCTCCCAGGCCAAAAGGGGAAGGCCTCTCTTCCCAGAGAATTTCGAAGCACATTGTATCCTGTATAAAAATGTGCTACGAGCTTTGAAAGACCCCTTTGCTGGCTCCGCCTAGGGCTCACTCCACCAGGGCGGTGGCGGCATCAACAGCCTTCTTCAAGGGCATCGCGTTAAAAGACATCTGTAGAGTGGTGACCTGGTCATCCTACGACACCTTCGCCAAGCATTACACCCTGCATCGGGTATTTGAGGAAGATACCCGTCTGTCGACAGCAGTCCTCTCGGGGGCAAGCTGCACATAAATCGATTACCAACCTCCTTACTTGGGTTACTGCTGGGTAGTCACCTATTGTGGAGCACTCACGGGGACCACTCAAAGAAGAAAGAGAAGTTACTCACCTGTAGTAACGATGATTCTTCGAGATGTGTCCCCGTGGGTGCTCCACCATGGACGGGTGTCCATCGTCCCCGCTTCGGATCTCTGTCTGGTGTTTTTCAGGAGCATCCGAGGCGGTTGGTCAAGGAACTGGCAGGGACCGGATCGCACACATGACCGAAGGCGCGCAAGGGAGCGGCGCGCATTGGCGCATGCACAATCCGATAGAAACTACTGGAAGAATTCTGATCTGCGGCGCCGGGCGAGCCCGACACCTATTGTGGAGCACCCACGGGGACACATCCCGAAGAACCATCATTACTACAGGTGAGTAACTTCTCTTTTCCTCCAATAGAAAGGTGAGTCACTATTGTGTCTTCAGTGCAGCAAGGATGATATCCCAAGAGACTAATTGGAACTATGCCAGCGCTCAAGGAGGCTCTTCCACGTTGTCTTAGAGGAGTGCTGACCAGCATCACACTTATTGTGACATGGAGCTGGTCTCTGGTGCTGCACTGAGATCAGCACAAACCTCTCTTGATGTTGGCAACCACACTGGTTAACTCCACATTGGTTGCATATCAGCAGTCATCAGATCTGCTTTTCCACTCGGTCCCTGACTCTCTACTACTTCCCCAGTGCCATAGTTTCTTCTACTTTGTCTTCCCTTATGTCTCTGGCACCTTCTGGCTGCATTGCAGAGCTGTTGGGTTCATTAGCACCAGAGCAACACTGCCCACATCCCAAACTGTGGAATTGAGGCTGATGCAGGACCTGGTGTCGAGGACCCCTTAAAGCTGCTATGTCTTTTGGCATGGTTGTGAACTTTTAGGAGATCTCATTCTCGAGTTTGGAGCTGTTACCATTCTCGGAGCTAAATGGGAGTGGGTCCTTCTCAGTACTGCTGATGCTGATTCCCCATTTTTTTTCAGCGCTTATTCTTTCCCTGTGTTGGGCTTCACGAGTCCAATCATTTCTTCACCCCATTCAGTCTGACGCACATGGTCAAACTGCAGAATCTTCTGCACTCCTTGGCACCCAGATTGTGGTTGTCCTTCCCTATGTTGTTGTCTGATAGAATGTCAGATATGTGATTCTGTATGGTCACCCTAGCAACCATCCTCCCTGTGTTAAATCACAATGACTGGCTTTTTGCCCTGGACCTTCAGGATATTTATTTCTATGTAGCAATTTTTCCTAACCACAGGGGGTTTCTTAGGTTTGTCATGGTAGATGAGCAGTATCAGTACACCATGCTTCCTTTCACCTCTCATGTGCTTCCTGGCTTTTACCAAGTGCACGATTATGGTGATTGCACCTTAGGAAGAGGGGAATTTATAGCTTCTTGTGTCTGTCGGATTGGTACAGAAGGGCAAGTTTGGAGACCAGAGCCTCTCACCTTCAGTTCATGCTGTCTGTGCTTACTCAGTCATCTAGGTTTCATCCGATACAGTGGGAAGTTGACATTGGTTGAGACAAAGAGCTGAGTTCTTTGAGATCCTGCCGGACATTGAGTTTGAGGCTGTTTCTACCCACTGACTAGTTCCACAGGATTTACCATCTGTGTCTGGAACCGCTGTCTCAACCCCAAGCCACAGTTTGCATATTCTTGAGGTTTCTAGGCCAAATGGTGCTTGCACATAGGTAGTCTGCTATTCCAGGTTGTGCCTTCATCCTTTTCAGATGTGGCTTAAGTTTGATGCGTCATCCAAGCTGTCATGCATTGGACAGACTGGTTCAACTTTCTCTGCCAATTCTGACTTCTTTACAGTTGTATATGGCTCTGGACAATGTGTGCTATGGCATTACTTTCTCTCTTTCCTCACTGACAAAGCCTCTTGTCATTGATGTCTCCTTAATAGACTGGGCAGCACAACTGGGGTCACTGAAAATTCAAAACTGTGGTCAAAAAAGAAAGCTTCCCTGCATATAAGAGACCTGGAGCTTCATGTCCCTTACAATGTCTGTCAGGTCTTTCAAGATCTCAGGGACTCGAGCATGGATATCCTTAGCCATAATATCACCACACTGTATTATGTGAACAAACGTGGAGCAGCACACTCTGACATTACCCCCGCTGCTTGCCTGGGATCCAGAATCACCTGGCAAATCATCTCTACAGAAATTTCTCCATGGATCACAAATGAATTCTGTGGTCAGTGTTTGCATTTTGGGGCAAACCATCTGTCAGCCATGAAGCACAAGATATGTTGGTTGTTTTGCTCCTGAGGGATTTTCTGTCCAGGTTCCTTGACCTTTCTGCTTGAGCTGGGAACTGTTCCTCCCTGTATGGTTTTCCTTCAATTCCAGTCATCCAGCAGGTCATTCTTAAGCTGAAATTGGACCCTGACAAGTTTATTTTTGTTGTTCTAGCATGGCCAAAACAAAGTTCCTCCCTGCTGCCTTCCATCAGAAGCTCACCATCCCAGTCAAGGACGGTAAGCTGGTTGCCAAAATCTCCCTTTAGGCAGCCTTGGATTTGGCAGACTCAGCCACCCATGCAGTGGCCACTGCCATCACCGTGAGGACAGGCTCATGGCTGCATGTCTCAGGCACTCCTCCAGTGGTCCAGAAAAACTTGCAAGACCTCTCCTTTGACTGCATTGGGCTGTTTGTGGAGAATATGGATTTTTGCCTAAATGGCTTGAAAGACTCTGATTCTCAGATCTCTGTGAGTCCATACCCCAGCACCCCAGAGAAGGTCCTTTAGACCACAGTCCCCTTCCCACTTCTATTCTGATAAACTCAAAGACTGACATTGTCTGTTTGATACTACCATTCGGCCTTTCCACGGGTCCCTCGGTGTTTACAAAATGCATGGCAGTTGTGGAGGCCTTCTTTAGGAAGTAAAGGGTGCACATCTATCCATGCCTGGGCGACTGGATGATCAGAGGCAGATCCAAGGACCTGACTTAGGTTGCCTCCTGAATGAAGCCAAGTCCACCATGGTTCTGACCCAAAGAATAGAGTTCATTGGGGTTCTGTTGGGCTTCACTGTTGCAATGGCCTCCCTGACAGACAGCCACTTCTGGGTCATGAGAGACCTCATCTACTACCTTCAGGAGATCCCTACTACTGCAGTGCAGACCTGCATGAGACTCTTGGGTCACTTGGCAGCGTGTGCCTAGGTGGTGCAATATGTCAGGCTGTGACTACATCCTCTGCAGTTGTGTCTGGAGGTCTACAGGCCCAGCAGGCACTCCATAAAGAAACTAGTAAACCTCCCAGACTTTCTCCTCTGGTCCCTGTTCTGGTTGTCTTTCACCAGCCGCAGCCCATGCTCACTCTCACCACAGACACTTTGGAAATGGGATGTGGGATGTACCTAGGCATGCATCAGACTCCAGGCAGGTGGTCCCAGGCAGGCCTTTCTATCAGTATCAGAGAGCTATGGATGATGCACCTGGTCTGCTAAGTGTTCCTTTCCCAAGTGCAGGCCAGTATGTCTCGGTACTAACAGACAATACCATGACAATGATTTATATAAACAAACAGGGTGGTGCTCGCTCCTTTCCTCATGTCTGCGAAGCCCTGCTCCTATGAGATTTCTGTCCTGCCCATCACATTCACCTGTATGCTTCGTACATACCCGGGGTACAGAATGTCCTGGTGGACTGCCTCAGTCATTCATTCAGCACCCACAAATAGACACTTGGGGTGAACATTGTCCAGCCCATCTTCTGCATGTGGGGTCCTCCCCAGCTGGACTTATTCACAACCAGGATCGACCACCAGTGCCATCTGTTCTGTTCCTTTCAAAACCACAGCCCAGGGCTCCTAGTGGATGCTTTTCACCTATCCTGGTCAAGTCGACTGCTGTACACCTTACCACCACCACCACCTGCCATTCACAGAATTCGGCAGAATAGGGCATCCCTCATATTGGTGGCTCTGGAATGGCCCAAACATTACTGATTCAGCATACTCTTGACCCAGATGGCGGACAGTATGCTAGAATTGCTCCTGTTCCTGGACCTAATCAGCCAGGACTGCGGCCACTTCCAGCACCCCAAGCTGGAGTCTTACCACCTCATGGCATGGAAGCTCTGAGACTGACGCAATTTGAGCAGTCTGCAAAGCACTCATGGGTTGCTGTAAGCCTTCTACCAGGGTGACGTATGTGGCAAAGTAGAAACAGTTTTCAATCTAGTCTGCTCAACTGGATGTCCTCCCACAGCAGGCCTCTATTCTCCTGATGCTTGAGTTCCTCCCTGAAGCACAAGGGCCTGACTCTTTCATCTGTTAGGGTCCATCTTGCAGCCATCTCCACCTTCCATCTGGGGGAAGTGGGTACATCAGTTTTTGAAAACCCTGAAGTCAGGAGGTTCCTAAAGGGCCTGGAAAGGTTGTACCTTCAGGTCAAGGACCAATTCCTCCCTGAGACCTGAACCTGGTCCTTTCTAAGCTCATGGGTTCCCATTCAAGCCCCTGGCAACCTGTTGTCTCTTGTCATACCTCACCTGAAAGGTGGCCTTTCTGGTGGCCGTAAGCTCAGCCAGAAAGTTGACCAAGCTCTGGGCTCTCACTTCAGAATCACTTTGCGCTGTCTTTTTCAAAGACAAAATTCAACTACACCCTTACTGGGCATTTCTGCTTGTGGTGATTTCCCACTCGCGTATGAACCAGGATATGTTTTTGTCAGTGTTCTTTGCTAAAACTCATGCCATCAATAGGGATGTCAGCTGTGGCCTGGCATTTTACACTGAATGTATAAAACCATTTTCTAAATCAACACAACTCTTGATGGAATAGCTTAGAAGACGAAAGGCCTCCCCATATCAGCTCGGTGCCTTTCATCCTGGGTCACATCCTGCATCCAAATGTCCTATGACCTAGCTAAAGTCCCAGCGTCGGCCCTTATTGCACATTCCTTGAGGGTTCAGGCTGCTTCTGTGACGTTTCTCACACAAGTCCTTATCCAGGATGTTTGTTGAGTAGCCACATGGTCATCCATCCACACCTTCATGTCGAGCCATCACGCAGCAGGCATGGGGTAATGTGGCTTACAACAGGACAGTCCTGCAGTTAGTTGGCAGCCTGGCGATCTCTGACCCCTGCTCCTGTAGAAACTGCTGGTGATTTCACCTATTGGAATGCACATTAGCAGTCACTTGAATTACAGAGTTACCTGCCTTTTGTAACTGATTTTGGTGCTTTAAAATTGCTTGAGTTAAATCAGCAGTAACAATATTTGGAGAGCCAGCTCACTGGCATGGATTTAAGGGGAGAATTGTGACTCGTGAATCTCCATGCCAGTGTGCTCAGCATGTCTGTAGGTCCAGCAAGGGAGGTGTGAACTTTCCAGGAGTGATCTGTCAGAACTGTGTTTATCTTTTGAGCACTGAGAAGCTCTGCAGCTTTGCCAGAGAAACAATCCATGACCACTCTCTGCTCTCTTTTCCCCTGTCAGTGCTGCTTCTCTTAACAGGTTCACGGCTGCAAGCAGTAATGTGGGGCTTTCTGAGCAACCCCTCACTCCCACCCTTCACGGGAAGCAGGAGGCTTTTCCTTGGGTGATTCATATTAAAACAATCCTTCTGCCTTCTGCAGGGGGACACAGGGTTGTTTTGAGTCTTCAGCTGTGGGCGGCTGCAAGCCTCCTTTTCCTCCCTCCCACTTTTGTGTGTCAGATTTGATCTCCTCAACACCATCTCTGAGAGACTCAAAGCTCTTGCCTTGAGTGGCTTTCCAAAAATACTGTGCGAAGGGTGAAATCGGGCAGACAGCATTGAAGTGGAGGAAGGGAGCAAATGTGACGGTGGGGAAGAAGTCCCTCAAGGATAGAACGGGAACCCAGAGGTCAGCTGTCTCCCCAGGCAAGAAGCATCAGCTAATGTTTTCGTGCAGGCTGGAACAGCCATAGAAATGAACTTCAGTGATGTCATGTGGGTAGGGAAAACTATTTAACCCCTTCCAAGCAACAGTCATTAATGAGAGGTGGAGAGCTAAAGATTTCCTGTCAGATTTGGCATCTAGAGCATTTCATTTGAAAAGTGCCAACATGAACTGGAAATTGAGGGACCCTTTTGATTTCTGACCACATTGTTAGCAGCTCTTACGGGGATCTTCATTTGAGCCCCTCACTTCCTGTACACTGTCCCTCCTGTCTTTAGAAAACTGCATTCTTGATCGTCATTACCTCTGCCAGGATGCTGTGTGAGTTGCAGACCAGATAGCTAGGTTTCCTTACATATAATTTTCCAGGGACAAGACTACATTTCGTCCATATCCAAAGTTTGTATCCAGGGTGGTCTCTCAGTTTCACTTGAATCAAGTGGTATATTTGCCTATATTTTGCCCTAAGCAAGTTCCTCACTAGAAGAGCAATACCTCCGTACGCTGTATGTCAGACACTCTTCAGTCTTTTACCGGAACAGCACAGAATAGTTTCATACTTTGCCTTCCTGCGTCTTGTCATATGTGGACCACATGAAGAGACAGTCACTGCAAACCATCTCTAGATAGATAAGCATCTTGAATCAAGGGTGCATACAAGTTTCATCTCCTTAACATATTCAGGTGCTTTCGATGACAGTATAGGCCATGTCACAACACTACTTGATGACCTGTCTGTATTGGACATTTGTAGGGTGCCATGTGGTCATCCCAGCATACTTTTACAGACTATTCCACAGTCATTGCCTCTTCCAGAGTTAATCTGGGAACTGTATGTTCAGCTCAATGCTTGAGCAACAGGCTTTGTCCAAATGGGTACCTTAGAACTAGAACTCAGTGAAGAGACTGTGGTCCCAAACCAGTGGTGGTAGTGCATCTGTCAGCATCTGTTGTGCTGCCTTTCTTGTTTAGGGATGTAGTCTGTGCTTCACAGAAATTGAGTCTGTGCATTTGAATGCATAGGAAGCTGGGCGGTATTATTCTGGTGGAAGGCTGGGATGGTGAACCTCAGTTGTCTGGCTGAGACATCTTTGAGGCTTAGATTTTAAATGGGGGGAAAAGTCTAATTAAGAGCCATATGAAACTAGGTGAACCTGTACCTTTCAAAATCCAGTTATTTATAGATTGTAGCCATAGGTGCCAGTTCACTCAATCTGAGATTCTACTTACCTGTTCTAAGCAATCATCTGTATAACTCACTGCCTCGTTGCACAAGAGCTCTTTATCTTGCTGGCAAGTTTCAGGCTACTGAGGTTTTCAAGAAATAGAATGTTTATGAGAAATTTCCCCCTGGTTTCTAAGGTAGTTAATGGTCTGTATACCCAACTGAACACACGTGCCCCATTTCTGTGTAGTTTCCTTATTTGGCTCTTGCTTATTAGATAACTTCCAGGTTCTGTTGAGTAAAATGTTTGCCCTAACACAACGAGTTAAAGGTAATCGGCTGTCTCTTCAGTTGACAAACTGTGGCCCTGTGAGTGGTTAATCCCTTTCAGTTCTGTCATCCTCCTTTTAAAAGGCGGTATTCTATTGTGACTGTGTGGGAGATTCCAGTTGAGTCATATTTAGTCTGGGAACTCATATTATTTCAGACCATAAGAAGTCAGTTATAAGTTGATCTAATTGTGTGTGTTGGAGTTTTAATTTTTAATGGTTTCTCCACCTTTTGAGGGATTAAGTACAAAGTGGGGAATTGTAAGGATTCCTCTTATAGGTGCTAATAGAGCAGTCCTGACAGAGTTCTCCAAGGGAAAGGGGAGTTTGGTTCTGTGGTGGTGTAAGGTTGTCAAGCTTTCCATTTTCTCTCCCTTTTATTGTCATGTGGCAAATTTTGGAGAACTCACATTTATGATTTTCGTAGTGCTCTTTTTTTTTTAGGGGAATGAACTTCTTTTTACTGCATATTTTGGAAATGAACAGTGAACGCTCTAGAGAGGGAGCCGAGACAGGGCCAGCTGAAACAGAACACGAGGGAAAGGACATACTAAGTTGCCAGGGTTTCAAACACAATCTCTCTCAAATTTATCGCAAATAATTCAGTTTTGGCCTCTCCTGCAAGAACTCTCACAAAAAGCTTCTGTCTCCATGCCTCTAGTTGGGAAACAAAAGGGAGCCCAAAAGACACCCTCACTCTTCCCCAGCAGTTTGTAAACTGCAAGCCAGAAGAAGACCAGGAATCATAGTCTCACCTGTCTGCTATTAATGTGGCTGTGCTCTTTACAGGCCTCATTGTTAAACAAAACCTCATTGTGCTACCATAGGGTGGTTTGCACCTGAAGTGCTAGGTTACTGAGGAGGCATACCGAAACGGGAATCACCAGTTTTTCTGTAAGAGCACCAGGAAGCTTCAGAGAGTACTCCAGGACAACAGAGTTTGCTGAAAACAAATAAGTGCCAGAAGACAAACCTGAAAGTTGAAAAGCCTTGAAAAATGGATGGACTTGAAAAGTGTATTTTGATTGTTTGTTAATTTAATAAAGCAGACCCTGATCAGGGATGGGCCTGGGTAGGACTGTTTGTGAATTATTGCGGAAGTCTGCTGGAGGGAGAAGGTGGGGCAAGGGCGTACTTTTAGGGCCTTTCGGAGTCTGTTAGTGGGGGCCCAGAAGAAGGTCACTTTTCTACTTTGAACAAATAATTACAGTTAGATTGACTAATATTTTCCAATGTGCTTAAAAACAAAACAAAAAACCCTCATTTCAAATATTTCCATTTGTTTACAGAAAGCTGTTGATGTTCGGTAGGAGGAGCACCTGCCAGCTTCAGAAATGACTTTTACCCTGTGAAATTCTGTTCAATCTTTGTCCGAAATATAAACTCTCAAAATGCATCTTTTCACTTCCCTGCTTTTCATTCATCCAGATAATTTTGGCAGCATGAAAAAAATAATGAAATACATGAACATACTGAGACTGGGCTCGTGACATGGCTGTAGCAGCAAAAAGATCACGGGAGGAGTGAGGTAGAAGAGACTGGGCTCCCCGGATCCAGCTCATGGCCCCAGTGACTCATACCCTTCTCTGGGGAGCACTGCAGGAATCAGGAACTAGATTGGCTCTTTTCTCCCCTCTCTCCACGTTGTAAGCATGTGCCCAACACTTGCGCCCCCCCGGCCCCATGTACAAAGCTTCCCACTGGGGAAGGAGAAAAAGACAGTTATTTAGGTTGCTAAATCAAGCCCTTATAAAATTAGGAAATTCCCAAATTTGTGGTTGCTCTCACATCCTTAGTTCTGCTCCCGTCTGTTCTGCATTATGTCAGTCTTTAATTACATGATTACATCTCTTTTCCCCTCAGGATCCCGCCCTCATTCAGTGCATTGGATGGATGCGCAGTGGAACAGAATTAAATCTGAGTGGGCAACCATTAATCTGGCATTTCCTGTCAAGGGTTTGACTCCTTACCCTAGCTAATGTTCTTTTGCGTTTGTTTTATGTACCTTTATATTATGAGCAACTTTGATAACAGGCATCACTACTGCCTTCACCTAACACTTCAGGAATTACACCCTGTTTTCAGTTGCTTGAAATTTTGCAATTTTTTAAATTTATAAGCTGACATTTTCCAACCTGTGGGACTGATTTTTTTTTTTTTTAAAGTTTAATTTTAAATGGTGTAGTTAATTTCAAGAATGGCATTTAGGAAAACTATGTTATTGACCATGTTGCAAAATTCTTAGACCGTTTTGTTGAATATCTGGAACCAGGAACTTGAAATTTTATAGGTGGCATAGCACAAGTGTAAAGGATGTGTCTCTTGTCATCCTTATGAAAATCCTCCCAACCTAGGTTAAATTATAAGCCACTGGAAGTGGCTTTTTAGGCAAACTCAGGAAGCACTTGTTAGTTGCTGGCAGATAAGTTTTCTGAAGATTGCATCTGTTCTGGGCATGCTCCATCCCAGGACTGCAGCAGCTTAGCTGCGCATCTTTTGATTGTCCCTCCTAGTTCCCAAGATAGAGCCAGTGATGCTGCGCTGTGTCCTCTCTCGTACATCCCTGCCCCAATGCTCGGGCATCATGGAGGAGGAAGAAACAGCCTGACTGGAATGCAGATGTCTGGGAAGCAGGAGTTTGGCTGGAGGAATTTTAAAGTAAGGGAATATAGGTAAAGGTACAGAGGAGAGTAGGACTGGGTAGCGAGGATGGGTGCAGAAACGAAGGGTGAAGTTGGGAGCAGAAGTGTTTATAGTTATTTAGCGTTTGCTTCCGCCCAACCCCCCCACTTGAAAGTTGAACCCTGGATACCTGAGTTGCCCTCTTTCTCTTTTGTTGATAATTAGCTGTGAAATTCTCTGGCAAAGCATGTATCTTCTCTTTCTAATGATCAATTACTGAAGTTTTTTAAAGGCCGCTGCCAGAATGGAAGGTGTTTCCTAATGAATGGGGAGCTTATTAAAGTTTTCTCTTTATCTTCCTCTTTCGGGTGCTACCCTGTGCCTTATTTAACACAGATTGAAAGTTTTTACTGAATACACAATTTCCTCATGCCCATTCCTATTGTGAATTCGCTATATTATCTAAGCATCACAAACATTAATGGATTTATCTTCACAACACCCTTGTAACGTGCAGTGGCATTATCAGCCCCATTTTGCAGGTGGAAAACTGCAGCAGAGAGAGGCATCTAAAATTTTAGAAATAGCTACTAATTTCACATGCACGAGTTGAGAGACCTAGGCCTGCTGATATGGGGGTGGGGTAAAGGGGGCAATTGCCATGGGCCCTGGTGATGCAAAAGGTCCTGGAACCTCCTGACCATTGCTACACTGGCAGCAGCACTGGTTGGATTCCTGGGCCCTTTAAATTGCTGCTGGAGCAGCACACCTTGGGCAGCCAGTCAGGGAGATGGGCAGGTACAGAAGGCTGGCTGCCCCCAGTTTGTCCCTTTGCCTGCCTTGACCATGGTCCAGTGAGGCTTTTGGCCCTGTTGGAGACACCCAAGGTCTGATTTTTAAGGGTATATAACATTTTTACATCACTTTATATGTTCAAAGCACAGCCTCAATCACCTTCACTTACTGTCATGAGTTCTCAAAACTGCTTGCCCCAGGTCTCTCAAACGGAGTACCTAGAAAACTCACTAGACACCTTCCAGTTTCTACAGCAAATGAGATGGATCCTATAGACAAGGGCCTCATTAACTACCATGCTGAATCAAGCAAGGTTTCTGAGGGAAAAACAGTAAGGGATCACATAATAGACTATCATAATGTATAAGCACAAGGGGGCTGAATTAAAGGTACAAGAGGCAGCCTTCCTTATGGTATTTCCTAACTTTTGAGTGAGTGGTTTTGCAACAATAACTTTTTTTTTTTTTTTTTTTTTTTTTTAAACATTAAATGTAACATGGTTTATTTAGGAGAATTTTTGAATGTAACATACATTTAATGCAAAGACCCTGGAATGAGTGCAAATGTTAAAATTACTAATATGGCAAAATATAAAGTTCAGAAGTGAGTTTGGGTGTTGCAATAATGTTTGTTTTATTGCATTTGGTGGTTGTATTTGGAGGATCTCAGCTGTCCTGTCACTAAAAGGGTAAGACGGGTAGAGCACTTTTACTACAGCATGGCTATGTCTACACTAGCCAAAAACTTTGAAATGGCCATGCAAATGGCCATTTCGAAGTTTCCTAATGAAGCGCTGAAATACATATTCAGCGCTTCATTAGCATGCAGGCGGCCACGGCACTTTGAAATTGATGCGGCTCGCCGCCATGGGGTTCCTTTTCAAAAGGACCCCGCCTACTTAGAAGTCCCCTTATTCCTATGAGCATATAGAAATAAGGGGACTTGGAAGTAGGCGGGGTCCTTTCGAAAAGGAGCCCCGTCTGGACGAGCCACGCAGCGGTGAGCCGCATCAATTTCGAAGTGCCGCGGCCACCCACATGCTAATGAGGCACTGAATATGTATTTCAGCGCTTCATTAGTAAACTTCGAAATGGCCATTTGCATGGCAATTTCAGAGTTTTTCGCTAGTATAGACACGGCCCATATGTTTTAAGAGTATTGTGCAGGAGATGTTGCCTATATTCATGCAATAGACGATCCAGCCCTTGTACGTTCCTGGGAGGGTCAGATCTTGATGTAATAAATTTTTCAGAAGGCAAGTGTCATTCTAGAAGTGTAATATTATTATTTCTGGAGGCCTGGCTGCCTCAGAGCATTGCAGTAACAGGAGCTACGATGCCTTTTGCGTGGAAGTCATCGATGAGTGTGTGAAAATGTAGTTTGGTGCATTCCAGTTCCTACTCCCACATTATACCTATTGTTTTTTCATACTAGTGAGCAAAATCTGCAGGGCAGAAAGTGTCTGTTGCTGTGAATTTGCATACCACACTGCTCTGAGGTGAGCCATCTGGAGATAGCTCCAGCCAGAGGGACCAAAACCCTGTTTCTTTTGATAAGTGCATGAGAGTTAGCACCACTGATTGACTCTTCTGTCATGCACACCTCCGGGGTGGGTGAAGTTACTAAAAACACGACTTTATATTTTAAAAAAATGTTCTCACCGAACTCATTGTTTTGTAAAGTCTTACTTATAACTATTGAGCATTTAAGGTTGCCAGACCTGAAAATGTCTAAGAGCTTAGGAAAGTTCCTATCTGTTTAATGCAGGAGAGATGATTCCTAAGAACAGGAGTCCTGTGTGATTTCCTGATCAGAGAAGCAGGATTAAGAGTTCATTCTCTTTTGTCACAGCCCTTTCAGGAATCAGAGGGCAGGATGTGACTACTTGTGGGAGGTGTCCCTAGCCTGAGAGGAAACGGTAGAATGGAGGAGGAGGGAGATTTGTTCTAAAAAAGTGAATGAGGACAAGAGCATAAAACTGTTCTGGAAGTAAAGGCCAAGTGAGAGGAAAAAAAAAAAATGAAACCAATGGGCCTGTGACCAAGAGAGAGTGAGAGACCCCCAGAAGAATTGGAACAGCTCTAGGGTTGTCACTGGGATTTAGTGCTCCCATTTGTGAGCCAGAAATGGAAGGATTCCCACTCCCTTCTTTCGTGTGTGAAGATGACAAAAAGGAAGAGGGGAATGGGCTGGCAAGAAGTAAATCTTTCTTCTCTTGTCTCTCTGCAGCAGTTCGGCAAAATCCTTGATGTAGAGATAATCTTTAATGAGCGTGGCTCCAAGGTAAGTCCAATGTCTATATTCAGTTTCTCTTGTTTTGATTGCACAGAGAAAGAGGCAGTTCATTGCCTGACATAATATGCTCTGCAGAGATTGTGAGGAACTGGTGTGATGGGGGAGGGGGAGGGAGAAGCTACTTCTGGGACTTCCTCCTGTTCCCTCTAACTCCAAAATCTGAGCGTGTACAGTTTGGGCAGCACGTCCAAATGCTCCCAAATGTTCCTCCCTCTGAGAGGTCAAGTTCCTCAGCCCTATGAGGAAGGAGGGAGTCATCTGAGCCCTCTGAGCAGCAGTTTTCCTTGCACGAGTAACGTGGTGCTTTCTGGGAAAGGCAAGACAAGATGACGCTGTGCTGCGTATTTAGATCCCTGAAATGGTTTTCAATCTATAGCATAGTGCTTATTTAGAGTAAATGGAATATCTCACATGTGCAAGGCATTTTTTCCTTGCGTTCAAAAACTTACTAGGCTGTTGTGAGATATACTGGCCTTTCCTTGTTGAGATACCTGATGCTTAAATTAAGTATCCTCAGTTTCCCCAGTACGAGCCCTTCCCCATTGAATTTCTGTTGGTGCAGGTATTTTCACCTTTAAGATGCGCCTAAGGGAAGGAAAGTCACCTCTCCTCTCGAGTCCAGGCTTCAAATGCTGCTCAGATCAAATGTAGAGAATTTCAGTGATCTTTGTCCTAACTGGCAGTTGGGTCTCATCTCATAACCAAGATCCTCACAATGACAAATTGATGTGATTCTCTCTCTGCCCAGGAGGTCCAGCACTGGAATAGCAGGGAATGTTGCAGGTCAGGACCAAGGTGCATTGGCAGAGCTCTGTGGGGGAAGCTTGCACAGTGCATGTCTATACTATGCTTGACTTAATCAGTGCTACGATTCCCATTTTCAATTAAAATGAACATTTCCCCTCTCACATGAAATTTGTAAGATGCAAGCCAGCTAAGCAGTTTATATGTTTAAATCCCTGCCTATCCCTTGGGTTTGAAGTTCACAGCACTATGCAGCCTCATTGCTCCCTCAGCGATATACTTAACATCCATGGTTCTCAACAAATTCTCCCATGTTCCCTAAACTGCCTTTTAAAATTCCTTACTTTCTCCGTATATTCTTTGGAATCCAGGCAAGGGATTGTTTCTTGTCTAAAAGAACCAAGATTCACACTCCACTTCTGACAGTGCACCCACCCTTAGCCCATTCTGTGTGTTTTATAATCCAATCTGGGTAAATTGGTTTCTGGATAGTAGTAGCTTGGGAGTTTTCTTTCTCTTTATAGATACAGTAAATCCTACATGCTTTTACCAGAAACATTCAGCAGTGGCTGAATCTGAAAATATTTATTCTGCTCTGCACAGTTCTTCTGATGTTTGTAGGCCAGAGCTGTCTGCGAATTAGCCTTCCTTTTAGGCATTTCTCTTGGGCATTGTGAACAACCTCTAGCAAAATCCTTGCTTTTCTCAGTGTAATATTGCTATCTCTCTCTCACACACACCTCCTCAGCCCTGTATTAAACACCCACATCTGCCCTTTCCTATTTCAGCAATGTTAATACTGGTTATTCACTATGAAGCCTTGAATTCTGATTATGAACATTAACTGTGCAAGAAGATAATTAAGACCAAGGCTTCTGGTTTTCAGTTAACCAAAATCCATATTTGCTGGAGAGTTCTTTGCAGAATTTTGTTCTGCATGCTTAGTAGATATTTTTAAAATGAAAGCAATCCAGAGACACAATGTTCTGGCGCACCAGCTTCCTACTGCTGCTTGTCAACTTCACAGCAATGAGTAGTTGCAAAACTGATGCTCTCTGTTTCAGAGAGGGGAACAGCCTGAACGGAAGCCAGAATACACCCATAGAATATTTGTTCATGGGATTTTGCATCCTGGTCTGCCTAAAGTAATTATAATTTTTTTTTAAATGTCAAAATTATTAGTGTGAAGATGGGAAGCCTAAGTGTTACTGAGTGGGGTATGGTGGCACAAACCACCTGGTATTCATGTTATAGTATAAAAACAACAGTTTGATGACCTGATGGTGAAGCAAAGGAAATGGGTCTTTCTGGAAGCCCCTTCCACATTCTTGGGTTCTCCCTTGCCTCCAAAATAAAATAAAAATAAAAATCTGAATGGTATTTCTTTTGCCATGTAGTTCCCTTTATAATCTAACTTTATGAAACCTCTCTTCTCTTCCTCCTCTCTCTTGGGAATCTGAATGCAGGTGCTCCTGCTGTCTGCCTTGTGCTGTGTTCTCAATGCTCCCCTTCCTTCCCCAGGTTTCCTAAAGGGCGTATCTTGTATGTGGTGTTGGTAAATATTTAAGGTTTAAAGGGAGATCCCAAATTCCCCTGATTTTGCTCCCACCCAGTGTGCGACTGGAAACTCTTCCACGGTCTTGAGCAGCTCTTTGTCCCTGCCTAATGGTGGTAGACGTTCTCTGCCAGAAATTGCTCCAAGGCTGGTAAATGTAAGGGTTATATTTAATGTGCAACTTAAAACCTTCCTTTTGAGTCCACCTGAGATGAACTGATAATTTTTCTTTCTCCATTGTTAATTTATCGTGATGGGTGGTGATTTATTTTTTAACATTCTGTGAGGAATTGTATCCAACAGGCAAATGATGTGGCCCCTGTATAGCCAAGAAATGCTGTGACTAACTTACAAACTACACAGTTACTTCACAACAACTTTACACCCTGGATTGTGTTGCACATGCTATAAAATTGGCATTGTTAACTTTCTGAAGGGTGAAGTGAATTAGTTTCAAGTCATGTGGTGGTTTCTTCTAATCACATTATTTGTATTCCAGACCAGTCAGAATGCTCCTCTGATTAGGGTTATTTAAGATGATTTTCTTGTGGTTTTTCAGTTTGTCAAACAGAATGACTTAAGTTTTCCCTTATATAGGATGTTTTTGTTTCCACGGAAACTAGCTGTTTGTTTTTGAGTCCTACCATTGACCATGCTTTGTAGTGAACCATGGACAGATTATATCAACAGTAGCGAGGGTATATGATGATCCCTTTATTGGAGGAGGCACCTCTTCTGTTAGATGTCCCAACATTACTACACCAACTGAACAGCTTTGCGTGTTTGCACAGTTAATTTCAGCTACTTGTTAATTAAAATTCTGTGGTTAAACTGAGACCTTCCCCTATTTCCTATATTCCAAAGCTACACCAGAACTTACACCAGGAGGAAACAGCACTTTTTTTTCTTCATGAGTTGTTCAAGATGCAGCATTTTGACATGTGCATAAGTATATTAATAGCAAAATAAGGCTGCGTCAGAATCAGGCATCCTAGCTGCTGATAGGCTGATAAGGGAATCATTTACAAAAAATACAAGAATTCAGTTTTAGAATAGATCCCATGCCATTGGATACAGAATTATGTATGTGATGTCACCTTGTGCCTTTTATGTGGAGAAACCTAGACCCATGAAAAAGGAGTTAATCCAGCATCTTGAGGAGTGTTCTGAACTGCTCATGGGAGAGAAGGTGGTACCCACAGGAGCAAATTCATTAGAGGTTTACCCCTAAGGGGTTTGTGGCTTGTTGGGCAAATATACATTGATGACATCTATAGAGTACCACTTTTAGCTGATGATCCTCCTGTGAGTAGCGCACAGTATTCCTGTGGTGACCCATGCTACTGGATGCCTATTTGATTACAGGATTTTGATTCGCACAGCAATTTGTTTCACACTGGGCCCTGCTTAGTGCCCTCCATTCCCTCCGGTAGTTGTTTCATTTTAACATTTTATAAAATATCACACGTTGTAAATCTTGTTTTAGACTGTGGCAATTCACGCAGAAAACAGGCAGAGGTGGTTAGCAGGCACACTGAAACAGCCACCCACCCATAATGGACTTCCTGTACTGAGGGTTGCCATGGCAGTCTGTGCTGCATCAACAGCATCTCCTACATTCCTGAGAGCTAAACCAGAGAAACCTAAAAGGGATGATTAGTTAAAGGACACACATGTACAAATCTCTCTCTCATTTCCTCTGTTATCCGCAAGTAAATCCTCTTATGTCCACATGTTGTTCCAGCACCCAGCCATCACTTCTTCTTTACCTAAGGAATGAAACACATTTCCTCAACAAGCCCTACTCCTCCTGCACTTGGACCAACCCAGTGAGCCATTTGCACCCAGATACCCTCCCCACTGAGCTCCACTCCCCCAGCATCTGAACCCCCTCCCATCTCAGTCCCTTGCCAAGTTCTGTCCTCTCCCTACCAAGACCCTGCATCCCTCAAGACTCAATCACCTTCACTTAGACCACCCTGCAAAATCCCATTATCACTGCACTCGGTTTCTCACAGCAAGCCCCTGTACGTCCAGGTCCCCCACTGAACTGCCTGTACCTAGATTACCCCACACAGAACCATCTCAACCCACTCCTGGATCCCCCTCTCGCCCCAGCTAAGCCCTCCATACTTAGAGCCTGACTGGCAACACCTGGTATATCTGGCAGAGAGGGGTATGGGTGTTGGATGTTTCTGGGGTAGACCCAGTCCTTGTGCTGGGTGAGTGTTGGGTGCATCCTCAGCATTAAGTCAGTATTGTAGGTGGAGGGGAGCTGCATGGGGATCTACCCCCGTGCCTGTGCTCTCCCCAGTGCTGTAGTCTCTGTTTGCCAGACAAAGTTGGCAGAATTTCAAAATTATGTGCAGGTCTTTTGTTATTTTGGCATAAAATTTTTCACATTTTGGCACAGAATGTCCTCGGAAGCAAAGCTTAAGCAAGCAAGTTGTTGCCACTTAACTAAAGCTGCAATTTTAAATCCATTTAGTTAAAGCAGTGCAAAAGTCTGTGTGGATGCGCATATTGGTTTAAATCAATTTCAACCAAGTGAAAATAAGACAGTTATGCTATATCTACACTGCAGACTTTACTGTGGCACAGCTGTACTACTGTAAGGTCTCCTACGTAGTCTCTGTTCTGGCAGGAGAGAGCTCTCCCCTGAGCGTGTTTACATCGCTCCTAACAAGTAGCGGCAGCTGTGCTGGGGGAAAGTATTTACTTTCCAACATAGCACTATCTACACTAGTGCTTTTGTTGTTGAAACCTTTGTTGGTCAGGGTATTTTTTTTTCCACATCTCTGATTGACAAAAAAGAATGTCAGTGTAGACGCAGACTTATTTCAGTTTAATAAGAAAATAGTAAGTGTGTTCACACAGGTACGCGCCATTTCACTAAACCATCTTTGAAACAGACAAGATAAAACAACTTTCTTGTGCTAGCAAGGCCCAGAGTAATTACTGGGAAGAAAAAGAGGAAACTAAAATCTTGTCCACCCAGTCTTGAACCCAGACAAACCTTGATTAATACCTTTTATTTCAGTTTAGCTGTAGCTAATTTTATCTTAGTTTATACCAGTTCTTAATCAGTTTAAAACAAATTGAACAAACTCAGGAGTAAAGCAGAATAAGAGTGTTCATACAGCCATGTGTACTGGTTAAACTAAACCCATTTAAAATCGTACCTATGTGCAAATCTGCAGGTAGACAAGCCCTTAGTTCGAGTTTCCTTACTGACCAGAAGTTCTACTGTTGTCTTCCTCCAGGTTTTGGTGAATATATTTCCACTCTTTAAACAGTAGATGCTTGTTTCTGAATCTCCTGCTCAGTCAGTGTTGATGCATTCCAATCACTCATCTCAGGTGGATTATGGAGGAAGGTGGAAGGTCCCTTAATCTCTCCTAAAGCCTTGGAAGCAGGCAGCTCTAACTGCTGGACTTTCCTGGCCGTGTCTCTATGCTTCTGTGTCTTGACTGTATCTATAAAGAGGATGTATTTTCAGAAAACAACTTACTTTCGGTTTAAAAAAATAATTTTGAATGTAGCAGCAAATTAAGGAAATGCCCTTCAGAAGCTTTGTATTCTAGCAACACAAAGACAAAGATGCTGCTGCTCAGGTGAATGTTCTAAGCACAGTGGAAAACAGAGTTAACAATGCATGGATTTCAAGGGATTCGGTTTAGTTTCCTTTGGTTTTTATTTTCTGTTTTTTGTTGTTTTATTTTTTGTTTTGTTTTAATTTCTGTGTTCTGGCCACACCCAGGAGAACCGTCTGCTTTTGATTTCTCCCTTTACGGTCACATGGTAAATTTTCTTTCTCATTCTTCAGAGATGGAAACATTCAAAGACTATATCTATCTATCTATTTTTTACACCGCTCATCCTGTTGCTTGTTATTTATTGCAGAATCTGAGGCCAGACTAAAAGGGTGACAGTTACTCGGTCTCTTCAGGGCCCTCAAACAAGCCTTTGAGGAAAAAAAGAGGGCTGCAAATTGTTCAAATGTTTTAGCAAGGTTTTTTGTGGGTTACCCAGTACTGTCTAATCTCAGTCTTATTTCCAATTGTTAGGTAAGCTACTGGCGAGGTTAACAGTGAGGTAGAAGGCCATATATGTCATATTAAACTTAGCTACTTGTAATATTAAATAATCCTAGCTCTCTCTTGACCCAGGCCTGTATCCTCCCTGAATCTGACCCTCTGCCTGCTGAAGTGGGGAAAGTGTTGCCCATTGTGGATCCAAGCTAGCAAATATTTTTGCTTGAAACTTCCAAGTGTTGTTTTGTGAAGTAGACAATCAAGCAGAAAATATCAAGGAGAGAAAAAGAAGACTGTTATAAATAAATTTAGGTACAAAATAAGCTCCATTCTTTTGTAAGTCACCTTTTCCTAAAGGATTTTTTTTAATTGTGTGCCTTTTTTCTCCCTGATGGCAATTTTTAAAACAAATTAAGAAAATAAAAATTCTGCCAGGTTCTGTCTGTTTCTTTTCTTTTTTCTTTTCTTTTCTTTTTTTTGGGGGGGTGGGAGGTTGTTTACACTTTAAACATAGTGATTATGTCACGTCTGGTCTGATCTAGTTTTACTAGAGTAGTAACTGTATGCAATATTGTAGGGGTATTGGTCCCAGGATATTAGAGAGACAAGGTGAGTGAGAACTTTTACTGGACGTACAGAAGTTGCCTCTGGAATACTAGTTGAATGTCATACACACACGCAGTATGGTCTCATACTTTAATGAAGGGTGCACGGATGTTGAATCTTTAACACCATCCATACAGCAAAATGTTAATTGGGTATTGCAATTAAATAGGTGTTAACAGAGTGATAAGTGTGAGGACTTGTGTACATAAACAGAACCAAAATAACTAAATTAGTTTTAATGCATTTCTTTAGTTATTTTGGTGCAAGTCTGTGTGTGAACATCAATTTTGGAATGAGTATCCAGTTTGATATTAGTTCTTCAAGTTTTTTTTAACTTCGATTATTTTGAAATAGGATGCTCTTATTCCAAACTAAGCATCCCACACAGATTTATAATGCCTAGAATAGTGTGAAGTAAAATCAGTGTAGTTATTTTGGTACCAGTTTGTGTGTAGACAAGCCCTAAAATTTCCTCTTCCTCTGTTGTTCCATTTTCTGTCTTTTGCGATGTCATGATTTCTTTAATTTTTTTTCTCCATAAACTCTTCCATGACAGACGATTACTGATTTTTTTAATGTAGAAGCAAGATTTTATATTTGATTTTGTACAACATTTCAGACGATTTTGTACAACATTTCAGACTTTTTGTACAACATATCTTTATTCACCGTAAAGAAGCAAAGGGGACAAAACCATAACTTTCGCACTTTCACAGATTGCCTTCTAAGGAAACCCATGATCTGTCCTCCTTTAGCAGCCAGCTCAGCTTCAGCATGTCTGACCCCAGGTTCTAGGGGATCTTATTAATTCAGACTAATTTGTCATTCCTATTTTTCTGCTCACCATTTGGTCAAACTTTTGACTCATTTCAGCAGCACACTTTCAAGCTGCTTTGAAAAAGGAGGTACTTGGTAGTTATATAGGGCTTTAAAAAACAGTAATTTGAAAAACGTAATAGACTGGAACTTTTCACTCTGGGGGTAAGAGGAGATGTGAGATTCTCTTGTAGAATTCAGCATTACAGTTCAGTCATCAGCTAAGATTTTTTTAATTCTCAATCTTAAAAACAAACAAGAAAACATTTAAAAAAAGACAAATTTTAAAAGGACTTTACATTGGAAACCCTATTGTGAAAAATAAAGGCTACTATGCAGAAGGTTACTGGAATGGCAATGGCGTGAACCTTTAAGGTTCTAATTATAAATCTTTAAAGAGCACATGTAAAATGATGGCCCACTACCTTTTTGCCATTAACTCTGTTTAAACATCAAGGTGCTATTGCTCCATTTCAGCCCCAGTGTCATCTCTGTTGAGGAGGGCTACAGAGCTGCATGGTCTTACATTACTCACATTATTTGGCTCTCTGTTTAATATAACGATTTCCATTACATCAAACACAATTTTTGTTCTCCGTGCTCTCCAGGATGGCTCCAGCACAGATTACTATCTGTACACAACTTGTGATCCTTTTATTTCAAGCCACAGGAGCTAGGTACTCTGTTTATGTTCACAAAGGATCTTAAAAGCAATCTGAGGTGAAATTTTCACCATGGTCCCTGACCACTAAACTTACATTATGAATGTCCGGATCGTCAGAGCGGTCTATCAGAATGTATCATTTGTTACAAGTTAAATGCCTGGTTCATTTAATCATGTCAGTCTGTCTGTATGACACTGCAGTTCATCCCCATAGGAGTGAGATGTGTTGCCATACACAGCACTGTTTTATGATTGAATAAACAGCCATGAGTGGAGATTTCTTAGGAAAGAAGTTCTGTTTGTTTCTTCAGGGTGACCTGGGCTCAGTAGGCCAATGGCTTTGCATCTATGGGGATGTTAAAATACTCCATGGGCCACCATAGTTACCCAGCAGGCCTAGGTGCTGGCTTGAAGTGGTTTCTGTCATATACAGGGTTTATGCGCTTTGGTTCAATAGCTCTCAGTGCCTCTGCTATACAGATTGTTCCAGCAGCCCTGCCAACAGGCCAGTGTGAAACAGTTATTCTCTAGCTTCAAAGTTCCAGCCCACTTGGGGATACCCCTTGTCTCTGCACACCATTGAGAAGAAACTGAGACACCCTTTGGAAGGTGGGAAGTGTTAAGATAGTGACCCAGGTATGTAACTGCATGAGGAGGAAGGCAGCAGTTGGTAGGGAATCCTGTCATGGCCTGTGACATTCATGCACACAGAAATGTCATTCAGACTTTATTGTACTATACAGACGCGACGTGACAGTCACAGAAGGAAAATTTTACACCACTCTTTCCTGACAATAATATATAGTGCTTTAAATGTTTGTATTTTGGTACCACCTAGTAGCCTGAGTTAGTGTCAGGGACCTGTTCTCGGCATGGAGTTGGACATGATCTCTGCCCTGGAGATCTTAATACTGGGCTTTACAAACATCTAATCCTCTCAGCAATTCTGTGAAGTAAATATTATTGTGTCCATTTTACAGATGGAAAAAGGGAAGCGTGAAGGGTGACTTGCTCATAGCTACAGGAGTGTCAGCGTAGGAGCCAGGAGCAGAACACAGGTGTTCCTGGTGCCCAATCCTGAACACCAGCCACAGGTCTCTCCTGCAAGAGCCTGTTGAAACTACCAGGTGTCTTTCAATACCAGGAAGTAGCATAGACATTAATTGGCAGTGGCATGAAATGTCCCAGCTTGGGCTTTACCAGCTTCCCTATATCAGAGTAGAGTAGGGACTAGCATTTGCCTTAAAGAAAAGTTGTTTCGAGTAACTTTGTACTTCTTTTTTGGTCTGGCCTCAATTGCTTTTACATTTTCTTTTCATTATTATTATTAATTATTATTATTTATTATTTAATATTCTGATTACAATTCTTTTAGTTTATTTTATTTTATTGAATTGAATTTCTTTTGTTTATGAAACATGCATGAACCAACTATGTGACTCTAGGAGAGTATTGCTGAGTTGTGCTGATGTCAATTTCATACTGTGATATTTTTTCTCTATTTACCTAGAGATCAGTATTTCAATATATAACGATGTGCATGTTTTCCCCCCTTCTCCCGCTGCATGCAGGGATTCGGGTTCGTAACTTTCGAGAATAGTGCTGATGCAGACAGGGCCAGGGAGAAATTACACGGCACCGTGGTAGAGGGCCGTAAAATCGAGGTGCATGTCTTCAGTAATTCAATTTCTTCTTTATATTTATTCTTTTTATTTCTTTTTTGTGTCTTGCCTCACTTATTTCACATTTGGATCCCTGTCTTGTGTGTGTGTGTTTGTGTCTGTGTCCTTCACCCCACCGCACTGGAGTGTATAAAAGTGACATCCCTTCCCAAAAAAACTTTGGTTGATTTGGGTATTTTTTTCTTTTTCTTTCTTTCTTTTTTTTTTTTTTTTTTCAGTTTGTTTCCCACCCACTCCAAATTTGTGCCCTTCTGCTGTCATGATTTTCCTTTGCTTCAGTTTGTGAGGCTCCAGTTTCCTGTTTGTTATCAGGCCTGAACAAAAGTAACTCAAAACGTACTGTCTGATTTCTAACTCTGTCTGACAATAAAGCAGGGGGCCAGCCAGAACCCTCTCTTTCCTCAGAGGCCAGTTCTCCTTCATCCAAGTGTGAGCTGATGTTGAGGTCAGGGTAGAGGGAAGAGGCACTGACTGAGCTGCTATAGCTGCCTTCTTAATCAAACTGCCGTTAAAGTTAAGACCTAAAACTTCCAGTAATGAGAGCTCTCAATAGAAGCGTAAAGTGGATACATATGATGCCATTGCATGGCACTCAGTGATTTTCAGTTCCACCTTGTTGAAGGCTAACTGGCCCCTTCCCTTTGTCCCTCTTTCATTTTTAAAAAAGTACTAAATATTAAAAACAATTAAACAAAAAAGCCGCTGTTTTGAGTAAGATGTTTGCATATTTTGCTTTTTTTGTTTTTTGTTTTTTTTTTATTTCCCTTTTTGATGGTTTAGCGTTTAGGGCCCTTCACTTGACTCACTCTTTCCATGGTAACTATACACAATGCTGGCGATGGTACGAGTTGGCGGTAAGTGAAACAAAAGTGCTAGAGAAGAAGCTTTATATTTTAATTTTTTTTTAAAGTTACAAAAGCGAAATTAAATAAGAAAGAAAAAATCCATCTGCCATCTCACATTAACACTACAAAATGTGATTTGACTTGTTGTCCCCACCCGCCTCCTTTCCCTTTTCCCCTCTTTTATTTTCAATGCTGTTGAGTAATGCCGCCTGGACTTTGGATGTACGTATCGTTTTGTAGCAGTCTGAGCTGTTTAATTACTGACTTCATGGTGATTTTCCCCTTGCACATCTTACTCAGAGTTACTGAACTCCAGTTTGGCTGGTTTTTATTAATGCACCCATCCCCTCCTCTTTCTCTCCTGCCCCTTCCTTTTCTTGCTCTGTCTTTCCAAGACCTGTTTGTAGCTGTGATTCTTTGGTCTGTCTTTCTCTCTCACCATCCTGCCCTCTCCAGCCCCCATTTATTTCTTTACTACTACCTACTAAATTCAATGCAGCTGTTAGTCTCTCTTTGCTGACTGGTGGTTTCTGATTGGTTCTGGCAATTTTTCCTTTAAGTGCTTGTGTTGCACTTTGCTGTAGCCGCTGATTTCGGGCACTTGCTCCATCTTAATGATTGTCTGTGAGATCCTCTCTTTTCCTCCCTTCCCCACAATCAATTGCTTTTTTTTTCTTTCTTTTATCTGTGTGTGTTTAACTGCATGCTCTCAGTCTCATCATTGTTGTTTCCCATTTTTTCTTTTTTAAATGTGTAATCTTTATATTGGTTTTGGGCCAGAACTTGAGTAAATGTGGTCCCAGGCTCCCCTGGCGTGCACAGGCTCACCACTCCTAAAGGACATACCAAGGCACATTTTTGTTTACTTCTCCTTAAGACTGGCTCCTTTCATTCCTCTGGCCTCTCTGTTCCGTTCTGGCCTGGGATTTTGACAGATCATTGGCTCCTGCTAAGAAGCTTCACCCTCCTTCCAAGAACTCCCAGGCTGTCTCTGACATGGGGCTGCAGTAACTTGGCTTTCAAACCCCATGCATCCTTTCTTACCAGCACCACCTCTGCTGTAACACCCACTTGCTACTGTAGCACTCAGAATGCTTGGAACTATATGGAGCTCTGTAATGAGGGTGGAGGATATAATGACACCAGAAACCCAACTACATCTCTGCAGGTTATTCTGAGACATTTTTGTGAGAATGTTAAAATCAGAGATAAACAGATCAGTAACCCAAGGATATCTTGAAACTGTTTGAAGGCTAGTATCTCACAGAATTCCAAATGTCTCCCTTGGCATAAAGAGACTAAATCCAAGACAAACAGAATCAAAATTACTTTTCTTCCTGAAGATCTGTTTGTCTGTGACACTTGTGGATGACCACATTTTAATGGTGGGCTTTTACCACAAGCTAGTTTATCTGCCACCTGCTTTGTTTGTCCTCTGACTCAGCTGCAGAGATCCCCATCCCTACCGCTCCAGTGGGATTGGGACCAAATAGCTGAATTTTTTTACCCATCGGATTGGTGAGCTGCAGATGTCCAGTGTGCTCTAATGGTGGCAGGATGTCTGAGAATCCCAACTTTACTCTTGTTGGCCTTTTTTAAAATGCATAAAATGTCACAATTAGCTGTAATGTTTACAGTTAAATGGCAACTCTAATCGTAATTTAAATGTCTTGCATTTTTATAAAAGGAGTTGTTTGATTTCTTTGCTCTAAGATGCATAGTGTATGTGGTATTGGAGAGAGAGTTATCTTTTTCCCTAACATCTTGTGCTTCCTTCCCTCTCCTCCCCCACCCCCTTCTTACTTTTAGGTGAATAATGCTACAGCACGAGTGATGACCAATAAGAAGATGGTCACACCATATGCAAATGGTAAGAGAGAATGTTTATGCTCATCATAAACTGAAAGGTTTCTGGGCTGGTGACAAACACTACAGTGGGATCTCTGGCTGCTCAGCACCTTTGAAATTGAGGCCACTTATTTAGGTGCCTAATTGTGGGTTTAAGACCCCAACTCTTAGGACCCATTTAAAAAAAAAACAAACTTTAGCCTTATTTTTAGTTGTAAATATAAGTGTAGCCAGGAAATCTGGGGCACCAAACAGTTTGTCTTTCACAGAACTGGCCTGTTGTTAAGCTTTCCAAGGAATGTGGAAAAGGAATGACTTAAGTTGTTCTGTGGAGTGAAGAGCCTGTGGCTGTGCTGCTTGCCGCCGCTTCGAAGTTAGCAACTTTGAAGCTTGCACAGCGGAAATTATGCTAATGAGGTGCTGCATATGCAGCGCAGCACCTCATTGCTATTCTCCGATTGGGCTGATTAGCGTGCTCCCTTCAAGGGGGGCACCAGTGTAGATGAGCCCAAAGATGATTATAAAAACCTCAAAGATGGGGCTGATGAGCTAATGTAGTAAGTTTCATAGGACTCCTGTGGAGGAAAGATAAGTGATATTTAATACAGGTTGAACCTCTCTAAATCTGAACACTGTCTTCCAGCAACATCAATAATCCAGCATGATTTTAGATAGCCAAACAGCCACTTATCAGGGTGTGGCCAAGTTTCCTGTGGTCCCATAATGTTAGTTTCCAACCACCAGTCCTGGCTGTCAATGTTCTGTGCTGTTGTTTATCTCTAATTTGCCTCTAAATGTCTTTTGAGAGTCCAATAAGCAGTGGAAGTGTCAATAATGCTGCTAGACAATATTGACCTTTTGTGATTCAGCAAATTCTCTCACCCAGCACTGGTGAGGTCCTGAGGGTGCCAGGTTAGAAAGGTTCAACCTGTAGTGAAACCTGCAGGATTACCAAGTAAGCAGATGAGGCTTGCCCTGAAAAGTAAAGACCTTTTTCGTAAATCAGATCTGATTAAGGTTCTACCCCAGTCCTAGTTCTCTTCCCTTTTTGGTTCAAATGGGCAGGGACACAAGGTTTCCAGCTCGGTTCACTTGGAACAAATGCCTCGGTTCATACCCATTTTACAATGGAAGGTTTTTTTACCAAGTCCAATATTTGTTTATTTAAGCATTGCTCTCTTGTGGGTTTGTGTTGATGATTTTCAGTTCTTGCACATTGCACAGATTCTATTAAATGGCTCTCTGGGAAAGACTGTATGTGAGGGATGCAATGCGGAGAAATTGGAAAACTATAAATAAAACAAAGAGAAAATGTGGAATGAACAAACTTGTTTGACATATTTTTGTGAAACATTCTTTGTGTGATTCAGTTGTCTGGGAAATCTCAAATCCATCACCATGCCATCTTTAGCCTCTTGCCACTAAATATCACAGCCAACATATTTGAGACATGGGGATGTATTTTGACTTGCCAGAGATCACAGAGTAAGCCAGTGGATTAGACATAGTTGGAATTCACAATGTTGCCAATGAACATATAGCTTCGTAAGAACTGATGGAAAGATTCACAGAGAGAATGCAGAGTCCTGTGAGTTAACGTGTGTAAAGTAGTTGGCATTCTGCTCAATTTTTTTTTAATAGCTTACACCAGAGGTTACTATGCAGTGGGTCAGTTAGTGTTCTGCTTTACCTCTCGTATAACAGTCTATATCTGGACCCCAGCATTAGGAAAGGTAGTCTCCCTCCATTCAAACACACAGAGACCCCGGTGGAAGCAGTAGAGGGGCCATTTCTGGGGTGTGAACTCTCATTACCCTGTTTGCTGTTTCAGGTTGGAAATTGAGCCCTGTGGTCGGAGCAGTGTATGGTCCTGAGTTATACGCAGGTAGAACTTAAGTAGACTCTTCCTTTTGCCATTTACCTGCAGTGGTGTTTGTTTGCGTTCACAGTCTGCTGTTTCTTTATAACCTTTTTACGTTTTTTATTCTTTTTAAAACTAAATTAGCGTCCAGCTTTCAAGCAGATGTCTCGCTGGGCAATGACGCCGCAGTGCCCCTGTCAGGAAGGGGGGGTATTAACACTTACATTCCTTTAATCAGTAAGTAGCCCCAATTGGCCCCTGTATTGTTACTGTGCTTGAGTAAACAATGATCTGTTAGCCCTCTTCTCTCCAGCCTGTATGATATATACTTGAAAGGATGGGTCTTGTTGGGGACACATTCGCCACCATCCAGAGCCCCCACGCTGGGCAGTGGTCATGACCTTTTCATCTTGCAGTGTATTTCCATGCTTGCTTTTGACTGGGGCTTCTGAAATAAAGAAGAAGCAGAGCAGAAGGGAGGGGAGTGTGAGGAGAGTGCCACTGCTTGTCCTTCAGAACCAAAGAAACCAAACAGACAAATCCCCAAAGTACGTATTATACAAGCTGCCAAACTGCGAGTCCACTGCAAGCCCCCTAGTGGCATGCGCCTGGAAGCACCTTGGGTTGAATTTGTGCCTTGCAACTGGCTCCTTCTGGGTATCTGTTATTGCTTTGTGTTTGCAGCCGCCTCTGAGGTTTTGACCTAATTTGCCCTGAGCCAGTTTACTCCAGCATGAAGTGTAATAAAACAGGGCCCAATAACAAGGAACCGGTTACTGGTCACATTTGCCAGAAGACAATGGGCTCTTGGTAAACTGGCATTTTATGAGGAATTTCTGCTGCCTTACACAGGGGTTATCCTGTTTTTCTTGCTTTAAATTGACCACGGGCCGGAGAGGATGGCAGGGGCGGGGCGGGTGGGGTAACAGGACAACTGATTTTAAAGAGCTCGCGCTGAATTATTTCAAAGAGCCTCATCCAAATTTGAAAGAGTCCCCTGCTGTCTTCGTAGCAACTCTCTGTGCTTCTCGGACTCTTTCTAACCTGCCTGTATGGCCGTGTCAAACTGGGGGTGGGAGGAAATTATACCGTGTTTACAATGAATGAGGCATGACCCAACTTTAACCCCTTGCATGCCAGGCCTCTCTGCAGCCCTCCCTTCCTCTGGGTTGTGATGTAGCAGGAGGTACGCTCTTTCTACAGGGCTGTAAGCATGCCCCTTTGCCGGACAGACGCGGAACATCCCATAGCTCTTGAGCCTATCGTATTATTTTGTTCAAATCAGACAGTTCTGAATGGGGCAGGAGTTCTGATCCCTCTCATCTTTCTCCTTATCTGTCTTAACAGTTCCAGGCTTCCCCTACCCCACTGCAGCCACCACAGCAGCTGCTTTCCGGGGAGCACACCTGAGGGGCCGAGGACGGACAGTGTATGGGGCAGTCCGGGCAGTACCCCCCACGGCCATCCCTGCCTACCCAGGGTAAGCACTGGACACCAGAACAAAGTGCTCTGTGCCATATTGAGAGGTAGCTGATTGGCCCAGGATAAAACTCAGAGCTCTGTTGGGTATGAGACACAAGATGCGCTAACACCAGCATACCCTGCACCCAGTGATGCTGAAAAAAGGCATATATAAAATCTGCAGTGTTATGCTCACAGGATACTTTGCCTTTCATTTCAGTATCCTGATGCTCTAGTAACTAAAGGCAACTGCCTAAGGTACCAATGGGTTCCCTCTCATGTGCATTAGCAGTTTGTCCACGTGGAATTCATCTAGGATTGACAAAGAGAGGGTTCCAAGTCTGTGGAGTGAGGCAAGTTCTGTTCTCTTCACTCCTTTGTATTTTGTGATCCCGGTTTGAGGAGTATTACCAGTTGCCTTCAAGCCTCACCATCTGGGAGTAGGGCACAGGAGAGCCAGGTACCCACAATGGATTTGCTTTCTTAGTTGGAGACGGTTTAAAAAGGTTTAAAAGAAAGATCAATCAAGTGCATTTAAATTGAGGGGAGGAAGGGAGTATAGGGTGAATTAAACAGCAACATGCTTCTGCTAGTAAGAATGGTATGAAGCGCTGATGGACATATGATCTGGCATCCTTCACCATCTGTTTTTTGTTAGTCTTGCAGTGGAATGGATTTCGTAGCAACAAACCCTGCTGCTGTTATTTGAAAGGAGTAAATTGCTAGGTTTATTTGGATTTTTTGAATCTAAGGATGCCTCATTCACATAGCTTACCCCTAGACTGTTTGCCCTGGTCTCAAGGCAGCATCCTAATATTTTCACAGATGGACTTTGAGTTTCGGAGAATTGTCCCAGAAGGCAAGAAAGTTGAACACTAATTATCATTTCTCCTCATTAAGCCAGTTGTGGAACAGGGTAGAGCAGAGACAATAAAATCTCCTAATATCACAGTACTTTTGGACCTTGCCGTTGAATGATGAGCTTGGAAGACGATGTGTAATAGAATAAGATGTGGATTACTGGGCCTTTTCTTCATAGAATCCAGTCTGGCTTTTAAAATAGAGCTCAGACATCCATCTACCTTACAGCAAGAACTTGTAGCAATAGTTTGAACTGTTTTACATCTTATGTTATGCAAAAAAAAAAATGTTGAACTTAGTAGGTCCAGTGGCCTGGAGTGGAGAAGCTGTTGCCTGAACACATGGGGGTTCACAATGGTGTTCTTTTTGCTGAATTTTCAGATGATCATCACTCTTACGTAGATCAATCTCTTTCCATTGCCATTACAAGTTTATATCCTGTATTCTCTAACCCTGGCCTCTACAACCTCTCTCCATCTTTGTTAGTGCAATAATGACCCAGTCTTGTTTTATCAGGAAATGCTCCAGAGTGAAGCACACAAGCAAAACTGAGCTAAGTGCTACTGTTTAGAAGGACTTTTATCCTGTTGTAGGAAAGGCTTTTATTTTTTTTTTATCCCTGATAGTAACCGCTAAAGCATTCCTAGCAAGAGGCTGTTGTCACAGTATGCTGGGAAAACGCTACTTATATCCTTTCTGCATTTATGACAGATGAGTTAAATCCACCCCCTTTTTGTGTATAAAACAATTACAGGTTGAATCTCTCTGGTCCGGCAACATCCATGGTCCAGCATGATTTTAGTAAGACAGATGTCCACTTATTGTGGGGGTGGCCAAGTTTCTTGCAGTCCCATGAATTTTGTTTACAGCCACCAGTCCCGGTTCTCAGTGTTCTGTGCTGTTACTTAGCTCTAATTTACCTCTAAATATCTTCTAGGAACCCAGTAAGCAGTAGAAGTGTTGGTGATGCAGCTAGACAATATTGACCTGCTGTGGTCCGGCACCGGTCAGGTCCTGTTAGCGCCAGACAAGAGAGGTTCAACCTGCATTTAGATTTAGAATGCGGCCATGCACCATGGCCATCCCTTCTAAGTAATATTGCATGACTACATCTACTTGTGATTCATTCAGTTTGTCTGGTGCCACTGACTGATTTCATGTCTTCATGTGTAGTGAACTGTCCAGCAAACAACTGAAAGTTAGTAGTAAACAAGCTTCACTCACAAATGACCCAGTATTATACTAGCTACAGACAAAATGGTTTAATTAATACATTTGTTGTTGGATCTCCAACATTGCATTCCTTAGGTAGGTGCTGTAGTTCTTTATATTAGTGTTTAAAATGCACGGCACAGTAAAAAAAACAGTAGGAGAGAAACAGTATTACAACTGGAGTTACGTCAGGCCACTTTTAACCTTGCATGTTCAGTGTCATGCGTACCTTCCTGACATCATATCATGCATCTCTTTCTTCCCCCTACCCTTTTAATGGAAAGATGCGACCAAAAATTAAGCCTTGAGAAACTGAAATAAAATGGATGCTTGGGAAGAGGACGTTCAATAAAATTCAAAGATGAAAAATTCAAAACTGATAGTAGAAAACACTTCTTCACAAAACCCAATTGTTTTGTGGAAATAATTGCCACAAGAGATCTTTGCGACTCAGAGTTTAGCAAGATTCAAAAAGGCAAGATGTTTATACAGGTAAGAAGAGGAATTGCCAGACTGGATCACACTCAAGGTTCACCTAGTCCAGTATCTTGTCTGATAGTAGTCAGATGCAGGTGCTTCAGAGGAAGGGGCAAGAAACCTCTTGATCCCTAGTAATAAGATATTTAAGATGCAAAACATGAGGTTTAATAAAAGCAGGCATGAATATGCATTTTAATACAGCTAAATGCAAGGTCATACATGTAAGGATGAAAAACAGAAGTTACACAGTCAGTCCCTCATCCTATATCTTGTAAGGCAGTGAACCAAAAAACATTTACGGGTCATGGTGGATAAGGCAGCTGAACATAAATCACTGTATAACGTGGGGACTTAGAGAGAAAATGGAATTCTTGAGTTCAAGCAGGGGAACAGTGAATAGTAGTAGGGAGATATCATCACCTTTGTATAAAATGATACTAAGACCATTATAGGTATTACCATGTGCCTGTTTAGTGGCCATGCTTTTGAAAGAATGTTGGGAAGTTAGAGAGAGTCCAGTAAAGAGCTGCCACAATAATTGGTTCAAGCTCTGACAACGTCTTGCTAAAAAACTTCAGAACTTAAAAGGGCTCAATTTCTTTCGGTTAACAGAATGAAAGTTAATAAGTGATTTGATCAAAGCCCATTAACATGTATGTGCAGAAGGAATTTATGGTAATACAAAACTCTTTAATCCAGCAGATGATAGCATAACAAGATCCAACTCCTGGAATCTGAAACTAGAAAAATCTAAACTAGAAATAAAGGGCTTGATTATTTTTTTGACACTGCAAATAATTAACCATCAGAATACTTTACCTGGGGACATGATGGATTCTCCATCTTCTTGTATGCTGGTCCCTATGTATATTCCATACATAGGTATACATGTGCATCATGCAGCTGAATCTGTAAATTTTTCCGAGCAGCATACGTTAACCTGCACATGCTCAGTATCTTCCTTTGTGTTTCCAACTGGTGATAAAATGGATGGTGCAGGTCAAAGCAGAAGACTTTCTGAAAGATATGCTATGATTCAGATAAAAGTTGTAAGCTTGATGCAGAAACCATTTGGTGAAATTCTGTGGTTTGTGTGATACAGGAGGTCAGCGCATGTAATCATAGTGGTCCATCTGGTCTTAAAATATATGACTATCACTACACAAATTTGTTTGCATTAATGAATTAATAAATCTGGCTATTCTGGTTATCATATATAAATATCCAGTGCCTTTATGAATCTTGCTAAGTCTTTGGCCTCAATTACTAGAGTTGTTATAGTAAATGCTAAGAGAGGAGGGGAAAAAATACTGAAAGTTTTAGAAGGGACTGAAAGCTTCACACTTCCGGGTATAAGCTAATCTCATTTTATTAGGGGTTAGACAGGAGAACTCTCTCTAGTGACAAGTTATCCCATACTATGGGTCCTTGTATTTTTTTTTTAAAGCCCATGCTGACAGCTGTGACATGACCCTAGACTAGAGGAGCTATTGGTATAATCCAGTCTGGCTATTTCTGTGAATTCCAGAATAATTTTTATAAAAGCTATTCTTAAAATATGTTCATAAAACAGTTACTTTTTCTGTCAAGAGTTTACCCTCCTTGCTGGAGTTGGGGACCTATGTAACAAAACACACTTGACGAGAGAAAAACCTAACAATTTAAATGACTGTCCCAGACGCCAAACTTTTGTGGTTGTAGAGTTCGGTTCATACAAACGCCATGTTGGCTTGCTTTTTCCTGCTGAGATAGATCATCTTTTCCTCTTGATCTCCATTTCTAGTGCTCTTAGAGACCAGTGCAACTTAGTCTATAGGGAGTGGATTTTATCAGTCTTGGGGTAGATGCAACTTTACCGAAGGATTTTACTGGTAGCTAATGCTGCTCCATTCTTTTTAATAGCAGCAACCAGTCTGTTTGCAAGATATCCTGCCCTTGCTAGGTGTATTTTACAATCGATGGATTTTTTTTTTTTAGTCAGATTGTCAGGGTCTTAGCAGCATTTGACACTCCAGCTATAACACGAATACAATTACAGCTAATGTTCCCTACCTCTTTCTAGTTTGTGGTGATGCTGTTGTTATGTCAGACAGATGCCCCCATGGATCTCAAAGATGGCGAAGATATGCTTTTCAAAGTGTAGTTTGCTTGGCACTGAGCTGTCCAGAGGACAAAACCAATAGAAAGTTGTGCAATTTGAAAGCATGTATTTACAACAAGGAGGGGAGATGGGCTAGAGTATATCTTCTTGTCCGTCCTTGTCTTTCCCCAATCCCACCATCCCGAAAGCAAGCTATGTTACAGCCTTTCACTTGATGTATTCTGTCTGGTAAGAGTGGCTCTTCGGGAACCCCAGACCCTGGTTTGATATTTTTGCAACTTGAAGTTCTGAGAGAAACTAATAGTGACCAGTGAAGCCAAAGAGACCACCAGCCCATCCAAAACCTTCCAGCTGCTCCTCTCTGCTGTGGAATATGTCATTACTATCAGGGATGATCCCACTGCTCCTTTCAATTCTTGGACCTTGGACCAATCACTTAACCTTTTTAGCTCATTATCTCTGCTTGTGAAAGCAATGCATTGTGGGTATTTTTGGTTTTTTTCTTTTAATTACATTTGTGTTTACTTTGATCAGAATTGATTGACTTGTTTTCCTGAGGTGTTGCATCAGTTCTTTAAGATGCTGAATAATAATACTTTGCATGCTTGTGTGATCAGCCAAATCTTATCGCATGTCTAATGTGCAGGGTGAAAACAGGTGATGTATGGATATCAGAAAAAAAAAGTGATGCAGCCCTGTGAAACTCAACATATACTGAATTATATACAACTTTCTCCAGTGTGCTTCTGATTTAGGTGGATTCTAGCCTTGGTGGGACTGCTTCTAAAGGACTTTAGTCCATGTGAAACTCACTCCATGAAGCCAATCTTTCCATGTGTTTAGGGAGTAACTAAAATAATTCCAGGATCATAACCAGAGTAGAGACTCCTAAACCCATGTTTCTCTTCTTTGGGGCATCAGGTCTTTCTGAGTATTTTTATTATGCAAAATATGAAGGCTCTTCCCCCCACCCTGTGCATACTGTCCCGTCCCCTCCCCCTCTGCATGCCTTGGAGGACGATATGGGGCCGCATGGGTACGTGCGCGCACACATTCTCTTGCTGATTTGCTCCTGCCCGAAAGCCCAGGTTATGGATTCATACATCACCTGCCTGTGTAAAACGCATGTGCATGCTGCCGTCCTCAATAACCGGAATGTGTTTTCTGTTCTTTTTGTTTTTGTTTTGTTTTTGTTTTTTGTTTTTGTGTGGATTTTCTGCAGTGTGGTTTACCAGGACGGATTTTACGGTGCTGACCTCTATGTAAGTACACACACGGGAGCCTTCTCATCCCCAACCCTCAACAAGCCAGCCTTTTTTTTTTTTTCTTTTTTCTTTTTTTTGGTTGTTGTTTGTTCATTTGGTTGGTTTGATATTTTTTTATATATCATTTACTTTGATTTTCTTCTTCCTTGTGGATATATATATTATATATTTAAGAATGCAAGCATGCTTCTCTGTCACTGCGCTTGCCCCTGGGTGCAAGACCTAAGCCAATGGGATTTCTGATCATTGCCAGGGTCAGTTTACTGGGTGTCCTCTCCCCCACATGCGCACTGCTACTAATCAACCTGGGAGATGATTAGCCGATTGAAATTTCTCTCAATACTTCTCTCATTTGCATAATTTGAATATAAAATAACAGGACTGGTTCAGCCTCAGACCTTCACTTCCCCCTTCCCTCTACTGGCCCCCTTCTTCTTCCTTCTTGGGGTCCTTCCAGGCTTGATTTGTGCAGCTCTCACTTGGCTAACTAGGCTCTATGCTTACAAAAGCTCATGTACCATTGGGTGTGGATGTCACTTCTCTGGAGAAGACATGGGACTGATTTAAATTGGAGTGTAAGGTGCTGGAGTGAAAGTTGACCTCTCATGTTGTTAGTTGAAATGGTACCTAAATAGAATAAGGGTCCTCTTTCTCCTCCCCTGGAGAGCTGTAAAGCATATGCCTGTGAAGATGTTTAGATAGAGGAGTCAGCAGCCTCCTGCTTCCTGGTAAATTTTTCAAGCCCTGCAAAAAATTTCCCGTCATGTGGCTTCACCAGCAAGTCCATATCCAGGATTCCTAGAGCACTGATGTTTGAACTGATTGTGGGTGGTGTTTCTAGAACTTCAGGGGGAAGGGGAAGCAGTTACTGATTGGCGGGTGAGGAGAGCTGTTTTCTGTTGGATGGAAAGTTCCATTGTAACAGTGATGCTGCAGGAGTGTGCTCTCCAGATCAAAGCGCTTTAAATTCACTGTCCCCACCCTCATCCTGCTCATACTGTTGGGCTCTGGCAAAGGTCTCTCTTAATAAGTGGAGAGGTATCTTTGGAGTTATAGGAATTTGGTCTTGTTTGTGGGTACAGTGGCCAGAATGGCTGAATTTGGATATCCGTACTGCTTAGGTGATGGTGCCCCTAACATCCAAGAACATACCTCTAGGGTATTGGTTCCTGGGTAATGGATAGGGTTGCCTTTTGGGCTTCTCTGGTCTCTGTAGAGCTTCAGACCTTGTAAAACACTTTTCCTACCTCAACAGTTAGAAAACATTCTGTCTAAACACTAAAGAATGTAGTGCTATGTATATACTTTGATTGCCTGCATGTTCACCCACATAGCATCACATATACATACATGCACATGTATTTCCTGATTCTCACAGGTGCTCTTGCTCACCTAGAAATTGACCTGCCTGGTCAAGCATTCCATTATAATACTTCTTCCGGGCATAGGAAAGGGTTCTGCTTTTTTTCTGTCACTCCTGAAGTCTTACACTAGTCTATATAGATCAGTGAGTTTGGAACTGAGAGCGTAGTGACTAAGCAGGAAAATGGACAGCTTTTCTGTGTTTGGTAGCTCCTCTTGCAGAGTCTGACACATTAAAGCCTTGTTGAGAGGGAGATGTTGGCTAGGGCTATCCCCTGATTCTTTTCAGAGAATTCCTTCAGATCTTTAATTTGCACCTTTTGATGCATAGAAGGAGCTCATTTAACGTCTTAGTATCTGACAGCAGCTTTAATAGTACAGAGAATCTGCACACCAACCTCATGTTGCCCTCCAGGTTCAGCATTTAATATGTCTTTAGCACTAAACAGGGACTAGAACCATCAGATAAAAAAAATTTATTTGTCATCTTACTATAACAATTTGGGTGCCACTAATGGGGAAAACAGGACTTCAAAATAGGGCATCTCTGAAGATAGGTTGTCCAAGTTTACCCTCTTTCTTTTTATTGCTAGAGTTCTCTAGTAGAGTTGATGGGGGGGATGCATATCAGCCCTGATGTCTAAATTGCCCCACTTTCTACTCTGGATTGGCACAAATTGAATATGCACCACTGGCTTGTATTCATTCATTTTGCTCTATGGGTGCTGTCCAAGGGCATAGGATGAAGAAAAAGGGTTTGTCAGCCACTGATTGCTGATTTTGGAAGAGGGTTGCCTAGCAGTTGGTGTGCTGGAAGTTAAGATGAAGGACCTTCACACCTGCCGCACTGGTATGGGTGAGGGGACGAAGAGCGGGCGCAGGGAAGGACAGACAGGATGAGGGTAGTAGTGAGAGGAGTGAGATGTCTCAGGCTTTGGCTGCTTTTCCTTCTCACACAGGTGTCATATGTTTTGATTTGGTCTTCCTCTTCCTCCTCCCTCCTCTTCATTTCTGGGCAACCATCCTGCTGGCCACTTTCCATGATGGCTGTTCCATGTTTTGTTGGACTTACTCCTCTCTGGCAAAATGACTGCATTTATAAAGTAACTTGCCCCAGGGTCTGGAGGGTGTTGGGGGGATAGCAGCTCCATTTTGGCCTTTGGAAAGATGGGGCTTCTCCTGTAATGGGGTCGGTCTGGGATAACAAACCACCCATAAAGACCACTCCCCTCTATGAAAAGCGTGCTTGCATCCATGGAAAGAAAAGGCTGGTGAGCCCCTCCGTGGGCTGTGTTTGTATGATTGTTTCTTTCCACAGCTGTGTTTTTTGAACTGCTCTTCCTGTGTTCTGTTATAGAATAGTCTTACAGGAACCAATCATTAGCGCTAAAATACCTCAGGTAGGAGTGCCAGTGTGACCTGCCAACCAATCAGATTGTGGATTGCAGTGGAAAAAACCCCCTGAATTATACTAACCATTCCAGTGCCACGTTAGAGATGGGAACAGAGGCTTTTTTTTTTTTTTAGGACAGTGCAGATTTGTGAGTGTGTGATCAAAGCTCCTGCTGCTTCAGGGCTGCACATGTTCAGGTTTCACACCAATCAGCTTTTTCATTCCAAAAATTAAGTGGGAAGGTCCATAACAGGAGCATGCTTGTGCCATTACTAGTTAGGTGCACCTGGTGCAGTGAGTACTGTTGTCCTGTCACTTCTTTCCGTTCACCCCAGTGCTTACCTGCCAGCTTTCTAATATGAAAATAAAGGGTTCCTAAAATTGCACTTGCAGCCCCAAAATTAGTGGTGGTGAGTATATATAGACACTCATCATTATGGCCTTTCCTTTTCATCATCCTTCTGGAAATAGCTCTGACACCTAGAGGTTTGCAGGTACTCCATAGTACCAGACCTCAGAGGGACAACTTCTGTGCTCAACTTGCTTGTGCCTTCTGCTGCTCCAGAGAAAGAGCACCTGCTAATGTGTTTGAATGGCACTGAAAGAAGAAAGGGGAATCTTGATGCAAGATATAATTGGGTTTCCTTATGGTCTATTCAATCTATGATCACCTCACATGGCTCTTAGGTGTGGAAGAGTGTGGCTTTTTTATGATGAAGAGCAGTGTAGGCAACTGAATACGCTTGCTGTCTCCCTGTAGAATTTTCAGAGGGCAGGTGAAACGTTGCTTCAGTTGACTTATTAAATCAGTTATCAGATAATTTTCAGGTATTTGCTACAAGTTAATTTTGAAAAAAATCCACATTTTAATTTTGCAAAGGAATTCAAAGGGGATGTTTTGACTTATCTTTCAGTTGCTGAACCATGACTGGTATTGGCTTTTCTTGTTCCTCTGGCCCTCAGAGAAGTAGGGGACTTCTGCCACACACCTAAAAAGGTCCATTCAGATTGACAAATGAGGGTGATGGAATCTGCATGTAAGGGCCATCGACATAGCCTCGTAAGAGGGAGTGGTTCATTGAAGACAACTTCTCTCAGCCCTAGAGACAGGGTGAGAGCAAAAGAACTTAAATGAAGCTAATCTGCACTTTGCAGAGGCAGTTCTTAGACTATCCTCATCTGTCTTTGCATATCTCCCTCAAGACAGCCAAACTACTGTGCATTCTAGAGACCCATGCTTGCTGTACAAGGGCCTTCTCTTTGCAACTGATTGTGCACTAAATACATACAGCCCTTCTCCTTGTCGCTCTTCTCTTCTTGTGGGAGAGCTTTGTTGCTGCCTTGCTGGTAGGAAGGGTGTCTGACATCACATTCTCACAAGAAGTCTAGACCTGTTCATTTGTTTTGGCACAGAGTTTGGAGGTTAAAAAATAAAAATAAAAAAAGGCTAAATAGGTTGTGGGAGATAGCATAACTCCCTGGCTTATTTTGGGACTATGCCTTTGAAGGGAAGGCTGCATGAGGGAGTCTTTCTGTGGAGAAGTATGGAACACACATTCAGGAGCAATCTTTTTGATTGAGTGAAATGAACACTCAAATTCAGTGAAAATATCCTGAGGTGCTGCAATTTAAATAAGCCTGATGAGAGTCATATCAAAAATCATTTGGGGTAGGTACACCCTTGGGAGTGGGTTAATGGATTAGATTTTTACGTCGTCAGAGTTGTGCATGGGCAGGATGGAAACATTATAGGTGTATTGGACAAGGTATATGGGATCTGAGGTTTATAAATGGAGTTATGGATAGGTCCAGCTGCTGCTAAGGAAGGAAGTGCTTACAGAGCTTCCCCTTGCTTTTCACAAGCCTTAAAACTCACCAAAATAATCAGGAATGAAAAGGATGAGAAGTGGGACCTTTTATTTTTCCTGTTTTGGTGTCTTCAGATCTGGTTAAGTAATGGTATAGATATATCCAGACACCTGAATCTCCATAAGCAGCCCATGCTCCTTTTTCCTAGGTCAGTAATATACTAGAGCCATTAGAGTCCCTTTTTTTGTTTGTTTTATTTATTGTACACACAAGTAGAATTTGTACACTACTCCAGATCAAATGGGTCTGATTATATGTGTGTATAATTTTTTTTAAATTAACAGTAGCTTCAGTTTTCCCTCAGTGCATGGTTAAAACCAATACACATGTCAGCTGTTTCGTTACTTCATTTCTCCAATGAGTTATTTCTCCTGTTTTTTGTTTGTTGTGCAGTCGGCTGAAGAAATGTTAACATCTCGCTCTAAATCTCTCAGTGGAGTCTCTGTTCCCTTCTCTGATATAACAGATGGGTTACTGCTTGTTATAATTATTAACATCGTGGTGTGCGATAGGGCTAGGGCGGGAGACACTTTTATTTTGGGGCGGGATTGTTAAAGTTTGGAATGTTAACTCCAGTGGTGACTGACTGTTTCTGTAATAGCAGGTCGTTGTGGCTGCACGCTCTAGTAATTGAGGCTGTGTACTTTCACTGAGCTTGTGGTAGAGCCTAGGACAAACCGCTGTCCCAAGAGAATGCTGGGATAGATAGAACTAGCCAATATGAGTCTGAACGTGGTGATTTTGCTGGTTGTTCTAGCTCCAGATGTCAGCATGCTTAGTTTTTAATTTGATTAATAGATGTTACGCCGTTACCTTTCCTATACCTGATTCCAATCCCTCTGTCCCTTTTCCTGTTATATGACGTGTAAATGAAAAAAGAATAAATGAAAAACTTTTTTTTGTTTTTGTTTTGTTTTGTTTCAAACTGCATCTTGCTGTTATGTTCACAATAACCTCCAGTCACATTAAACATGGCTACTGATCTCCAGTGTGGATAGTAAACATTTGGGAGAGTGAGAATCTGGGCACATCCCAATACAGGCAGCCCTGCATGTGACACTAAACAGGTGTGGAACTGGGTCAATTATGCATCTGTCTGAACATTTGCCATACCAAGAATTCAGGAGTCTCATAAACAAGGAGGGTGCGGTGGTGGTTTCATTTTCCAGTTTCACTTGCATTTGCTGGAAAAGGTTAATATGGATGAACTGGGTCTCACTGCTACCTTGTTCACTCTCTCTTTCATGTTTGTGGAGCTGCAATATAGTTTAAAAACCCAGAAAATGGAAGAGGAGGGACTACAAAACAGCCAGCTAAGAGGGGAAGGGTAGAAAGAGTGACATAGTCTATTTTTAAAAGATGTTGTGATGTTTAATGGAGGAAGATTTGCAGTATGTTGTATCCTATTAACAGGAAGGCCGCAATTTAGCCATCCACATTATATCTTCATCTCCTCCAGAGCAAGAAAGCATCTACAATCTTGTCTTCTATTCAGCACTCCACCCTTCATTCCAAGGAGCTCCACTGAGGCCATGGAAACAAAAATAAACCCATTGCACCCTTTCAAAAAGAAAACTTGGAGACCAACTTCACAAGGAAAAGGATGATGTATTTTTCTCTCACATTGAATATGAGCCTGAAGTTTTGCTTTTGCCCTCTTCTGGCAAAAAAAGTTCATCAGCTAATAATGACAAAGTTGTTGATTCAATCCAGAGATGAACGACGTAAGACCACCTTTTGGTCCAGGGTTTTCTGGCTTTATTGATCCCTCCCTGTGATTCAGAATCACATTGCACAGACTGAAGTCACTGGTCGTATTGGCCTCCTATGGTTGGCAAAACCCTTGTTCAAAATTATACAGTAAATGCAGATCAAATCCTCATTTCACCAAGCTCGTTATCCTACTTGGCAATAGAAGCCTCTTGAGATGGGTCTTTATCTCCATTCTGAGCAGGAGCTTACATCACAGTCCATAGGTTAGCTTTAATTGCCCCATGAAAGATATAGAAAGCCACCTGCCAGACTCTCAGGAGTGTCTCAGCCCAGAGAAAGGGGAAAAGGAAGAAACTGCATGTCTTTTACTTTTCAGGAATTCCACAGGGAGACCCACAAATCTTCCTTTGGCTCAGGATTTAGGATTTCCGGGGAGCTATGATTAACTCTCTGTACAACCTCCTGTGAGCTGTATCATCTCAGCATCTTTCGAAAGGCTTCTTTTTATCCTCCCAAGCAATTACAGCACGGACAAGAGCAAGAACGCAACTTTCCCTGACATAGTGCATCCACGTCCCCCAACATGTTCCCAACTTACTTTAATGGTCCAATCCAAAGTGGTGCCAGTCCAGTTCAGTCTCTGTAAAGATTTAATCCTGTCCCCTCTGCTGAGAATGCCAGTTAATGGCACCTGCTTCAGTCTCTGGGAGTTTTGCTAACTGATTATTTTGTGGGTCTGGGCCATGTGACTAGCTAAACTCCTTATCCTTCTCGCATCAAAGGGAAAGAATAAGCAGGAGCTTCCCTGGAACGATTTTCTTTCTGACATGCATGTTGTTGGAAAGGAGAACACCTTGATGTGCTCCTTGGCCCTCAGCCCGCACCTCTCTTTGTAAGCTGCTTTCCCCAGCGCGGGCCGAGGGCCCTACAGGGTGATCTTTTCTGTTCTTGTTTTCCCCACCTCACCACCAGCTGTAACTTCCCACATGAGTAGCCATACGAGATTTCCTTCAGTCTGTGGCTTTCACTAAACCTGCCGCTGAGGCTTTGGTTCAAGGCTTTCCCCAGCCCTTCTGAGGGGTAGTTAGCACATATAGGGATCAGAGGGTGACACTGTTGTGCTGGATGTAACATGGGAGCTGATGCAGTTTGAAACACTTCCTCTCCTTGTGTGTGAGTTTTGCTTTGTGCGTGGGGACAGGTATCTGTAAAGTCAGTTCTCTTCTCTCCTGCAGGGTGGATATGCAGCCTACAGATACGCACAGCCTGCTACTGCAACAGCAGCCACGGCCGCTGCCGCCGCTGCAGCAGCTTACAGCGATGGGTATGTAAGGAGGAATGGGGCAAGCTTGATGCACTCAGGGATTCCTGGAGTACAGCTACTCCCTTTAAATATGCCTCTACCTCACTGCTTTCACTCACTGCCCTCTTCCCTCCCAACAAGAAATTGAGAGGAAAATGGCCACTTGGGCTATTCCAGGTTTGGGCTCTGCAGCTGTCAGATATATGGGATAGAGCACTAAGCCTGGGTCTCCCTTACCCTTCGACCCTCTGCCAAAGCAAACAGGGTTTTATGGATAGGGCCAGGTACTGGGAGTCCGAAGACACGGTTTATGTGCCAATTTCTTTGTTCTGTGACTGGGTAAGTCCCCAAATCATTCTGTGCCTCAGTTTCTACATGTGTAAAATGGTAAAAATGACAGTGTAAAGTAGTTTGAGATCCTTTAATGGTAACTTATGTATACATGTAAGGAATTATTTGTATTAGTATCAGAGTAATTGCCGTAAGGGCTTTTGTCTCCCAATACAAGGAAAAATGCTTTTAATTCACGTGCATGGAAAGGGAGATTTTTCAGTCTTACTCGAGCTGGGAGAATTTTTTTAACCAAAACTTCTACGTTTTTGGTCAAAAAATGCAGTCAGTCAGTGACACCAAAATGTTTCATGAATTTGTGTTGATTTTGCCAGATTGTTTTGGCCAATTCTCCTGCCAAAAAGCTGAAGAAAAAAGTCTAAATGTTTTGTTTTGACAGTTTTGGAGTGAAATATTTCAATTCGGGTGTGGGGGGGTCAAAACCACTTTTTTTTTTTTTTAAATTTCCATTTTGAAAATGCAAAAACATAAAGAAAAACACTTCAAAACAAAACATTTCATTTGACTTCTACTAATTTTTAAGTGGGTTGAGAATTGACAGTGAGCTGAAAAAGCCCTCATTCATCCAGCTCTAAAGCCTGCGCTTCTATCTTCATATTTGGACAAGTTCTCTCTCCTTCCCATTTAGCTGCTGTGGTCACGGCAGCTGCCTTAATCCCAGTAGTTGCCCTCTTCCAGAATCATCCCCCCCCCAGAGGTAAGGGGGACAATAAATGTGATGTCAGCTGCTCCCACCACTCTCCTGCTAATTGAGAATGTGGTTCTTGGTTTGCTCCTACTTGCAGGCCTTTCTCCCACTCCATGTCACAGAACATATGCACTGGCATATATTCTCTCTGGAGTGGGGCTGCCTGAAGCAGGCAGGTGGGGCACAGCTCGCACACATGCTTCCTGTGGTCAAATAGCAATGTCTAAATCCCATTGTGGGGTGACATTTTTTCTTTTCCCCCTTTCCTCAGTTATGGCAGGGTATACACAGCAGACCCTTATCACGCCCTTGCCCCTGCCGCTAGCTACGGAGTTGGCGCTGTGGTGAGTATGATTTTTCTTTCTCTCTTCCTGTCATTTCTCTCATTCCTACTGTGGAGAATAACTGCCCAGGGATGGCTAAGAGTCTCCATCCATTACCTTTTCTCTTTACTCAAGAGGCCGCTCCCTGGAGCGAACTCTCCAGCTTGTTCATGACCCCTTGTCTGTCTTGCCCAACAAATCTGTTCCTGCAGCAGGGGCTGAGCAGTGTGTCTTTTTGTGCCTGGGACAGGGAGAGGGTAGCCAACAGAGTGCTATCTGATAGCATGGCTTTATTATTACCACAGTGCCTGAGATCCTGAGGCTGCTTCTACACTCCGTTCCCTCCTATCAGAGGGGCATGATAACGAGGCAGTTCGAAACAGGTTGATGAGGCCCTGACATGCATATGCAGCACCTCATTAGCATAATGATAGCCATGCAAATTTCAAAGTGCAGACTTCGAAATGCAGCCTGGAAGTGTAGACGCAGGAAGCTTCAAAACAAGCACCCCACTTCAACATTGCCTTACTCCCAGTTATTTTTGTGGGAGTAAGGGAATGTTGAAGTGGGGTGCTTATGTCAAAGCTGCCTGCCTCTACACTGCCAGTCTGTATTTTGCAGTCTGCACTTAGAAATTCACTCAGTCACCATTATGGTAACAAGCACTGAATGTGCATGTCAATGCCTCATTAGGCTGCTTTGAACTGCCTCGTTAGTGTAGAAGCAGCTCTAGTCATGGATCAGGATCCCTTTGTGCTTGGTGTTGTACAAACACAGAACTAAAAGGTGGTCCCTGCCTGACTGAACTCAAAATCTAACCAGATAAGACAGAAACAGGGTCTCAGGCGGATGCAGGGTTAACAGTGTGTTGGCAGGAAATGGAGTATTAGTGTCATGACTTTTTTCCTTAGTTTGGTGAATACAGAGTGGTATAATTAAAAGGAAGGACAAGAGGGACATTGATGGGAGGGGAGCAGGGAAAAGGAGATGAGGACAATGGGTGATGCTGAGGTACAGAGATTGTGAGGGAGAGGGAAGGGTCCCACCTGGAAACATTCTAGAACGTTCTCTGAGGATACATCTACAGTGCAGAGCATTGGTCTGTGCAGAAGGAGTAGGTTGCACATCCCTCCCTCAGCTGTGGAGGGCTCAGAGGAATAAAAAGTAACAAAATCTTGTTTTGTTATTAGACTCTGATGCATACAGAGAGCAGGTTAGCTGAGGTAAAAAGAGCCATTCTTCTGCCCCGGCATTGCTCTCTAAAGCAAAACAGAACTCCACAGGAAGGGTGGCAGGAGAATGGGTCACTCTTTGCAGGGGACACACCTAGCTGGCTGGATTGGCTGTCCTTTTCCCTTTGTGCTTTTCTCATTCCTAAATCCCAAGTTCTGTCTATGGCAGGGCTCTGAATGGGAAGAACGCCACTGTTGAGAGGAGCGTGAGGGCCTTTCAGCATTGGAAGCATTTCAGACCAACGCTGAGATGCGTGAATGGGGGGACTCCTGGGACTGGAACAACAAGGGAGGTTCCAGGTTAGGAGTGAGTAAGGTGACTAGATAGAAAATGTAAAAAATCAGGACTGGGATTAGGTAGCCCCCAGTACGGGAGCCCCCTCCACCAAAGCCATCCCTGGGGTATAATGAATCAGGGTGATCATCCTGGGCCTCATACTTTGCGGGGTCCTGTGTGTCAAGACGGTAGGTGCCGACTCCAGGGGTGTTACAGCACTGGCGCATCGCTGGGGGAAAAAGCTGGGTGCAGAGCACCCATACCCACTTACCAGAACTTCCCCACAGCACTGGCAGGCCCTGCCGTTCAGTGCCGCCCCTGCTGCAGAGTGGATGTTCTGCCAACTCAGAAGGTGCTGGGAGGGGAGAAGAGTGAGGATGCAATGTGCACAGGGGAGGGGGAGGAACTGGGTGGGGAAGAGGCAGGGTGGGAGGTGGAGCAAGTGATGTCTGGGGGTAGGGATGAAGTTGGGGGGCAGCACCCCTGACAGATTAGAAAGTAGGCAACCTGTGTCCCAGGCCCTGCACTGCCCTAGGGACTGTTCTGCTTGTCCCTATAAAATGGAGATGACTAGTCGCTCTAGGAGTGAGCTGCTGGGGAGGGGCAGAGGGGGCGGACATGACTGGAAAGACTCAGGTTAGACCAAGTCGGGAATGAGATGTGAGGTGAATGGAGCAGCTTGCACAGACTTCACCCTCACAATATCTGCTTCCAGTCAGTACTGTATCTCTGCTGTTCTGAACTATGCAATACAAGTGTTTTCATTGGAAAAGGAAACAGAATTGTACTTGGTAAGCCTTGGACCTATTTGGGTTGGCAGACTTGTGCCACTCTATTTTCAACTAACTGGTTGCATTTGAAACCATCCCACCTGAGCCCAGAATCTGATTTTCCCTTCTCATCTGCCTGTGGGAGGCTCCAGCAGTGATAGATCAAAGCCCAGATAGGTTTTCTCCATTTCCTTTCAAGGAGTTTTTGTCACTGCTTTGAATGTTTCTCTGTCCCAGCTCCTAATCACCTCTTCTTTTCTCCTTTAACTTCTGCAGGCGAGTTTATACCGAGGTGGCTACAGCCGATTTGCCCCCTACTGAAGTGACATGAGCCCCCTGCAAGTGGGACAGCCCCCCCAGTTCATGAGGCCTGGCTATTGCAATATTTACTAGTAGAGGAACTCTATAGCAAGATGAGGAGGAAAAACAAAAAACAAAAGAGAAAATACTTTTTTATACCTCACTATGTTCTTTGAATATGTATTTTCCTTTAAATTTCTGCCTTTAATTCTTTTGTTCCAAAGATTGTGCTTTTTTTTTGTTTTGTTTTTGTTTTGTTTTTTTTTAACTGTGGTAAAAAAAAAATGCATTTCCGTCTCTGTATGTTGGTGCATAGCTTATCCTACCTACCAATCACAGAAGAGGCAATTAATGATAAGGAAAGATGTTAGGAACCAGTACCATGCAAGTAATCGTGGACACTTACCTGGGCCTGGTGCTTGGCACCTGAGAGACAGGAGGACATGAGGAAGAACCACCTCCTGCTGTGTTTTTGCTCTGTGGAGAGAGGTGTTGATTGGCTGTGGCTGAAACCCACAAGCTGGTGAGAAATAGTTTTTTGTATTTGAAAAGGGAAGGTGCAGAGGCTCTCAGTGTTTTATCACCATGTGGCATGCGCACACTTGAAATAATTTCTGGACTGTAGAGATGGCAAGAGGAGATTCCCCAAACTTGCCGAAAGACTTCAGCTATTAATTGCAGCAGGGGACAAGATTTTTTCAATGAATTCTTGTAATCCCTTCGCCCAAACACATCTAATCCTAGCTGATTGTTGTCCACTACTGGACTGTAATTGCCCTTTCCTTGTCTTTGCTTTCTGAGATCTTTCTGCCCCTCTTTTTTCCCTGCTTTTTGTGAGGATTTGTTGATGTGGTGCTGCAAACGTGGACCAGTAACAGCAGAGCTTGAAGCAGTGGTTGAGAGTGCTTGTGTCTCAGCCCTCAAGGAGTGCTTAGATTTGTGGAGTGTTTGCAGCTTTATGGAGAAAAAAGCTGGCTGAAGAACTTTGCATCAGTGCCACCACACTGAGCTGCTCTGAGGTTCAGCATTCATAGTTCCTCTTCCAGTTCACCATGAGCCACTTGGGCTTCACCACAAATAAATCATTTTAAGTTAGCGTGAACAACAAAAAATGAGTCATGGATCAGCTGCAGAGGGACGAGTGTGTGTTTTATGCTGGAACGCTGTTCCTGAAAGTGATTTTGTTTAGCTCAGATGGCTGGGGGTCAGCAGAAGCCATTTGTACAAGCTATGGAGTCATACAAACCTCCCATCTCCTAGAGCTCTTTGAGGCCATTGAATATTTAATCTAGAGCCCCAGCAGCCATTCGCCCAGCCTCGCGGTATCCTGCAAGAGCATTTGGACTGCTCAGTCCACATTTACACTACAGTTTGTAAGACTCTAAAGTAGAGAGACTATGTAGAAGGGCTCTATAGCTCCCAAGGCCCATCTCCCTTCTTCTCTTGTAACGAGAGTGATTCTTCTTTTTTAAAAACCAGGCATTTTATAGGTTGCTTCAAGGAGCAGTGCTGTGTCAAGGAGTCGTTGCTGTCCATGTCTGAGCTTGATTTTAGAATTCAGAGGAATAGTCTCCCCTCCGATTGTTAGCTATTGTGATGCTCCCAGCAACTCTTGCAATCAAAGGCAGATTCTCTGAAGCTTTATCTAACCCTAGACAGTAGAGAAACTGAGAGAAGCACAATTCATTTGGCTCCCTTGTCTAGCTGAATTGGTACCAGAGTGACTTTTCACCCGCAGAAGGGCCCCAGGGTGGTGGTGGTGGTGGAGAGGGTATGGATTTGTAGTCAGAGAGCCTTTCAGGTCCTTTCACCATGCACTTGCTTCTCTATCAACAGTTGAAACCGGAATAGGAAACCAGCTGCGCTGAACTGTGAGCATTTTAAGTGAGCAGCACTATCTCGGCAGTGCACTAACCCAGACATGCACAAGATTCAGCTTTGCTCTTTCTTGCAGCGCACACCCTCCCCTTTGCCTGGCCAGGAGGAGGTGCCTGAGATGGAAAGGATCAGAGAGACAATAAGCTAGAGACCCTAAAGCTATTGGTTCTGTAGAACAGCTAGAACAAGGGGACACCAAACTGCCAGCCTGTTGGCCACTTTGTTGTTTTGTTTTGTTTTTGTTTTCAAGCCAAAGTTTGGTTTGTTGCAGTTATGGCGATTTTTGTTGTTTGTATATAACTATTTTAGTTAGATTGAAATGGGTGGGGGAGTGGGGTATTGGGGCTTTCACAAAATCAAGGACATGAGGGGGATGGTGGGATTTTTGGCTTTTACTGGTTGAGTGGGGGGAAAAAATCCAGTAGAACTTTTAGTGTCATATTGAAGGGAAGCCAATTTCCATCATGCAGCAGATGGGGATGGGAGATTCCTTTCTGGAGCTAGACGCAGCAAATGCCTCAAATGTAGTTGATCATGCTCACACCTGGAGGTGGGGAAAGTAAAAACAAGATGTCTCTTCCCTTAGTTTCAGGAAGGAGAAATTGCTAAGGCTGTAGGGCCACAGAGCAGGAGAGAGTAAGGGGACTCAGCTTGCTTCGCTCTGCAGTAGCAACAGCTAGAGCTTTGGCCTGTTTCATGTGTCTCAGTTCAGCTGGTTCTGACTGTAGCTTCTGAAAGGTCAAGCTCCACTGTCTCAGGAGCCCTCCTGCACCATGGCAGTATAACATGCGGCTGGCTGGCCTCTTGACTTTCCATCAGTAGGAAAGGCTGCACACATTTCTGCTTTGAAGCAGGATCTGCAGTTGGCAGCTAACCCCTGCTGAATGTTGAGAATTTGGTTTCTTAATACATAAGTGCCTGGGTTTTCCAGCGCATGGGTCACCTACTGCTTTAGCCCCTACTATCACCAAATCCAGATCCACAAAGGCCAGGCTCCTAATGCTTCAATGTCGGGGCTGCCATGTTCTATTAATCTATTAGTGCCTGGGTGTCCTTAATTCCTGTAGTCCATGGTGAGGGCTTGGGGGGAAGTGGAGTCCTTTGCCGGCTGACTACCAGAGCTGGTTCTATAATTCGAGACATTTTACCATCCATACAGCCTAGGTGCGACTTTCCAAACCCCAGACCTCCCAGACAAGTTTACCACAGGTGGATTTTTGCAGCAGGGTTGCTCTTATGAATTCTGTGCCATGGCAAACGAGAGTCCTTCATTTCTCCCTCCCACTTGGCAGACACAATGACTCCGATTCCACAGATGATATTTGTTGAATTGGCTCATGATGTGAAGGACCACTTTCCATTCAGATTAGCCAAGCCTTGGCTCTATCAATCTTTGACGTATCCATTGTTCCAAAGACTGAGGAAGGCCTGTATTTCCCCGTGCAGAATTAATTATACTCAGTCTTTTTTTTTTCTTTTCTTCAAGCATAAAGGAAAGAGTAATAGAATAGGAACAGGCTTTAGGTTTGTACAAGAAGAAACATCTCATACTTTTGCCCTGTAATGGTCAGTGTTCAGGAATTTATCTCAAACATGACTTAGCCACTTAAATCTGCTCTACCCACAATATTTGTACCAGCAAAACTAGTTTGGTTAGATGGGTAATTTCAGTGGTATGGTTATACTGGTACACTCCCTAATGTTGGTGCTGTTACACCAGTACAAAGGTTTGTTACACCAGTATAGCTCATTCACCTTTCCATGTGGAAATAAACTATATCAATATAAGGCACACCTGTGTATATAATGGCATCCATGCTAGGGGTGTTGTATGACTGTAACTACACTGGGGTAGATAAAGCAGTACAACTTCTGTGTGTAGACAAGCCCTTAGTGTACCAATTACTGACCTCTCATAATTAGTCATGTTCAGGACAGACAGTCATGGGAGTCCCATCTACAGTAGAGTTCAACTGGGTTAGTCAAAGCCATGCTTTTAAAGTGTTTTTGACTAAACACCCTGTGCTGTGGCAGCAGCAGTGTGGTCTAGTGGAACACAGCACTAAGTTGGGAGTAGATTTGACCTGGGTTCTCATCTGAGTTTTGCTCAGGACCCTGGACAGGTCAAGTTAACTCTTTCTGCTTCAGTTTTCCCCATCCACAAAGTGGGGCTAGTGATACATTATCCTCTTTTTGTGAAGCACTTTGACACCTATAAATGGAAAGTTCTGTGTGAGATCTAAGTTACATCCCAAATCTCAGTATATAGGTAGGGCCTAACTGTCATAATGTGGCTTATAAACAACTGTGTATAGCCTAGCAGCTTTTTAGCAAGAATCATTAAATGAGGTCCTGGCTATTGGTTTTTGGTTTTGTTTTGGTTTTTTTTAAGAGTTCTGATATGTAGGCACCTTAGAAGCTTTGGAAACCTTCATATATTCCCCCTTCCACTCCTCCACCATCCCTGATCCCTCTGGAAAACACAGGTAGAGGAGAGGTGTGGGGAGCACTTAGAAATTCAGGAAGGGGAAAAAAAGAAAATTGGCTTCAGGGAACTCCTCTTTTGCTGAGTCCAGCTCCAAAGGTAAACCACACAAGCAGCTTGGGAAATAACTTGCTGCTTGTGCCCCTCTGGTATGGCCGCGCCTGAGAGCTCGGCGCAAGAGGAAGTGGTTTTTAAAGAGTGTGTTACTTGTTTGCACTGTTTTAAAATAGGAGGGAAAAAAAAACAAATTAGTGAACAAGGTGAACATCCAATGTAAACTTTGGTGTGTTTTTATTTTGTCATGCTCTTGAAAATGTCAAATATTTTGTAGTATACACCAGTGAGACTTGATTCTTTGTTGCATAAAACACTATTTTTGGTGATGTTACTGTCTGAAAAGCTCCTCCCTCCTTGCCCCCACCCTACTGACCTCCTCCCTCCCCCCAACTTATTTTATTCTGTCATGAAATCACAAGTCGACAAGGCACGCAGGAATGTGATAGCCAGAGTGTGAAATGGGGCCCTTTCCAAGTAGGCTCCAGGTGTCCTCCATGGCGGAATGCTTCCTGTATGCAGCTGAAGGCCCCTCCCAAGAACACACACACCAGATACAAAATTAATACAACTAAGACATCCAATGCCTAAATCGGTTGCCATGGCTAACAGTGGAAGGGGACATTCTGGAAGTTTTGTAACCACCTGTATTGTCCTAGCCACGTTTCTAGCAGCAACTGGTGAAAGCTTACACAAGAAGACAGATAGGGTCAGAGCCAGTGCAGCCAGTCGGTACGGACTGGCAGCAGCGAAAACCTAACCTTTTAAGTACATAGCTGATGTATAAAACCGTCCACATGAGTATTCATTAGGCTTGCAACATGGAAAGTGCCAGTGAGCCACAGACTGATTGTAAAGCTGGTCAATAATTCTTTCTTTTGCCAGATTTTCTAGAGGGTCGGAATGGCAGGGGGTCGGTTTGTTGCTTCCCTAAGGAGTGATCTCGTTAACGGAGTCTGGCCTCCCACATAAGTAGTCTCAGCTTCAGTCACTTCTTTCTATTTTTCTCTTGACAGTATTTTTTTGTGTGCACGCATTGTAGTTTTGGCAGCTAAGGTTTGGCTGCCTTCTCAAATGACGAAGTAATCCTCTTTTACCCCAGGGGATATGATTTGGTTTTGGTTTTGTTATCAATTCTGCTTGTAAATAGCTGGGGCAATAAATAAATAAATAAATAAACCAACCCTGGGGCGGATAGCAAATGAGAACCAGGGCTGTAGAGCGATATGGAGCAGGTGCAGTTTACTGACCTCATGGGCTGATCTGCCTGAGACTTGGCACTTTTCAGTGCAAGGCTAAAATTCCACAAATTCCAGTGGCAATGACTGACTCACCCCTTCATGCAATCTCCCCACCACCTTTCCATTGACAGGTACCCTTGGGGCACAGGATGCATCAAAATTGGATGCTTTCCTCTCCCCTAGATCATTTCCAAGGATGCCTAAGCCGCTTGTTCAGGGTCCCATTTCTCTGCTGACTCTGGAGAAGCAGTATCTGCATCCCAGGGCTTTGTGACCATCTCTAACTTCCTGCCCCCCTCATTAAGTATCATATTGTATAGTAGCTTTCAGACCATACAGTATTCATTGGGTTACTCCTATTATTATCAAGTAGCTGGAATTGTGAAGGTCGGAGTAGTTAGATCTTTAGCTTTTATTCTTTATTTTTTTTGTATTACTATCCATGTGTATAAATTATTGATCATGTTGCTGGCTTTTATAAACTCTAAGCAAGGGAGGAGCCCTTCCTCACCCTTTGCAAATGGTAATGAAGCACTGTTTTTAAATAAAAGAGAGAAACACCAGTCTAGCGTGTCCTGAGTGCTTGTTTGCTGGTTCTTTGTGAGTGTGGTTGGTTTTCATGGTCATCCCCCTTTGCGGAAGAATTTCACCATTTTCATTTTTGAGGGAAGCAGGGCTTTTAAAAAACAATAACCGTAAAGCTCAGGCAAGTCAGGCAGAGAATACTATTATGCAGCCGTGCCTCTCACACCACTCTGCCATTGCACTTTAGTCCTGACCTATCCAGGTTATCCACTGGGCAGTGGTGGCAAACGTACCCAGAAAGTCACTTGACTAAAAGTACTGCTACTTTGGGGGGCGGGGGGGGGGGGCACCTAAGTAATAAAAGGTATCCTTCTGGAAAATTACTTGAGTAAAAGTACGAGCATATAGTTGCTTAATTGTACTCAAATATCCTGAAGTAAAAAAATAGCTGTCCTATGATGATCTATGATTAACCATCTGAATTATCATAGGGGATCACACACACAAGAGTGTGTGTGTGTGTGAGAGAGAGGGAGAGAATACTAGAACTGGAAGGGACCTTAAGAGGTCATCCAGTCCCCTGCCCTCATGGTAGGACCAAATTATCTCCAATGATGGAGATTTTACAACCACCATAGGCAATTTATTCCAGTACTTAATCACCGTGACAGAAAATTTTCCCTAATGTCTAACCTAAACCTCTCTTGCTGCAATTTAAGCCCATTGCTCCTTGTCCTATCTTCAGAGGCTAAGGAGAATAATTTATCTTCCTCCTTGTAACACCCTTATAGGTACTGGATAGCTGCTATTGGGTCCCCTCGCATCCTTCTCTTTTCCAAACTAAACAAACCCAATCCTTTTTATCTTTCCTTATAGGTCATATTCTCTAAACCTTTAATCATTTTAGTTCATCTTCTCTGGGCTCTCTCCAATTTCTCCACATCTTTCCTAAAATGTGGTGTCCAGAACTGGACACAGTACTCCAGCTGAGGCCTAATCAGTGCAGAGTAGAGCAGAATAATTATTCTCATCTCTTGATCACAGTACTGCTGTTAATGCAGCCCAGAATCATGTCTGACCTTTTTTTTTTTGGCGTGTGTCATACTGTTGACTCACACTTAGCCTGTGATCCATTATCACCCCTAGATCCTTTTCTGCACTGCTCCATCCTAGGGAAGTCCCTTCCCATTTTGTATGTGTGAAACTGATTGTTCCTCCCTAAGTGGAGTACTTTGCATTTGTCCTTATTGAACAAGTTCCCTCAGAACATTTCTCCAGTTTGCCCAGATCATTTTGAATTCTGGCCATTTCCTCCAAAGCACCTGCAAACCCTCCCACCTTGTTATCAGCTGCAAACCTGATAAAGATACTCCCTGTGCCATTATCTCAATAATTGATGAAGGTATTGAACAGAACTGGTCCCAAAACTGATCCCTGCAGAACCCCATTTGTTCACAGAATCACAGGGCTGGAAGGGACCTCAGGAGGTCATCCAGTCCAGCCCCCTGCTTCAAGCAGGATCAATCCCCACTAAGTCATCCCAGCCAGGACCTTGTCCAGCTGGGACTTAAAAACCTCAAGGGATGGAGAATCCACCACCTATCTGGGCAACGCATTCCAATGCTTCACCACCTGCCTGGTGAAGTAGTTTTTCCTAATATCTAACCTACACCGCTCCGTCTTCAACTTCTGACCATTACTCCTTGTTCTGCCATCTGACACCACTGAGAACAGTTTCTCACCTGCCTTTTTAGAGCTCCCCTTCAGGAAGTTGAAGGCTGCTATTAAATCAGCTCTAAGTCTTCTTTTCTGTAAACTAAACAAGCCCAAATCCTCAGCCTATCCTCATAGGTCTTGTGCTCCAGACACTTCATCATTTTTGTTGCCCTTCGCTGAACCTGCTCCAGCAAATCCACATCCTTTTTATACGGGAGGGGGGCCCAAAACTGGACACAATGTTACAGATGTGGCCTCACCGGTGCCGAATAAAGAGGACTAACTACTTCTCTAGATGTGCTCGAAATGCTCCTCCTAATACACCCTAGTATGCCATTGGCCTTCTTGGCTACAAGGGCACACTGTTATTCCCTTCCAGCCTGTGAACCATTTATAACTACTCTTTGTGAAAAGTTAACCAACCAGTTACACTCCTGTGTGTGTGTGTGTGTGTGTGTATTATATACTATACACACACACTGAACATTTATATTTCAAATCTGGAATTTGAATATAGTCACAGCCTTCATTTATAAAGCTTAAGACTGACCGAATTAAATAGTCAAATTACAGAAATTAACAATTATCACGTGGTGCACTGGGACTAGGGCTGCTTCAGTCCAACTGGAACATTGCCAGCCACAGTGCGCCTGGCACCAGCAAGGACAGGGACTGCTCTGGCCTGGCTGGAGCACCCTGTCCCATACACGCCCAGGCCACTGTGGATGGGGGCTGCTCCGGCCAGGTGGGGGCACTCCCAGGCTGCTGTGGATGGGATGCCTTTAACCAGTTTACAAATTAAATGGGATTTTTCATCCCCAGTCTGGGTGGGAGGTAGGGTGCTGGAGCAGGCTGGGAGTGGGGAGTCTGGAAGGTGCAGGGATGAGCTGGGTGTGGGGCATCTGGCCATTGGGGAGGGTACAGGAGCAGACAGTGGGAAAACTGGGCAGAAGAGAGGTGCAGCAGCTCCCCGCAGCTGGGAGTGAGGGATGTTGGGGAGAGGGATGGGGTGCAGGGCCTGGCCTTGAGGGTGGTGGGGGTGGTGCTTACCTGGTTCCGTGCTCCCTGCCACGCCCATGTACTACCCTCAGCTGCTCTTATAGGTCAAAATCTGTCCAATGCAAGTGGGGGGAAACCCTCCCAGCAACAGTTTCCACCACCGCATTCCCTCAGCCAGGGGGAGGGGGAGCAGCAGTGAGCAGCACCTGCTACTTCTCCCCTGTATGCTGGCTCCAGCCCATGAGGCTCGGGACCCCGCCCCCACCCATGCATAGATACCATTTTTGAATGAAAAGGTGTTGACGAAGCCTTTAAAAACTACATCGTTGGCAGGGCCATCGTGCTTGTTGATTGGTTATTTTCTTAAAAAATAATCACTGCACAATGATTGGATGCTTTGCCCATGCTGCTGTGCTTTAACCGATTAGAATGCTGGCGTGTGCACGTGTCCATGGCATGATGAAAGCAGCACGTAACTAAGCACGTCTGGAAGTGGTTGTGGAGTAACAAGTACAAAATTTTTCTTTTAAAAGCACTTGAGTAAAAGGCAAAGTCTCAAATAAACTGAGTAAAGTTCAAATACTTAAAAACATACATGAGGGGTGTGAGTAGTTCTAATTAGTTACTTTCCACCTCTGCCACAGGGTCCCTCACACTGTCAGCATCTCCCCAGTGCAGGCCTGTCTGCTGTGCTCCTGGCTGTTCATTTCCTGTGTTTTCTTAAAGGCAGAAAACCACCACTCATGCTGGCCCTGGTTTGAGACTTTATTTTGCTTCTAACTTAATCCACCTGAGCCCAGTGATAGAGAGTGAAAGGCTAACATTTCAGCCCATCCTGTCTATAAGGCTATTTGCCTTAAACCTGTGTACTCAGCCTCCCTGCCATTTGGGTTAGCAGGGCCTCAGCACATGACTCAGAGTCAGCAGTTTCCTGTTCTAATCTTGGCTCTGCATAGATTTCCTCTGGGAGATTGGACAAGTAATTTTAAACTCTCCAATCCTCTTTGCCTGTAAAATGAGGATATCTATTATCGCACACAAGTGTTGAGCTTTAGTTCATTCATATTTTATAAAGTGCTTTGAAATACTGAAATGAAAGGCAACATGCAAGTGTATTATTAGCCTTTGAAATAAATGTGTTTTCCAGGCTAATGATCCTAAGAATGAGGGAGAAATAATAAATCATGGAATCATAGTGCTGGCAGAATTACTTTTAATTGTAGAAGCTGATAAGGGGAGCAGAAGGAGAAATTTGTACCCAGCAGCGTTAAGGACAATAAAAAGCAGTATTCTGAAACACATTGGGAACCAAAGAAAGGCTATGTAGAAAGCAAGACATGCTTGATAAGTATTTCTTGTGGGTGTTTGGGGCAAAAGTGAGAAGATACATTCATAGCATCTAAAGATCAAATATCTTCCATTCCAACAGTAACTAAGAAGAGTGTTGAACAAATGCTACCAAAATTAGTCCAGTTTAAAACTGGGGTGGGGGGAAGGGATCTATCTAACATCTATCCAAGTGTTTTAAAATAGCTGGGCAAGGAACATGCTAGACCATTGATATTGGTAAGTCTTGGAACACTGAGGATGTTCCAGAGAACTGGAAGATGAGTTGCCAATATTTAAAAAGGGACGACCCAAGTAAATATCAGCCTGACTTTGATTCCAGGTAAGGTAATGGAACAGATGATAGTGGACTTGATTAATAAAGACATGAGTAAAAATAATTCCTGCCAATCAACAATGGGTTTATGGAAAATAGATTTATTCAAATTAGCTTGATACTTTTTGTTATTTTACAAGTTTGGCTGATGAAGTGTTGGTGTAATATGCGTGGACTTCTGTACACCATGTGACTAGGGAGCCAACTAGTAAAATGTCAGAAACACTAGGAAGATCAGCATAGTCCATGTTAAATAGGTTAACAACTGATACATCTCAAATGGGAACTGATTACTGAGCAAGTGTGTTTCTACTGATGTCCACCTGCAGGGGTGTTTTTGGCCCTATACTATTCAAGAGTTTCACCTGTGACCTGGAAGAACACAAAAAAAATCACAGATGAGGGGGCATCTGCAAAAATGTTGTCAATGGTGGTTTTGTGGTGGGGGTAAATAATGAAGCTGACAGGTCACTAATACAGACTGATCTGGATTGCTTGGTAAACTGGGTGAAAATGAACAATATATGGCCAAGTGTAAGGTGATAAAGAATAAAGAATGTCAGTCATCGTGGGACCTCATCTTGGAAAGTTGTGATCCTGGAAAAGACTTAGGGAGCGATCAAATACTGCAGCCAAAAGGCCATTGTAATCCTAGTAGATGTAAACAGGACTAATCAAGTGTGAGCAGGGAGGTTATATCACCTCAGCATTGGCATTAATGTGATGGTCGGTGAAATACTGTGTCCAGTTCTGGTGCTCACATGTCACTTGAAAAATGAGAGGAGGTTCAGAGAAGACCCACAAAAATGATAAAAGGCTTGGAATCCATGCCTTCTCGGGACAGACTGGAGCTAAATCTGTTTAGGGTATCAAAGAGAAGATTAAGGGGTGAGTTGATCGCAGTTGGTAAATATCTATATGGGGAAGAGACCTTTGGAAAGAGGAGTTGTCAGTTAAAAACAAAAAACACCTGTGGATCAACGTACTGTTTTGTCATGCTAGATTTTTCTCCATTACTGGAAAGTTTGAAGTGAAGCTTGGGCACTTTTCTAAAAGATCTGTTCTAGTTCAATCAGAGCTATTGGACTTGGTGAGGGAATTAATTTAGGGGAGTCCAACGGCCTGCATCAGGGTGGATGTCAAATGGGGTGATGCCCATGATCCCTGTTGGCCTTTCACGTCTATGAGTTGCCTACACTGGAGGTTGTTCTGAGTTCCCTGAGATTTCAGCTCCTTAACAGTAGGTGCTGTGTTTGCTTTTACAGCTCTTTGGTGCTGTTAGTCTGTCATCTAGTGGCTGATCAAGACAACCACACAGGATTATTCCTTTTATATATTAAAAAAAAAAAAAGGCAGTCAAGTAGCACTTTAAAGACTAACAAAATAATTTGTTAGGTGATGAGCTTTGGTGGGACAGACCCACTTCTTCAGACCATAGCCATGAGTCTGTTCTGGTATGGCTATGGTCTGAAGAAGTGGGTCTGTCCCACCAAAGCTCATCACCTAATAAATTATTTTGTTAAAGTGCTACTTGACTGCTTTTCTGTTTTGATAGGATATAGACTAACACGGCTCCCTCTCTGTTAGGATTATTCCTGAGACCGGTGTTGGCTCTGAAACATTTCCATTGGGAACACCCTTTGATTTATTTATTTTACAAAGTGATTCTGTTCTGAGAGCCCTGTTTTTGGAGACAAAGGGCACTGAATTTGAAGCACTGGCCTCAGGGTTACTTCTTCACCCTATTGTGTTTATTTCCCTCTGCTCCTTTCTCTCTAGACTGATGCAGAGAAACTGGTGCATTCTGCTCCATGGTACCACGTGTTCCAGGTTCACGCTCCAGTCCTATCGTCTCAGCCTCTGGCCTCACATTAGCTGTCAACAACATTAGGTTGTGCAGGTCACATTTCAGCAGCAGTGAGGGCCGACGGGGAGAACACAGGCTTTACTGTGCTAAGCACTAGTCAGAAAAAGACAGATTCCAGTCCCAAGAGCTTACAACCCGCACGAGAGGGATGCAGTGCACTTGTAAAGACATCCTGGGAATTCACATCTAAATTAGCAGGTCGGACATACGCGCCGTCCGGCAGCTGGCAGTTGGAAAAGCCAGGGCCTAATCTGAGAAGAGACCTTTTTTTTTTTTTTTTTTTTTTTTTCTAACAATGCACCCATTGCTGCTTTTGCTCTGGTAATAGTGGAGGTGGAAGCATTTTCTTAACCCCCGAAGCACAGTTGCCAGTACCTCAAGGTATCTGCCAGAAGGCCGGAATTGACCTTTTCCTCTGTGAAATCATGCGACAGTTGGTTCCTGCTTTGCAGTGAGCTGATCATCCTTGGAATGGTCTTGAGATTTTGTGCACGCATGGGAGAGAGATGTGCAGTGCCGGCACAGAGAGCAGCTGCCCCAGTTTGTGGGTACTTTGTCTTTTTAAGGACATGCTGAGTGCTGCACTCTAACTTTAGCACAAAGGTATGGATTGACTCGGCTTGTTTTATTCATGGCAGGATATAAATACATCTGTTTTGCATCCGCCTTGTTCTTCCATGTGCAACTGGCAGACTTTGTCCTGACTCTCTCTGGTGATCAACTCCCCATCTTTGCAATCACAAACTGCATTTGCCTGGGTCAGTAGGAAAGGGAAAGCTACAAAGTCACTTTGCTTTTTATGGAAATTGTGGCTCTTCTTCCTAACTCAGCTGAGCAGTCACTGATTTTGTGGCGCGTTTTAAAAACATCTTCACTTAATTTGTATTTATAGCAAATGATATTTTCTGTGAATTCACAGCTCCAGCCTTGCTGATGTACTGCATCCCTTTTAGGGTGACCAGATATCAAGACTGTAAAATCCAGATGAGGGTGAGGGGTATTAGGCAGTGATATGTGAATAAGCTCCAAATATTGTGACTGTGGATATCTGGTCACCCTCTCACCCCTTACCCATTCCACACTATTCCCACTTTCCTCTCTGGCTTGACTGTAAGAATTCTAAATTTTTGAGTGAAAAGCATCAGTGCTTTTTTTAAAAAAAATGCCGCCACACAGTTGTCCGCTGTCTGTATGGAAGGAATTCAGATTCCATAAATACCTCTTGAAAACGAACAAGAACTTTTCACACGTGTGAAGCAATTGACCCTTGTTTCAGGGGCCCAGGATGTACAGAGCACAAAGTCAGGTCTCCTGGCCACATACTCACCAGCTGCAGGGATGGCAGCATTTGCATCGCTCGAGGGAAGGTGGCACTCTTCCACGACTCAGGAGCAACACTGACTGGCTGTGGAATCAGCTGCATACTCAAACACAGGGACAGGCCTTTTGTGAGGTGCGTAGAAAGGAAAGGGGGACAAGTTAGGTAACCCACCCAAAGCTTATAGAATGGTAAATCTGGCACATGAGACTCTGTTTGTGGACTGTATGTATGTCTCAAAGACTGCAACTTCAATTCACCCGTAGAATATTTTAAAAAGGAGCAGGGAGGAAGGGATTTCGAGCTGTCAACCTTGCAAACTCACCACAGGCACCAGTGGCAATGCAGAGTTCTTTGGGGCTGTGATATACTCAATAAATATTGTAGTTTATTATAATTTATCTTTAGAATTCTCTCAACAGTGTGTGAACCGGAGTCAAATCCAACTGGCTCCCCCTAGGGTGGTGGCTCGGCAGAGTGAGCAGCAATAAAAAGATGGGAAAGCTTGATGAAGACCGAAAAAGGACTCGGAGTGGTCTTTCACAACACACACAATCCCTGTTCTGGTCTAGCTATGGTCGGAAGAAGTGGGTCTGTCCCACAAAAGCTCATTACCTAATAAATTATTTTGTTAGTCCTTAAAGTGCTACTGGACTGCTTTTTTGTTTTGACCATCTCTGATGTAATTCCAAGAATTACTGCTGACTCATGTGACTAAGGCTGTGTCTACATTCCAGATTACTGCAGCATAATTTAGGTCGCTCAGAAATGTGAATAAGCCACACCTGAGTGAAGTGAGTTTATGCCACCCTAAGCACCTGCGTAGACAGTCCTATGCCTGTAGGAGAGCTTCCCCCACTGACGTGAGAACCATCTCTCTTGGAGGCAAGAGTTATTAAACAGATGGGAGAGCTCCCCCATTGGCTTAGTCTGTCTTCACCAGAAGCATTACAGAGGCGTAGCTGCACTGGTGAAGGGCCTTCCCCATCAAGTAGTTGTTTCTGGCTGTTACTGGACAGCTATGGGCAATATGAAATTATCCATCACAGTGGTAGAGGCTCTACACCCGCAAGCCCACAATGGGACACAGGTTAATGCTTTAAGCAATTGATACCTCTCCTCTCTCAGTGGATGTGCTGTTCCAAGATGGGCCTCTGTGTGCCTGGCAAATACAAGAGTGCCTTGACAGCAAATACACCCATCCCTCCTTTAACGAGTACTCTACTTACAAGTGCTCACTAAAATGAGGGACACATATACTTACAATTGTTCACTAGGTGAGTGAACTTCCCCAATTATACGAGCCAGCCCCCGGGTCCCTGGCCGGGGCACAGGGTGACCCATGGCTGGAGCTGAGCCAGCTGTGTGTTCCCTGTCCGGGGCGTGGAGAGACCTGCAGCCCCGGGGCTGGCTCAGCTTCAGCCACAGGGTCCCTAGTGATGGTGGGCGGTGGGGAGATCCGCAGCCTCACCCAGCCTGCTCCCAACAATCCCCCTGTGGCAACTCCCCACACAGCCCCAACTGCCCAGTGCCAATATTCCCCCAGCCCACAGCTCCCCACACAACTCCCCCAGCCCGCTCCCAACACCCACCCCATCCCGTTCTGAACCCCCCGACCCCTTGCACCCCGCCAAGGTACCTCTGCTGCAGCCAGGAGGAACAAGCCAGTGCCACCTCCAATTGAGCTGTTTGCAGGTTTTACCCCTCCCCCTGGCTCATGGCCCCAAATTGCCCCTAGCCTTTAACCCTCTTCCAACCCCATGTTCACTTACCTTTCAAAAGCAGCACCACCTGCTGCCACTCCAAGCACTGGGTACCAATCAGAGACTTTTACACCTATTTTAATAGAAATTTAGTATCCCTCTCATGTGTCTTCGCCTACGAACAAAAAGTTAGGAACCAATTGTGCTTGTACCCTGAAAGATGAGTGTACAAGGGTTTCCCCTCCCTGCCACCCCACCAGGCCTCGTCGGGTTAGCCACACCTTTTCAGACCACTTGCTTCTGTGCGTGCTAGCCCTGAACACCCAGATTCATCCTGGCTCTAAGCTCCTCAGAACCTCATAAACACCCTGTGAGACATCTTAGCCTCATTGACCTCAATGACAAAACTCATATTGACTTGAGTGGGGCCAGCATTTCATGTGCTGATCTCCCCCTATCTGGACTTGAGCTTTCACAGCCCCTGTTCCAGGCACAAGAAGGTTATTCAAGGGTCTCCTCCTCCTATATGCCCCAAGATGAGATGTTACCTCATCTCTCCCTTGCCAGTTATGGCTCATAGTTCCACTGACTGTAGGTCTTTGTTCCCATTCACAACATCCATGTTCTGCAGTCCAAGGGCAGGAATGCCCTATCCAGGAACAAATCTTGCGTTTTCTGTATTGCCAAGTGTTTACAGACAGGCACCTTATGATGAAGAATTGTAAGTTTCACCCTATTTCTTTGGAAAGTCAATTCTCCTGAGACTTATGGTTTGGATTTGGCCGATGAATCACAACAGTTATTTTGAAACCTGAGGGATCTGGAACCACCCCTCAAGCCATTATGACAGTCAAGAATTTTATGTACACCAAGCCATCAGAAAAATTCCCCTGTATTTGCCATGAAGCCGCAGATGTGCCTTGTAACCTCACAATACCAATATTGTGAGTGTGCATAATATATCTGTTAGTAAGGATAGGATTTCATCAGCGCTGTTTTGAGTGACAGGCACGGACAGGGCACAGGCAATAAACAAAAATTCATAGAAGCCGTGCTCCGTCCCTGACTATCTTACTCAAATGCTGATAAAATGGAGGATCCAGATCCCTGCCCCAGGGGCACTGAGCAGCAGCTGGGGCCCCTCTGCTGGCAGCTGGGGAGCTCTGAGGAGCCCTTCTTGCCAGCAGGCTGAGCTGGGGCAGGATTCTGGGCTAGGAACTGTGGGGTCCCATCACCACCCACGGCAGCTGGGCTGCTGCCCAAAGATTCCCTGCTACTGGTAGTGGCTGAATTGCTGAAGAATCTGAGACTTCCAAGACACAGCTGGTAGCAGTACCTATTGGGCAATGTACTTCCCCCAGCGCCCTGTTTTTGTCCCAAGTTGATGCTAGAATGCTTTCCTCTGGGTGATTGTGCACATATGCATTCCCCTGTATATGTGCACACCGCCTCTCGCCGAACAACAGTTGCTGTACATGTCTGGTGAGCAACAGGTTTTTGCAGTAGCAGCAGCGGGTTTTCACACGGTGTGACAGGTGGTGGTGTGGGTGTGTACCTCTGGGTGGGGATTCTTCCTGCCTTCCCTGTCATAATCCTTCGGACAAACCTTTCACTTGCTTTCTGTTGCCTTAAATACTCCCCTTTGTTTAAACCAAGCATTTTGTGGCAAGTTCAGTGCAAAATGGTGTTCTACAGCGAGAACAAAGCATTAGAGGCTGAATTTATTATGGCTGGAAGTACACTGCTTTTGCTGGAGCTACACCTATTTCTAACCATTGGCCTGGTGACCACAGCTGCTGAAATTCTAGCAGTGCTATCTATTTGCAGGGTCACACGGAGGGCTGACAGCAAGCGTCCAGCAAGCTCGGCAGTATCAAGTAGGCACCTGCTCCATTTGTCCAAGTTGGTGATCAGGTGTGATATCCTGATACCAATATAAAGTCTGACACAGCATGAAGGGAGCATATTATGTTTCATTGCTGGGCAGGGAAAAGAAGTTTCCCTTTAGGGGGAATGAGGTACCATTTAGTAGCAGTGTTTGGCCCCCTTTACTTTCTCCCTCCACTGAAAACCTTTACAGGCATGTCAGTAATGTAGTTAAGGAAGATAGAGAAGGGAATGAACGGAGGCTAGGATTTTAAGTTAAGACCAGGTAGAGCTGCCCCCAGGCAGACTCAAACCTGGAACCTCGGTGCAGGTGCCTCTACAGTGTGAGCTAAAGGCCAGCTGGGTCTCAGCTTAGGCTGTAGAGGACACATTGTTTCTCTGTGAAGGGGTCTAGGTGCCACTAAATGGGACAGTTAACCACACATCGGTGTGTGGGTTACACAGGCATAAGTCTGTACCAGATTGAAGCCTTGGGGCATAAAGCAAACAGGACAAATGGTCACTCTCCAACTATACATAGGGCCTCAAAGGAAAGGGTCAGGACCTGTCACATTCTCAAGCCAGAAAATTTTCCTTACAAAGCATTCAAGTTTCCATGTCCTCACTCCTGACAGTAGACTTGGTGTCCAAATTACGTGCTATTTCAGACGTAGATAGTGCAGTGCTCATTGTGCTGGTTTTGAACTACATTGCGAGGGAGCCAGCCCTCTGTTTTTTGCCTGTTTTATTACAAATTTGTCAAAAGTCATGGAAGTCCCAGTAAGTGGCAAAAGAGAAGGGGAGCAATACTTCTGCTGAGAAATAAAAGGAGGAGAATCACCTCTATATAATTACTACTTGGCTCTCAGCCTTAGTGCCTTGGCTACTCTGATTCGGTCAACAGCATGGAGCTTACGTTGAATTTAGATGAGTTAGGTTGAATTTGTAAGGAATAAGTCCACACTGCAGGGTCCACTTCTTCGACTTTAAGGACTCCTATGGTCAACTTTTGTGTACGGTTGCTTTTCCCTACCTTGCATGCTCGACTTTAGGGTAGTGCAGACAGAATATTGCGAAATTTGACATTCTTGGCCTCCTGGAGATGTCCCACAGAGCCCCAAAGGGACCACTTTGGCCACCGCTTTCTGCTCTGCTGCTCTCCAGGTGTGCAGGAAGCAGCCTGAGGAATTCAAATTTCATTTTCTGTTTGGCCAGCATGGAGAGTGAAGCAGGCAGAACACCTCAGCAATACGTCGGGTTCTGAATTCACTCACAGGTTCGCAGTCGAGCTCCAGCATGGAGTGTGCAGGAAATCCAAGAACTCATTGCTGTGTGGCGGGAGGATGAATCTGTGCTGGGAAACCTATGAAGCAGCAAAAGAAATGCAGATGTACATGCGAAGATCTCACAGGGCATGGAGGGAAAAGGATACTCCAGGGATGCCCAGCAGTGCGGTGTGAAAATAAAGGAGCTCAGGTGGGCATGCCAGAAATAAAAGGAAGCAAACGGGTGTTCTGGGCCATCACTGCAAACTTGCCACTTCTACGAGCAGCTGCATGGGATTTGAGGGAGCGACCCGACTAATATCCTGAAACAGCCTGTGGGTGCCTCCCAAGCGATTCCTCAGGCAGCTTCTGGCATCATTGAGGAGATGGTGCATGAGGAAGAAGATGATGCCAACAACGGTCAGCACATGAATGGAGCAGCTGATCTCGCCGACAGCCAGGAACTTCTTGTAATGCTGGATCTCATTGCCGGCTCACAGGATGTTGTGCAGCTGGACGCTGATGGCGGGGAGGGAACTCCTGTGAGGTCTCATTTTTAATCATGCTACAAGTGGCTAAGGCAATGGGTGTGATCTGTGGCAGCTGCTGTACCTAGATAGCCTGGGACCCCAGAACAACTTGTTAATGTGTGATTGAGAACCAACCCTCCTTGCACATCTCCATAAAGATGTCAGAGAGGTACTCGTTAATTCTTCTCAAGGTTTTTGGGAGGCCTGCCTTATTCTGAGCCACTTGATCTGACACCTTTCCATGCCAAGCTATCATTAAGTAATCTTGTGTCATGGCACCCCAGAGCAGTGCAGCATAAGGACTGGCCTTGTGCCCACATTCGGTCAGCATCTGTTCCTTACCAATGTTTGTTAGTCTAAGATGACGAATATTGCTCTTTGCAACCTAGAGAAAGCAGGGGAAGGATCCTTAAGCTACTATATGGTAGCACAAGCTGCTCCACCATGCCTGGACCACCCCCTCCTTTCCCCAGGCTGCTCAGAGAAGGAAAACTTTCACTGGCCCAGCGCAGCTGCAGCAACTGCTTTTGCAATCACAGGCTTGAAAGCACGACCCCAGCCTGTGCCTTACCACGGGAGGAACCACACCAAGTCAAGCAGGTCCCTTAAGGTCTCTGTTTAGTACCTGCTGCCCAGAGAACACTTAAAAGCCAAAATCTGTCCTTGCATGGAATACATCTCCATTGTCTTTCACAGAGGTTCATTCATGAGATTCCTTTGTGTGTTGTTAAACAGTAAATGCATCTCCTTAATTTCTGGTCTTCACTTATGTTTGGTTGCAACGTGCTCACCAGGGGGCTCTTTGACCACTGCTCCTCCTCCACCTTCCATCCCAGCTGTTTAAACTGGCACAGATCCTCAGGAGAAAATGGACACAGGAAGATATGTTCACATAGCTCATGCAAGCCACCCACTTGGAGACGGCGCAGTCAAGAGCGTGGAGGAGAACCATGCTGGAGGAGAGGAGGGCTGATTAGGAGGAAAGGAGAGCAGACTCTGAGGCAAGGAGAGAGCACAGGGAGCGTGAATTGGAGATCCAGAAGGAGACATTACGGATGATGAGGCAGCAAACAGAGCTCCTGCAGTGCCTGGTACAGGAGCATAGAGACCCATTGCAGCCCTTCTCACCAGGCTCCCTAACCTCCTCCCCTTGGCACCCCAGAATGTGGCTGAGGTGGGGAGTCAATGGCACAATACTTATCACAACAGTTTGGAGATGGACGTATTCTATGCTAGCCTTGCAATGGCAGCTGCATGGATATGAAAAAGGGTGAGAAAATGTGTTTTGGCATTGCTTTCTGAAGGGAGGAAGAGGAGAGAAATGCAGAATGGGAGGCCAACGACCCACCCACAACCACCTGCTGCACATTTTTGTCCCATCAAATACTAGGACACACATCTACACTGCAACAGGGCAGCAGGAACTGTGGGATAGATACCTACAGTGCATTGCTGACAAAGTCAAAGCTGGCAACCCTAATGGGGACATAAGCCATTGACTTTGTGCCACTGTGGACATGCACCCTCAACTTTGTAAAATCAGGTGGTAGAAAACTGACCTTATGAAATTCGACCTAGTTTTGTAGTGTAGATATATCCAAAAAGTGACTGCCATGTATCAGAAACCTTGTCAACCAGGAGCAGAGAGAGGCCTGTCATGAGCTACAGCTTGGATTATAGGACTGGGAAAAAATCCATTACTACCTATTACAGTCAATGCCCCAGTTCAGCGCTAATGAATGCAAGTCAAAATACAGCTCTCTAAATCCACATTTACAGGACCAAATTCTGCTCTCACCTACCTCAGATTCAGAATAATTCCAGCAATTTCAGAGGTGATATGTAGGCTCCATATCTTGCAGATGAGAGTGAAATCTGGCCCATCAACTTCAAAGTGCAACACCTTTCCACCCTGTCAAAATGCTTTATCTAACTACGAGAAGAGACTCCACATTTTGTGAAATTAGACACTGGCAAAAGTTTTCAAACTAGGGAGCCTAAAATTAATTCTAGAAATCCATACTTAGGCACCTGATTAGAAGTGGCCTGATACTCAGAGGTAACAGAACATCCAAATTTCCACTGAAGCTTGTGAGAGAGAAACAATTTTGGACTGAGAAACCCACATTTACAGTATTTCTGAACCTCAAGTTTTGCTTCCTCTGCCTCTTGACATTTCTTCACTGAAACCCTGACTAAATGAGAAGGGACTTTTTTTTCCCATTCTCCTGTCACATCTTCTGAGCTATCTACTGGCATTTACAAAACACCCTCACAATATCTGAACACTCTATGCATGCTATAAACAGTGAAAACTACCTGAGACAGGGGCGAGAGATTGTGGAGGAATTAGTATTCTGTCCTACTCTGGGTATAATCAGACTCTGAAATTGATCACATTCTACTTCGTTGCTCTAACCCAGGGGTGTCCAAGACATTGGCCGCTCATTACATGTGGCAAGTAGGACACCATGTGGTGGCAAATATAGGTCTTGAGCCACATGCGGCTCTTGGAGCTTTTAAATGCGGCTCCTCCAAGAGCCGCATGTGGGTAGTGCCGTCAGCCTGCTCCGCACACGTGTCCCACCGCTTGGTGGGAGAAGCGCGTGGCAGCCCTGGCGGTAGCTCCAGCAGTGGTTCTGGTGAGTCTCCAGTATTGAATTAGAATGTGGGGGGAGGTGCATGGCTCTAGGGGAGGGGGAGACATTTATTTAGAGGGGATCTGGAGGTGCCTGGCTCTGCGGGGAGAGGAATGTGGCGAATATGGAAAGACGACAGCCACAAGTGTGGTGATCTTTTAATTCCTATTGGACAGCACTGCTCTAATTTCCTCTTTGGCTTTAGTTACCTGGGGAGTGATATGGACAAGAGATGAGTCCCTCTTGCAGATAAGGCCAGTTTCTCTGTCTTCTGGAACTCAGTGCATGTCCATCTGAGGAAAGTAACATTCTCAAAGAATTATTTAAGTGTGTGTAAGACACTAATCAGAGCAGACAGTAATGGACACAGAGGCAGAATTATAAAAATGTAGAAAGAGCACTTTTTACTGATTGTTAATCTAAGATTATAACAACATTTTTGGATGCAGATAAAACCAAAGGACACACAAAGGGCTGTATATCAAGAGGCAACCTATTTACCAGAAAAAAGAATATATAGATAATGACAATCACATTAAGAGTAAAAGTAAATTGAACACTTTTTCCAGTCAGATTCCCAGATCAACCTTTTCTTCCAAGAAAGAATAGTTAAAAAAAAAAAAAGAGTATTTCCTAAAACTCATACCTACATTAATCATCATTAGCAACTTGTATACCTATAGGATTTATAATAATTTTAAATCCTACAGGATAACCCTGTATATTAAAAGAGAAATATTAGTTCTTTTGGATGCAGCTGCCACTCTGAACCCTTTTAAATTGGAGTGTCTGGTCTTTTTGCTCTTCCTGTGTAGCTTCATCACTTTTCTTAAAAATCAGAAAACTAATTTTTAACCATAAGTAGCCTCTTGTCCTTGCATAGAAGAGTTTCCTTTTGTTTGTCTTCATTCACTGATGAGCAGACTGTCCATACCCCTGCTGTAATGTATCTGTGAGCTGCATGCCTGCTCAGAGTGAGGCATGTGGCATTATTTGGAAAGAGTCATGGATGTTACTTGGAAGCAGTATTAGAAAAAAAAAAGGAGGGGAGGTTGCGGGGGGGACAAGTATCTTGATCTCCAACCCATCAGAGTGTCCAGGTTTGTCCCAGAAGATAGCGATACTTAGGTCCACTAGCAATGAGCTTAGTTGGCTGGACTTTCTCCATATTTTAAGAGATAGTGAATCAACTGCAATCAGACATTGACTTCTAAAAGCTAAAGTCACATACAATTCATGAAGATTAGATTTTACAGACTTAAACAGGCTCCTCGAGCTATTTCAGATTACATTATTTCATTTTTGTTTTCACAATTGCTTTGCGACTAACCTCCAAGGCTTTGCATTCTCTATTAGTGATAAATATTTTAAAGAGACAAGGTGGATGAGGCAATATCTTATATCGGACCAACTGCTGCTTCACCATAAAAGCTGTTGCCATACCCACCTTGTCTTTCTAATATCCTGGGACCAACACAGCTCAACACTGCACACCACAATTGGCTTAGATACAGTCAAGCCAGTATTTTGTAGACTTGAAATTAAAACTTTCCAAAGGCCAGTAGGTTAAGCGGGGAAAGCGATCATTAGTTCCACACGTGTTTTCTCAAACCTTCATTGAAAGCAGCAAAAAAGATGTAAACAATATAATAAGTAGATCTTAAGGGATCCTAGTGCATCAGCATAGAAAATGCTAGCCAGTCATCAGACACACCTTGACCTCTTATGCTTTAAAAACCAAGGGCACGGAACTCCACTAGGTTGAAATATTTTTGTTTTTGAGACTAGGGCACAGAATGGAAAGGGATGGGGTTTCATAAACTAATCCATTGTGGCAAAATCAATCTGCTTTTCAAAAAGAGCATGTTGAATATGGGGTATAGGGCTCTGTCCATCCTGGGTACTCCTTCGCAAAGCTTAATGGGAAAGCCTGGTTAAATACTATGTTTTATATTTGCTGTACTTCTGTTGCATTGTGATATTTTACCGGCTGGACAAACCAACTTGAACAATTTCTCCAGCCCCAGCCCTTTTCTGTTGAAAGTGGTAATTTCTGGAGGAGAGGGAGAATAAAGGGAGGTGGGGGGGAAGGGAGCCATTTTTATTAGAGTAATTGGCCCCATGAAATGAGGAGTAGAAATTTGTCCCACCTTACCAGGCAGAATATGATACCTAAATGCCACAGACAGGATGACATTAGAAATGTGATTGGTAGAAAGTTCATCCCTTATTTTATGAAAGAATCTATTAGTTGCATGAAGAGTGATGGTACATGAAGGAAATGTAACACCTAGTTTAGGCCCAAATGAATGGAGCATAAGCATGCAGGGATTCTGTAGCCAGTGTTCTCATTCTATGACTTCTCCAAACTTTTTCAGCACTTATTCACATAAGTACCCTTATCAATGGGGATTCTGACATAGATGCTTCTCAACATCAGTCAGAGCTACAGAACTAAAGAAAAAAAACATTTTTTTTTGCATATTTTGAAACCAAAAGTGGAACTGAATCTGCTCAAAATCAAAACCCACAACCTCATCTTGGCTACAAACTCTTAGTGGCAGGGATTGTCTTTTATTAGGTGTTCATACAGGGCTTAGCATAGTCTGGCCTCTACCTGCCAGCAATTCTACTATGAGAATAAACAGAAGAGGATATTTGTGTGTATGTTTCTTTATGGTGTACTGAAATTTTGTTAAAATAGTAGGTGGTGACTTTAAATTTCAGGGATGTATTCCCAGTCCTGCTTGCAATGTAAGGGACTCTGTAGGAAAGCATGTGATCAGTCTGCAGCCAGACAGTCTAGACTGTAAAGTATGATAGGTGAGTTGTGCCCCTGTTCTAGTGACAGGTATCAGAGAGGTAACCGTGTTAGTCTGTATCTTCAAAAACAACAAGAAGTCCTGTGGCACCGTATCGACTAACAGATATTTTGGAGCATAAGCTTTCGTGAGCAAAGACCCGCTTCTTATAGGGAGCAGCTTGCACTGTGTTCTTTTGTTTTGCATTTTTGAGTGTTAGTGTGTGGATATGGGTTACTTGAAGGATAGTCTGGATATGTCTCATTTAATCATTTCCCTGCCATTGTGGGAACCTTGAGCACCAGCGCACCTCAGTCCCTCCTGTTCACTGCCTGGCTAGTCTCCGGTGAACTGTAATATTTTTGTCCCATTTCAGTTGTTTTGGTTTAGAGTGCAGGTGCTTGGTGAAGTCGGTGGCCTGTGCTTTACACAAACCCCTTTGTTTAAACTGATTTTTACGAAAAGTTTCCCATGCTTTACAAGTACTCAATTTTTTCTGCATTTTCACCCTACTTTTGTATCATTCAAATTATATTATATATATTTAAAAAAAACCCTGGTTTTATTAGGAAAATATAATACATTGCCTGAGATCTAGGTATTACGAGAATACATTGGTCTGGGGCTATGTCTACACTAGCACCACCCCCCTTTTAAAGGGGGATGCTAATGAGATGCTGCATATTCATTACAGCATCTCATTAACATATCCCAAAGTGGCCCATTAGCATTCCCCCTTTCAAAAGGGGGGTGCTAGTGTAGACAAAGCCTGGGTCTATATGCAAAGAGGCCCGTTGAAGTCAGGCTACGTATTAGTCTACAAGCTATGCACAACCACCACCCAGGCAGGCACAGACACTTGGAAGTGCGTGAACCATCTTAACACACTGGTGAAACTCACACCCACCATGCACACAGTTCAAACTGTTAACAGATAATGGTTTAAACATCTGACACTAAAATGGAAAGAAAAATGAGAGCTATGTCAGAATATGTTTCAGAACACAAGTAACTGAAAGTTTTAAAAAAAAAACACACACACACACACACAACAACTACCCATAAACAGGAGAAAAAGATGAAGGTAGGTGTATGAATTACAAATGGTGTGGCCCAATCATTAAATGTAAATATTTGTCAGCTAAGAGTTCTAAGTCTCAACCATAAACTCTGTATTCAAAGGAAGTTTTATTCGAGAATTAGATACATATTGTTTTTCTTAAACTCAGAGGTGACGTTGTGGTTTGAGCTTTCAGTTCTGAAGGAAACCGCGCTGCTGAATGGGATTCACAGCATGACTCTACCGAATAGCACTCCTATCTTTTTGTCCACCAAAATAAACCCCAATATTTATCCAGTAAAATTACAAGCAGATTTTTACCTGGTTTTGTTGCTGCAGTAACAAACACTAATTCCCAGGGGTTTGATTTTTGGGGGGGTGGGCAGGAGGGGGTGTCACAAAATAAAACAAGAATATGAAGGGTTCTGGATATACAGAAGGTCAGACAGGATGGTCTAGGGGTGCCTTCTGGCCAGGGGATCCAACAGACATGATGGGCCCCTGGGCAAGGTAGAGGGCAGCAGTGGGCCTGCTTCTGGCCTTAAATGCAATGCTTCTGAGACTATGCCTACATGTAAACCATTCCTGAAGCACAGCTGCACAGTTTCTACAGCTGTAGACACTGCAGAGACTGAGGTTCTCCCTTTATGAAGTTAATACACCTCCCCAAGAGGCAGCAGCTAAGTCAATGGAACTGTTCTTTCATCAGCTTAACATTGGCTCCACTGTGGGTTATGGTGGCTTAATTCTGTCTCTCAGGGCCATGGATTTTTCCAATTATGCCAATGTACCTTTTTAGTGTAAATATTCTCTCTGTAAAATTGCATTATGTTGCAACCTTCCAGCAAGAGCATTTATGTTTTTTAAAAAGCCTAACTTCCCTGTGTGCATGACATTAACAATATATTTACACACAAAAGTTTGCCATGTCCAAATACTCCACAAACAAGGTGTGCAGCAATCTGATTGCCTCAAGTTTCATTTTCAGATTCTCAGCTATTTTTCTTATTTCAGCTTCAGCCTCTCCCTCACCGCTCTCAGTTAAATGCATGAAATCCTCCTTAATTACGTAGGCTTTGCATATGAGGGCTGATGTTGCTATTCCAGCATTTATTGCTTGGGTGACTTTGGATGCAGCAGGTGAGGTTTCAGTGAAATCACTTTTCATCTCCTTAGACTGTCTATTTGTTTTAGTGATGCTGCTTCCTTCTGTAGAGGGGTTCGCTTTTTGAGTCGATTCCCTTAACTTTCTAATATTGCTACATAATCCATAGGCTGAACCACCAACAGAAATTAAATCATCTTGATTGAACACGGCCTCAGTCTGACAATGTTCTAACTCACAGTCGTCTTCATTGGACGTTTTCAGATACTTCAGACTGTTTTCATATTTCTGTTGCAGCTCGCCAATTTTATTCTTTACCTTGACGTTATTACACCCTTTGTACAGAACTCTGCAAATATTTGCAACATCAGCTACTATCTCCACACCACGACTGAGACGGCTATGACGATTTACTAGATTACATATGCCTGAAGCAAGACTCACAGTGTTTGCTGCAATACTTATTTTGTTGCAATTCTTATGGACCTCGTTGTTGTTTACCATTTCCTCAAGGCATTTTATACAGCTCTCCAGTTCCTTTCTTTGCTCAGGAAACTGCTTCAGAAAGTCGATGATAGTTTCTTTATTCCTGTTGGGTGGCAAAGTTATATTTTTATATTTGGTGCCACAGGGTCAGTTAACACTTGAGAACTGCTAAAAAGGTAAAGGCATGGCTGGAACAATCAATTATGAAAATACAGAAGGGTTGAATGCTGGCTACCTATGAACAGTAAGTGCTCCAATGAAAATCTGCTCTATTCAGGTTCTTCTGCCACAACCCTCACCTTCTATGAATATGATGATGTTGGAATGAGAGATGATAAACTGCAGACATAGCTATAGCTGTAGCTAATGCTGTAGCTATTCAGGGTGGGGTGGGGTGGGGTGGCAGGTTGCAATTTTATGAAGCTTCTGCTCCAGGGAGGTATGCTGGAACGATTTGTTTAGTGGGGGTGCTGAGAGCCAATGAACCCTCTGCCTCCTGGCAAGTCCCTCTAAAACTGACCTCAGCCACAGCGCTTACAGGTGAGTCAGTGATGGTCAGGTGATTGGCATGCAATGACTGCAGCCGAACACACTTATTTCAGCGTTACCTTGCCCCTTAGCTGTATTCCCCTGTAGTAAGCTCTTTGGGACACGGACTAACTGCCTACTTATATGTGTGTAAGAAGTAAAAACAGAGCAGGAGCTGTGTTACTCTGCCTTCTATCAAAACAAAAAGTCACCCACGTAGCACTTTAAAGAGTAACAATAATTAGGGAATGAGCTTTCTTGGGACAGACCCACTTCTTCAGACCCTAACCATACCAGCATAGACTCACTATATAAAGCATAGAGGTCCAAAAACTATCATCAAGGTTGTCAAATCAGATAGAAGAGCAGAGAGAGAAGAGTGTGGGTGGGGAAGTAAGTGTTAGGTCAAACATCAAAGTATGTGAAAGACTCGTTAGCATAGGTCAGGTAATTGCCATCCCTGTTCAAACCACATGTTAATGCATCGAATTTGAATATGAATATTAGCTCTGAGCATTCTCACTGTAGGCGGTTGTTAAAGTCTCTTTTCTCCATAACACAAACTCGCAGGTCTTTAACACAATGGCTCACTTCATCAAAGTGCTGGCTGACAGGTTTGTGTGCTTGGAGATTTTTGATGTCTGCTGTATGTCCATCCATCCTTTGGCAAAGAGTGTTTGCAGTTTGCCTCATATACAAAGAGCGTGGGCATTGCTGTCACATGACGGCATATATGATGTTAATAGAAGAACAAGAGAACGTGCCTGTGATTCTGTAATTAACAGGGTTAGGTGCAGTGACAGTCTCTCCAAAGTAGATATGGGGACAAAGTTGGCAATGGGTCTTATTGCAAAGAAAAGTTCCGGGATTAGTATTATTTTGGTATAGCCTGTGCTTGCTAGTGAGAATCCTCATAAGATTGGGAGGTTGTCTATAGGAAAGAACAGGCCTGTCACCTAGGGCCTTCTGGGTTGTGGCATCTTGATTTAGGATAGGCTATAGGTCTTTAATGATGCGTTGCAATGGTTTGGGTTGGGGGCTGTGGATAATGACTAGTGGTGTTCTGTTATTGGCTTTTTTGGGCCTATCTTGGAGTAGTTGGTTTCTGCGTATTCATCTGGCCTGTGTATTTTTTTTTAAACTTTTCCCGGTGGGTAATTAAGGTTTATGAATGCTTGTAGTTTTTGGTCTTTGTCAATAGTATCAGAGCACATGCGATTGTACTTCAGGGCTTGACTGTAAACAATGGATCGCATGATGTGTGCAGGATGGAAGCTAGAAGCATGTAGGTAAGTATAGCTGTCAGTGGGCCATCAGTGATGTGTATTGTAGTGTCCAGGAAGCATCTCTGTTGTGTGGAGTGGTCAAGGCTATAGTTAATGGTGGGTTGCAGATTGTTAAAGTCTCTGTAGAATTCTTCTAGTCTCTTTACCATGGGTCCAAATTATAAAGACGTCACTGACATATCAAAAGTAAAGGAGGGGTAATAGGGGGACAAGAGCTGAGGCATCATTGTTCCAAGTCAGCCAAAAATATTAGCATATTGTGGGGTCATGGGGGTGCCCATATCAGTGCCACTAATCTGGAAGAATAAGTTGTCCCCAAATCAGAAATCATTGTGGATGAGAAAAAAATTACATTGGTTGGAACAGGAGGCAGCCAGACAACTCTCCAACTCCACATTTTATAGACATTTCTCCTCTGATCCAGCTTTTGAAAGTCAAAAGAACTACACCATCTACTTACGGAACTACCTGCTTCTACTTGGGACCTTATCCACTCAGACACACCATCCGAGCCCTGACCTGGATTGTTCTATTTACTCCCTAAAATTCACAAACCTGGAAACCCCAGACACCCTATTATTTTGGGTATTGGCATCCTTACTACCGGACTGTCCAGCTGTGTAGACTCCCTCCTCAAACCCTACACCACCAGCACTCATAGCTATCTCCGAGATACCACTGACTTCTTGAGGAAATTACAAAACATCAGAAATCTTCCTGACAATTCCATCCTTGCCACCATGGACGTAGAGGCTCCCTACACTAATATTCCACATGAAGATGGACCACTAGCGATCAGAAATACCATCCCTGATGTTACCACATCTAATCTGGTATCTGACCTATGTAACTTTGTTCTCACCCACAATTCTCTCTGATTTGGGGACAATTTATACCTCCAGATTAGTGGCACTGCTATGGGCACCCACATGGCCCCACAATATGACTGATTTGGAACAACGATTCCTCAGCTGTCATCTCCTATTACCTCTTCTTCACTTACAATACGTCAATGACATCTTTATCATTTGGACCCACGGTAAAGAGACTCTAGAAGAATTCCATAGAGACTTTAGTAATCTGTACCCCACCATCAACTTTAGCCTTGACCACTCCACATGAGATACACATTTCCTGGACACTACAGTACAAAATCACTGACGGCCAGAGCAATACTACTGCCTACAGGAAACTCACTGACTGCTACACTTACCTTCATGCTTCTAGCTTCCATCCTGCACACACCACATGATCCATTGTTCACAGTCAAGCCCTGAGATACAATTGCATGTGCTCTGATCCTACTGACAGAGACCAAAAACTACAAGATCTCTACTACACATTCATAAACCTTAATTACCCACCATGAGAAGTAAAAAAACAAATCGACAGGGCCAGATGAATATGCAGAAACCAACTACTCCAAGATAGGCTCAAAAAAGCCAATAGCAGAATACCACTTGTTATTACCTACAAACCCCAACTCAAACCACTGCAACACATCATTAAAGACCTACAACCTATCCTAAATCATGACACCACTGCAGAAGGCCCTAGGTGACAGGCCTGTTCTTTCCTATAGACAACATACTTTGATGTTTGACCTAACACTTACTTCCCCACCCCACATCCGGCTGCCTCTGTTTTCCTATCTGATTTGCCAACCTTGATAACAAATTTTCTGGTTTGTCAACCTTGATGATAATTTTTGGACCTTTGTGCTTTCTATTTTGAGTCCGTTCTGGTATGGCTATGATCCGAAGAAGTGGGTCTGTCCCATGAAAGCTCATCACCTCATAAGTTATTTTCCTAGTCTTTAAAGTGCTACATAACTGATTTTTTGTTTTGATGTGTAAGAAGGACATGAAGGAATGCTGGCATTCCAGCTTGCTGGGATAGGAAAGAAACCCCGGGCCTGTGTGTATAAACACAATTTGTTCCCTGCTAGATCAGTGGTTCTCAAACTTTTCGGCATCATGCTCCCTTTTTGATTTTTGAGAAACCCCCACATGCCCCCATCTCCTCTTTACCATCATCCAACCCCCCTTTAACAAAAAATTCTATTTGTAATTTGAAATAAACACAAAAGCTTGATATAAAAATGTTATTTAAAATTAAAAACAAACACAAATAATTTTTCTTGGCCCCTTATGGTTGCCTGGTTCAGCCCCAGCTGGCCAGCTACCTGAGCCCCATGCCAGTCATTAGAGCTGCCCACGCCAGCTGCCCACCCACCTGAGACCTGCACTGCCAGAGCTGCCCACCCAAGCCCTATGCCTCCAAGGCCAGCCACCCCCTTGCCTGCCAGCTGCCGGGGCCAGCCATCTACCTGCCTACGGGCTGCCTGAGCCCCACGCTGCCAGGACCAGATGTCCACCCACTGGCCACCCACCCCAGCTACAGGCCAGCTGCCTGAGAGGCCCGCCCAAGCCCCATATTGCCAGGACCAGTTGCCCACCTGCCATCCCAAGCTGCTCAAGCCCCATGCTGCTAGGGCCAGCCACCCAAGCCCTGCTCTGCCAGGGCCAGTCGCTTGAGCGCCACACATCCCACAAGCTGGCTGGCCACCTGAGCCCCGCAAGCCGCCCACCTGAGCCCCTTTCCTACCCTCCTACAAAGCCAGGTACCCCCAGCCTCCCATCTAACCCCATCCTCCTCCTGCTCCCCACCAACCCACACTCACTCTCATTTGCAGAAGGCAGCCAGCTCCATGTGAGTCTTTGCCAGCTGCCTGCTTTTTATAGCGGCTGCGCTGGGTCACACACGTAAAATGGCAGGGGCTGAGAGCTGGAAGCAAAGGCTGGATCTTTCTTCAAGTGGGAGGATGATGGCGGGGGGCTGAGTCACTTCACGTCCTCCCCCCGGAATTTCTTCACACCCCCCCGGCATGCCCCCCAGTTTGGGAAACCATGTGCTAGATATTCAACTGATGCAGCGGTGTTTCACCTATTATAATAATTGCAGAACCTCAAACTATGTTAATGCTAAACACAGGCATTGTGAAATGTGACCACCAATGCTTGCACTCACTGCGGCAATACAGAAACCACAAACACATTTTTTCCCAAAGGAAAGAGAGACGCTCAGTTTAAGCAACCGTGGAACAACAAGGGACCCTTGCCAGAAATCTGCAAAATGGAAGGAGGAGGGTCAGACTCTGCCCTCCAGGCCTGAGAGGTTCAGCCAGTTTCTCCCCACTGTTCAACGACACAGCTAAAAACAGGTTCCATGAGGAATCTTCTTTTACTCCCATGGATGCTGGGCACTTCTTGTGGCTGGCCTGTGCTTTGGGCCAGGAGCTGAAATCACTGAGCTTTACCCACAGCCAAATCCACCATAAGCTAGTGGAAGTAATGAGCAGTTGTCCAGTGGGAGCAGCGCAAAAGCAGTGGTACAAATGAACAGCCAGCACATGGTGGCAGTGGAGAGCAGGTGAATGACCTGCTCGGGATGGGAGGCGAGTGCTGCAGAGGCAACTCTGAACTCTGGGTCTGCCCTGACCAAGGGAAACAACTGTGAGAGGGATACAGAGAAATGGTGGGCATGTGAAGGGGAGGGACATTTGGGTTGCCCGGCTTCAGAACCTAACCGAAAGGGGACATGGCCCAACCTACTTGGAATCAGACTTTTACTCATGGTTTGTTTGTGAACTCTGTTTGTGGTGTCTTCCCAAATTAATTTCAAGCTACTTTCCTCCTTTTTAATTAAAAAAGAAGTTTTGTTTTGTTTTTCCCTACACTCAGACACTGCTTGCGAGCGGGGAAGTACTGTCCCTCAGAGGCACACAAAGGAGTGCAGGAATTTCTTAGGTTACTAGGGAGGAGCTCAAGCCAGGCCTGTGCTGGATGGAGAGGAAACCCCAAGAAACTGAACCTGGTGCTGGCTGCATCTGGCAGAAGGGTTACATGTGTGCCCTATATTTAGTGTGCTGGAAAGCCCCAACCTGGCCTGTTCTGGCTAGACCACGGTTTCCCCAAACTAGGGGGCATTGCCCACCTGGGGACAGCATCATTCCCTTCACCTGAAGAAAGATCTGGCCTTTGCTTCTGGCTCTTGGGCCCTGCCACTTTACATGGGTGACCTGGTGCAGCTGCTATAAAAAACAGGGAGCCAGCAAAGACCCATGTGGAGCTGGCTGCCTTCTGCAAATGAGAGTGAGTGTGGGCTGCAGGGTAGGAGGAGGAGGAGGAGGATGGGGTTAGATGGGGTCTGGGAATGCCTGGCTTTGTGGGAGGGCAGGGGAGAAGCTCGGGTGGGCAGCTCACAGACCTCATCATAGGGCTCAGATGGTCACCCAGTTTGTGGGACTTGTGGGGCTCAGGTGGCTGGCCCCAGCGACACGGGGCTTGGGATGGCGAGTGGGTGGCTAGCCCTGGCAGCGTGGGGCTTGGGCAGGCGGCTGGTTCCAGCAGCATGGGGCTCAGGCAGCTGGCTGGCCGGCCCTGGCAGTGCAGGGCTTGGGCAGGCAGTTCTGGCAGCACAGGTGGAGGCTGGCATGGGGCTCAGGAACACCAGGCAACTACAAGGGGCCAAGAAAAATTTATGCTTATTTTTAATTTTAAATAACATTTTTATATCAAGCTTTTGTGTTTATTTTAAATTATGAATTGAATTTGTTAAAGGGGGGTTGGATGATGGTAAAGAAGTGGTGTCGGAGGCGTTAGGGTTTCTCAAAAGTCTAAAGTGGGGGGCATGATGCCAAAAAGTTTGGGAACCCCTGGTCTAGATGCTACAACAATAGTAATGATTGCAGATCTGGTGGCAAAGCTCCAGCCATGCCCTGTGGGTCCTGCGCTTCTGGGTGGTTATTGTAAACCTCAGAGGCTGGCTGTGACCCTCCACACTGCCTCTCTTCTTTTTCTGGGGGCCAGAATCACAGCTTACTGAGCCATCCTCACCATTGGCACACTCAAAGGATTAGGGTGAAACCCCTCTATAATCCTGGCCTCCACTTTCTGGGAGCAGATCTTATGTGGTATGGGGAAGGTTGGAGGGAAGCCCAAGCCCACTCACAACTGAGGGTTTCTAGTCCAGGGACCTAGTTTGGCAACTGTGGGTTTTTCCCTCAGCCCCACTACAGCAGCCTTTTCCCTGGGTCACTTCCCCAAATGTTCCCTTAGTACCTGAGCAAATCATTCCTCCATCTGCGCTCCAACAATCACTTCCCCCTTGCCTTCCCCTCTTCTTACCTGAGGGGAAACCTTTAAAAGTAGCCCAGGGGGCCTTACTTGGTTGCAGGTGCCTGATTAGCCTGCTGCTACAAGCTAGCTCTTAAGTAGCCTCAGGTGCCTGCCTGCCTTGATTACATGGCAACAGGGTCTGACAGTTTATTCAGGGAACAGAAAAGCACCCACCCAGCTCCTGGTATATCTGCCCTCCAGGAAACTCTGGTGGAGGTCCGTAGTGGTCCTGATGTGCAAATGGGTCATCCGACCTGGGTATAAGGGCGAAAGACTAATCGAACCAAACTATTGCAGCTAGGTGCCCTGCGTGGGTCATACTCTCGTCATGTGGGTGAGGAGGGGTTGAGCCAAGCAGCTTCCTCCTCCCTACCAGCAGACAACACGGAATCAGCAGCCGGATGAACAGGAGAGTGAAGTTACCTGCTCTACCAGGGTTCTGTAGACCGAGACAACCACTGGCACGTTAACGCTGAGGAGCTGTTGAGCCCAGAAGTTTGACTGAGGTGGCTGAACAGCCAGACTCTGCATGCGTAGCAGTCTGTGCCTGGGCACCCAGCCTACGCCAGCTCCTTGTTTGGAGTGGGGGAGTCAACTTCCAGCCTCAGCAACAGGAGATGTTGCCTCTCAGTTGTTCTCTGCAGGATGCAGGTTGGGGGCAGGGGAGTGGTAAACTCCATTTGCTCCTCAACAGAAGCGCCCAGTCCCCTGGCAACTAGTGGTCCCGAAATAACTTGGCTACTTGAGGCAATGCCCAAGGACAGAGGCTTTTAAAAAGCAAGTGACCTGATTTTAGCTACTGCAATGGCTCTAGGCGAGTACCTCTTTCAACACTGTGCGCCCTCTCGTGGCCCTCCACGTGTGCTATGTTTCAGAAGCCTCGAGACACCAGCCAGAGCAGCGGTTTGCGTGACTAGACCTGGCATGTGTGCGCATGTTTGTAAATGCGGTTAGTGAAGACCAAGCTGTGGGTGCCTGTGTTGTTTTCTTCACATTGTTATTGTGTGAGGAGAAAAAGCTGCAGCATCTACATTTATCGAGGTGGGAATCAGAGTCTGATATTCCTTGAGGAGGCCATTTAGGGGCCTGGGGCAAATAGATTAAAACAATCTAAAACAAAAACCCAAACCTGTCAGGGTAGGTGCTTGGTCCTGCCGAGAGGACTGGATTCGATCACCACTTGAGGTCCCTTCCTGCTCTATGAGATATCTATGTATGGTGGGGAAGCACTGTTGGGATCTATTCTGAAGCACTTTGAAAAGTCCCTGGAGGCAAATACATTCAAATGAAAGCTGAGTTCAGGCTGAATGTGTAACAGTTGTGAGAGACAGGAACTGCCAGGTTAGAGCACGCCCTACACATCCATCTACAGTAGTTCAGTGCCAAGGCTCTGACAGCTGCCAGCACCAGGTGCTTCAGATGAAGTAGGCAGCTATTGTAACATGTCCCTAGGAAAATTTCCTCCTAAACCACAATACTCAGAGCTTGACCTGTGTCCTGAAGCTTGAGAGTGGAACGTCTTTCTTTTGTAACTGCAACCCAGAGAGAACAACAAGAAGTCTTGTGGCACCTTATAGACCAACAGATAGATATTTTGGAGCGTAAACTTTCATGGGCAAAGACCACAAAATATGTGTTAGTCTATAAGGTGCCACAAGACTTCTTGTTCTCGAAGCTACAGACTAACACGGCTACCTCTCTGATACTTGCGACCCAGAGAGTCTCTCACTCCCCAGAGGAAGGAATCTGACTTGGAATAACATTTGTGGACCTTGTGAGTGTGTATAATAGGCTTAAAAATACAAATCCTAGGACCTAGTACTCAGAAGCCCTGCTAATGCTAGGGAAATTTTCTAAAATATTTCCACTCTGTCCAATGTCAGCTCAGCTTCACAGATGGTAGCAACAGTGAGAACCCCAGCTCGGCCCTGACACAGCTGACTCTAGTGTTGTGTCATGTAATCTGAATCTTTTCACAGACTGTGCACCTATGCATAGAACTAGACTTTCACATAACCTGGAAGCGGGAAGTAAATTAAAGCAGATGAACTGGTTAAGTTTTGTTAGTGAAAATTCTGAATGAACCAAAATTTCTGGGCATTACCTCTCAAGATATAGCAACGCCTGCTCCAATAGCCTCACATCTCGAGCACGAAAGTCACTGAAAAACTGCTCCTTCAGCAGTCTCTTCAGATGCTCTGATATTTCAAGGTTGACATCAAGATTTTCTAAATCAAATTTAAAATAATTAAACTAAGTATTGCCTGGTATTCCGCATGAGTGTCAAATTAAGGGGCAGGAAGCTACAGGTAGTGGTTCATGCACTGTAGTAAGGTGTTGGGAGATTAGAACTCAGTTCTATGTCCTGGTCCTTCAGCCCCTGCACTACCAAGGCTTGAAAAAGCTCCTCATAATCATGAAGAAGACCCAGATTTGGTTTCCAGCCTTTCTCACTGTAGGACCATTGTAATTGGGAGTGTTCTATAGGTCACACGGGTGACTGTAATTAGGGCCCCAATAGTCTGTCATGGCCAATTGGGTAATGAGAGAGGAAAGGATGAAATCCTGGCCTTGAAAGGGCATTTTAAGTGTGATGCACTAGTTCTGAACCATGAAAAACAGACCGTGAGATTGAGAAAAGTCCTGAGCTGTAGCAGACATCTAGATACCTTCAGAAATACTGGATGCTCCTGAAGACATCTCGGAGGAAATAACCCTCTGCATCTTCTCTGTTGAGCCCTTCTGGAGTCTCTTGTTAAAGGAGGCGGACACAATGGAGACAGATGTCGTTGTTTGGGATGACTCAGAGTCTAGTCCCTAATGGTAACAGGTGCCCGTATTACAAGACTACCTGTGGAGTCAAAATTGGCATGAGCTCTCTTTTGGTGATAGCCTCAGGGACTCCAGGGGCAACGTGCCCACTCCCACCCCTGAGAGATGGAGCTCTCCTGCTGTAAGCCCTGTTGCCCATAGTGCTGTCAATGGAAGAATTCTTCTGTCAACAAAGGACACAGCTGGGAGAGCAAAGCGGACTGGGCCGCTCTGTTTCCTCCCATTGCCAGTCAGCGCAGGGTGGGCCTGATTCTTGCTGCCATTGCCAGCACCCTCACCCCCTCCCCCTCCAATGCCCCAGGCTCCGTTGCTCAGGGGAAGGGACATGGCAGAATGTGGCAGGCAGGGGTGGAGCAGAGATGGGGAGAAGTGGGGTTGAGGGCGGAGCAGGGAATTTTTCTGTCTCCCCGCTATGGCTCCCAAAGGATAGCCCAGCCTGTGGGTCATGTGCCCTCTTCCCATTTGCTGCTTGGCTGGTACTGAGTAGGCACACACAGACTGAGCACGCTCAGTAACATCTACTGAAGCTGCTGCCCTCACTTTGCCCCCTACTCTCAGCAGGTAGGAGTTGGCTCTGAGTGCGAACATATCTGAGTACCTTCCCAAGCAGTGGGGCTGACAGCCACCATGGGCCCCAGGGCGAGGTGGGAGGGGGGCCTGGTTCCAGGCCCGTGAAGGGACAGGGCCAAGGGAAGAAGGGTCACGGTGAATGGTAGCCACGCTTAGTGCCACTGGGGCCATGGCATTGGGCCCCCAACAGCTGCACAGAGCAGCCCTTCAGGCATTTTAAGGGGCCCGAGCTCCAGCTGCCCCCTCCTCTGCTGACGTAGCAGCAGTGGTGGCCAGAGCTCCGGGCCCCTTTGAAAGCCTGGACCCTGGGGCAACTACCCCTTTGGCCCTCCCCTCGTGGGCAAGCCCATTTCCAAGACCTGAGGGAGAGCTGTCTGTAGCTCAAAAGCTTGTCTCCTTCACCAACAGACCTTGATCCAATAAGAGAGATTACCTTGCCTCTCAAGTTAGTTATTCTGCCTTAATCTGGCAAATGTCAGAAAGAAATGACATTTGACTGAAACATAAGGTTGTTCTCTGTGTGTGGAAAGCAGAGCAGTAATAAATCTTCAGTGTTCTGCAGAAATCAAATCAGTCACATTTCCGGCTTGGACTCTCATCTGCAGATGCTAGATGAAGCACGAGAAAATATCACGAGGAACAATCTTGCACCAGCAAAGCACTGGAGAGGAATGGACTCCGTTACCTTACCTAGAGCTTTTTCATCTGTAATTCCTTTGCTCCCTTAATTTAAAAAATGGCCCATTTAAAGTGCTCTGGGCTGCTAGCTGTCTTGGACTCAGAAATTCAATTTAACAGCTCATGTTCAGAGTCTTGACAATGTGTCCTGCCTCTGACAACTATGTGGGTTGGGTTCAAGAGCACATGAAAATAAGGAAGGTTAAGTTAATATTAACAGTGCTGTATTAGGCTGATGTAATTCGATTGCCGTGACCATCAGAAAGAGCCCATCGTAAGTTTTCTAGAGCAAATAGTTTACTTTTTTTTGGGAATTCCAACTAAACTGCATTATTGTAACTGCTCACAAGGTGGACTGGAACCTGAGACCCCTAGAGCTTAGTGCAGGAGCTGCTATAGTTTGAGCTAAAAGCCAGCTGCCTGACCTAAGGCTGTGTGGGAGACTCATTCTTTCTCTGTGTAAGTGGTCTACGTACCACTGTATGGGACAGTGAACCACACCTAGGGGTATGGGTTACAAATACAATTTGCCACCAGGAGGCAAAGCAATAGCACCTGACTCAATAAATATGGAAAATCTAAATCAGTAGTTCAAATGAAATCCTGTTACACTTACCTCTCAGGGTGCCCCTCGTTTATCTGTGTAATTCTTCGTATGTCTTTCCCTGTTGACTGAGGCATAGGCTGTGCTGTGCAACGACAAACAGGAAGCTTTGAACAGAAAGTGAAAATGAGAAATAAGTCAGATAGAAACCAAAAGCAAATCTGATGGGGCTTTTTACTGTGTATTTGGCAAGGCTAAATTAAACTCTTGGGGCAATGGTTAACAACTTTTCATCAAATGCAGAAAGCCTGTCTGTAGCAAAAAAGCTCATACCTAGGTTGAGTATGAAACTCCTGGGCACCTCTTGCTACTGTAACAGCCTATTGGCCAGAGCTAGGGTGAGTGAAGACTGGCACATAAGCCAATTTTCAGAAACAAGAGAGGCAGGAATCCAGCCTGGCCCCTCCTCTTCCATGCAGCCGTGAGCTTGCTCAAAGCTGTACTGCTTGTGGATTAACAAAAGACCAGCTGATGCTGCCACCCACCTAAATGATGAAGTTCTATATCTTCATTTATTAATGAAGAAGCTGTTGTAAGTTGGAATGTTAGTGACTTTAAAAGGTATCATCAGCACTCGGAGCGTGCATAGAGGTGAAAAGATCAAATTTCAGCACTCCATCTCCAAAAGGTTGCTGACCCCTGGGTGGGAGAGTCTGAGCTAGAGCTTTGGCATGGTGGTCCCGTCCAAAAACGGTAATGAGAGCCAGCTGAGCAGGCCCAGGGGCTGATAGTTGGCAGCTGTGAGCTTCCTGAGCAGAGGGTTATATAAGGCAGCTGGCCTTGTCAAGGAAGGGAAGGGTGGGCTTGGGTTCTTGCTCTTGTGCAGATGGAGGGGTTGGTGGTACAGCCTGGTAGCCCCTTGTTTGGAACTGGGAGAAGCTAGTTTGGGTAACCGAAGAGGGTACTTTGACCAAGAATAGCAACACAGACAGCAGTGGGACTTGTTATGCATAGTAAGAGTACAAGTGCCTGCAACTGTTGTAGTTTCTGCCTAGTTTATGGACAGAACAGGAGCTTGAGTAGGACAGTTATACACCCAGTTCAACATTCAACTAGCAGGCAGCACCCTAATCCTTTTTGAATCCAGTACAGGAGAGGGAAGGAGCAGGTCGCTGAAGGACCTGGTTCAGAAGAGAGCTGGGGGCTCTTCAGAGAAGTTCAGGCAGCTTGAGAGCTGAGTTTAGAACCTGTAGGCTGGAGAGCTGGATTAAATTGCTCCCTGTGGCTGGCAAGGGATGAGCACTAGCTGCAAAGGGTGCATCAGGTGAAGAGGTTACACCAAGACTTTCCTTTACCACTTGGTACCAGGCTGCCCTGGGCCTTGGGGACTCTGAGTTACTCAGTTCATCATTTATCACTTTTTGTCTGTGACTTAAAAAAATGTGCTGTGGGTCTTTGGCCCATACTTCTGCAGCTCCCTGTTATTGCAGGGACTGGGTTATCACTCAGGGCTAGAGATAAGAAAACCCTGTGGTCGGAGCTCCTGGTGTGCTCACCCCCAGGGTGATAGCAGATACTTTGTGCTCAGAGGTTCAGAGTGATACTGTGATCTGCACTGTGGCTGGCAAAGTACAGCTTACACTTGGGGCGGCTGTTATCATCTGATCCATCTCTGTTTACCGAGCTGGGGGTGGTGTGGACAAGTGCTGAATCGGGATGATTCAGCTTCAGAGGGTCTTGATGCAATAGTACGTGCCAGTGTTGCCATTTCTTTAAGCCTTGCATTTGTATCAGTACGCGAGACCCTTCCATTGTCACCATGACCTAGCTGTCGTGCCCCTTGCTTTGACACTGCATGGAAATCTCTGTTGCAGACATTAAGTCGGTTGGTCTTAGCATGAAAAGAACTTTCATGCATTTTTCTGAGAACAGCCACCAGATGGGTTCAGCTTGTGCCAGGGGCTGGAAGTTTGAACTATAGCGGACGTATCTGCAGCAATGTAACCAGCGGCGCTAACGCTGTGATGTCCCCAGGGGTTCAGGACTCTAACTCTGCTCAAGGTTCTGCCCCAACTCCACCTCTTCTCCCAAGCCACCATCCCTCCGCCTGTCCCCACTCCTCCCTCTCCCCCCCAGCACCTCCTACATGCCATGGGACAGCTGATCACCAGCAGGCTGGGGGGAAGGCACAGCCTAATGGGATGGAAGGCACTGGGGAGCAGTGGGAGGAGCTGAACTGTGGGGCTGCCAGTGGGTACTAAGGAGCCACTATATTGTCTCTGCATGCTCCAGCACTGGCATGCTCACAAAGTCTGCACCCAGGGGTATAGGGCTTGAATATGCAGCTGCTGGATCAGTTATTAGTGTCTTTGTCTCATGTAGCAGCAACATCCTTCCATCTCACACAATTGGCTTACAAACAAGGCTGGGGAAGTGCGGTAGGTGTGAGGCTCATGTGCACAAGACTGGGGACATGTTAGGCAAGTGATGCGAAAAGTGCCGATGCAAAACCTCAAGAAAGCCCAGAGTCAGTTCATGGCAGCCAAGTGAGACTGGGGCAAGAATGGGAGATGACAGGGGACATGGTAATTTGGAGGAGGCAGGCTTGGGAGGTCAGAGCGCAGAATGGTTGAGACATGCGCGCACACACACACAGGAGCTCAGTTCTCCAATGGGTCCGAGGCACAAAGTTTTGGGAGTTTGGATCCAGGCAGGCCTGCTGGCAGGAATTCTGGGCCCAAGGGCAGAACAATCAATGGTTGCTCCCATTTCTCATCCAGAGCCACAAGCCTGTCCAGTGAAACCCCAAGTGACCCTGTGGTTGGTCACAGTCAGGGGCCTCATCTCCTACTTGCTGGAGGATCCTTGACCAGCCACAGCCCTGGCTGTCTCCCACCTGTGGAGAGGAGCCTCAGGCCAGCTGCAGCTGTGCCTTCCCCACGCCCACTCCTCCCAGACCCAAGCCAGTGGTGTTTGTTACTCAATTACTAACAGGATGATTCAGGGCATCACAGGTTCTGAATAAACAAAATGTTGTTCTGCAGCATCCATCTCCTGCTCCTGTCATCAAATTTCAAACACAGGAGGGACTGAATAGACTATTAATCTCTTTGAACTGTCCAGTGTAGTGCTTGATGTATTACCCATGCAAATTTCTTTATTCCTTCCACAATCCAGGGACACACACCTTTACCCAATCCCAAGAGCTCAAGGTGTGACCCTGTTAATTTAAACTCCCACCCTTACCCAATTCCTAGGGCTCAGGGTGTAATTCCCTGCTGGTATGCAGGATCAGTGCCACTGGAAAAGCCTTACACAGTAATATTCTTATTCTCTCTTTATTTACAAATTGCCAAGAAATCAGAATACATGCTAAGCACACAGTATCATGCTCACCAGTCCTGATAAAAGCAAGCAGACTTCCATTGTTGGGACAGACAAAGTCAGCCTCTGGCTGCTGGTTGCTCCACCTCAGGGTTTGGCAGTTCTGGTCTTGGGCAGGGGGTGAGTCTGCCCAGGTTTCTCTCTCCTTCTCGCTGTCTTTCATCTTTCCACACTCCTCCTGTTTTCCTTCCTGAACTCCAGTTTAAGTAGCGAAACTTGAGTCCTGCTTCAAGTATCAGAGGGGTAGCCCTGTTAGTCTGGATCTGCAAAAGCTTTCATGGGCAAAGACCCACTTCGTCAGATTGAGGTAGTGGAAATTTGCAGAGGCAGGTATAAATAGGCAGGCCAGAGCAAGGCTGGAGATAATGAGGTTAACTCAGTCAGGGAGGGGCTTAGTCCTATTTAGCTCTACTTTGACTAATTATTTTAGCATAATTTTACTAACCAATCATATCCTACTGTAGCAGAACTACCTAACTAATCAAACCCCACCACCTTAATTGATTTACATCTAGCAAAATTATACAGTAGACAGAAACCATTACAAACCAGAGATCATACAGAAAACAGTAGAAAAGTGAGGACAATCATCCTAGAATGGAGATTCCACAACCTCAGTTATTGATAAGTAGTTTCTTGCCAGACGAAATGCTGTTAACTAAGTTTCCTTTATGCATCTTGAGATTTGCTTTCTTTATCTGGTGACTGTGGGTGGCATTAGAATGTGGGGTATCTGCCTGATGTGACACTATTGTAATGAAATTTAGATGGAATGTGAGTGTGTGACCTGTAGCTCTACAGTTCATGGAGCAGAGGAGCTCCAGGACACTCAATATAGTTATAGGAAAAAAAAAACATATGTTACATGGTTAGAGGCTTTTGGCCAAAATGAAGCTGGAAGCTCCTTGTTAGCTAGCAGCCAGCGTAGCTTTTGGGGGTTTTGACTTCCCATGGTAATCTCCCCTCCCACTGTGATTTGATGGTTCTTCTGGCCCATGGCTGGAAATGGGAACTTGTATCTTATCTATTTGTACACCATGGCTTTCAGCACCTCATACAGCTCACTGAGATTCTGAAGGTCCTTCTCAAGTTGGCCAATGTTTTCTCTTAAGTCTGCTGCAGCCTTCATCTTAGCCCCTGCAGCTAGATGGATGGAGTCTTTCACAAGGCTGTAGGCATCTAACAGGACAAAAGCAGCTGCTGCTGTGGCACCAAGTACCCTGGCACTTTTGGACATGGCAAAGGCAGTTCCTACAAGGGGCTTTTGCACTTGCTTGGCCCCCTTTAAGACCTGGCCTCTGCTCCCAGCTGCGGTGAGTCGTTTTGCTAAGGTCTGCAACCCAGAGTTAGCTTTCACTACTCTGAGTGCTTTTACGTTGACTTCCATCCGCCTCACACTGTCGATTACCGCCCCAGGAATTTTCCGTGTGGTGGAAAGGGCATGTTTCAGCTGATCGCCCTGGGCCTCACTCTTTGAGGAGAGCGTGGGTCTGGAATCTACTTCATCAGAGCTGGTCAGGGCTTGCAGGTTGCTTTTGCATGTCACCAGCAGGTCATTGGCTTTGTGACTTTCCTTTGAATTGCTGAAATCCTCATAGAGGTTTGCAGAAATGCCAGTTGCTGCTGCTGCAGCCCCTAAGCCTATCCCAGTCGCTGTGAGAGCCAAACTTCCCCCTAATGTCAACGGCACTAAGGCCAGCCCAAGGATGGACAGAATGCCGGAAACCAAGCTCGTGGATGTTGCTGCTATGTTGGCAATTGTGCACTTCTTATGGGTGTCATCAATTTTGTCTGCTATCTCCTTGAGGCACCGGATGCACTTCTCTATCTCCTCTCTCTGCCAAGGGAACTTCTCCAGAAAGATGGAGATGTCGTCACTGGCACTTTCTTCCGAAGGGACAATTCCTTCAGACCTGTTAGAAGCCAAAGGTGTGTTTTGGTCACTGCAACAAACCTTACACTTGTGCTGAGAAAAGACACTGTTAAAATGGCCCCTTGCACCAGGAAAGAGATCTGCTGAGAAAGAAGGGGGCATCTCAGAGGCTATGTCTACACTTCAGTGAGTTTTTGGCATTATTTCCAGTGCTTTTTTGAAAAAAAAGGGAGGAGCCAGTAATCATCTGGCTCTCTACCCTCCTTCTTTCTGCCACCCGTGAGGGTTCCTGTGGCTAGGGCTGCTGAGGTACCTGTACTCAGTACCGGCAAGTACTAGCACAGAACGTCCCCCACTGCTTATTTCAGCTTTCCGATGTCTAAATGAGTGCCATTTTCCAATGTTACTTAGCAGCCACAGCATTGCACAATGGAGAGTTCTCATTTACAGCCACAGTTCACAGCCATTGCACTAGAAGGCTTCACCTGAACCAGTAATAGCTGTGCTTTATTCCCACACATATTCCTTTTCGACTTTGAAGTGGGTAAGGGGAAGGGGATTGGCAAAAGTCATTTGCAGAGCTGGACTAATTGGAGGGTGTAGTGAGCCACTGTGGCCTCCCGCTGACTCAGAGGCAGAGGAGGCTGCGCAGAACCCCAGTGGCCTGCCCCTCAGAGGGTGGGGCCTAGAGCCAGAACCCCAGTGGGCCGCCCCTCAGAGGGTGGGGCCTAGAGCCAGAAGGGCCAAGGGCGGAGCTCGGGACCCGTTAAAGCCTGGGCCTCCAGGCAGGGAGGAAGCGCCTTCGCGAGCTCCCCGGCGCCAGGGGCAGAGGGCCCACTGCTGCCTGACCGGACCGGAGGAGCAAGCCCCCAGCGGCGCAGGCCAGCCACGGATCCAGATGCCCCAGGGGACCTACCTGGACTTCCCAGACCTGCCAGGACCCTCAAGCTGGTGGAGACCTCCCGCCTTGGAGGAAACCCCGGGCCCTGCCAGACCGACGAGGGCTAGTATCCACAAGGCCCCAGGAGCAGCCTGCCCCGGAGCTCTGGCGGGCCCCTGCAGCCCCCAGGCCCAGGACTGCCTCGGGCCCACCGTGCTACTGCTGCCGGACTACCCCAATGATGTGGAGATGACCGACTGGCCGGAGCCCCCAAAGGTGGATGACCTGGAGGAAGCTGACCCCATGGGACCCCCGACCAGATGGACTGGGACCTTCCCCCAGCGGAGGTGGAGGTAGGAAGTGGCCCAGGGAACGCTGCACCAGAACCCACGGTGGTGTGTTGCGGCCTGGATCCCCACCGCCGTGGTCGCGTGTAAGCGACCCACAGGGCCCCGGGCTGGGTCGCAGTGGAGTGGGAGGGCCTGCGACCCCCTACGCCCCTCCTTCACAGGGTAAGCCCTTGCTGGGCTTGTTCCCCAAACCCTTGTGCTGCTGCCCTGCCCCAAACTGAGGGCTGGGCCGGGCTTGTACGATAAACTGTGAACTGCTGCCTGCCCTGAAGTAAGGGCTGGGCCTGTGTTGTAACCCTTTTTGTTGCGGCACCGCCCTGAGCCAAGGGCTGGGCCTCCCAGGACCACCGGTGTGGCTGCAGTCCCCTCCGGAGCTACAGGCACTGCCCTAGCCCCAGACTCCTACAGAGGGAAAAGCCCTCTTACCTTGAATTACCCTGCTTGGCTGAGTTAATGCTTTGTGGGTTTTTTTTTTTTTTTTGGGATAAAACAGGGTTTTTCAAAACAAACAAACAAAACACTGTAGACAAGCCCAGTCTCAGTGACCATATTATATGACTTATGCAGAAACTGGTTGTACTAATGGCTGAGCTACTACACTGGGACGTGGGAGACACCTGGTTCTAAGTTTGGCTCTGCTGTTCACCAGCTAGGTGACCTTGGGCAAATCGCCTCCCCTTTGCACTGCTGTCTGCCCCACTGCCCTTTGCCTTGAACGTGATCTCTGTGGGGCAGGGACTGTCTCCTAGCCTCTGTGATCCAGTGCCTGGCACAGCAGAACCTCAATCTTGGTTGGAATTTCTAGCCTCCATTCAAATAATAATCACATGGGCAGCCTTGTAAGCTCAGCTTGGCACCTGAATAGTATCCCTGGACTAGCCTACGCTAAAAATTAGATGGACCCAGCAACCCTGCTCTGGGGTGTGAAAAATCCACCCCCTTGTGCAATATAGTTACGCCAACCTAAATCCCCCTATAGGGTGTGCTAGGTTGACGGAAGACTTATTCCATCATCTAAACTATTGCTTCTCAAGGAGGTGGATTACAGTAACAGGACAGCTTCTCCCCTCCCTGTAATAGGTGCCACACTGAAGCACCTGCAGCGTTTTGAGTGTAAAGCTAGCCTCTATATCTTAGGCACTAGTCTGTCCCCACTGCCATACTGAGTGCCTCCTATGCTTATGCATCACCAGGACAATTTCCCTACCTTTTGATATTCGCAAGAATGAGACACATCCAGCTTAATTTGCTTCATCAACTCATCCTACTAGTGAAAGGTAACTTCCTTTATTTTTACGTCCCCCTTCTGCCCCCCACACCTCTGCTCTTTGCTATATAAGCCCTGGATTCTGTTTTTCCACTCAACTTTCATCTGGAGAAGTGAGTTTTAATCATGGCAGCTCATGATGTAACACGTGTTAATCTCGAAGGTGCCACAGCTTGTTTTTTGTGAAACTACAGACTAACATGGCTACCCCCGAGGCTATTAATATATTTGCCATGTTTACACACCCATGAAAAAAAAAGGCAGTACTATTATCCCCATTTTACAGATGGAGAACTGAGACAGTGTGGCTCACTCAAGGTCATACAGGCAGTCTTTAGCAGAGTAGGGAATTGAGCCCAGGTCAGGCACCTAACCACTGGACCATTCTGTGTGTGTTAGCACCACACTAAATGTTCTTCAGATACAAGTTGAACCTCTGTAGTCCAGCACCTTTGAGACCTGACTGGTGGTGGAGGAGAGAAGTTGCCAGACCGCCAGAGGTCAATGTTGTCTAGCACATTACCAACGCTTCTGCTGCTTATTGGGCTCTGAGAAGATATTTAAGGGTAAATTAAAGCTAAATAACAGTAAGTCAGGATTGGTGGCTGCAATCAAACTTTATGGGACCACAGGAAGTGTGGCCACACCCAGAATAGGCGCTACTTGACTGCTTTTTGTTTTGATAGTGTATAGACTAGCACGGCTTCTTCTCTGTTATTATCCAGGATAGGTGGTGTGACAAAGTCAGTACTATTCCTGGGCCGCTGGCTTCTATTCAGTCCATTGGGACCACTTAAGGGTCCAGTTGCCCTCACTGGGGTGAGGGGTGGTCTGGAGGGATCCTGGCCCCCACCCACTCATCCCAGGTTCCAGCCCAGGGACCCTGTTCAGCTACCAGTAGGAGGAGCTGACTCACTTAGCCCTTGGCACAGCAGCTCTCCTCCCTGGGCCACTTCCCCAGACGATTCCCCCGGTACCTTCTCCAGCTGGGTCCTTACCCTTGATCTGTAGAAGCTCCCACTCTCCCACTGTGATCTCTGGTGTTCCTGCTGCTCTCCTCTGCTCCTCTCAAACCTGTTCTTTCCCACTACTCCTTGTGACTCTGCTCACCTCTCACACCCTCCCTGCCCTTCCCCCTGCAAAGGGTTTTTAAAGGCCTCTTATTGGCCCAGTCATTGGGGCCAGCTGGCCCCAGCTAGGCTGAGCCATCTCCCACCCAGCTGCCTGTGATTGTCCTGCAGGCCCTTCTGTTTGTTTGGGCTCCCTCTGAGGGGCCCTCTACCCCGGGCCTGCCACAGTGCTCATCTGGAAGGTTTTTCAATACAAGAGCTGGGACCCAAAATTGAGTCACAAGAATGTTTCAAAAGGCCACAAGGCAGCTCCTATAGCTCTTGTCCCATATGGCTGGCAGGGCTCACCTCCCTGCTCCCAGCACTGCAGCCTCTGGGGTAGCAGCGCCACTCAGGTCTGGCCCAGCCGTCACAAGTGGTGGGATGACTCGCGTGACTGGAGCGCTGTCATGAAAGGGTACAAACTGTTCAGGAAGAACAGGCAAGGGAGACAAGGAGGAAGGGTTGCACTATATGTAAGAGAGCACTAGGATTGCTTGGAACTCCAGTCCATAGAGGGAGAAAAGCCTGTTGAGAATCTGTGGGTCAAGCTTAGTGGTGTAGGCAACACTGGATATGTGGTGGTTGGTGTCTGCTACAGGCCGCCAAATCAGGATGATGAGGTAGATGAGGCTTTTTTGGGACAACTGAGAGAAGTTTCCGCATCGCAGGCTCTCGTTATCATGGGGGACTTTAATTACCCTGACATCTGTTGGGAGACCAATACGGTGGTACCCAAGCAGCCCAGGAAGTTTCTGGAGAATGTTGGGGATCGCTTCTTGGTACAAGTGCCAAAGGTCCTGACCAGAGGTCGTGCGCGGCTCAACCTGCTGCTTACAAACGGGGAGGAACTAATAGGGAAGGTAGAGGTGGGTGACAACTTGGGATGCAGTGATCATGAGATGGTAGACTTCAGGATCCTGACCAAAGGAAGGAAAGAGAGCAGTAAGTTACACGTCTTGGACTTCAGAAAAGCAGACTTTGACTCCTTCAGGAACCTGATGGGCAGAATCCCCTGGGATGCCACCATGAAGGGAAAAGGAGCTCAGGAAAACTGGCAGTATTTTAAAGGAACCCTATTGAAGGTGCAGAAAGAAACTGTCCCGATATGCAGCAAGAGAAGTAAATATGGTAGGGGACCACTGGCTTACTGGGGAAATCCTTGGAAAACTAAGACACAGAAAGGGAGCTTACAAAAAGTGGAAACTGGGACAGATGTCTAGGGAGGGATATAAATGTATAGCTCAAGAATGTAGTGCAGTTATCAGGAAGGCAAAAGCGCAACTGGAATTGCGCTTTGCGAGGAATGTGAAGGATAACAAGAAAAGTTTCTACAGGCATGTTAGCAAGAAGGTGGTGATCAGAGAGGGCTTGGGGCCCCTACTGGATGAGGGAGGTAACCTAGTGACAGATGATGTAGGGAAAACTGAAGTACTTAATGCTTTCTTTGCCTCTGTCTTCACGGACAAAGACAGCTCCCAGACTAATGTGATAAGTGATGCACTGTGGGATGAAGGTAGACAGCCTTTGGTGGGGAAAGAACAGGTTAGGAGCTATCTAAAGCTAAATGTACATAAATCGATGAGCCTGGACCTAATTCATCCTAGAGTTCTGAGGGAGCTGGCATATGTTGTTGACGAGCCCTTGGCCGTTATATTTGAAAAGTCATGGAGATCAGGAGAGATCCCGCATGATTGGAAAAAGGCAAATGTAGTGCCCATCTTTAAAAAAAGGGAAGAAGGATGATCCAGGGAACTATAGGCTGGTCACTCTTACATCAGTCCCTGGAAAAGTTGTGGAGGGGCTCCTCAAGGAAGTCATTTTGAGGCACTTGGAGGAGGGGAAAGTGATCAGGAATAGTCAGCATGGATTCATGAAGGGCAAGTCAGGCCTGACCAATCTGCTTGTTTGTACAATGAGATAAGTGACTCTGTGGATAGGGGAAAATCAATGGCTGTGGTTTATCTTGACGTTAGCAAAGCTTTTGATACGGTCTCCAACAATATTTTTGTCAGCAAGTTAAAGGAATGTGGATTGGATAAATGGACGGTAAGATGGATAGAAAGCTGACTAGAAGGTCGGGCCCAGTGGGCAGTGATCAATGGCTCAATGTCAGGATGGTGGTCGGTTTCTAGTGGAGTGCCCCAAGGTTCGGTTCTGGGTCCTGTTCTGTTCAACATATTTATCAATGACCTGGATGAGGGGTTGGATTGCACCCTCAGCAAGTTTGCACATGAGGGGGAGAGGTAGATAAGCTGGAGGGCAGGGATAGGGTGCAGAGTGACAAACAGGAAGACTGGGCTGCAAGAAATCTGATGAGGTTCAATAAGAACAAGTTCAGAGTCCTGCACTTGGGCCGGAAGAATCCCAAGCATTGTTACAGCCTGGGGTCCGACTGGCTTAGTAGGAGTTCTGCAGAAAAGGACCTGGGAGTTGTAGTGGACGAGAAGCTGGACATGAGTCAACAGTGTGCCATTGTAGCCAAGAAGTCTAATGGCGTATTAGGTTGCATCAAGATGAACATTGCCAGTAGATCCAGAGAACTGATTATTCCTCTTTATTCAGCTTTGAGGCCGCATCTGGAGTACTGTGTCCAGTTCTGGGCCCTCAGTTATAGGAAGGATGTGGACACACTGGAGAGGGTCCAGTGCAGGGTGACCAAAATGATTAGGGGGCTGGAGCATATGACCTATGAAGAAAGGTTGAGGTAACTGGGTCTGTTTAGTCTGCAGAAGAGAAGAGTGAGGGGGACTTGATAACAGCCTTCAACTTACTGAAGGGAGGCTGCAAAGAGGCTGGAGAGAGGCTGTTCACAGTGGTCACGGATGGCAGAACACAGAACAATGGTCTCAAGTTGCGGTTGAGAAGATCCAGGTTGAACATGAGGAAAAACCTTTTCACTAGGAGGGTGGTGAAGCATTGGAATTGTCTACCCAGGGGAGCAGCGGAGTCTCCATCCCTGGAGGTGTTTAAGTCTTGCCTCGACAAAGCTCTGGCTGGGCTGATCTGATGGGTTTGGTCCTGTCTAGGGTGGGGGCTGGACTTGATGGCTTTTTTAGGTCTCTTCTAGCTCTATTGTTCTATGATCCTGTGAGTCTATGAAGTCTGGGTTGGCCAAATATGAGTGAGTGGCACTATACCCATAAGCTAGTTGGCAACTCCATTCCCACCAATCTGGTGCAGTCACAGGGGTGGGGCCAAACCTGAATGCTGGTGTGACCCCAGCAATTGCAATGCTTGGGGTGTGCTAAGGCCAATCTGCCCCACAACACAGGAACTGCAGGAGCTGCCACTGTGGGGTGAGAGCCAGGCAGAAAAACCACCCCAGGTCTCAGACAATTTTCTGGGTCATGACCAAGCACAGACATTTACAAACTGTTCCTGAGCCCAAACCAGTTGAGGCCCGCTGCTCTAAGGTATATGGGGTCCTTCTCTTGGGCACTCTTGGGTCACCTTCTGTTCATCTCTCTTTCTCTGCTTAGTGATGAAGCTTATCCTTTCCCAGGACTGATCCTGCTGGCAGAGAGCCTTTTCTGTTTTGTGAGTCCCCAGCATGACTAATAAATCTGAAATTGTTTACTGGTAACAAACACAATGGAGGCAACGCCCAGGACTGTCATGGGGAAAGGGACCTGCCTGGGTGCTGTTCAGTTGAGGGTCAGGTGTTATCAGAAGTCAGCTGACCAGCCTCTGCACTAGAGAATTCTCCTTTGACCAACATTTCTCTTGCTTACCTCTCAAGGTCCATCACGTCCTGCAACAGTTCCTTGTAGTTCAACTCTTCAGGAAACAAGCTTTGAAGCTCCTCACTGTGTATTTTCTCCTGCAAAAGCTCTGAGATCTCCAGGCTGCTGTCATATTGCAAATCGTAGTCACCAATGTTTTCTACGATTAAAAACATCATCAGACTGGAGTGTCTTCAGACCCCCTTTTAAAAACATGCATGCCTTTCCATTTCTGAATCACGACTATTGAAGGAAAGCAAAATAGCACAGGGACAGGAGCAGAGATACCTTCCAATGTTCTGGAGGCCATCTTACTGGGTGAAAATACCAGGTGCAAGTTCTGTGACTTTGTTTATGTTTCAGTCTTTCCACACCTGTAATGCAGTGAATTCCACCCTGGTAAAGGGAAGAGAAGGAGGGAAACTTGGTTCAATAAATCAATAGATGAAGCAAGTATCGCATGTGGAATATGTTTAATGAGAAGGCAGGATCCCATTTTAGTTTGCTAGTGGAATATGACCCGCCATAACAAAATCACCATCAGGCTGTCACAAATTCTCCCTTTTGCTGGCAGCCTCAGCTGTCAATGTCACTAACAACTTGAAACCTGTAATGCTTTTATTGGTAATTTGCAATCAGTTGGTTATACAGAGGATTGATGTTACTGCTCTTAATAACCTATGTGTTAAATATCCCTGTAAATTTAAAATTACTCTTCCTGGCTTGAAGCGAGGCTAATCTGTGAAACAGGCACTTAGATTGAGCCAGAGGTCTGCAAACACAGAGCTGTATTTTGCTAAATGGAGTAATAATTGAATATATATTACCTCTGACTGTAAACTCTGCCTATGAGTAAAGAGGCCAAAAAGAAGCTAATAACAAAATCTGTAGACCTCGCTTGGAATTGTTTTACAGTCAAAAAGCTGCTAAGGATGGCAAGCTCCCCATTGTAAAGATGAATATGGAAATCAGAGAACGCAGTGATAAAGCAGACAGTGTCCAGACAGGTAATACTGCAAGAGGTGATAAATTACACTAAATGGCCATCAGCATGGCCACTCTTGACAAAAGGAAAAAAATGTGGATGATCAAAATGGGGGAAGAGAGAAAAGGAGTTTTGCCTGCAGTACCCTAACCAAGGATTTCTTCTGGAAAAACTAGTCACCCCTTATAGCAGGTACAATTAGATATAAAGGGTACATAAATTATTACAGTCATTTTAACAAATAGCTAATCAGTTGGTATGAAGTCCAACCGTGTACTTACAAACAACCTTGTATCAATGTGCTTATCAGCTACAATACATTCTGCTCAAATTTTCAAAACCACCTTGTCTGTAATGTGCATGTGCCATCTCTTATCCCTCTCGCTCTCTCCGTGGTCGCTCGATAACAAGTGAGACGTTTTCATGCCACCATCCTCTTTGTGAGTCCGTTGATGGCTGATCAGCCCACACAGAGTGAGAGTCTTAATATAAAATCTGATTAGAAAAACTGGTGAGTACTCGAATTGTGCAACTAAGGAACCTAGGCCCCAGTTCAGCAAGGTCCTCCATTAGGAAGCTGTATCTACAGACACCAAAGAATTAAGATGTCGTGTTGTGCTGTGTTGATAAACAGGGGCATTGAACCATAGGGTAATAAGAAGACAGGATCATGAATTTTGAAAGTGTGACACCTAATTTACCTTTGCAGTAACAGCCAGAACCGTGATACAATGTGAGCGGATGCAAAGATACCGTGGTGTTGAGTCTTGTGCTGTAGAGGATGTTTCAGGCAGTACTTGTTTCCTGGTAGATAACGTGGAGTTTGTAACAGTTGATGTTTTCTGTAAAAATTGATTTTGACCTTTTCAAACTGCATTTAATTAAAATCTAAAATCTAGAGAGACATGATAATCTAGAGGATCAAGGTGAGGCCAACTACACATACAGGGCCTGAGTCCCCGCTCATATATACCACTTTTAAACAGGTTTCTTTCTGCAGGTGAGGTGAAAGCATGCTCCTGTGTAGTGTTTTCCAGCCATTTCAGGTTGGCAATCTTTTATTCAAATTCAGAATTTTTCCTGACTCCCTTACATTTTGATTGCCTTTTGTGACTCACCTGAGGATCATGACCCACCAGCTGAGAAATTCTAGCCTAGTGGATGAGGACCTGAACTGGGAGTCACGAGACTAAGGGTCTCTGCCACAGATGTGTCAGGTGACCTTGGGTAAGTCATGCCCACCATGCCTCAGTTTCTCCCTTTGACTAACTTGTCTTCACAGTTTACAGATTATCAACTCCGGTCTGGATTTCAACTGAGCCTCTCGGCTGTGGTATAATACAAATAATAACCTGCAATGGAATGTAGGAAATGGAGGATTTAAAATCTCAGCTCAGCGCTAATCTTTTTGACCAAAGGATTTCAGTAGTGATTTTTGGGGGAGGCCACCTTAGATGCCTTAAGGGTTCTTTATTTCAGAAAGCACTGAGCATCCTCACTTGAGAATCCAGCCCCTTTAAGGGACTGCCAGTTGCAATCTCAAAATCCCTAGCTGCTTTAGAAGCTCTTAGTCAAGGAGACCAGTGCCAGTCTGAGATGCTTTAAATCTTGCCCCTTGTGTTTTTTCAAGTGCCATGTACATTTAACAGGCTCTGTTTAAAATAAAAAGGCTATTTTTAGAGCTGATTAAAATTCTGTGTATATGAATATGGAAAGTAGGTGCAGCCCCTGGGGTTCTTGGCAAGGTGTGAGCACTGCAAAGGTTGGGCAGGTCTGCTGGTTAGATGGTCAATTTACACATAAGAAAATTCACTGTTGAGCATGTCCATCCCTGTCCAAGTGCTGCAGTGTAATTCGCATCTGTCATGCTGCAAATCAGAGGAGTGCCTAGAGGGACAGGGGGAACAACCCGGCCTTGGGAAAGAAGTGGGAGTGATGATGGATCTACTGTACATTGGGGAGGGAGCAGGAGAAAGGGACTTAGGAGGTGTATGGCCTGGGTCCTGTTTGTGATTCCTCTCTAGTCAGCCTGCATGCAGTTTGGCTAATCACTCAACTGCTCTGCGCCTCTTTTCCTCCAGCTGCAAAAAGAGGAGTAATTCCTGGGCCTCTTTTTGATGCACTGTGAGCTCTTCAGATTAAAAGTGTGATACAAGCCCAAAATACTGGGTTATTATTCCTACGTCAGCAGCCTCCAGAGAGTCACTAAAATTAAGAGTATCAATTAGCAGTTTAAGCAAATGCATTGCTTCAGCATTCGAGCAGCATACAAACCTCTCCCAGAGGAGGCTGTTAGCAATCAAGCGACACAGGAAGGGTGTTTGTTTACATGTGATGCAGATTCATCTTCCACGATGATGAAGATTGTTATTGCACAACAAGCCCTCACCGGCTGGACTCACAAAAAGGAATGGTTACAGATACCTTGTCTTGGGGAGATGCCTGGTGCTTCCTGCTGGAGGCTGAGTGCTCTCACCTGCCCCAAACGCAACGGGAACTGAGCAGTTCAGTACCAGTCAGGATCCTTAGAAAGCAAACACCCTCGTTTCCTGTTGGCAAACAAAAGAAACCCGGTCTGTGGCTTCAGTTAAGCTGAAAGTACCTAAGTCTGGGACTCATGCTCATATTTTGACACTCATACCATGTGTATGTGTGTTAACTGTGAAATGGGAATACTGACCACATGCTAGTGTTGGTCCACTCATCTCACTAGGACAACCTCCACTGCCTGCCTGTCTCCACTTACCCCACTGCAAGTGGCCTTCATCAGCATCCTGCCATTTCCCTGGTGTCACCTGGGACTCCTTTTACTCAGAACATTGATTTGGAAACTAAATAGGATGAGCTTTCCTCAGGAATGAAACTGGTCACTTGTTGTTGTATTGTTTTAGGACATAACAGAAATCTCCTTGGCGAGACAGTAGATGCTGTACTGCACAATTTAACTGGCTTGGGGGTAAAGTCGTATGTCTCAGTCATTGGACTAAGTGCACTTCTGAGCCTACCTTTCTTTGAGAGTATCCTGCTCCTGCGTTGGGTCTCATGCCATGGCCTTTCCCAGACTGGAATCATGTGATTCTCCCACTCATGGGCCAGGCCCTGGCTGCAGTGCCCCCTGATCAGCCATAATTACCTCAGCCATGTGACTTATTTTCAGTGCCTGCAGTTCTGTCTCCTGTGTGACCAATGACTGTGGTATCCCCTATGCAGAAACACAAAAGCCTTCCTACAGCAGAGTATTATCTGTTTAGAGCCAAAGCTTTTCAGACTAAACAAATATGAAACAATAAACAGACTATATGCATGCCTAGCTTACCAGCTATCTAACACTTTTCCACGAGGACCTTGGCAGGCAGGTCTAAGCTTCTTACAGACACCCTCAGACATCTAAGATCTGGCCTGCATAATCAGTTTCCTTAGCTCACAAACCACTTCTCCCCTTGCTTCAGAGAGAGTCACATTTACAAATTGCTTTGCGTTTTGATCGCTGCCTTGTTTATAGGCCTTTTGATGACTAACTAGTCTCCTAGCCTGGCAAAGTAAGTCTTGCTTCTTTGTTGGACACGGGATGTAAGTTCTGTTCTTATGTGGGGCCATAGAGTTTCCTTTCTGCTTGTTTTTCTAGCCCTTCTAACTGAATACTAATAAACATTCCCTTATCTCAGTGTAAATCACATCATCTATCTCAAAAGTCAGTAATACAGTGTACATAAAGTTACTAAATATCGGTCTTAGATTATTACACAGCAGCTCTGTGCCCACCACACTCTGCCTCAACACTGACTTGTGCCCTCTCCAACTGAAGACAATCAGTTAATAAACTTTTCTAGCTATTTGTCTTTGAAAACCGTCTCCTGTGATCACAGAGGACAATGGCAAAGTTCCCTTTGATTTTAATACCCTTAGAGCTGTCCACACAAACAAGCTGATGGGTAAAGCGAACTGCAGCGCACTCTGCAAAGTGAATGACTCAACACATCCCACCCCTCTTCCACATCTAGCTCACTCTCCTTTCCACAAACAGCCAAGTTCCACCTCCCTGCTGCTGGCATCTGTGAGTGCTCTGAGAGGAGGTAGTAAACATAGCATTTAAGAGGAAAGGAAGATTTAAGTATGAGTGCAATGGGGATCTGCTTATCGCGATAATCCCTAACAGTCATCTTTATGTTTCAGTAGTAAATAGTTTACATTATACAGAGAGGATATAAGGTCTGCAAGATTGAAAGCCCTGGTGAAATGCTATGACACTTACCTCTCTGTCTGCCCCTTGCTAGTGTGTCTGAGAAACCCTAGGGCTGTCTGTTTGGACTGAAAGACCGAATCCTATAAGGAAGTAGAGTGGAGTTTCTCAGAAGTGCCTTCAAAACAATGTTACATAAAAGCTAAATATACTCACCAAGGGTGTGTTTACCAGGTGTGGTGTTAACTCAGCAGTATCTGAAAAATGCATGCCCTTTGTTTCACTCCTCCCACTTCCCTTTATAACAAAGTGCCAGCTTATCATAGAATCATAGAACAATAGAGCTGGAAGAGACCTAAAAAAGCCATCGAGTCCAGCCTCCTGCCCTAGGCAGGACCAAACCCATCAGATCAGCCCCGCCAGGACTTTGTCAAGGTGAGACTTAAACACCTCCAGGGATGGAGACTCCACTACTCCCCTGGGTAGACCATTCCAATGCTTCACCACCCTCCTAGTGAAAAAGTTTTTCCTAATGTTCAACCTGGACCTTTCCAACCACAACTTGAGACCATTGTTCTGTGTTCTGCCATCCGTGACCACTGTGAACAGCCTCTCTCCAGCCTCTTTGCAGCCTCCCTTCAGTAAGTTGAAGGCTGTTATCAAGTCCCGCCCTCAGTCTTAACTTCTGCAGACTAAACAGTCCCAATTCCCTCAACCTTTCTTCGTAAGTCATGTGCTCCAGCCCCCTAATTATTTTGGTCGCCTTCTGCTGGACCCTCTCCAGTGTATCCACATCCTCCCTATAAATGGGGGCCCAGAACTGGACACAGTACTCCAGATGTGACCTCACCAAAGCCAAATAAAGATGAATAATCACTTCTCTGGATCTACTGGCAATGCTCCTCTTGATGCCACCTACTACGCCATTAGCTATCTTGGCTACAATGGCACACTGTTGACTTATGTCCAGCTTCTCGTCCACTACAACTCCCAAATCCTTTTCTGCAAAACTACTACCGAGCCAGTCGGACCCCAGCCTGTAACAATGCTTGGGATTCTTCTGGCCCAAGTGCAGGGCTCCGCACTTGCCCTTATTGAACCTCATCAGATTTCTTGCAGCCCAGTCTTCCAATATGTCTAAGTCACTCTGGACCCTATCCCCACCCTCCAGCGTATCTACCTCTCCCCTAGCTTAGTGTCATCCGCAAACTTGCTGAGGGTGAAATCCAACCCCTCATCCAGGTCATTGACAAATATGTTGAACAGAACAGGACCCAGAACTGAACCTTGGGGCACTCCACTAGAAACCGACCGCCATCCGGACATCGAGCCGTTGATCACTGCCCTCTGGGCCCTACCTTCTAGCCAGCTTTCTATCCATCTTACCATCCATTTATCCAATCCACATTCCTTTATCTTGCCAACAAGAATATTGTGGGAGACCATATCAAAAGCTTTGCTAAAGTCAAGATAAATCACATCCATTGATTTTCCCCTATCCACAGAGCCACTTATCTCATCGTAGAAACTAATCAGATTGGTCAGGCATGACTTGCTCTTCATGAATCAATGCTGACTAGTCCTGATCACTCTCCCCTCCTCCAAGTGCATCAAAATGACTTCCTTGATGAGCCCCTCCATGATTTTCCAGGGACTGATGTAAGAGTGACTGGCCTATAGTTCCCTGGATCATCCTTCTTTCCTTTTTTAAAGATGGGCACTACATTTGCCTTTTTCCAATCATCCTGGATCTCTCCTGATCTCCACGACTTTTCAAATATAACGGCCAAGGGCTCATCAACAACAACATATGCCAACTCCCTCAGAACTCTAGGATGAATTAGGTCCGGGCTCATCGATTTATGTACATTTAGCTTTTTTAGATACCTCCTAACCTGTTCTTTCCCCACCAAAGGCTGTCCACCTTCATCCCACAGTGCATCACTTATCACATTAGTCTGGGAGCTGTCTTTGTCCGTGAAGACAAAGGCAAAGAAAGCATTAAGTACTTCAGCTTTCCCTACATCATCTGTCACTGGGTTACCTCCCTCTTCCAGTAGGGGCCCCACGCGCTCTCTGATCATCTTCTTCTTGGTAACATGCCTGTAGAAACTTTTCTTGTTATCCTTCACATTCCTCACAAGGCACAATTCCAGTTGCGCTTTCGCCTTCCTGATAACTGCCCTGCATTTCAAGCTATACGTTTATACCCCTCCCTAGACATCTGTCCCAGTTTCCACTTTTTGTAAGCTCCCTTTTTGTATCTAAGTTTTCCAAGGATTTCCCCAGTAAGCCAGTCAGGTTTCCTACCATATTTACTTCTCTTGCTGTGCATCAGGATGGTTTCTTTCTGCGCCTTCAATAGAGCTTCCTTAAAATACCAACAGTTTTCCTGGACTCCTTTTCCCTTCATGGTAGCATCCCAGGGGATTCTGCCCATCAGGTTCCTGAAGGAGTCAAAGTCTGCTTTTCTGAAGTCCAGGGTGTGTAACTTACGGCTCTCTTTCCTTCCTTGTCTGCTGCTACACACGCCTGTTTCATGCAGTAGTGCTGCAACTTTGGCAGTCCCAGGATATTAGCTAGACTAGGTGGGGGGAGGTAAAAACTTATAGATTCATAGAATACTAGGACTGGAAGGGACCTTGAGAGGCTATTGTGTCCAGCCCCCTGCCCTCATGGCAGGACCAAGTACTGTCTAGAACACCCCAATAGACATTTATCTAACCTGTTCTTAAATATCTCCAGAGATGGAGATTCTACAACCTCCCTAGGCAATTTATTCCAGTGTTTGATCACACTGACAGTCAGGAACTTTTTTCCTAATGTCCAACCTAAACCTCCCTTGCTGCAGTTTAAACTCATTATTTCTTGTTCTATCCTCAGCAGCCAAGAAAAACAAGTCTTCCCCCTCCTCCTTATGACACCCTTTTAGATACCTGAAAACCACTATCATGTCCCCCCTCAATCTTTTTTCCAAAATAAAGAAGCCCAATTCTTTCAGCCTTTCTTCATAGGTAATTTTCTCTAGACCTTTGATCATTCTTGTTGCTCTTTTCTGGACCTTTTCCAATTTCTCCATATCTTTGTTGAAATGCAGTGCCCAGAACTGAGAACTGGACCTAATACTCCAACTGAAGCCTAACCAGCGCAGAGTAGAGCAGGAGAATGACTTATCGTGTCTTGCTCACAACACACCTGTTAATGCATCCCAGAATCATGTTTGCTTTTTTTGCAACAGCATCACACTGTTGACTCATATTTAACTTGTGGTCCACTATAACCCCTAGATTCCTTTCTGCCATACTCCTTCCTAGACAGTAGCTTCCCATTCTGTATGTGTGAAACTGATTGTTCCTTCCTAAGTGGACCACTTTGCATTTGTCTTTATCAAACTTCAGCCTGTTTACCTCAGACCATTTCTCCAATTTGTCCAAATCATTTTGAATTTTGACCCTATCCTCCAAAGCACGTGCAACACCTCCTAGCGTGGTATCATCTGCAAACTTAATAGGCATACTTTCTATGCCAAAATCTAAATTGTTGATGAAGATATTGAACAGAATCGGACCCAAAAAAGACCCCTGCGGAACCCGTTGTTATACCTTTCCAGCAGGACTGAGAACCATTAATGACTACTCTGAGTACATTTATCCAGCCAGTTTTGCACCCACCTTATTGTAGCCCCATCTAAGTTTATTAAGCATCAAAGGCCAGAGAGAACACACCCCTGTGTTCCATGACTCGTGGTGACTCAATATTTGTTCACAGAGTGAATGTAAAAGTTTCACTCTTAATTTAATGTAGCGCTGAATGAGCTACAACCAGGCTAGATTAGGACTAGCCTACATGAGCACTTGGTTCATTGGAAGCTCAGGTCGAAAGTTAACCTGCAGCACATGCTGACCCTGCTAAAGTGCATTAGGTTAGTTAACATGCTTTCATCCAGTCTTCCTTGAAATAAAACTAGAGCAAAGTGCATAACCAAACTACTCATATGCATTACTAGGATCTACATGGGCGGTCCATATCTCACACATCTCTACTTGTTGAATAGTAACAGAGAGGGAGCTGAGCTAGTCTATACACCATCAAAACAAAAAAGCAGTCAAGCAGCACCCCAGAGACCAACAAAATAATCCATCAGGTGAGCCCCCTTCGATCAGCTTCTGTTGGTGATAGAGAGACATTTTGAGTGCCACCGAACTCTTCTGCAGGTGTGGGAAAGATACTCAGAATATCACAGCTAAATTCAAGATCAAGCAGACAGTTTAGTAGTCTGGTGTCATGATCTTAATAAAGACACTGGAATGAATTTATGGCTTATTACAACCACCTGTGACTCATTAATTTTCATTTTGTGTTATGACTGCAGAGGTGTTCACAGGGCACTTCACCTTGAATAGTCCTTTAGCATATATGCTAACTAATTATGCTAAATGGCCTGCTTGATCTTGTGCTTAGCTGTGACACTCTCAATCTACACTACAAAATTATGTTGATCTAGTTCAGAGGTAATAGCTTTGGGGTAGCCTGTTGCAATAAAACCAGCAAGGAGTCTGGTGGCACCTTAAAGACTAACAATTGTATTGTGGCTCTGGGTAAATGGTCTAAGTGCCACTACATGGTAAAGGTGGGAAAGTGCCCTACTGTGACAGAAGAAACAAGGTTGCCTTTCCCAGAAACCTTTGGCAGGGGGTTGCAGGCTACCTCCAGGAAATTTTCACTGAGATGCCTACAGAGACGCCCCAATGCACATAAACAGAGTGTTCCGCAGACCCCATCCTTCCTAATGCCCGAAGGGGAGGAGGAGCAGACAGCAATTCTACCTTTGCTGGTTGTTTCATTACCTCTTGTAGCATAACCGAAAAAAGAGCAGCTCAACAGTCATGTCCTGCTACGCTGGGGGTTCCACCTTTGTAATTTCAACACAAACGTCTTACTTACTCAGAGACCCGTCTCCCACCTTGGGCTCACCTCTGCCGGGCATAAGGACTAGCTAGAGGGCGCTGGAGTGAAAAACAGGGTTGCCAACGTTCCTGACTGGATGGACCAGATGCCATTTGTGGCAATGGTGTCGGGTCAGGAAAGTTGGCAACCCTCGTCAGAAACAGGTGCTGGCTTGCTGTGCTCCTGGATCCCCTGGTCTCCTGCCACTCATATTCCGTCTCCTCCTTGCTGTTCATGGAGAGGCTTCTGCCGAGGGTTCCTACAAAGTATACACAGGGCCTTGCGGGTGTGGGGGGGTGTGGGTGTTGTCTAGGGGCAGCACGTAGCTTTTTAAATAAAAGCGGTGGGTCTGTGGTTCCACACCCAGCGCTCAATTTGTAATGAAAGAAACGCCAGGGCTCAAGCAATTTTTTTATGTTCATAACTGACACCGGAAGTGCCTGGGCTATGCATTGCCAGGCCTAGAGATGCCAGGAGCTCGACGGTGACATATATTAAGGTTGTCCACACCAGAGCACTTGCTAGCCTCCTTTACTTTCTGCTATACCTGCTGCAGCTCCTTGGCTTTCATGTGACACTGCTGCAGGTCCCTCTTGTAACCCTTTTCCTCCATGCCATCAACGTCACCATTTCTACTGCTCGATCACAGCTGTGCCTGTCCAGCCTCTTTGCCCCACAGACCCAGGCGACCTTCCATCTCTCCTTCTCCATGTACCATAGTCAGGAGCACATCTGTGACAAGTAGCCAGCTTGGCCAGCTGACCACTTGCTAGGCATGTGCTAGAGTTGCTAGGTAAGCTCGTCAAGTGGCAGGAGTGAAATTTTAGTGTAGATACCTCCATTGTGGGGTTGACTTAAGGAGACATACGCTGACACAAGTCTGTAGTATAGACCAGGCCTTAGTACCTTTCCCAGCCCAGACAAAGAGCTTTGTGTCACTTGAAAGACTCTCTCTTACCAAGGGACACTGGTCCAATAAAAGAGGTTACCTCAGCCACCTTGAGACTCTCCTGTTGACAGGTTTGTAACACGATCCTGTGATGCTATCCCTGATACAAAGGTGTCATGGCCCACAGCTGCTAACAGAATCCATAATCGGGGTGAAGCTTCCCCTGGGACAGGGTATATCCCTGTCCCACCTCTTCTGCCTGCAGCCTGGCCACCTCCACCCCATGCTCCACCTGGGCCTGTCCCTATTCATCCCCTCCCTCCTGTGGCTGCTTGCTGTGTCCCTCCTTACCACTCCCACCTCCCCTGTGAGTGGCCTACCACTCACCATATCCCTCCTTTCCTCTATGTCCCCCACTCCTCAGGCCACTGTTGTATTCTTCCTCTCCACCGTGACCCCGCACCGCCCCCGGGATGTGGTGAGCAATGGGTGAGACTTGTGGGAGAAGGGGGGTGGTGGAGAGGAAGGACCCTGTGAGTGGCAGGGACCTCTGGAGAGCAAGGGTGGAGTGGAGGAAAGGTGGGTCTCAGCCAGGCGGCAGCAGGCTGCAAGGGACTTACAGAAGGAACAGGAAGAGGTGGAGCCCACTACAGCCCAGATGGCTGGTGGTAGGTCTGTAGCAGCTGTGCCAGGGAGGCTTAGCTTCCCTGGCCTATTACACCCTTATAGCAGAACCATTTTATTTTAATTCACAATGTCAGTGCAAATGATTTTTTTTGGGGATTATGCTACTGTGGTATCGCTAGCCTTGAATCTGCACGTATTGCGTTTCTCTCCTAGAGCCACTAGGTGGCAGCAGGTCATGGCCAATAGTTTCAAGTTTGGGCTGAGCTACAAGATTATATGTATGAGCATGCAGAAGGCACCTGCTATATAGATGATGGCATTATTCCCGTGTTTTTCTCTCTCACCTCCCGCCTCTCCAGCTAGCGGACATACAGGGCAGAACCTGAAGGAGACAGCACTCATGAGGAGTTGGAGGCATAAGAGCAGGGAGATAGAGTGTCTCTGTAAGATTTTAAAGGGGAGAAGGGAAGGGACAGAGGGGTCACTTGGTAGGATGGCAGTATTCCGCTTTGAACCTCAGGGCATGGAGTCGTGCGTCCTTTCTCAGGGCTTGACTACACTTAAAATGCTACAGCTGCAGTGTGTCAATGTAGACACACTACCTGTGCTGACAGGAGGGGTGCTTGTATGGGTGCAGGTAATGTATCTCCTGGCGAACAAGAAGAAGTCCTGTGGCACCTTATCGACTAACAGACTAACATGGCTACTTCTCTGATACTTATGTCCTGGAGAGGCAGTAGCGAGATCAATGGGAGAATTTTTATCTTGACCTATTGCCTGCATACAGGGCTGGATTTCCAATTGGTTACACTAGGCACATGCCTGGGGTGTGGCCTTCTAGAAGCATCTCAGTGTTCAAGGGGGGTTAAAAGTTTCATTTCTTATGGAAAACACAAAGGCCAGCTGTAGGAAGGGATGGGAGGTGGCCCTGAAAATGCTGTGCCCAGCGATGCCTAAGTTCAATGCTGTCTTTAAGGAGGTCTGAGGCCTGGGACCACCCCTCCCAAGCCCTGTACCAGCTCTATTTCTTCTCACCCTTGCTCCACCCCCAGCCTGTTTCCACTCCACTTCTTTCGCCAAAACCCACCTCTTCCCACCCCTGCTCCACCCCTTCCTGCACCCATTGCACCGCTTCACCCAAGCCTCTTCCCCAAGCAGTGCAACCTGGGGGATTACTGGCTGGGCCTGGGGCTGGCAGGAGGGGTCACATTCCCCTCCACACTCACCATAGCTGCAGGAAGTGAAGCAACGCAGCCCCGGCTGCTGTGCTCAGCTGAGCCAGGCTCCAGCTCTGTCCCTTGGGAGAGAAGAGTGCACTGGGGCCTGGGAACTCCATTTCCTGTTGCCATGGGGAAGAGAACTGACCTGACTTGGAGATGACGGAGGAGAGCAGGTTTCTGAGCTGCTCCACTTCCTGTGGCTCCTGTTGCTGTTGGTGGGCGTGGGAATGAGCCCAGACTCTGCCGCCAGTGCCAGGCCACCTGATCATCCTCCAGGCCCTCCTGGGCCCATGGAGCTCCCCAAAGCATAGGGCCCTGGGCATCCACCCCAGTCTGTCCAATGGAGGGGATGACTCTGCGTAAGGCATGAATTTGGCCCTGTCTACATGGCAACACAGGTTGGTACAGCTACTTCTCTCAGACGTGGATTTTTGACGTTCATTAGCCCAGTGTTATAGACTTATAATTATCAGCACTTATACACTGTGTTTCTATGGGATTTACAAAGACACACTAATCAGGCAGAATGTTTTTTTCCTGGAGGCTGGAAGCTATTCAGAATGACCAATGTCATGTGTCTTTAATTAGCATAATTGATTCATCTAGATGCGTAGAGACCTCACAAACGTTAACGAATTTTGGGCTTGTAAGATTGTCCAGTATGAGCTCCATTTGATAGATGTTGAACTGAAGCACAGAGAGACTGGTGTTATATAAAGGTTTGGCTGGTGTTTGGGTTTAGGCTTTAATTTAGATTGTGATCTCATTGGCTTGGAACCTATCTTTTTGTTCTGCATTCATACAGTGTCTGAAATCAGAGGGTCCTAGTCTTTGACAACAGGATTTATAAATAATAATAACGGGCTGACTTTAGGATAAATTCGTTGCTTAGCAAAAAATAAAGTCTTTTTTACCCATGAGTTGTGAGGTTAGCCCATGTATGGACCACTAAGCTCTTTTATACCATATCCTACCATATCCATAATTGCCCCATATTTTTCAGGAAAACTTTGTTTTAAAAAAGTTTAGAGTTATATAATATGTCAGTAGTTCTTTACTTGCCAAGCCGGATACCCTTACATTACCATGAGCCAGCCAATATGGGCCTCAGAAGAAGAGGAAAATTAGAACAAATCAATATTGGAAAGATATACACCCTCTCACTAAAGCAATGTTACTAATTTAAAATCTCATACCTTATAATTTACCATGGCTAGAAAAGGCATTTTATGTTGTTGAAAAGGCAGCTTTCCTGGCTTCCTTACACATTAACTCTTCTCTCTAACTCTAGGAGGCCATGTGTTATCAGAGCTTTACATCTCTTAAGCTGTGTCTACACATGCTCCCCTCTTTCGGAAGGGGTATGTTATTGAGGGACTTCAAAACAGGTTAATGAGGTGCTGATATGCATATTCAGTGTCTCATTAGCATAGTGGCAGCCACGTGCATTTTGAAAGTGCTGCTTTGGAAACACAGCCTGGCTGTATAGGCGCGGGTGCTTTGAAATAAGTGCCACACTTTGAAATTCCCTTATTCCCAATTCGCGCTGGGAATAAGGGAATTTTGAAGTGTGGCGCTTATTTCAAAGCACCCATGTATATGCAGCCAGTCTGCGTTTCGAAAGCAGCACTTTTGAAATACTCCTGGCTGCCATTATGCTAACGAGGCACTGAATATACATGTCAGCACCTTATTAACTGGTTCTGAAGTGCCTCGTTAACATGCCCCTTCCAAAAAGGAGGGGTATGTGCAGACATGGCCTTACTGTTCTAAGACCAGCCATCAGTTCCCACAGCTGCCATTGGCTGGGAACAGTGAAGCACAGGTAATGGGGGCTGCAAGCAGCCATACCTGTGGATACATAGGTAAATACAGCATTTTTCAGCCCACCAGGGGCTAACCCTGGCAAACTACACCCATCCTGCAGGCCACTTATTGCCCACCCCTGCTGGAAGGCGATCTGTCATTTAGAAATGCCATGTGCACCTCTTGAAGATACTTACTTGGCCCTCCTCAGGGTAGTAGCTGTACTTCTGTCTAGAACTGGTTGTTCCTGACATATTACACTAAACCTCAGGTAGGTTAACCCTGGACTACAGAAATGATGGCCACAGAAGCTCAGGACTCTTTTCCCAGGTTGCCTAGATTCCAGGGTGGAGACAAAGCAAGCTGGAAGCTACTACCAGGCCAATTATAAGCCAAAACTCAGAGGGTGCATCTACACTAGGACCTAACTTAAAAGTTAACTTCAAAGTTAGGCAATACATCAAAGTAGCCAGCAAAGAGTCTACACACATTTTCCCTTACTTTGAAGCCTAACTTCGAAGCCCTCACTCCATTCCTGGGAATGGCATAATGCCCTACTTCGAAGTTTATCTTTGAATTAGGGTGTGTGTAGATGCTCTGCTTTGAAGTTGTTTACTTTGAAGTTGTACTTCAAAGTAAACAACTTTGAAGTTATTTTTATTGTGTAGACACAGCCAGAGACAAAGGGTGATTTTACTTTTGGTTTCTGGCTGTGTTTGGAGAGAAGCATCACAGGAAGGGAAGGATACTTTTACTCTCCTTGTTCCTAACCGAAGGAAGACTCTTGCTGGTCTACTTACGTGACCTTTTTGCGGAGCTCCTAAAGGACCATGAAACACATTTGCTAAAGGTCTTGTATTGTCCAGAGGAATCGGGCCTGAAACTATCCCTGTACAAGTGTTTTCTGCCAGACTTCCATCAAATATGTGGCACACATCATGTCTGAACTGGCGTTAACTCCCTGGCCTGACAAAATAAGTTCTTTACTTGTCTTGGCCATGCAATTTACAAAGCCCACTGTTCTCTTTAGAATTATGCGGCTAGTGCCACAGATTTGTCAAGAACTATTAATTAATGGGGAGATCCCTGCTTGAACTAACATAGGGATATGCCTGTATCAGATTTGACAGGATGGGCAAAAACATTGAAAAAACCCCTTATTTTCAGGTGTCTCAACCTTTCAGAGCCCGATGAGACCTCACATGTGAGGAGACATTTGAACAGTTCATCCAGTGCCTAACATGAGCCCCGGGTTATGATTAGCGCTTACATGCACTGTAAAAAATCCTACCCCTTGCATACAGACGCTAGCCTTAATGGTCTGTTTTTTTTTCATAAAATAAATGATAAAGAATTAAACCCCATGGCCTTTGTCAGTAGACGTTTGAAAGGAGAGGAGGAAAAACCAAAAACAAAACCCTAGCCTGCTCATTAGTTGAAGTTTCTGGCATTGAAATGGATAGCAGTGCACAAGTATGACTATCTTCACACAGCTAATTTTCTGATAAGCACCTGTTATCCAGTGTGCTAACATTTGCTAAGCTTAATGCTACAGGACACCAGTGGCTTTCAGTGTTCTCCAGTTATGACTTCAGTACCCGCTTAGATTGCACAACGCTAATGATGATACTCTGTCTTGATACACTTATCCAGAACAGAATACTCCAGATTTCTGGAGGACCATTCCTGACCCTGAAGTGAAGTCTATATGCCATATGCTATATTATACAGCCAAAATAACCACCAACCTGGAGAGGGCTGCTGATCAGCCAGAAGCCCCTCCAGAAGCTACCTCTATGGTTTATGCCCATTTCGTCCAGCTGGGCATGACTTCTTTATTACATCTGTGCAAGTCTGCTCAGAGCAAAGCTCAGAAAACTGACTTCAGCATGAGACTTTATTCGTACGCTACAGCAAGGGTTGTCAGCTAAGATTTCTCACCAAGATGGAGTAAGCGTACCCAAATAAATGGACTATTATTTCACATAAACCAAGGCCTTCAATGGCCATGAAGAAACAGCTAGTGTTTCCTTCTAAGTTTAGGAGAATTGCACTACACTTCCTCCGTGAAGAAAATGAGCACTTGTGTGTAATGTAGTAAAGTCCAGGTTCTGTTGTCTATGTATGGTTCATGAGGTAGAAAGCATTGCAAGGCTTGCTTTAGATGCATATAAAGAAAAAAACTGTCAAAGAAATCTGCACCTTGCTCTTACAGATTGACTTTTTAAGTTTGGAAAGTAATATTGAGAACACTGAAAAAGTACTTATGGAGCATTTCACCCAAAGGAATAGAAAGCTGCCACCATAAATTAGAGAACTGGGCCAAAATAAATCTTTTGTGGTTCAACAAGGAGATGTGTAGAGTCCTGCACTTGGGATGGAAGAATCCCAAGCATTGTTATAAGCTGGGGACCAATGGGTTAAGCAGCTGTACATCAGAAAGGGACCTAGATTATGGTGGATGAAAGGCTGGATATGAGTAAACAGTGTGCTCGTGTAGCCAAGAAGGCTAACAGCATACTAGGGTGCATTAGGAGGAGCATTTCCAGCACATCTAAAGAAGTGGTTGTTTCCTTCTATTCAGAACTGGTGAGGCCACATCTGGAGTATTGTGTCCAGTTTTGGGCCCCTCAGTATAAAAAGGATGTGGATGTGCTGGAGCAAGTTCAGTGGAGGGCAACAAAAATGATTAAGGGGCTGGAGCACAAGACCTATTAGGAGAGGCTGAGGATCGGAGCTTGTTTAGCTTACAGAAGAGAAGACTGAGAGGTAATTTAATAACAGCCTTTAACTTCATGAAGGGGAGCTCTGAAGGGGATAGTGAGAAACTGTTCTCAGTGGTGTCAGATGGCAGAACAAGGAGCAATGGTCTGGAGTTACAGAGGGAGAGGTGTAGGTTGGATATTAGGAAAAACTACTTCACCAGGAAGGTGGTGAAGCACTGGAATGTGTTGCCTAGAGAGGTGGGGGATTCTCAATCCCTAGAGGTTAAGTCCCGGCTTGACAAGGTCCTGGCTGGGATGACTTAGTTGGGGTTGATCCTGCTCTGGGCAGGGGGCTGGACTAGATGACCTCCTGAGGTCCCTTCCAGCCCTATGATTCTATGATTGCAAAGGGAAACTTCTTTGTGTAATACGGATTGCCCTGTAGAAAGGACAGTCATATCACAGCCAGGTAAAATCATTCTATCCTCCACATTCATACCCAACGGAACATTATATGACCATTTAAAATTTCTGGGACAATGGACAATGTCATCTCAGTAGAAAACAAAACCCCAGAAGGCTGCAAGTCAAAAGCCAGCCTAACTGCACACTTAAATCCAGCCCAGAGAATGATGGGCATACATTACTTTGTAAAACCACCCTTCTTTGTTTATTTGATGTTGTGTTTTCAGCCAACCATCAGAGACTGAGTCTGAACTCAGCTGTTTGCCTAGGCAGAGGCTGGCTGCTGGGAGAGGGGAGGGAGGGTTGCACTGGCTCTAAATGTTGAGTGGGTTGCAGTCTGTATATGACTAATTGTGTCTTTTGTTGGTTTATTAATTGTTGTTTTATTACTCTGGGAACTGATAGAACTATTTTACTTTTGGGTGTTCTGACTCACACTCTTCTGTATGAATGTTTCATATTTTCCTAAGGGCCAGGCCCTCTGTGTTCTCTGCAGTAGGAGGGGTTTCCTTGGGTAGAGGAACCAGGTGCCTCAAGACCTTATCTTGGGGAGATAAGGGAGAAGGCTGCACCCGCACCACAGGGCTAGGTTCCGCTCACAACACCCCTGCGAAGTAGGACACTGTTATTATCCCCATATTACTGATGAGAAACTGATACATGGAGAATCTGAGTGACTTGCCTACGTTCACAAAGGAAGTCTGTGGCAAAGCAGGGGACTGAACTCTTGACTTTCAAAGTCCTAGGCTGATGCCAACGTTCAGCTTCTAACAAAATCTCCCTGTCTCTGCATATATACATCTATGCTTAGCCTCAGATACTCATGGATATTAAACAGTAATTGTTCAATCAATTTTATTGTCAGGCCATATTCTGTCCACTTCAGTAAGGATTCCTTGAACCTGGGAAGGACTAAATCACCACTCGAATGTGGCTGCCAGTTGTCTCTCCTTTCCTGGGCCAGCTCTCTCCATGGAGCTATAAAGTTAGTAAGTCTCCCAAACTGTAAATACAGTGCTGTCCTTCCCTCCGCCACCTCTCACCCCCTTCCCTCACTGCCTCCAGGCATTTTAATGTAGGGATATAGATATATAGTTAATTATTAGATCTGTATGACCCAGAGCCCAGTCTCTGACAGGGACCAGCGTCAGATGCATCAAAGCCCTGCAGTCTGAAGGGGGCATAATATACCCCGACATTAGATCTCTGATAGTTAGAAATGGTTTTAGGCCCCAAAGTGTCCGGTTTTGTATCCTTTGATAAATCCTCTGTGACACACTCTGGGTGCCCCATTGCAACACTCAAGTGGTTTAGTGCTTTACTGTAATATCCCCCTTGTTTTCTTCCAGCTTCTGGGGAGGGAGGAGAGGAACATGTGGCATTTGGACCCAGAGCAACTAAAAGATTGTGAGGAGACGTCTCCACGAGTTTGTGCCATTTTATAAAATAGAATCACCAGCTTTATCGGGAGAAAAAAAATAAGGATGTTAAAAAGGAAATTGAAAATCTCATCCCAGATCAGCAGTAGGAAGGAAATACTCTTGAAATCAGTAAATAGTTTTACCAGCGAGGTGGGCCCCTCTCCTATTGGCCAGCCTGAGGGGATGGTTCGGGTGCAGAGAATGGGTCACTGCAGACAGACGTGGTCCAGCTTGGCGCTGCTGAGTCTGTGGTTCTGATATCAACCGTGTGAAGGTTTGACTCTGTCTCCCGGGTCCTTGGGACAGGAGCTCTGTGACAAGCTCCTGGCACTGTGCTTCAGCAGTGCCCTTTCTGCCCACAACGGGACATGTGCCAACCCAATAGGAAACACAGAAATTATTCCATCCGTGGCAGCCACAATAGCATCTGACCCAAAATAGCTTCCGAGAAGCAGAGGGGGGCAGATTAGGGTAGACCAGCCTGAAAGAGAGCGAAACTCCAGCTGACAATTGACAGGTGTCCGTCTGTGACAAGGGATTATAAACCCCAGGAGCGAGCTGTCTAGCAGCACTCTGGGGCAAGGCATACAGGAGCACGACTTAGGAAACAACTTCACCCCATCTCTGCCATTTTCCCCAAGTCTCAGTGAATTATGGGGCTCAGTGATGGCGAATGGCAGCATATCCTGGGCATCTGGGCGAAGGTGGAATCAGACCTTGCTGCCCACGGGCACGAAGTGATGATCAGGTAGGCAGGAAACTGGTCAAGAGCATGGTTCAAGTGATCAGTGCACTGGATTTTGGAAACAATCTGCTTTACAGCATCCTTTAGGGGTTGTGCAGGGGAGAAAACAAGGAGGGTGATTGTGCCTCATTATCCCTGGGGTGATATTTTTCTTCAGCCTCTGTTTGAACTGACTTCTTTACTGATCTTTCCTAGGTCAGCGGTTGTCCTGTCACTGTGGTTTCTGTGTCAAAAGCTTTAACTTTTTAAGTTTTTTTTTCTTCACTTGCCCAAAAGGTCTTGACTTTTGTCCCTCCCTTTGCCCAGACCAGCCAGCCTGCTAATGAAGCTGAACTTCAGGTCTGCACTGACAAAGCACAGTGAAACCCCAAAATGCTGGAGTGAAGCAGGTGCCCATCTCACGGGGGCCATCCAATTCTTTGCGGCAGGCCCCCTCAGGAGGTTGGGAGGGGAAACAGCACAGGAGGGTGCAAAGGAGGAAGGGGATGGGGGGAAGAGAGGAGAGAAAAATCATATGTGACAAATTTTTATGGCATCTCAGATTTCATTAAATTTGCCTTGACTACCTGTGATTTCTGTCCCCCGCCCCAATTTCACGTGATGAAGCTACTCCCCTCATCGTTTCTTTCTGTTTCCTCTTCGATAGTCCCTTTCTGCCTGCCATAGCCTCAAGCCAAGCTCTCTAGGCATGTGGCAGGTAGGACCCAAGCTCTTTTCAGCCCAGCTTGAGTCTGTGGTCTGAGATGAGGCACTTTCCCACCCACCCTCCCCACTGGAGTGTGCGATCCTGAAGTTAGGATGCGAGTTCTCCTGGGCCAAGCTCCTGGGAGGCCCCACAATATTGAATCTTTCAGCATCTAGGGATTGGGCTGTGAGCAGAATGTCAGTGTCCTTGAGGTCCGCTCCAGTGGGCTGCGCAGGTTGGGTTTTGCTTTCCCTGGGCACCCAGTTTCAAGGGACATGCACCATGGCCTTTAACTGTAAATCCAGATCCCCTTTATGTATTAGTTCTTCCTGCCCAATTTCAGATGTCACCAATCCCCTGAGTGCCTGCTATAAAAACATAAACATGTTCTTGGATAAGTTGCTTTACTTGTGTTACGGTAAGTTCATCTCACCTAAACGTGGGGCCAAGGACATGTTACTACTTTGAAAGACAAAGCCACCACCATATTTCTCCCTGAGCTGGTGCTAAATCCCAGGTACCAGAGGCATGGTGTATACTTGCAAGGAGAGGATGGGGTGCAGATGAAGGGAGAATCCATGAGTCCATTTCCCTTCTTTGAACAAGATTGTTTTCTTTTAAGCGTAGCTAAGGACGGGAGCAACATTGCCTGGCAATCGCATACTCAGTGCCCTTCACTGGCAAGGTCTATACTTTGCTCTTGAAAAGTATCCCCAGTGTTGTATTCTTGTATGACAGTCTTGGGTTCTGGTAGCGGCCACAATACGTAAGGCACTTTCCAAGCAGAAAAGAAGGAATTGTCCTTGCTGCAAGGAGCTCACGATATAGAAGACAGACACAGAGAGGGTAGGGGAAATGAGTGCAGCATAAACAATACGAAAAACTGGCTGTGGTGGTATATAATCCCATTTTGGCAATGCAGTGTTTTAATAACCTATTGAGAGGCTTGCGTTGTTTGTTTTTTGCGTAACATACATAGATTATCCCTCAATGCCCCAAGACATAATCAGCCAGCTGCTTTCATGTAGGACTCAAGAGGCATTTGAATACGGGGAGACCTTGCAGACTTCTGTTGACATAGTAGTATGTCCAGTTTGTGTGTGCTACATGTGTAGGTAGATCTCCTCCCCTTGGAATATTTTTGGGAAATACTTGATGCAATTGAGTGCTTTTCAAGCAACACAAAAATTGTGCTTCAGAAGTGTTTTTAGGAGATCCGAGGTTGTATTATCTTTGGCAGGCACAATTAGCCATAACCAGACAGTGGGTGAAGGGAGAGCGATCGTAAGCATAAAACGTATTATAAGTTTCTTCCAATGCAGTTCTGGCATTTTAACAAAGCTAATTGGCCCTGACAGGCTCCTTACATTGCACTGGGCGTGAAGTGTGTCTGCAGCGAATTGCTTTGCTTTTGAATTACAACAGCATATATTTCAAAAGAGACTAAGAGAAGGAATTTATTGCATGTCCTCCCCTAAGGGATGCCTCTGTGCTAATCATTTCTTTGTGAAACAAACCAGATCCTGGAGAGGAAACAGACAAGAAGGAAAAGACCCATCTTGGTACATAGAGTACCTGATAAATGGACACAGAAATTTAAGTACTTGCAGTATTTAAGTGCTATACAGGGCTGCCCTGGGGGAAGGGCGCTGGCTAACATTGTTCCCTCCAGGTCGATTTAAGAGCAATGCTGATGGACTCAGGGCTTGTCTACATTTAACTGGAGATCGACACTCTGGAGATTGATCTCCTGGGGGCAGATTTAGTGGGTGGTAGGGATGCACTAAACTGACTGCTCACTGCTCTTCTGTTGACCCTGGTACTCCGTGGTGTTGCAAGGAATAAGGGAAGTCAATGAGAGACTTTCTCTCCTTGACCTCCTGTTGTGGGGATGCTGCAGAAATTCAGCTTAAGGAATGTTGACTCCAGCTACGCTATTCACGTAGTTATGTCTCTTAAGATGACTTTCTCCCGAAGTGTAGATCTGCCCTCAGATGGGAACACGGAGTTTAATGGCTGCAGAGCTTCAAGGAGAGCTTGAAGAAGCAGTGAGGGCATTAAATTGCATGAATCCCCAGGGCTTCATGGCAGGGGAGGGAAGAATGTTCTCTCTGACAACTGTCAATCACTCCTTTGTGCCACACCTACCCCTGTGCACTGACCCTGATCCCAATACACTGGCCCAATCCCAGGTGATTGGTGCCAAAGGGTTAAAGAGCTGTGAAAAACAAATCAGATGGGCACCTGCTGTGTGGCATCATTTGAAAATATTAAGTGCGCTGCCTGCCTGTCTCTCATGGAGAGAGATGGGAAAGACTGGGACTGGACGTCTTAGAAAACAGACATATATAAGGGGATGGGATAAAATGTTATAAAACGATGCTTGAGCCAGGAAAGGTGCTTCTGTTAACTCTGTCTTGGAACACATGAAGAAGGGGAAGCGCAATGAAGTGAAAAAACAGAAAAGTCAAAATGGAAGGAAATACTTTTCCCAGCAATGTTCTTTCTGATCTTTTCCATTTGTCTGTTAAAATAAATTTTTATGTGCGCCAAGGCATGTGCGAATGTGCACCACCAGTAGAAACAAGTGAACTAGCCGCGGTCACTCTGCTAATCAGTTTTTGAATCGTTCCTGAGTGGCTGCACAAGTTCACAGCTTGCAGGAAACACTGCACACAATGGGCAATTAGACTGTGGAACTCTCTGCCACAGGATGTTGTTGAGGCTAAGCACTTACAGCAAGATTGCAAAAAGGACTGGAAATTTATGTGGATCACAAGAATAGTCTGAGGTGTCAATTGCTATTATTGAAAACTTGAAAAGGCTCTGAAAATTCATGCTTCAAAGTGTAGGCACTGGAACTAGCTGTGTGGGGAGGAAGGGCGAGTGCTGCCGCACCACCTAGCATGAAGTAGTTTCCATCACAGACAGGTTTACAGTTTTGTTGACTGGCTCTCAGCACCCCCACCATACAATTTATTCCAGATCCCCTGATTCAAAGCAGGGTCTGACTAACCTCCAACAATTGAGGAATAGAATGAGACCATCATGGGAGACACATGGTACCACGTCTGCGTACTTGTGTGGTTCTTACACCTCCTGTAAGTATCACTGTCTGAGAGAGTGTCTACACTGCAGTTGGTGGTGTGACTGCAGTGTGCCTAGGGATATTTGAACTCTAGCTAGCTTGGGTACCAGAGCAGCAAAGCCACCGTCATGTGGACTGGACAAGCCTACCAAGAACCTTGGTTAATTACTTGGTTGGTAGCCCACACTGATGTCCATTCTGCCTTATTGTCACTACTTTGGTGGCCAGTCTAGCTAGGTTAAAGCTCCCTTGGGTATGCCTGCTTGAGTGGCAGCCATACTTTATTTTCAAGATCGGTGCAATACTGGGCTAGATAGATCTTGGGTTTGATCCAGTCCGGCAATTCCTGGTTTTTTTTCCCAATCCACTTTTGCACCTCACGGGTTCTTTGCCTCTGTTCTAGACTCTTTCAGGGCCACCCCGAAACGCAGGGACACTTTGCCAAGTTCAAAAACCTGAAGACAATCGATGAGATGAAGAGCTCTGAAGAACTCAAGAAGCACGGCACCACTGTCCTTACTGGCCTGGGCAGAATCCTGAAGCAGAAGAACCAGCATGAGCAGGAGTTGAAGCCATTGGCAGAGAGCCATGCCACCAAGCACAAAGTCCCTGTCAAGTTCTTGGAGGTATGGGAATTGGAGAGGGTCTCTTGGGGAGGGTGAAGGGGTTCAGGGCATGTAGAGGATGGGGGCTTGAGTGGGAGAGAGGGGAACCTCTGCTCACTGATGTCTAGTTGGACTTAGATGAGCTCTGTGTGGTGTAGAAAACCACTGTAAGTGGAAGGTCAGTGTATGAGAGTTCCACTCCTGGGGTGGGTATGTGTGTCCGTCCGTCCCCAAGTTTACATTGCTCACACTCAACCTTTAACAATAACAAACCAGTGCGTGCGGTGCCAGAACTCTTGGGGAAGCAGACCATATTCGTATAGTGAGTGACAGCTCCCAGCAGATTTGGGGACTATTGTACTAGGCATGAGGCAAATGCAGAATGAGAGTTTACAGTGTAAATGGACAAAAGGTAGGCAAAGACTGGGAGGGGAAGTGACTTTCCCAGGATCATGAAGCAGGTTGGTGGCAGATCCAGAACTGGAATGCAGGTGTCTCCCATGTGCTAGCCAGTATTCCCTGCTAGCCGAGTGCTTGGACAACTGCCCAGGAGAGAGTCAGGTGCCACCCAGCTGATTAGCGGAACGCCCACAGTCTCCAACAGCTGGCTGGGTGTGTTTCTACTGGTGGTGCACATCCACACATGCCTTGGAGCACACAACAAAATTTATTCCTCCCATGGATAAAAAAACTAGAGGGACCACTGGTCCCAGCCTAGTTCTCCATAGGCTATGATGCTCCTCAAATGGCTGAGGGAAGGACTCTTGAATTGAGTCCTAGGACGTGTCCATTCAAACAAAAGGGGCAATTTGATAGCAGCCTTCAGCTTGCTGAAGGGGGGTTTTAAGAGGATGAAGGGAGGCTGTTCTCAGTAGTGATGGATGGCAGAACAAGGAGCAATGGTCTCCAGTTAAAGAGCGGGAGATGTAGGTTGGATATTAGGAAAAACTATTTCACCAGGAGGGTGGTGGAGCACTGGAATGTCTTACCCAGAGAGGTGATGGATCGCCATCCCTAGAGGTTTTTAACTCCCAGCTTGACATGGTCCTGGCTGGGATGACTTAGGTCCTGCTCTGTGCAGGGGGCTGGACTCAATGACCTCCTGAGGTCCCTTCCAGCCCTCGGAGTCTATGAAACATGTAATTTGTGAGAGGCTGGAACATAAGTCTCCCCCTGCAGTAGCATGCCAGGCACTAAGTGCCTGCCACCACGCACCAAAAGTTCCCTAGCTTGCTTTCATCCCTTCCCATTTTGAGCAGGGTAAATCAAAGTGCACTAAGGAACATTTGGGCTACGTCTACACTTAGGAAAGACTTTGAAATGGCCATGGTAAGGGCCAAATCAAAGCATACTAATCAGGCACTAAAATGAATACTCAGCGTCTCATTAGCATGTTGCCAGCCGCGGCACTTCAAAAGTGCCGTGTTTTGCTCACACGTGGCTCGTCTACATGAGGGCCCTTTTTGAAAGGACCCTGCAGATGTCAAAATCCCCTTATTCCTATCTGCTGCTGAGCCATGTACATGAGCCGTGTGCGAGTGAAACGCAGCACTTTCAAAGTGCCGCGGCTGGTGGCACTGAATATGCTAATGAGGCACTGAATATTCATTTTAGCGCCTCATTAGCGTTCTTCCATTTGGCTGTTAGCATGGCCATTTCAAAGTTTTTCCTAAGTGTAGACGTAGCCTTAATGTGTAGCAGTGGGGGCCACAGGGACACAGTGCACAGAGGGCTAACACAGGACAGATTTATAGCTCCACTTGCCGTGAGCTAAGTGTTTGTGTAGCCAACCCCTCAGGCATCATTTCTTTTATCGGCAATCAATATTTAACGCTGGACTGATGGAGAGGTCCCTACTGTGAGTGATACTTACTTGTCCGTTTTTCTTTCCCCCTCCTCTCCTTCCCGACAGTTCATTTGTGAAATCATTGTCAAGGTCATTGCCGACAAGCATCCCTCGGACTTTGGGGCTGATTCCCAGGCTGAGATGAGGAAGGCCCTGGAGCTGTTCCGAAAGAGCATGGCCAGCATGTACAAGGAATTCGGGTTCCAGGGCTAGTAAGCACAAGGTAGCACCTCCCCGGAGGCCCAGCCGTGCATCTTAGAATAGCTTCCTAGGCTCTGGTTTGGATGCCTTTTAAATAACCACACAAAATGTGCAGGGGTGTTTTTGATTGGAGCAGTGTTTATTTTCTCACCCAAGAGAGGCATTCCCCAGTGATAGCCGCAATAAACCACCGTCCTTTCCTCGCTTCATCTAGAGGAGAAATGATTTGTGTTCTTAGCAAAATAATGTATTTGTTCATTAAAGAATGAGCTGAGACCTTATGCCCTCAAGCTCCTCCCGCCAAATCCCCTCTCATAGCAGAGCCACAGAGTAGAAGAATGTTTAAGAATAGATAACTGAGCATGGGTATAGGGTGGAGAAAATGGGCTTGAAGTGAAAACTCCTGCCTGCTGCTAGAATTGCCCCCCACAGCTGGCACAGCTGGAGCCTTGGACAAGGTCTCCAAAAGGAACTCAGGGTTTTAGGTACCCAGCCAGAGATGCCCTAAAAGGGCCTGGTCATCAGGAACTGCTGTGAAAAGCAGGTCTCCATAAAGGATCAAAATCATTAGTCTGGAAGAGCCTCCTTAGCAGCCCCAGCTGAGTGACCAACGGAGCGAATGGGCTGTGGGGAGAGTCCCACTTCTCCCAATGTAGGGGCTGACAGGCTCTCCAAAGCATGGCGGAGACAAGTCAGCAAGAGGCAGTGGGGAGCTTGCTTTGCCACCACTGTGCCAATTTGGGCAGTAAGAACAGCCCTGCAGCCTCTGGGGGCTGCCAAGCTGGCAAGTGTCACTAGTGGCTAAACTAACAGTGGCAAAACTCTCCCGTGGAAGTGTAGGATTCTCTGTGGTCCCCAGCAGCTGCAGCAACGCCTTGGAATTTCCATCACACTGGGTGGCAAATAGTGTGTTTCACAGTCAATAAATATGCTTACTGTACCAGAGCCTGTGTCTGCCTCTTGTTTGAGTTGTGCCTGGGTGCGAAGCAGGGGGAGAGCAGCAACCATGCAGCATGGGGAGCTGATACTGTGGCACCAGTCAAGGTCTTGAGATGCCCTTGGAGTTTGTATGGCACCGGGGAAATCAAGCTGCTGTATGGCGGAATAGAAGGTCCTTATATTTATGTATGGGGGAGACCTCCTGAGTTCTGTCGTTGCTCAAATACCAGCACAGATGCATCACCTGCACTGAATTCTGAGTCCCTGGCCATGCCGTGTGGTTTGCTTGACCAAACTCTGTGCGAGAGACCCTCCTGGCCCAGCCTGGCTTCTTCCTTTCACTGATGCTCAGCTGGTGCTGGTGCCGCTGCTGCAGAGAACTAAAGGTGACCCAGGTACGCTTCTTTCTACAGGCAGCGCATTTCTTGTGTAAAGTGAAACATGGCAATAAAAGAAACGCAACTCTTAGTTCAAGAGGGCACTAGGGGAATGTATCTGGCAGGCAAATATTTAAACTCTGCAATGGAGGAAGAATAGCCCTGTGGTTAGCCTAAGACTTGGAAGATTCAAGTGCAGCTTCCTATTCTGCCAGAGACTTTCTGTGTGACCTTGGGCAAGTCACTTATATCAGAACAGCCATACTGGGTCAGACCCATAGTTCATCTAGCCCAGTGTCCTGTCTTCTGAGAGTGACCATTGCCAGGTGCCCCAGAGGGAGTAAATGGAACAGGTAATCATCAAGTGATTCCCAGCTTCTGGCAAAAAGCATCCAGGGATGCCATCCCCACCCATCCTAGCTAATAGCCATCAATGGACCTAGCCTCCTAGTTCTTTTTTGAACCTGCTTATAGTTTTGCTCTTCACAACATCCTCTGGCAAGGAGTTCTGCAGATTTACTATGCAGTGTGTTAGTTTTGCTGTGGCCCAGGACAGTAGCATTTTCCTACCTCACAAAGGTGTTGTGAGGACATGTACGCTGCAGACAGGCTCCGTATGATTGTAATAGGGACTATACATGCCTTAAAGAGAATTCCCCACTTCACTGTGAGCGAAATTAGCTATGGTTAAGTCCCCCAGTTTCTTAAAATACAGAAGCCTTGCTAGGATGGCCCAGCTACTTATCCATTCAGATCAGAGGCCAAAACCCTGCTGCCACTCAGAGGGGAGTGGGGACAAATTGCTTGAGGGAACAGGGATTATTTCCTACTTTGTTCACTTTATAAATCCCCACCACTCCCGGGTCATGAGTTCCCAGACACAGGAATGGCAATCAACCTTTCAGAGTCTGGCACTGTTAACTAAGTGGAAGGGTCACTGCAAGATGCTTTCCTCTTGCCACCTAGATGAGGTGACAGCCTGTTTGGCCCATGGCTCAGTCAGACCACTGGCAGCTTGTGCGTTCTGGGTCAGAGTACCCCAGCTGCTCCAGGGTCCACAGCCTATTAAATATGGGCCTATGCTTGTTAGATGAGCACAATAAAATTCCCTGCCAGCATCAACAGCTGCTGCTTTTGGACGCAAAGCAAAGCTCAGTGGGGAGCTAAATTCTGTGGCAATGGCAGGTGCTTCTGTCAGTCCGAGTGGGCCAGCAGCCATTTAAGGCTATTTTCATTTAAGGCAGGGTAATGGAGGCAGACAGGGGTGGTGGGAGCGGGGTTTGCCATGGGCTGTGTTGTTTCTGATTACTTGCTGCATGAGTAGCCATTCTACTGGGTGAGCTGAGGTGTTTCCCTCCCCAGCCCAGCGCATGGGGGACAACACTAAGTCGCCTCTGTCACATCCCTCTGATGTGGCAGAAAGCCAGTCGCCCCTGTGTATGGAGTGTGATAGCAGCTGGTGAGCAGGCAGGGTTTTGCTGGGCCCTGTAGAGCTTAGACGGTGCCTGGTCCTGCTGTGAGGACAGGGGACTGGAGTGGATGACCTCGCGAGGTCCCTTCCAGTTCCAGCGTTCTGTGAGTCTAGGAAGGTCCCAGCTGCACGGCGTTCCCAAGCTAGGACTTTTGACACCAAGCTGGCTGAGGTGGTAGCATTTGATTTAAAACCTTCCCAACATGCTGATCGCTGGGCCTCATTTGCCGACTACATAGACAGCTCCCTTGCTGCGTGATGCTTCCCCTCCAGTGACCGGTAGCACTTGAGTGCACCTTCGTGATTAAATGCTGCGGTGGTGAGCGCTGGCTCAGGGCAGTTGAGGATGGTGATGGCTAGTTATTTTATAGGGCGACAGCAATGAAACACCGCTTGTGGGCACTGCACCCGGCTTTGTTCCATCGATGTGAGCAATGGCATGCAGGACAGCCTCCATTTCCGCAGCCCAAACACCTGACCCCACCTCCACTTGAGGGGGGGAGGGGTAGCTCAGTGGTTTGAGCATTGGTCTGCTAAACCCAGCATTGTGAGCTCAATCCTTGAGGGGGCCATTTAGGGATGGGGGCAAATAGATGGAAGGGGAGGGTGCTTGGCCCTGCCAAGAGGGCAGGGGACTGGACTAGATGACCTCCTGAGGTCCCTTCCAGTTCTAAGAGATGTGTACCTCCAATTTTTCCTTTTTTTTCTTTTCTTTCTTATCTTTGTACAGCCTGCGACTGTCTGAGCCCACTGTGGGGGCTGGAAAGTGGCCCAAGCACATGGAGTCTGCACCAGGATTGTCACTAGACAAAAGGGTGCTGCCCCCATCCCCTGCAACCAGTGCAAGATGAGGTAAAATGCTGCCAGCCCCATACAGTTATAGGCTAGGGTCACTTGGCATGGCTGTGAGAATCAGGCCAGTGGCTATGAGGGACTGGCAGAGGGGTGCATGTGGCTGGCCACCCAAGCAGTGACAAGGTAAACGGAAAGCAAAGCCAAGCTCAGACTTGTCTCCCAGAGACTCCTAAGTGTACCCACCCAAGCGAGTGCGAGGAAGAGAGCGCTGTGCAGTCTCATTCGTTAGCACACATTCACTCCCTGCCTCTGAGAGCCTAATCACAGCTGGGCCCAGCTCTCAGTCCTGTGACTTGCATATAATCCCTTTGCAAATGTCAGCAAAGGTGACTTTGTGGCTTTTTAAAGCCACACAGATGCTTGGCTGAGTGGCACTGCAGTCCTGTCCCAGCTTGGCTGCCCTCACTCCGAAAAGTTACAAGCAAAACATACATCTTCTGCCACCCCAGGAAACATGGACACAGCCTTTTATGGTGAACCGTAGCAAATGGAGGCACCTCCCTAGTGCGTGGTGCAGTCCAGGCTCTTGCGCACAGCCACGGGCATTACAGTGATATTCCAGCTTGATAACTACGCATTCAAACTACAATGCGAGCACAGGTCGTGGGGATGGGGCATGTGTGGGCCTGATCCCCCTCAGCTGACTGATCCTGCTGCCTCACTGCTTGCTGGGGCGAATGATGTTTTAGTAGCACCAAGAGTTGAACTAATTGGGGCTGGATTGTTTCTGAGGCAGTTTGTTTCCTCCGTGAAGCACAGCAAAATACTGGCACGCAGAAGTCCTGAGCTAATAATATTCCGTCCTTGTTCTCGCCAGGTCCCACGCTGTATCAATAGACTAGCCTGAGCAGGAAGACCACTTAGCTACTCGCTATGGTGTTAGTTACTCTTTCTCTGTGCTGCCTTGCGTATCTGAACAGCAGTTTTATGGGCAGACAACGGTATTTGTTTGCAACTCCTGGTATGAGACTTCACAGCAACCTCATTTTCTGTATCCCTTTTTCATCTGCTCCCCCTCACACAACCCGCCCTGTCCAAATTCCACAGCAGATTCTCCTAAAATCCCACTGTAAGGGTGGAAATTTACTGGTCCTGACATCATGCAAACATGGACAGGCTGTACCTAGGGCCTACGTGAGAGCAGTCCTCTCTGTCTGGCTCTTTGTGAGCTCTTGGGTTATCATGAGCATAGCTGATATGTCAGTGTGGTTCTGTCTCTTCTCATTCACCCCCTCCGTTGGCTGAACATATACAGGGCTAGTCAGGCCTCTGGGAGGAGACCTTTGAGGGCTGCAGGATGTCACGTATTTACTGGGAGTGGGAAGAGGGGAAGGAAAACTGAATGGGACAGAGAGAAGCCTGGGGGTGACATTCAGCTGGACAAATGGAAGAAGAAAATGGTAGAAACTGCAACCCATGTGCTAGCAAGTTCGGTCTCGCCCCTTGGACAGCAGCCAATCCCACCAGCTCCAGAAAGTTGTTGGTGTTTGTTCACTGCTTTACCATGGATTGGGGTGGGAGTTGGGGGAGGAGATCTGCTCAAGCTGATAACCCAGTTCTGATCTATCGCCAGGACATAGCATATCATAGCTACACTCACTCCATCTGCTATTGTTATTACCCTTCAATAAAGCATATAAGCTTTTGTGTCAATGTCAGTGAATTTCACAGGGTAATCATAGCATGCCAAGTTTAAATGGCTCACCCTCACCTTCACGCGTTTAGGGCATGTCTATACTTGCCGTGCTTTTGCCGTGCTATGATAGTTCCTCCGGAGTTCAGTTTTGCCGCATCTGTTAAGATGCGACAAAATTGACCTGTTTGGGCTCGGCCATCGATCCTGGTACTCCACGCTATCGCTATTGCTTGGCGCAAGGGACATTGGCACGAGCCCGAAGAGCCGCAGTCTACACCAGGGAGCAAAGTCGATCCTGAGACAGCAATTTTAGCTACACTATTGGCATAGCTAGAATTGCATATCTGGGACTGACTTTGTTTCCTAGTGTAGACCAGGCCTTCCATAATTCCTCCATCTCCTTCTCAGACCTCTTCAAGTTCTTGCAAGCTCTTCCCTCTACTCATCTATGGTCTATCAACAAAGACAGTTTTGACTGCCTGTTAGTCTTCTTCCATTCTTGTCCCATGACTTTTTCCATGCTCACTCTGTAAAAAATGACCTCCTAGTCTCAGTTCATGAAACCACCGCACCCTCTCTCTTCATTCAAATTGCCCCTGCAAGTCAGAATGTTTTGGCGATAGCCACCTGATGCATTCGAACACTAAAAACAATTAATAGATCCTTAACATGTTTCCTCCTATGTTTTTCCAGCATATTCTTTAAATTCTAGGTCTGTCTGAGACCAGAAGAGCTTCAGAGCAGAGGCTGTCTAGCTGTGTGTTTTGTCTGGGATGGAGCTTGTTCTCAGTGCGTAATTAATGATACGGTATTCTGATTTATGATCTATTTTTAAACCCATTGCTTTTTAAAATCATAGTGCCAGTCTGTTTTTCACAGCCTGAGAATGGAAATGGCTCAGCCACACCTCTCTCTTGGCAGAATGGGTTGGGGAAAGTCATGTCTAAATGAAAACCACCCTTTTAATTTGCTGCCCAACACTAGGCTGGGGAAGTCAGGTGTCCCCTCTCCACAACCCATATCCAACTGTCCCTCTTGGCACAGACAGTGTTAAATAGTTCTACAAAGAAAATGGCTGCAGATGCTGTGAACATCAGACGGTGGCCAAAGCAGAAAAGGCTCCAAGCCCCAGGAGTTGCTAAGACAGAGGTTGTTATGAACAAGCAGAGAGAGCAGGGAGCAGGCTGTATTTTGAGGGCACAGCTGGTGCCAGCCATCTGGGGTACAATTAGGAACAGCCTTTTCACTCATGCCAGTTTAATTTGCATTTAGTGGCCACCCAAGGTGCTACTGTTATGGAGTCTAGCGTGAGCCTTTAGGCTCCAGTCAGCTGTGGTCTGAGCTAGCAGCACTTACCGCTCCTGCTGTCAGACTGAACTGTAGAATTTTGACAAAAAAACCACTGGCTTGAGACCACTCAGTATTTTCCATCTGCAATGTAGCAGAAAGTGGACACCAGGCCTTTGCATATTAACCTTCTGCATCCCAAGTGCTCCGTGGGCCCTTCTGTGGCAAAAGCTGTGAGCTCCTTGAAGTGCTGTGACTTCAAATCACCGTGCCCTGCAGCAGGTATAGAGAGTACATAATCAATGGAAGAAATTCAAAACAGAAAAGACCCCAACCCCACCCCATGTTGTTGTTCAAAGGCTGGCATCCCTCCTGCTTGGCAGTGCTTGCTAGTCCCTGTGCTTGAGGGCATGGCTTGGTTTCTTGTTTTGGTGTGCTGTGGAGTGCCTGGTGAAGCTGTGCTAGCATTTTCATGCCTGCGTCACACTTATTTGCCTTTAGTTATCCCCAAGGAGAGGGAGCCAGTTGCTGCTCTTCTGAGCACAGCTGCATTTGCCAAGCCGTCATGACGAAATCCACGTGGCATGTCTGCCAGGCTGACCTCTGACTTATCAGCAGTATGCCTTAAATGTGGGCTTGAAAAGCACAGAGTGGCCGGGTCAGACATGGTGAGGAGCAGGAGGGTCTTGGCTTGTTGCTTTTATAGGTAAGTTTGCTTCAGTTTTTGCAACCTCTTATCCTAACGCTGTGTCGTGTGAGCTATGCACACAGGTAAAAGATCCAGTAAAGGCAACAAAAGCTGGCTGATCTCAATCCAGGCAAAAGAGAGGTAACAGACAGGGTATCATGAAGACCCTGTAGGAACTCACTAGATATAGGCTGTCCAGAGATTTTTGTTTAAACCTGGACAAACCTCCATCTGTTTTGTGTTTCAGTTTAGGTGCTGATTGTGTTACGCTCATCCCTTGTTATACTAGTACTTTATTTATGAGTACTTGCTAAAACGAGGGACACATGTACCTACCTGTGTTCACTAGAGGAGTGAAATCTCCACCGCTAATATAAGCCTTACTCCCCTCCCCACAGACCCAACCCTCCGCAGCCTGCGACCCCCACCGGCCCCGCAGACCCAACCCACTGCAGCCTGAACTCCCCTGCTGACCCCGCAGACTCAACCCGCAGCAGCCTGAAACACACCCCCCAGCCCTGCACACCCAACCTGCTGTGGCCTTAACTCATACAGCCCGCCCCAATCTGCAGCAGCCTGAACCCCCGCCACCCTACAGACCCAACCCACTGCAGCTTTAACCTCTGCATCTACCCACGGACCCAACCCGCCACCAGGTTGTAACCCTTCCTCCCACTCATGGCCCCAAACTGCCCCCAGCCTTTAACTCCCCTCCCAACTCCAGGTTCATTTACCTTTCAAAAGCAGCACCACCTGCTGCCACTCCAAGCACTTGGAACCAATCAGAGACTTTTAAACGTATTTTAATGGTAATTTAGTGTTCCTCTTATGAGTTTTTGCCTACGAGCAGAAAGTTGGGAACCAATTATGCTCGTATAGCGAGGGATGAGTGTACTCTGTTCTGGTGGGCCCAGAGAGCAGGGCAGGAATGGGAGGTAGAGAAGAAGCAAAAGTGCCTTTGAGTAAAGTTTGTGCTCCCTGTGTTGTGGGGCAGCCAGTGGCCAGCTTGCTCCTTCAATGCAAACTAGAGCAGCCGCAGGGCTGCTCCAATGTATCTACTGCTTCCCACAGAAGCACTGCATAACTGGAATGCAGAAGGTTCTGGCCACCTCTCCTTCCTGCCCAAACAGCCACTGACTTGAGACCACTCAACATATTCCACTTGCAGTGTAACAGAAAGTGGAAAATCAGGTCTCTATCTATTACCTACTGCACACACTGGCTACGTGTACACGTGCCCCAAACTTCGAAATGGCCATGCAAATGGCCATTTCGAAGTTTACTAATGAAGCGCTGAAATGCATATTCAGCGCTTCATTAGCATGCGGGCGGCAGCCGCGCTTCGAAATTGATGCTTCTTGCCGCCGCGCGGCGCGTCCAGACGGGGCTCCTTTTCGAAAGGATGCTGCCTACTTCGAAGTCCCCTTATTCCCATGGGAATCCACGTGGCATGTCTGCTAGGCTGACCTCTGACTTATCAGCAGTATGCCTTAAATGTGGGCTTGAAAAGCCCACATTCCCACGGGAATAAGGGGACTTTGAAGTAGGCAGCATCCTTTCGAAAAGGAGCCCCGTCTGGACGCGCCGCGCGGCGGCAAGAAGCATCAATTTCGAAGCGCGGCTGCCGCCCGCATGCTAATGAAGCGCTGAATATGCATTTCAGCGCTTCATTAGTAAACTTCGAAATGGCCATTTGCATGGCCATTTCGAAGTTTGGGGCACGTGTAGACACAGCCACTGAGTCCTTGATGGTCCCTTCTGTGGCAATGGCTGTGATCTCTTTAAAGCGCTCAGACTTCAAATCACCACTCTCAGCAGTAGGTGTAGTGCATAAGAGCTCAAGGGAAGTGTGTGCACGCGCGCACACACACACACACACACAAAACCACATCCCCCAGTGCTGCTCCCTCCTAGCTATGGCTGTGGCTATACTTGCATTCCTCTTTTGAAAGAGGCATTAAAATGAGGGAAATTGAAAATGCAAATGATGTGCAGATTAACATATCTGGTGCCTCATTTGCATATTCTTCTTTCAAAAGAGCTTCTTTCGAACGAAGAAAAGCAGTGTAGGTGCGGCTTTCGAAAGTAAACCCCATCTTCGAAAGAATCCTTCTTCCCGTAACAGCTGCTCAGGGCAACCAAGGGGGTTCTTTCGAAGATGGGGTTTACTTTTCAAAGAGAAGCTCTTTCTAAAGAAGAATATGCAAATGAGGTGCCCAATATGTAAATCTGCACCTCATTTGCATTTTTGATTTCCCTTATTTTTCTGCCTCTTTCGAAAGAGGAATGCAAGTGTAGACACAGGCATAGCTAGGAGGGCGCAGCATTGGGGGATGTGGTTTTCTGTGTATGTGCTTCCCTTGAGATCTTATGCTCTATACCTGTCACTGAGAGTGGTGATTTGAAGTCTGAGCACTTTAGAGAGATCACAGCCATTGCCACAGAAGGGACCATCAGGGGCATTTTTATGGGAAGAAGGGTTCTTTCAAAGATGGGGTTTACGTTCGAAAGAGCCACATCTACACTGCTTTTTTTCTTTCGAAAGCAGTTCTTTTGAAAGATGAACAGGCAAATGAGGTTCCAGATATGTAAATATGCACCTCATTTGCATTTTTGATTTCCCTCATTTGCATGCCTCTCTCGAAAAAGGAATGCAAGTGTAGACATGGCCTATATATTTGCTTAGAGGAGACTGTCAGAGTACTGGCTCCATCCTATTAATGCACCTTTACAGTTCTACTGTAACTGAGAATCAGTCCCTTAAGTTTTAAAGTTACACATACCTAAGCAGAGAGCAACTGAATTTTTTGGGAAAGCTGCCATTGACTTTCATGATAGCTTTTGCCCTTGGCTTTTGAGCTGCTCAGTGGAGCCTCTGCTGACCTCTCCCTACCTCCTGCCTTGGCTTTTTCTTGCTTTGGTAACTGCATATTGTATAGGAAGGCTGAGGTCATCTGCCTTTGCCCCTCAAGTTACAATTTGTCTCATACAAAATTGCCTTTTATGGAGAAGTGTGATGTTCAGCACAGCCAGGATTCATTGTAATGACCTCACTAGCTTCTAGAGAGTAAAGCCTTTCAGAACAGTTTCTTCTTAGCCTGAGGTAGAACCACAGCTGGGGAAACAGGCATCCATCCTTCCAGCCTGCGAGGAGACCAAAGTATTCTATGCCAAAATGAACAGAGAAGAGTTCTCTCACACGGTCTGAGTCTGAAGACTTATCTCAGGGCAGGGAAGTCTAGCAAGAGTGTCTGGAAGAAATGTGTGGTGGAAACAAGTAGCTGGTAAGAAAACAGAAGATTAAATAGTCTTCCCCTTGGTTGCCCTGAGCAGCTTGATAGCTGCACCATCTGGAAGGAGAGAGGTTTAAATATTCATTGGGTCAGACACTGATAGAATGATTCTGCAGTCCAGGGGTCAAGGCATCCACCTGGCAGGTGGGAGACCCCAGGGCCAGTTCCCCTGTTCCAATTTCTTTTATTCACAGGAGAACAGCTTCAAGTGAAACAGCGGGGGCGGGGGGGCGGGGGCTATGTCTATACTAGCCCCAGAATGTCGAAAGGGGCATGATAATGAACGTAATTGAAAGAAGCTATATGAATGTGCAGCACCTCATTAGCATAATAGTGGCCGCAGCACTTCAAAAGGAGATTTTGAAGTGTGCAGGGTCCTTGTAGACAAGCTGCGCATGATCAAAAGCAGCACTTTCGAAGTGCCGTGGCTGCCACTATGCTAATGAAGTGTGCATATTCATGGCAGTGCTTTATTAGGATCTTTTGATTAAATTCATTATCATGTCCCTTTCAAAGTTCTGGGGCTGGTGTAGACATAGCCAGGCTGTATCTACACTAGCTTTCCTCTTTCAATAGAGGCATGCAAATGGGGGAAATCAAAAATGCAAATGAGGTGCAGATTTACATAGCTGGCACCTCATTTTCATATTCTTCTTTTGAAAGAAAAAAAGCAGTGTAGAAAAAAATGGGGCTTACTTTCGAAAGAGCCACGTCCACACTACTTTTCTTCTTTTGAAAGAAGCTCTGTCTAAAGAAGAATATGCAAACAAGGTGCCAGATATGTAAATTGGTGCCTTATTTGCGTTTTTGATTTCCCTCATTTGCATGCCTCTTTTGAAAGAGGAATGCTAGTGTAGACGTAGCCAGGGAGTCCTATATGAGAAGATCCCAGAGCTTAGTGATTACAGTACTCTCCTGAGAGCTGGGAGGCGACTGATCAAATCATTCCTGCCTTCTGACTGAGGCGTCGAAGGCAGAGGGATTGAATCTTGTGCACTCACGCCCCAGACGAGTGCTCTAACAACCGGCGAAAAGGTGAGCACCAGCCCCCGCCACCTCTGTTTGTGTGGAGCCATGTAGGCATCTAACCTCAGGTGTTCATTTCCATGAGAGGGTTGAGTCAGCACCTCCCACAGACTAGCTGTACAGCTACCGGCCTAACATGCCAATGTTTGTAGATCCTCACAAGGCAGCTGTCTCTCCTTATTGATTATGTAAGGCACAGCAGAGCTGACAGCCAGTGCAGGCGCAGGGGCAATGTGTGGGGTGGGGGGCTTCACACCTCTGGAAAGGGCAAGGCCTTGTGGGGAAGGGGCAGAGCCAACAGCAGTCAGCCCTTAGCACCACCTAGAGCCCAGTGCTGAGCCCTGCCGCAGCCCTCAGAGGCTGCACAGAGCAGCGGAGTGACATTCCTGCAATGCTTCATAGGGGCCAGGAGTGCCTGGCAACCACCACTCCTGCTGTGACAGTGGCTGGGGGGCTCTGGGCCCCTTTAAAATGCTGAGCCCGTGTGGAGTTGCCTCCTGTTTACCTCGTCTGTTGGCAAGCCTGATAGGGAGCCCGACTACCTAACTCAGTCTTTGCTGAGTGCACTAATGTTTCTGGCACTGAAAAAAGTTAGATGCCTCAACTCTCCGTATTGCAACATCCACTTTGTGGATCGTGGCCTCTTGGTCTGTGTTCCCAGAGCCCGTTCAGGGAGAAGACAGCAGAAAGTAAAAATCAAACCTGACTTGGCAGCCACATGTTTTGGACAACAGGCCTAAAGCTAGCCGGACCAGGGGACCTCTGTGTGCATGTGAGTGAGCAGAGCTGTGCATCGTTCCCACATTCGTTTCTATAAATGCCATCATTCAGACTGGACCAGGCTGAAGCTGGACTGATGTCATGAGGAATGAAAATAGCAAAGCCCTAGGGTCCTTACATGGAAAATTTGGAAATTTTTGCCATTTCCTCTGTTTTAGCAGCTTTCAAAAGAGAAGCATTAGGCAAAAATTCTCTATGGTGCGTTTAAGTTTCTCTGGGGTGGGAAGGGAAAGCAGGCAGCGGGGTACAGGTCTGTTTTTAGGGAACCACCTACTTGTGCTGTTTCACCTATTGAAATGAAACCTGGACGCCCCCAGAAACACCTCAGCCCGGAATTGCCTCCTGCTACTAGTGCAGATTACTGTGGAGCACTGATGAAAGCTGAGTTCCTCTGAACCCAGGAATGAAAGAGGTGGGAGTGCTCTCCCTGTGTTTTAACCCCGTCCTGAGGCTTGTATCTCTGTGTACATACTGCTGTGGAGGAGGGGCCTGGCAGAGTCAGGACAGCTTTGGCAGTTGCAGTTGCCTGCAAGTGGCTCTGACTCCCAAAGGTGGTGTCTGTTTTCTATTTACTGTCAACCTGCCTCTCTCCAGCCGGGGTGGTGTGATGCTCTTTGGAGCAGAGGTGACAACCTTCAGTTCTCAGAGTGGGAATGGGAGGAACAAACCACTGGGAATTGAAAGCACTTCTCCCGCCAGGCCATTGTGAGGTTGTGGAGAACAGATGAGAAGGTAAATGGACCTTGCTCTGTGAATGGACTCCAGGCTGTTGTGATAGCTGCCCTGGGTCTGGGTAGTGACTGGTCCCAGTTCCTAGCTTTGGGTCTGTGAGGAACACTCCGCAGTGCAGGCCCCTGTCTCTATTACCCTTCATGGGCAATGGGACCCTGCGCTCCAGTATCCTAGAATCAGCACCACAGACCTCCCGATTCTCCTGTTGCTTGGATACCTGGGGCAATGTATCTAAGCAACGGGGCTCAGGAGGGCTGTGACACAATTCCTCCTCTCTCCACTTCTACCAGCTGAATCTTCTGTTTCAGGAGCTAAAAAGGTTTCCTTGGCTTACAGACCTGCTGTCTTTTTCAACATCTCTACCCCACTGGGTCAGGTGACCAAGCAGAGAAGTTGCAGTTCTCCCAGCCATCTGCTCAGATCAGGGGATTCAAGCCTTCCTTCTCCCAAGACTGGAAAGACAGTCTATTCAAAGCCATTGCCTTACAGGGGATGGCCCTTAATGGCCCTCTCAGCATTGGCTTTCTGGGAGGTACCCTCATACCCTCTGCTGGAACTTGGTGTCTAGAACACCCTGGTTTTCAACACTACCTTTGTCTTAACCAATGTTCCCTCTAACCTCTTCCATCCATGTGTGGATTTTTTCCACCCGGGGGGGAATAATTTTTATGTGCATTGAGGCATGTTCAAATGTGCACCACCAGTAGAAATAAAAACACTCGTTGTGGGCAGCATTTTGAATCTCGCCTGAGGAGCTGCACAAGCACACTTCTTACAGGGAACACTGGTCTTAACCCCAGATAGAAGATACAATGCAAAATGTCTTTCATGAAACAAAATAGCATTTACACATTGACACTAGCACGGTCCCTCAGACGGTCACAGTGACTAGTAGTGATTCATGGGCTGGGAGGGACCAACCCCTGGGATCTGAAAGCCAAGCTCAAGTTCAGAAATAGACACTTGGTCCCCGCGCAGGAATAGACTGACAGGTTAGACCAGTCTTCCTCATAACTCACAGACTCTGTATTTGTACAACCACTGCCTCCTGGGCCAGAGTCTCATTAAAAATAACTCACACATGAAGGTTACTACAGCATTAGCAACTGGATTTACATTGCATCCAACACCATATCATCAAGGGGACTTTTGTAATTCAGGAAAGCAGAAGCAAACATTTTGCGTCCTTCGGCCCAAAAAATGAAATTCGGTTTCAATTCTTCCCAGAGGGTTCTGTACCTAGAGAAAAAGCCACCCCATGAACATAAAAACTTACTTTTAGTTTCATCTCTGTCTCTCAAGAGTTCAAGGTGTCATCCATTCCAGTGTGATGGAGATCCCAAAGGAGTCAACTGGGGCCACTCAGTTAGGGTGAACTGCAAAGAATTGGGGAGCTCCTCCCTTAAGCGGATGGGTAGGCTAATACTTAGATTTACCATGCCAGCAAAAACTAGCTTCTATAATTACTGGTTAGCCAGAAGCCAACAACACAGCACCCCAGCCAGAGGCTTCAACACACACTCACAAGTCAAATATGATGAAGATCATTGAAAATATTATTCATTATATAAGACAGATCTACCAATCCCAAAGGATTGGCCACACTACCTCCCAGGTTAATGAGTATGCCAACTCTAACCCCAAATATGTGCTTGTAGGCAATTCTTGGTAACTAAACTAAAATTTGATAAAATTAGAGAGTATTGGTTAAAAGAGATCAGAACACACAGAGTCAGGAATACAGTTCTGAGATCAGATTCAAAGCAGGGGTATTGACCTTTGTAACTGCAAAGAATTCTTATAGCATCCGTTTATTGTTTATCGTCCGTCTATATTCAGGGTGAATCCAGTTTATGACTGGAGAGCTCAATCCATGACTTAAAGCTTTCCCTGCCAAAGCAGCAAATAGAGCTGAACAAAACAGGATCAGGTCCCAAGGGTCTTTCTCAGTGCCTTTTTTGGGAAGAAAGAGGAGTTGGTACTCGGCTGGCTCTCCCCCCCCGCACCCTCTCCTCCCACCAGCCAATCCCATAGCTGGGGCTGCTGAGGTGCCGGTACTCAGTACTGGCAAGTACTCGTGCATTTAAAAAACAACCCACTGGTTTTTATATAGTACCAAGCTTCTCTTCCTATTTCAGAGTTTTTAGGTGAACACGAGGCAATCCATGGAGACTTCCAACTAGCCCTATTTGCCTCCACTGGTAATTAGTTATATGGATTAACATAAAGCGATTGCTAGCTATCACTCACATATGAATTGCTGCCCACATAAAAGAAAGGTGAATGCTGTATAGCCAGGAACCATTTGGTTACATTGTTAACGTCTAGCAACAGGAGGAAACAAGCAAACCTTATCACCCAGTGTGTCCTGAAAGGTTGAATTTGAGTCATTTATCTTGCAGGCTGCTTAACCCTTTCAGGACATGTGTCACACCTAGAAGTCCAGGTCAGAGTCTTCCTCACCTACTATAGGCCTTAGTCCAACTGCCAGTGAAGTAAATTGAAAGGTGCCCAGTTCAAGTTCATGCTCTCCTCACAGGGGCTAGACTCAAAGTCCAGAAGACCTGATGTGACTCCAGATCCAGGAATTCCTGGATTATGCTTGCAGCCCTTCCTTCAGTTCTCTGTGCCTCAGTTTCTCCAACTGCAAAATGGGAATAATTACCTACCAGACTAAGGGCTTGTGAGGCTTAAAATGATATGTGTTAACATGTGAAGATGTCAAGTAATTATTATTCCAGCTGGAATAGACAGCCTCCTCTGGCAACTCCACCGGGATTCAAGACCTGGCACTTTTTGTAATTGGCCGCAAGATGGCGTAATTGTGCCTTGCATCCCACCAGCTGGGCATTAACCAGGAAAAAGAAGCTAAGGTGCAGGTAGGGGGCCAGGAACCCATTCCTACAACAAAAGATCTTCCATGAGGGAATGTTAACTATACGCTTGTGGGGACGTTTAACAGACGTGGGTAGTGGGTGTAAGTGGCCAGGGCAGGCTAAGCCTCCCCAAGCAGCTGGCCCACCCCCTTTTGCGTGCACTCTCACTAAACGGGTGCCCAGGGTGTGGGCCTGCCCGTGCTCCAGCCTGAGGCCCCAGTCCCACCTGTCCTCTTCCCCCACACCAAGGCCTACTCTCATTCGGCCTTGTCGATCCCCAGGCCACCTGCATGGGGGCCTCAGGGGAGAAGAGTGACAGGCCACATGTGAGCGGTGAGCAGCCAGTCAGGTGGGTGGGGCAGTGAGGGGAGGAGCCAAGAAGCAAGAGTGGTGGGTGGGGAAGGCCTTGCGAAAGAAGTGGGGATTGGTGGGGGGTGGGGGGCGCAGCAGGGCAGTGCTAGCCTGGAGTCAGAGCTTTGGGGGAAGAAACCGAGCAAGGGCAGGCCTTGGTGGAAGGCCATAGTCGGGCAGGCCCTGCTACCTATTTGGAGGCATTACAAGCCATCTATGAACAGACACTCCCTCGACTGGGTCAAGGAGCCGCTGAGAAACCAGACTTTGCATAACCTGTTCACCAGCTGCCGTGGAGAATCATGAGAAATTCTGCCTTGGCAGGGAAAGTAGGGAAGAAAGAACTGCCTCTCCCCGCCGCCAAGCTTGTCACCCCCTTACACACACGCATGCCTGCTAGCATTGACTCTACTCCAGCCAATTGCCAGAGCATATATAATCTTTCCTCTTTGCCTATCAACATTTGTGACACTCAGTCACTAACAACTCAAAAGCCAAGCAAGGATTCCTGGCTGCTGATCTGCTGCGGAGCATTCACATTTCTATTCTTCAGGCAAGCCACACTATGGCTCTCACATATACGGGTATAAATCCAGAGTGACTGCAGTGAGGTCAACTCCATTTACACAATGCCAAAGAGATCAGAATCTTCTCATTTTTTTACCTCTAAATATTTGCTGTTGCTGCTGCTAACCTCTCCAATGGGTCTCCTCCTGCTTTCCCTGTCCTGTCCCACGCTCTGCTCCCACTATGATTTAGTTGAGGCCCCCTCAGTACCTTTCTCCCAGGCACAACGTTGAGGCCACTTCCTGTGCCTCAGTCCTCCATGAGCACTGAACACCATCCCTCTCTACAGCCTGTCTCAGTTCTCTTGGCTCTTTCCTTCCCTGACAGCTGAACTGACATCATGAGTAATCTGACTCCGGTCTGACTGCACCATTAACTGAAACAAATAACTCAACTGTCTCAGATCTGGTCCAGCTCCCTTGTGCAGGCCACCCACCAACCAGCTGTGGAGAAAACTGGCCTCTGGCTCCTTAAGAGGCTGGAGTCTGAAGAGATCTCTGTGTCAGCCTGCGAGTCCCTACGCACACCCTGGGAGCACAGCCCCTCTATTTAAAAACTCCCTCCTGAGAGTGGTGCTCTTGTTGCAGGCCCAGCCACGTTACAAGTGATGACTCCACAGGCTCCCCCGCAGCTTAAATACACCTTTCTGTAGAAATCCACTAACGATGTGTGCCATCTGGGCTGCTGCATTCCTCTTCTAGGGGCCACATAGTCAACATAGCATGTAATATACATACACTTTGCCTGGAGTCCTCCAATGCTACTGCTCTTCAATAGCATGAAAATTACACAGACCCTAACAAAATAAATAACCCCCCACACAACTCCCCTCTCTCTAGACAATGTTTCCCTTATGAGTACTACGTTTCCAGATAGACAGCTGTCTCCTCCTTGTGTCATCCATATCTTCTTCCCTGTGCTTAAGCCAATGAGAAATGGTCAAAAACAACAAATAGAGTAACTCCCGTCCTTTATGGTATGTGAGTCCCTCCCTCAAGTGACTCATTGATCAGCTTACGCAGGGATCCATAGGCCCTTACTAAGATGACTTCATTGCTAGGTCTTCTTGCTCCTATAAACCATTTTTCATGCTTGAGACCTAGTCTAGCATTTAGAGTTATTCCATTTCAATGCTCAGTGATCTGGACATAACATCCTGGTATCGTCAGCCTTGTACTACAACCTTACTGGAATTTTAGTCCAGCCTGAAAGTAAAGAGACAACAGAGCAGGTGAAGACGACCCCCATAGCCAAGATGGAGTCTTAAGGCAACATAGGTACAGATGAAGAATTCATAAGCTCACAGAGATTTCCCAAATCACCACATCAACTTTAAAACCAAACAATAATAGAAAAGAAACATGGAACCTATGTACACAGAACACTCTCAGTTCCTCGTAAACCGCACTCACAAAGCCAGCTTTCCTTGCCACATTTTCCGAAGTTTCCCCTCTTGCCCTCCTATAACGCTCCACAGATCTTGAGTGCCAGCCATCAGCTAGAGATCTGTATTAACGTCAGGATGACGTAGTGGCTTGGACAGCTGCAGTGGAAATTACCTAAAAGGGTGGGGCACCAGTGATCACACTGGGGCCCTGCCCTCTGCTGCTCCTTCTGGCCAAGGTTGTGCCCTCATGCCACCCCTTAGCTCTGGAGCCCAGCCCTCACAGTGCCCCTTCTCCCTGACCCTCATGCCAGCTCTTCCCCCGCAGCTCTGCCTGCAAACTGCATCTTCCCCCAAAATCCTGCTCGCTCCGCCCTGTGCGCCATCCTGTCATTTGCTCTTAGGGCTGATAAAAAGTGGGGGGGCATATCTGGCGCTTCTGGTTTGATGCATGAATTACTGGGTGAAAATTTAAGGCCTACGTTATCACAAAGGTCCCCTCTCACCTTGAAATCTCTAGGTTTATCGTGCTTGTCAGCATGTGAACGCTAACTAAAAGGTGGATCTAACCCATTAAACTTCCATTAAAGACCAAGTCTTAAATGGCATTCAATTGCACAGGCTGGGGAGGAGTTTTGGGGTGGGAAAGCAGCAGAAAAATGATAATTGTGTTGCTATGAAGAAAAGCCAGGACGTATCCTAATAAGCAGGAGCAGTCAGTGTGTATGAGTTTACTGATTCCATTAAGAATGAGCCATCAAAGAGTGACTGACAATATTACATCAGATTGAAAAACACGAATTGGAGACATTTTCCCATAATTGGGCATATGCTTCTAGATGGAGTCATTTTATACATATGCCATCCAGATTTATGGCTTTTACTGGATAGCTGAAATGGTCACTTTTTCAAACAGAGTCCTAAGATTGCTTTGAATTGGACCCAATCCTACTCTGTAGGAGTTTTCTCATTGTTATCAAGGTAGCAGAACTGTGCCCTGTTTGAATACTGTGTAATACATCATCTGATATTAGCCTTCCAACAGGGAAAGTCCTCCCATGGTTCAGTAAGGACAGAAAACAAAAGGTAGGAATAAACAGTTTTCACACTGGAAATCACTGGCTGGCGAGTTCCCCGGAAGGATCTGTATTGTTACCTTTGCTGTTCTACATATTCATAAACAATCTGGAGTGGCAAAGTTTGCAAACAACATGAGCTGACTCGAGCGAGTTAATCCCATGTCTGACTGCGAACCATTACAAAGAGACCACCACGCTAACGTGGAAAATAGGGCAACCAAATGGCAGATGAAAATTGGTGTTGATAAGTGCAAAGTAATGTGTGGTGGGAAGATCATCCCAAAGATGAAGCCAAAATGATGGGGTCTAAATTAGGGATGTTAAAGCGTAACTGCTTAAGCATTTAACTGGTACAGGCAGGAGTAGCCTCTTCACCCTCAGCTGAAGTGGCCCCACCTGCCATGAACCAGGACTGCTCTAGCCCAGCAGGGGTGCCCCTGCCCACAGTGCGCTTAGGGCTACTGTGGATGGTTGCTGCTCCACAGAGCTCCCAGGTTGGGGCACTGCAGATGGGAACTGCTCTGGCTGTGCTACAGTGCCCCAGACAGGCTGGAGCAGCCCTGATCCCCAGCGTACCTTGAGCAGGGACGCTCCAGCCCGGCCAGAGCAGCCCCTGTCTGTGGCAGTGGACCACTCCAGCTCAGCTAGGCTGGAGCGACCTCCCCAACCACCCATTCCCCACCTGTTTAATCAGTTAACTGGAAAAACCTAGCATTTAACTGATTAACCAATTAAATTGGATTTAACATCTCTAGTCTAAATTAGCTGTTAACAGTCACAAAAGAGACATTGGAGTCATTGTAGGCAGTCCTCTGGAAACATCCACTCAATGTGCAGCAGCAGTCAAAAAAGCAAACAAAATGATAGGAACGATTGGGAAAAGGATAGATAATAGACAATACCATAATGCTGCTACATAAATCCATGGTACACCCGCACCTGAAAAGCATGTGCAACTGTGGTCACCGGATCTCAGAAAAAAAAACCCCTATATTAGATTTGGAATAGCTGCCAGCAACAATATTAGGGGTATGGAACAGCCTTCCATTTAAGGGGAGATTGAAAAGCCTGGATTGTTCACTTTACAAAAGAGACAACTAAGCAGGGGGATACAAAAGAGGTCTGTCAAATCATGAACGATGTAGTGAACGTGTCTAGGCAAGTGTTATTTACCCTCTCGCAGAACTCAGGAAAGCGGGACCACCCCATGAAATGAAGAGGCAGCAGGTTTTAAACAAACAAAAGGCAGGACTTCTCTCCACAATGCACAGTCAAGCTGAGGCATTTGTTGCCACAGGATGTTGTGAAGGCTGCATGTATAATTGGGTTAAAAAAACAATTAGATAAATCCATGGAGGACATATCCATCAATGGCTGCTAGCCAAGGTGGTCAAGATGCAACCCCATTCTCTAGGGGATCCTACATCTCTGGCAGCCAGAAGCAGGGACTGGCTGACCAGGGATGGATCACTTGATAATTGCCCTGTTCTGTTAATTCCCTCTGATGCATCCAATACTAATTGCAGTCAAAAGACAGAACGCTGGACTAGATGAACCATTGGTCTAACCCAGTGCAGCTGTTCTTATATCTCGCGGGGGCAAGCTGAGTTAGCTAGTTAGTGTGCATCTTCATGCTTCAAAATATCTGCCAGTCTATAAGGTGCCACAGGACTTCTTGTTGTTTTTGCTGTTATATCCTTAACTAGAAGATTTGCCCAGGTCCTTAACTCAATTAATTTTTTTTTGGAAAATAAAATGAGAATATACATGCTTCATTGCTCTGGGGTTGAGGCGCTCCATATGCAGGATGCCCTGGGGAGAAAGGACAGCCCCAGCTCCCTGTCATGGTAGCAGCTTAGGACCAGGGGAGAAGTGCCTCTCCATGGCTGCTGCAGCTCCAGAGAGCACAGATGCGGGCAGGATGCATGTCCCTTGGCAGGGGCAGGTCCAGGTTTGTCTGGCCCCTGCACTCCCCAGCCAGAGTGAGGAATGCAGCAAACTGTGCACATTCCCCTCACTCCCTGAGGAAGGGGAACAGCCAGCAATTTTTCCATCTGAATGGGAGTGGGGGCATTGTGGGGCTTCAGCCTTCCTCACCCTTCCTAAAGGGCACCTGGGGAGTGGGAGGCTCAGGGCTGGGACTGTCCCTGGTGAGAAGAGGGAGTGCCCCCAGACAGGCCCGTTCACCTGCCTGGTGATTCTGTCTCTTTTCTGTTTAGTTTTATGAGAATCAATCCCATTCCAGGTACATCCCATTTTCCTGGCACAGCCCAACCCTGACCCACCTCTAAGTTAGGCTCAGAGGAAACTGTGTACTGAATTTGGTAGCACTAGCTCTTACTGTTTAGAAGGAGCTCTTGACAAAAACAGACAGCCAGACAAATTCTCACAAATATATGTATTAATTATTTGTCTGACCATAGCACCCAGTATCCCTAGTCCTGGAGCAAGACCCTCCCTCCCGTGCTAGGTGCTGTACAAACACAGCACTAAAAGGCAGCCCTTGCCCACTCCCCAAGGAGCTGACAATTTAAGTATCATATAAAAGAATCAGGAGTGGGTACAGAGTGAGGTGGGGGGGGGGGCGGAGCAAATGGAAACAATGAGACAATAGTGGTCAGGATGATGGGCAATGGTTGGCTCAGCACACCAGCTGCCTAGGGATTGTCAATGGTTATCTTTTGCAGGAGTCATGGCAGTGGAGAGCTTTATGAAGGGATTTGAAGGAAGATGAAGAGGCGGCTTTTTGTTGTACATTTTTTCAGTGAAAAGGGCAGAACATCAGGGTGTCCAACAAGCATATGATGTGTGTGTGATATACTGGGGCTATCAGTCCCTTCACCTTGTCTGAAGTGGAATTAGTCCCAGAGTTAGGGGAGTGGGCGGTGGTAGGGGAGAAAACTGGGGAGTGCGGGTGTGAATGGAGCTCTGAACAGGACTGAACTGACAGGCTTTGCTTCTCACTGAAGGACCTGATCGTGCACTGAGGGGAACTTCCTGAGCTCCCCTTGTGCTCAGTGGGGGAGGTGGGGAGGTCAGTGCCCAGCAGGACCAATCTCCACATGTTTTGAAATCAGAGATGAGTAAATGTGACAAACACAGGCTCCTCTTTTCCACAGAGGCAGAGACTGTCCGTGGGCTCTGACGACACCTAGGTCCCACTGGAAGTACACATATCGAGTATCTGGACGCTTATGTTCTGTCACAAGGCTTTCCTCTGTAGTCCCCAGTTTCCAGTCTTCCTGTTTGGTCGCTACAACAGTTATTTAGTGCTAGGCCTGTACAATGAGAAAGAACCACGAAGTGCTGCTCATCTGAGCAGCTTAAAGCACTTTGTGAACGTCTCCAAGCAAGCTATTTATATCCTAACTTTGCAGTTTGGGAGTAACTTATTCAAGCTCACACAGCCAGCAGCAGACTTGGGAATAGAACCCAGAATTCCTGCTTTGAAGTCTACTCATTTGAGCAATAAGCAACACTGGTGACTCTTTCTCATGACAATTTGAACTGGAAGCCCTGTATCTTTCAATTCAGCATTTACATTTTCTACCAAATTTCAGCCGGAAACAAAAAAGGAGGGCCCAGAGTAAAACTCTGGATCCAGGCATTCCCAAACTTTGCAGAAGGTCCAGAATTGAGGTTTGCTGTTTACAATAACCTCTGGTGGCCAAGATGTCCCATCTCCACAGAACCAGCCTTCACGGAGCAGTTGTCTCCTAAAGCCCAGTGCAGAAGATGCTGCCATCAACACTGAGTTATGACAAGAAAACCCTCTCCTGTCTTATCATTGTACTGTAAAATCTCTTCCATCTCCTGCCATGTGGGGCAGAAGAATCTTACAGGTACTTCTTTGGCCTCTGCCTCACAAATGTCCTCAAGGTGCACAGTTGTCCAGTATGCCCTCAGTACAATTTCTAAGATATTATGTAACATTTCTAAAGAGTCAGCCATCTTTCCTCCCTGGCTCTGTAAACCACCCCTGTTACAAGCAATAAAAAGGAGCCATATAGTCATCAAGTGGAAAATATTTCTCTTCTCCCCGTCTTTCTTCCACCTACGAGGTATGATTCCAAGGCTGCATAGTATAGATTTGATTTTTCAACAAGTCACTTATTGCTGGCAGAGCCTGCCTCCGCTCTTTCTCCTGGCTTGCTGGATGAGTGACACCAATCGGTGTGGGAGGTGAGGAAGAGATAAGCATTGTTGTGAGTGACACACCTTGCTCAGTTTATAAGTGGATACCTGAAGACCCACTGCATAGCTCTAGCCCATTGATACCTCACCCATCACTGAAACAAATGGTGTCAAGTATCGGAGGGGTAGCCATGTTAGTCTGGATCTGTAACAGCAACGAAGGGTCCTGTGGCACCTTATGAACTAACAGAAAAGTTTTGAGCATGAGCTTTCGTGAGCACAGACTCACTTCTTCAGATGCTGGTCTTGGAAATCTGCAGGGCCAGGTATAAATAAGCCAGAGCAAGGGTGGGGATAACAAGGTTAGCTCAGTCAGCAAGGGTGAGGCTTACTACCAGCAGTTGATCCGGAGGTGTGAACACCAAGGGAGGGGAAGCTGCTTCTGTATTTAGCCAGCCATTTGCAGTTTTTGTTTAAGCCAGAGCTGAGGGCGTCGAATTTGCAGATGAATTGTAGCTCAGAAATTTCTCTTTGGAGTCTGGTCCTGAAATTTCTTTGCTGTAGGATAGCTACTTTTAAGTCTGCTACTGTGTGGCCTGGGAGATTGAAGTGCTCTCCTATGGGTTTTTGTATATTGCCATTTCTGATGTCTGATTTGTGTGCATTTATTCTTTTACGTAGAGACTGTCCAGTTTGTCCGATGTATATAGCAGAGGGGAATTGCTGGCACATGATGGCATAAATTATATTGGTAGATGTGCAGCTGAATGAACCCACGATGGTGTGGCTGATCTGGTTAGGTCCTGTAATGGTGTTGCTGGTGTAGATATGTGGGCAGAGCTGGCAATGAGGTTTGTTGCATGGATGGGTCCCTGAGTTAGAGTGGCTGTGGTCCGGTGTATAGTTGCTGGTTAGGATTTGCTTCAGGTTGGCAGGCTGTCTGTGGGCAAGGACTGGTCTGCCTCCGATGAAGTGAGTCTGGGCTCATGAAAGCTCATGCTCAAAACTTTTCTGTTAGTCTGTAAGGTGCCACAGGACCCTTCATTGCTGAAACAAATGGCTCACTCCATGGACAGCAACACACAGGACAAGTTACTGCAAAAAAGGCCAAACTCAGTGACATTTTTAATCAAGAAATTTCCCTATATTAATCACAATATGTAATCAACAGGAAAATTGGTCCCTGCTGTGGAAGGAAAGATCCCTTGAATTATCTCAGCAGGGCAGCCAGTGCTCATTTATTGCTGTTTTCTGCCAAATCTTTTTGACGTGATTAATGAATGAAGCTGATGTTTTGGACCTGGACTCTCTCATTTACCCTAAGGCCCTTTACATCCAGCTGGCAGGGCCCTGTAGGTGGGAATCAGGCCCTAGGTCTTTTGTAGCTTGGATAATATCAAGAAAGCTGCTGTGGTTAAAACTACTGTCTCACTTTTCCTATTCTACCTCATTGCAGCAACCTCTCAGCCGAGTTCCTGTCACACTGGCTGGAGATATTGCTGTGGAAAGCAGCAAGAGTGTAGCTTGCCTACCGGAAACATTTGTTTCCTCTAACTCCATCGCAGCATAGAAATGGATTAGCCAATAGCTAGTTAAATCAGAGACAAAAATATAACACAGACTTTCCTTTCCTTCTCGGAGGAGCGAGGCTCTGGAACAGCCTGCCGATAGGCATGGAGGCAAACGACCTACCTCATTTTCAGATGGAGCTTGATATATTTCTGTGGCATTACCCAGAATAGCATGGGACTGGACTGCATGACCCAGGGATCCCTTCTCATCCTTTGTTTCTACACAGCAACAATATCCATTTTCTCCACAGATCTAGCCAAAATATCACAGAACTGGAAGGGACCTCCAGAGGTCATCAAGTCCAGTCCCCTGCCCTGATGCCAGGACCTAGCACCATGCCTGAGAGATTATTATTATTATTATTTTTTGAAGTCTAACCTGAAAGGGCCCCTCAAGGACTGAGCACACAGCCCTGGGTTTACAAGGCCAATGCCCTAACCACTGGGGGGATGGAATGGGTGGTGGTGGGCCTCAGATAGGTGGCAAGGCAGGGGAGGGCCAGGGCTGAATTAACTCTTCTGGGGGCCTGGATTTCAGGGGCCTCTTAGGCTCTGGGGTGGAGCCAAAATTAGGGGATCATTGTGTGGGTGGGGGAGCAGGTTGAGGCAGGAGGGCAGGTGCAGTGCAGAAGACGGTGAGGACTCTGATTGGGGGTGTGGGCTCTAGGGTGGGGCTGGGGATGAGGTGTTTGAGGTGCAGGAGGGGCTCCTGGTTGGGGCCAAGTGGGCTGGAGAGTGGGAGCAGCCTTAGGGCAGGAGGTTGGGGTGGGAGTGCAGGGGCTGGGAGGGAGTTAGGGTGCAGGAAGGGGCTGGGGCTGTGGGGTCTGGAAGGAAGTTAGGGCGTTAGGGTGTGGGATGGATTGGGGTGCAGGTGCTTTGCCGGGGCAGCTCCCCTTTGGTGTTGGGGGAACAGGTGGCTCCATGCAGTCTGCGCTGCCTTGTCATCACTGTCCCCTGCAGCTCCCACTGGCTGGGACTTGTGGCCAAGGGGAGGTGTGTGGGGTGGCGGGTGTGATGCCTGCAGGCAAGGGCAATGCTGAGGCAGAACATGACATGGCATACAGCTGCCTCTGCCCCGCTCCCCCCAGCCAAGCAGAGCTGGCCCATAAGGCACCGTGCACAGGCTTTAGTGGCTGCCACCTGCCCCCCAACCTAGTCCAGGGCCCAGGGCGGCAGCTCCTAAAGCCCCTTTCTCAATCTGGCCCTGGGTGGGGCCTTGGCATGTTAGGTTTTGTGGAGTTAGAACGTTGGCAACACTAAGACTATTTTTAGTCATGTTTTTGCTCATCCTTCCTATCTCCATGGGACAGAGGGGAGAGCAAAGCCTCTGGGTGGCCTGAGAGCAAACACTGGCTCAAACAACTACCATTTTAAAGCAAATCAGACTTACTCTGAAATTGGTGGTGCTGGTTCTGCAATGAGCAGTCTCCTGTCCAGTCTCTCGGGATTGCGCCACTTGTCCTGTCTCCTGAATGCGAAGGCTCACTTGCACTTTCTCTTAGATGTCTCAGGCTGGCTTCCTGAGAAGCAAATGGACTCTAGCAGTTATGTGAGCCTACTAAATAACCTTTGTCTTCCTGACTGGATCCCCAAAACTTTCCAAACAGGTCACAGCCTGCCTTGCTGGGACCCAGATAAGTAATGTACCCCATCACAACAATGTAACTAAGTACCTCTGTAATATTGGAATGATGGCAAGGCATAGGCTTCTCTTAGAGTCCTGTCTCCACGTCTTGAGCTTGCCGATCTGATGTCAAGGAACAGGTCCCTGTAAACTCACTGGCCAAGCATCCCTGGTTTTTCTGGTGACTTCAGCAGCTTTTGTCAGTTGGTATGATGTCTTGGCCTCTGTGAGGTCACTGGCTTCGTTTAGTTGGCAAGTTGGGCTGAGGTCTAAAGAGAAATATCTGAGGTTACCTAGTCAGCACCTCTCCCTTGTTTGGATGATGCCAAATACAGTGATCTCTCTGGGATGACAGATTCAAACTACTAAAGATCAAACTAGCAGGAGAATGCCTTCTCCCCATTGTGAAGGATCACACCTCTGTGGAAGGTGGCATCATGTAGTGAAGTGATACTTCAAAATCTTGTCAGCTGGGACACGGCATGTTAAAGAAAATATAGCTAAGGGTATACATGTACTGCGCACTTGTGTGGGGAAACAATCTTTGCCTACCCATAACCCCATAATGGAATGCCAGGAAGGTACAGGGTTCTGACAGCCATTTTTTCCCCTTCATTCTGGTGAGGCAAGTAGGCAAGTGGTCATAAATGAACGCCTGTAAAGGGTTAAAAAGGATCTCTGTGTGAAACAGCCAGATGAGCCAATGGGGTGAAAAGGGATTTTTGTCAATTAAAGCAGATGCCTGCTGAGAGAGAGTCTTTGTTCTGAGGTGGAGCAGAAAGAAAGACTAAAATAATGGACCTTAACCAGCATGAATAAATCCAATAAATATCCTGGCCACCTCATAGTCAGCACAGATATGTACGTAGAAAGGAAATGTTTAGTTAGACGTGATCAAGCTATTTTTATTTCGGGTTTGGTGTGGAACTTCATGGGCTGGTTTCTGAAACCCTGTACTCTGTAACCTCTAAGCTGAACCCCAAGGAAGTAATTCTCTGTGCTCTAATAGTAATAATTTTTAGTTACTTTGATTACACCCAGCAACCCAGTATGCTTATTTACATGGCTGGCATTTTTCATCTTTTGTTTTGTTAATAAGCTACTTTTTTTATGGCAATGATTTGATGCCTGTGTTCTAGAGGAGTGTCTGTGGATAAGCCTAGACCCAAAGGGTCAGCTATCAGAGGCGCAGCTCTTTGTTTCCAAGCTCTCTCTAAGGAAAGGGTGAAGCTTGGGGTTACCCCACAGGGAGATGTGCAAGTGTGTCTTCCTGGGCTTTTAGCAGGGATTTCACTTGGTGGTAGTGGCACTACCGCCCAGGGCGAGGAAATCTGTGATCTTGGGAAGCTTTTCTTAAGCAGAGCCTATTTTTAGGGTATTTGCAGGCCTCCACTTTCTGCACTCAGAGTGTCAGAGTGAGGATCAGCCTGGACACAAGCTTTTCCCCAGAAGAAGAGGGAGGCCTAGAAGTGGCAAACACTCCTCTTTCCCTCTGCGTGTAAGTGAAGAGAGGAAGCAGCAGGAACAGATCTTCCTGTAAAAGAAAGGAGTCTGGACAGAGACTCCCAGTTTGCATAATTTCTCCCATGCTAGTTCTGCTCCACCTACTGACAGGAAGGCCTGGTGTCCCAGAAATGCCTCCAGCCAGACACTAGCTAGGCCCTCCTACTGCACCTACTTCAGAGTTTCTTTTCTCTGCCAGGGCAGAGGTGGAGGGTTGGGTAGCTGTACTCTCCAAGAGAGGGCAAAGAAAGGGAACCAACCTGTGAGCACCTGAGGTTCTTCTTGCTTTAATCCCTCATTAATGAAAAGGTGTTTCCTGGAATACCAACAACCAACCTTTGTCCTCGTGTCAATGCAGTCCCCAGGAGTGCATTCCTTTGCCTGACTTCATCACACAAATCGAACGTGCCTATTTTCTAAATTTAATCAAGTGGAAATAAAGCCCTCTCTCAGCCATTTGGCAGAGGAAACATTCTCAGTTTACATGCCTCTTCTGGAAAACCGCTTATTGTTTCGGCCTTCTTTGGAAAGGGAGCCCCGTCCAAAGCACCATTGCTCTTCAATAAACATCAGATTGCAAATATTCTCTCTCCCTTTAGACAACTAAGGGAACATTTTCAAAAGGAGCCAGGCGATTTAGGAGCCTATGTTTCAAGGGAAATCAGTGGGGTTGAAGGCTCCTAATGCCCATTAGGTGCTTTTGAAAATGTCATTCTTTGACAGAACTCTGGGAAACCAGCCAGAGTGACCCAGACCAGGGAGAAGAAGCTAAGAGGACTTTAAGCCACTTTTGAACCTCCCCAGCCCCCTCTGCCTCCTGATTCTAGGCTGCTGTTGAAGCCACTATGGGTCACTAACTAGAGAGAAGCTGTAGAAACCTGTGCAACTTCTTCTGCCCCCAACACTCACCTTACAGAAGGGCTTGGAGTGGGGCCTTTTAGGACAATGTAGACCACAGATGCTGAGTTTCTTCTTTTCAGATGTCTGTTCCACCCCGGCTCTGCCCCCAAGCCCCACTCCCACTTGTGTAACTCCTCTCCAGGCCCCACTCTTGCTTCATTTCATACCATCCTCACTCCACGCCCTTTCCCCAGCACCTCCGGCCTGCTGAAGAGCTGATTGGCTGCTAACTGGTGGGTGCTAAGCATGCCCTTTTGTTTTCTTCTAGCCACAGAGCACCCATGAAGATGGTGTCTGTGATATAGATGCCTTGCCCAAGCTGCCGCGAGGGAAATTTTCCACTATCTGTATGTAGATTTCTGCCAGCTCTGTTACATTCCGCAGCAGTGCAAAGGAGCCATAGAGAAGAAGATCCCTCCCCTTACTCCTCACTGCTATGCCTTCAGTGACGGGGTAGAACCATCTCCTTTCCCACAGTCCTACACATTACAGAACTACCAAAGAGTTATCTAAGGAGCACAGTGAAAGTGCTTCAGTGTAGCAATCCACAGGGCAGCTCTCTGTGCATGAGAGTATTGCAGGGGTGATTTGGGCCAATATTTTCAACCCTTGCTGCTGCTTTCTGGTGTTTCAGTTTTTGATGCCCAGCTTGAGACGTCTGTTGACATCCAGAGTTGCTAAGTACCTGCTGCTCTCCTTGCGTGTAGTTGGAATTGTAGATGCTCAGCACCTTTGCAAATAAAAAAACTGGATAGCCACAGTACGACGCGCCCAGCTCTGAGGGGACTGTATTGCAAGATTTGGCTTTCCTGTTTTCTCTTGGAATCTAAGAGGGCTCTGTGACGGATAAGCAGCACTCTGGGATTTTTGTCCTCTCCAGCTGTGTCTTAGTAAGTCCCACTAGTCCCAAGTCCCAGCGCAAAGGATCAGTGCTGCTACCCATTAGAATACTGGTGAATCTCTCCCGTCTGGAACTCTCTCATCTGGCAAACTCTGTAATATGACATGAGTTTAGTTAGCCACACAGCCACTTATCATGGGTGTGGCCAAGTTTCCCACAGCCCTATAAAGTTTGTTTCCAGCCACCAGTCCTGGCCCTCAGTGTTCTGTGCTGCTGTTTAGCTGTAATTTACCCCTAAATGTCTGCTAAGAGCCTCAAAATCAGTGGAAATGTCAGTAATATACTAGAAACTATTGCCCTTCTGTTGTCAGGCAAATGCCCTCATCCGACACCAGTCAGATCCTTAGAGTGACGGATGAGAAAGGTTCAACCTGTGTAAGAGTTGCTAGGTCGCCACAGGTATATTTATCACTTATTATGTTAACCCAGGCAGGGGCTGACTTCTAACGCGTACAACCATACCCATTTCAACCTATCCACCAGGGAGAATGTATGAGAGACAAGGGCTATGCAGATGACTAGCCTGCATGAATAATGCACAGGACAGACATTGTGATGATGGGCACACTATGTTTATAATACACTTGGCTACTGTGAGCCAAATTCTGCCCTGGGCTTTATTGAGATTGGAGTAGGGCTCATCTCTCTGTTCTGTGTTCATACAGTGAGTTGCACAATGGCCCAAGGACTGGGACTCCTAGGCATTACTGCAACACATGCCAGTAATACATTAAAATAATCTTCATGTGATTGCCATGCTGAAGCTCAGAATGCCTGTTGAGTCAGTGTGATGTGATGGACACCACCACAAACATGGCTGAGCGCTCTTTGCTCAGAATAGCACCATGTTCAATTATCACTGGGCTTCACCTTCTCTTACCCATCGGTGTCTAAGTTCTTGGGCATTCTGAATGCATGAATTACCCCTATACAGTGAACAGCTACAGTAAGACCTGTATCTATGCCATGGCAAGAGTCCCAAACCACCGCGATATAGATAGTTTGTATCCAGTTGCTTCGCTGGTTGTATGAGGGATTGTGGACAGATGTTGGAGTACCTGCCTCCACTCCCAGACTTGCGCAACGCCATGGCTTTCAGCTCCTAGCACTAATAATAATACTGGATCTTGTGTAACTGCACTGAAGTCCACGGCGTTGCATGGTGTATGCATCATCATTGTGTTTGTGCGTACAGGGAAAATGCTCATCTTGACAATGGTGTGCCTGGCTAGAAATGTTAATAGAACAGAATCACAGAACTGGACGGAACCTCAGGAGTCCAGTCCACAGCATGAGTACGTCATTCCTGAGAGAGGTTTAACCTAACCTGTTCCAAGGTACCTGAAAACACATCATGAAACACAGTTGAGGTCCCAACAAGGATCAAACGCACAACTGCGGGTTACAAGGCCAGTGCTCGTCCCATCCTCCTCCATCTCATCTAGTCCATCTCTGTTCTCTTCTATAATTGCCAAAGTGGAGGCTTCTCTGCTCCCCACTGGAAGTATCTACTGAAAAGTGCCTGGGAATGGCTGCGGAGCTCACTCTGCAAAGGCACCGAAGAGAGCAGTTCATCCCATGGTGCAGTTCCTCAGACAAACTGCCTGTCACTTTGCAAAATGCTTTTCCTTTGTTTATCTTCCTCTATAGAAACATGTATTTCTTTAGTTGGCAGTGTGCCACCAGGCCTGGAACAAGCTGTCTCCTTGCACTCTCTTATATCAGCCAGTCAGAAAGCCACCTGCCCTGCCACCGCTTCCTGGCCAGTGCCAGTTTATGAAAACACACACTATTTTGTAATCAACTTGTGATTTTATTAGGGGTTTCTGTTTCAAAGCAACTAGAAGATGGATGAGGAATTTATACGCCATGCCAGTGTAACAGGCACTTGGGCTCCAACCTGTCTACAACCCATTCCCAGTTTACACATCTCCGTGCACTGATTTGGGAGGTAAAGAGGCGTGCGTGTGTGAGACTGTACTTTAATTTTGGTATAATCTTAGCCCTTACACTGATGGGATTTTCTAGGTTGCCAGGAGGACGTGCATAGTCTGTGTGTCTCAGTTCAGAAACAGTGTCTCGCTCCTAGGAAGCGTAATTGCTTTCTCTCATTGTTGGCATTGCAATAGTTCAGCTATTAGAGGAGGAGAGCACTTACCTCTGGTCTGTCTGTGGAACTCCACCACCCCACTATCAGAGCATCCCACAATCTGCGACGCATTTCTTTTCACAGCCCCTGCTCCTCTTCCCCATAAAGCAGGGCTTAGGGTTACCATATAAAAAGAGGACACCCCTGAGAGGGAGTGTGTCTGTAGCTGTGTCTACCAACTCACCTTGTGTGAATGTACTATATATGTACTGTACCACATTAATACAACGTGGGTTGGTAGATACTGATACAGATACACTCCCTCTCGGGGTGGCTTCTTTTTTGGAAGCTCAAATATGGAAACCCTAAGGGCAGTCCTATTATTTCATTTCATAGGTGAGGAACTTCGGCAGAGACCCAAATCCTCAATAGCATGTAGGTGCCTAATGCCCATTGAAAATCTTGACAGCACTAGAGTATTTCACACCCTTCATAAATGTTTTTACACAAAATTCCTGTCTCTTTTTTAAATTTTGAAAAATATGGTGCCCTTATCCAACCCTTCCTTTCTGTTTCATCAAATCTAAATTACCCATCCACTCACTGGCTGGAATGCATTTGCATAAATCATTAATCAAATACTTCTGAATAATAAACACAGATGTAAGAGTCTGTGTCTGTTCATGGATAATTTATTGACTGTTTGCTGTAACTGGTTCACTGAGATCCTCTTGAAATGCTCTCAAAATGGCGTCTAGTATGGGCTACCAGGCCTACTTTGTAATATTGATCTGCCTGGAGGGGGATCGAAAAAACAGACCCCACCTCCACATGACATAGTGAGAGTGTGTGGGAGGAAGCGGGGTTGGAAGCAACGGGAAATCTGGGGAGCTTTGTCATAGCTACCAGATTCAAAGGCTGGAAGGGACCACTGTGATCATGTAGTCCGACCTCTTGGATGCAGACTTTGTGAATCGCTTGTTCCATCATGGAAACACCTCAAGACCATCACATTAGTATATATTCTAGCATTTATCCCTATGAAGTCCAAAGGAGACTTCTCTGCCTTCCAGTGGGAGAGTATATCAATACATACCACTTTCAAGCATTTTTCCTTTCCTAACTTAATTTTATTATTCACAGTTAGATATTGCAATGGCCAGTGATAAATAATTCCTCTTCTTGATTGGCATCTACAATCTCCAGGTAGCAAGTTTTCTTGCCATCAACACCCTTAGAGATTGCTTGCCTAAGTACATATTTATCTCTTGCAGCCTTTCTGTAGTCCTTATAAAATTCACTCTCTCTAACCCCATAATCATTTTTGTTGCCCTCATCCTTTCTCCATCGTCAATAACCCTCAAGTAAAGCAGGATCTAATAGAACAATCCACATGCTGGGCTCAGCCTGTGATTGTGGGTGTGGGAGGGGAGTGGACTGATGACATAATGATCTTGCTCTTCCAGTTGCATCAAATGTTTCCTGGAGGAAGGTCTCATCCCCTGAACCCACCAGATAGCAGATCTGTAAGGAGTGAGGGTTCCTGAGCCCTGAAGGTGGGACAATAGTGCTAGAATCCACTCACTTTGTCAGCTTGCAACATGGCTAAATCAAAAACACCAGCACCATGTCTCATAGTTACAGCATGGAAATTGGTAGCTTACCAATAACAGCAGTTCCACTCTGCTTCTCGCTGTCTTGTTGAAGATATGTCAAGGGGGTTGGCCCCTGGTCCTGGTTTTTGAAGTGTTGATGGTATGTTCCCATGAGGACTAATGAGCAATAAATATATACAGGCATTGGTGAAGATCAACTTCGGTGTACCTCACCCACCGCAAACTTTTTCCCGACTTTGTTGCCACTGTGAGCTGAAAGAAGAGACAGTCACTATGGTAACAAAGGGGAAAATGTGCATTATATTCCACTTTAGACCTGTTTCACGGAAAGCTTTTCATATAAATCCATGGATAGAGGCGTTACTACAATGATTTCATTTCCCATACACGTGATGAAGGGCTGGGTCCTATGCAAGGGTTAACAGAGATTAAACCTGAAGAAAAAAGCAAAAGGAAGCATTTTCAGCTGCTTTTTACAGGTGCAGAAGGATGGATGGAGGAGGATACTACTGGAAAGAAGTTATAAATTATTTTGTTAGTCTTTAAAGTGCTATTGGACCGCTTTTTCATTTTGACTAGAAAGAAGGTGTCGCTTCTCAGTAGATGTCACAACGAAAGTTCTGTCAGCAACCAGACACGGGTGTAATGGCTGCACTCCCAGATGGGAACTAGCATCAGATACTCGTCTGGGGGAGGCCCATAGACAAGCTCTTGAAATAGCCAAGACTTGAAGCTCTTTACACGAACCAGGCATGCCGGCTAGGAAGCAGTCTGAGCAGCTTTTATTTGTCCAACTTTATCCCATCCATGGCCCCTTCACTTCTCCCATCTCACCCCTACCTCCCCTTCAGCATCATTCCTCCACCTTCCACACGTACTTTGGACTAGAAACATTAACAAATAAAACAGATCATTAAAAACATTTGCAGTCTTCATCAAGCATGCAGACTCAATCGAAGCAGTCACATCATCTATCTGCTCTCACCCTGCCCTTCTCCCACACCCCTTGCTATCTGGACATCTCTTTATCTAAAGCTGTAAGCTTGCCAGGACAGCCACTCCTTCCCCTTCATCTTATTCTGGTCTATAAAGTGCCTTGCACACTACAAGCACTGGACAATTGCAAAATCATAACAACAGTGATCTGACTCCTTCCTGCCTTCCAACTGTGAGTCAAACCAATGGAGAGCAGTTCCACACACAATCAACAACATCCCTAGGAATGGCAAGGCAACAGTACAGATTCAACCACCCTGAAAGTTGCCCAGAGCCCTAGCGTGGGCAGCTGACCACAGCCTAAATACAGCCATAGCTTATGCATTTGGAAATTATTGAAACCAACCATTTAGATGTGTCAGGCTTGATTCACAGGGGCCTTCAGCATCAGTTACAAAATGGAAGAGGAGCCAGGGGTGGTGATTAGGGTGCATATCCTCTTAGCCAATGACCTGAGGGACAGGAGACTCACCTAGAAGGGAGAAAACCTGATTCAAATCCCTGCTCTGGATTTTAAGTGTTCCCTGTTTCAAGTAAGTGCCATTACAAGGGGGACTCTGCCTCCTTTATGAATGTGGTCCTTCATGTCATTTGCTTTTACTACACAAAAGGCTAGGAAAAAAATAAATCAACCTAATGTTTTGTTTTGGGTTGAAGAAAACATTTCATTTGACCAGAAATGACATTTACAACTTTTTCCAGCGTCCCTAGCATTTGATTATTTTTTCTTTGATTTTTCATAACTGCCAGAGAACCAGATAAAACAAACCCAAACCTCCGTTATTTGCACATTTCTAATGTGGGGTCAGAGGGAATGCAGAAGACAATTTTCTTTCACAGAGACAACGTGTAATCCAAGCCAGGGTGGATAGTGTCTTCAGTTCACAAGAGAAGGGGGAGAGTGTCTGGATGCTTGCACGGGCGGGGGGCGCAGCATGGGAAATGTAACCAGCTGCCTGTGCTCTGGAGGAGAAATAGCTCCCTTTCATTTGTGCCAGTAGCTGAAAAAGCATAGCATTCTCAGAGCTCTGGAAGGGGCAGATGTTCAAAGTGGGACCCTTCTGCAGAAAAATAAAGTGTTCTGTTCCAAACAGATCTGATTTCCAGATCTGAAGAAGTGGGGCTGCCCCAAGAAAGTGCATCCCCTACTAAATGATTTGGTTAGTCTTTAAAATGCTACGTGACTGCTCGTTTGTTTTGTTCCAAACAGGTCAACGTCCAAACATGAAGTCTTGAGGAATTTTCTTATCCCTTTCAAACTTATGCTGCCATTGGGAACCAAAATCCTTTTCTAAGATTTCAACAGAAAAGGAACCCCCTGTTCAAAATCATCTGACACCTTACGCTAAAATCCCTACAGCCTTTCTAATAATTCTCGCAAAACGCAAAAGCAGGCAGGACACTTCTAATAAATAAATCAGGTTTAATCATAAACAGCATACATATTGATAAAGAGTGAGTGAGACTTGGTAAGATAGGGGGTTGCCATGGCACCAGGAGTCAAACACTTGTGTGTTTTACCTGTGAGCGCTATAAGGTGAAGATGGAATAACGGACAAGGGGAAAACAACAATTGGGTCACTCAGAGGTTATCATTCTTTGCCACCAGTCAAGCTACTGAATGAACTAGCATCCAGCCTGCCGCTCCAGGGAGGACGTGGTAAACTGGATACCTACAGAAGCAGGATGAGAAGGATCGGGTGGAGTGAAATATGCAAGGGCTGGTATGAGGTATACACACACACTCTTAGGAAGATTATATGCAGTGCTGTTACGGTTCTAGAACCAGGTTCTGCTGACACCTAGGTATGCCCAGCTCCCATTTAAGTCATTGAGAGCAGCATGTCTCAGGGACATCCGGCTCTGAGTGCATGCAGGGCCCCAGTGCACCAAGCAAAAGATGCTGAAACAGAAGAGGCAGGGAGAGAGCAGCCAGGGACCGGGGCAAGAGAGGAATAGGAAATAGTGTTTCAGCCCCAAATTAATCACAATAGTGAAATCCACCCTCATGAAGAGACCTAGCACAGGGATGATGTTCTCAGTGGTGCCTTTGTCTATTTGCTGTTCAGAAGCGAATATAAGGCGTATAACCAGTAATAAAAAGAACGCTGGACTGAAGCAATGGTTCCAAGAACAGTTGTCAAGTCATTCCCAAATTTCACAGGACGGTCCAAACCTCTCACTATAATGGTCCAAGCCAAAATTCAAATCAGGTCTACCTCTTGGCAAAGACAAGTAGAAGGAACCACTGCAATGGTAGAGAGAGAGGGCAAAGTGAGAATTTATAATAAAGTATTCAGAGTACCTATGACAGATCTGTGCTTGTTTTCACACACAATCACACATCAGGAGAGAGTTGTAGCTAGAGGTGTTGGCTTTACAGTACAACAATTTCACTGTCAATTACTGTACATATTAGGCAACCTTTAAACTGAAAACACTTGGCAATTCTAGAGCACAGACAGAGTTTTCATTTCAAATACACAACTACCATCTGGTTTCACTTAAAAAACAAAAACAAGATTAAAGCTATAATACAAAAGTGACATTTATGTCAGTGGCTGTTAGAAATTGCCACTAGGACTGCAAAATTTCATTGCTTCCAGACTTTCTAAGCTCCCACGAAGCTGAGGTCATCTTCCTGACAAGTCAGAATAGCACATACATGTACAGAGTCCACCTTCAGTCTGGGAAGCCTGGGTTAATACCATTATCCTGTAGATGAAATTGGACAAACGAGCATATTTAAAGTGTGCTTGAAAAAAAAAAGACACACATTTTGTTTTTCCTCAGCAGAGGCTGAATGAGTGCTTCCTGTTATTTACATATATGCAATTCCTTCTCTTTGTTACTGACCTATTGTCTGGGTAGGCATGAGGCAAATCCTTCTTCTAGTCCAAGTTCTTCAGACAGGAGAAGAACAAAGAGGAACTTAATTATCAAATGAAGAAGCTAGTCATTTTTTAGACCTCAGATTTTGTCAAAATGCTTAAACGTTGGCTTGGTAGTTTACTATTCACATTAGCGATGCTGCGGCGGTCTGAGGAAGAGACATCCTTACAGCCCTGGTGAGCATCATCCATCATGTGGGTGCTATGAACCCATTCTCAAACTGTTTTCTTTAAGGCACTGCATCAACACAATGACTTCACTCAGAAAGGTGGATACTCCTTCACTGGATAATGCATTTCTCCCTCTCCCTTGCCTGGCCCTCCCTGAGAACTTTGGATTTGATGTATTTCAGGTCACTGTTGACACTAGGTCGGCGAGCAAAGGGGGAGATCATGCCATAAGCATCCATCTCTTTAACCCGGCGCATCCGGAAGGATTTTTGGTGAAAGGCGTCACCATACTGGACAGAGATTTTCCTGTGGAGTGCAGGGCTCATCTCGTGAGGTAGCTTGGCCATGCTGAAGAGGACATAGAACATCTCATCCACATTGGTGTTCTTCTTGGCTGAAATTTCGAAGTAAGCACAGTTCTCATCACTGGAGACAAGCTTCTCTGCTTCCTCTGAGCGCACCTTGCGGTAGATTTCACTGTGATCATTCTTGTTGCCACAGATCACCATGGGAAGGTCAGCTGTCTCCTTGGTCTTGTTCTTTAAGCAGGATTTGACTTCAAGGATCTGCTTCTGGATCCTCTTGACCTCATCAAAGGATTCTCTGTTGTCCAAACTGAACACCAGGATGAAAACATCCCCTGCAATTAAAAAGAAACCCAGAGGATTTGTTCAGTAGAATCCACCTCACAACAGTCTATTTTCCTTTCACCAAAGAAGTTGGGCCAATGAAAAATATTACCTCACCCACCTTGATTCTCTCTGTTTAAAAAGCAGTGGATTGCCTTCTCCTTCCCATTTCTCTTGCTTTGTTTTTCTTTCAATCCTATACATTCTCTAAGGACACTCATTCCTGGTCACTTTCTGAGTCACCTTCCCCTTTGTTCCTCCCATTGTAGAAATATCTTATTGTAAAAGTATTTCTTCAGTCATATGCTTTTGTATGATCCTAGACTGCACTTGATTCAGTGGCATTGCTCATTTGCACCGTGGTTTTTTATTCCACCACTTTCTGGCAATTCTTCTGTGTCGCTTACACCTCCCTCCTGCTTCTCTAGATCATTTGTCCTGTAAAACACCACCTGTGTAGCAACTCTTAAGCACAGAAAACAGTAGCCACCAGGCCTTGATTCAAGAACAAGAGCAGCACTTAACCTCAAAACCCACAAGCCAGTCTGTTCAGAGCATCTGAGAAATGAGTTGGAGCTTCCAAGACTTCAGTGCTCAGCTACCACTTCCATCACTCAGGAGAAACAGAGTACAAAAGAAAGTGCAAATGACATAAAATCTCTGGTATGACTACAATGCTCAGAGAATTTTTCCTGTGCTAATGACAGATTGTTGTTTTGCATTATAAGTACAGTTTATGTGGAGCCAAGAAAGAAATCTTTCATGGACCCAAGATTATCTCCACCCACATCCTGGAGTTTGGCACCTATATCATGTAGGAGCTATATCCTGGTATCTGACACTACTGAATACAGACTTAGGGTGTCACTGGATAAATAGCAGGACAAGTAGGACTGAACACAGGTGTGCTATAAACTTTAGCTCTATACTCATCTTTGTACACACCCACAGTCTTATTTTCAGAACCTGTGCACGTACAGCAGCATCCACAGAAAACAACAGGAAGGGCTAGCTGCTCAGTACTTTCAATAAGAGGCTACCACTCCTGTAATATTTGGTTTACCACATTCTGGGTGACCAAAGGAGAGCAGAAAAACTAAGAGTGGAGGGAGCGACTTTAGGGAGATGCATTCCACGGGGCCTTTTAATTGTCCAAAAGCAGGGAACTGTGTAAAAATTTAAAAAAATCATGTCAAATAATTTTTAATCCCTCTGTGTTTCTTTTACTTGTGTGTTTCATTGCTTGTGGTGACAAACCTCCTCTTTCTCTTGCTGTTCTTTATACCGGTGAGATTTGGATTTTACAGTTCACTTGCCATTGCAGTAAAAATCCAAGCTGCATGTATTAAATATGGGGGTTGAGGGGAGGAGAATAAATTAGGCAAAGAAACTAAAAGCTTTAGAACTTTTCCAAATTGATACCTAGGTGAACGATATACCCCAAATGACATCTGGAGTGCACTAGTCAGGGACAGACTCCAGGAAAAGATGCATCTTTACAACCAGGTCCATCCTATTACCACTCATTCCCTCTATCTAGCTTCCATTTTTTCTCCTTCACCATATAAACTAATGTTCTCTTAGGAAAGAGCTGTGTCAAGGTTATTCTCAAGCAGAGCTCCACAGCAGAGATCCTCAACTCACCAACCCTTAGTCAGAGACCTCGTTCTCACACCCCACCCCTCTTACCTGTCAGTATAGAAAGCCTCCTCATTGCAGGGAAAGGGTGATTCCCAGATGTGTCCAGGATGTCCAGCTGGTACATGTCTCCCCGGATGTTGTAGACCTTGCGGTGAAAATCCTCAATGGTAGGAGTGTACTGGTCCTCAAAGCGGCCAGTGAGAAAGCGGGAGACGATGGAGCTCTTACCCACCCTGGAGGCTCCCAGCACTACCATGCGGTAAGAATTCTTGGCTGGCACGCTCAGTGTGCAATTCCCACTGGACACAGTCTTCATCATTGCTTGGTGCTGAAGGGATCAAAATAAAAGCAGGTTGGGGTGGAGAGAAAAGAAAGAAGAGTGAGGGCAGGGTGGAGAGACTGCTAAGTTTTCTCACACAAAGAACAAAATTCAAAGAGCAAGAGCTTGGTTCTGCTTATCAGGTTGTGATCAATAAGGAAATTACATGAGTGGAAACTAGCTCTGTTTTAAGCCTAGAATGTTTTAAGTCATGAAGAAATTTATAGTTGAACCCGACGTTTTGAATTACAATTTTCCATTTAGTTTGAGCATTGAGGGCTAATCTACCATATTGTCTTTAGCCATGACTCCAGGTTCATCCTCATAGTTTAAGTCACTTGGACATTTTGGTCCTGATTTTCAAAAGAGCTCAGTTCTCATTTAGACACCTAACTGAAGCAACCGGTTTTCCATAAGCACAGAGCAGTTCCCCTTAAGATCTAGCCACTCCCTTTAGGTATTTAGACGGGAGCTGCTCACAATGCCTGCTTTTGAGGATCAATCAGTTACTTCAAGTCCAAGTGACCTAAAACGCTGGTACAAGTAACTGCAGGCATAGATTTGCATCACCAGACACTAGCCCCAAAGATCTGGTCCCCAAATGTTCTTTTTCAAATTTTGACAACAGACTTTTATCCAACAAATCTCCAGTGCAAGAGCTCCTCCCCCTCAAACTCCCAGCATCTCAAATATGGCTGCTTTGCAGCAAGATGGCTGGTAGCCGATGCAGCTGCAGAAAAGCTAGTTTTATTTTTCATGACTGTGTCACTCTTTACATACACATTAGTCCTTCGGTCTGGCAGTCCGTGGCTGTATTGAGGAATTGGAAACAAATGGGGGATTGTGGGCAAAAGGGGGTCACTTTCTGATGTACCCAAAGGGTAAGTTGATTACTAAATTGAGTCTACAGACTCCAGAGATCCCATTTTGACCCAGCACAAAGATATAGGAAATCTTGACAGAAAAACATGGATTCCACAGACATTTTTCATCTTTCAGATTGCATATGCTACACTCAGAAATGAAAAATACAGGCATGCTGTGGAAAAGAAAATGTCATAGCATCACAGACACATTTGGACAGTTTATTTTGGTTACTAGGATCTTATGAAAGAAAGATCAAGTTCCCAGTGTGCTGTTTATTTAATGTAGGTGTTGTTTACTGAATGATAGGTTTTAAGTATTTATATATACACCAAAGATAATTTCTGGGGCCAGATCTGGTTTCCTATCCTTTCCCCATGTGTCATCTTCCAATCCTTTATGTATCTGGTACGTATGCCAAGAAAATTATTTAAAATGCTTCTACTTGGTTTTACATGTCTTCCCAAGAAGTAAAGCAATATAGAAAAGGAGCCTGTAAGAAGTCCAAGCCGACATCCCTGCTGGCTTTGTGCTCTGTCTTAAGGCAATAGCAGAACATTACTACTCACTTCTACTGGTAGTTACTCAGCACTGAGAGCATTCTCAGCTTTAGAAGAAGCACGAAACAAAATACAGCACTTGTTCCAAAGACAAATTATAACTACATTAGACTCAAAGGGGATTGTAACCTAAATTACAGTCAGGCAGTAAAGTCGGAACATTGTATTGTGCACATGCAGTATATGTCCAATTCTGTCAACATGAGTGCTAAGACAGACTAGGCTGGCAAGATCCATCCTGATGTTTGGACTGGGCTCAGTCTAATTTGGGAACAGGCTGTACCAGCTCAGTGCAAAGTCATCAATTTTCCTCCAAAACACCTACATTGAGCTGTGTTCACTGGCCCTTGTACTCTCCTTTGTAGGTTGCGATGTGCGGGCTCTAGCATCTATGCACTATATAGATGGGGACTGAGTTGTTTTGGGATTAGACAATTCCCCCCCGAATTATGCTCTCAGAACTTTGTTTAGCAAGGCAGGGGTATTTTAAAAAGCAGAATAAGCTTTGCCAGACAATCCTCAAAAGATTGACATTATTCAGTAATTTGAGTATGAGCCAAATCCTCATCTGGTATACACCAGTGTAGCTGCACTGACATCAGTGGAGCTGTGCTGATTTACACCAGCCATGGACCTGACCCTGTATCTTATAGCTATGCTGCTGTGGCAGCTGCGGTGAATACTGCTAGAATACATGAATGCTCTGCAAATAATCTTACCTGTTTTGGTTCAGCACTCAGAATGACAGGTCCCTGAGTCTGACTGCATCTTCTAGGTTTTATATGTGTACATAACATAAATAAATATTGATTGAAGGGCAATTGAGCAAAATAGCAGCAAATAGATATAGAGTCCACCAAGAAAGCATGCAGGGGAGCGTTTTATCTCAATTGGCAAGAGAATTCCTCACCATAACACAGGCATGCTAAGCTGCATGTGTGCATCATCTCTTCCATGCTGGAGTGTGCAGAGGAAGAGGAAATAGTCATTTTTGCCAATAGGTTTGAAGCGCACAAATTAGGCGACCATCCAAACCTTAAGGGTCATCATATAAAGTAGCCGTGAGAGGTGGCTCACAGCAGCAGCATTGGGAGATGGGATGGAACAGGCCCTTCTCAGCTGAGGACTGAAGGAAATGTTACAACATAGGGCCAGATATTCAACAGATCTCTCCACTGGGGGCTGAGCATTGAAATATCTGGGCCCAACTGTGGCTGACATTCAGCTGAAAATCTGGCCCCAAGCTCGTAATGGCACTATGTCAACCCTAAATCAAACCATATAAACCCGGATTTTGGTCATTTAGTTCCTGCTGAGAAAACGAAGCAAAACAACTGAACTGGGGAAGAAGGGTTTTGTTTTGTTTTTTTAAGTTTTGGGTCTGGTTGGGAGTATACGTGTGTCAGTTTCATTTTCCACATGCAGACTTTCCAGGCTGCTCTGGCTGTACCAGGCTACTTTATCTTTACCATGCCCCCGTGACCCTCTGTCTCTTCTCCCCTAAAATGGGGTAATACACATTCCTCCTCTGAAAATAAAAATAACCCACTGCCTGCCCATCCTGCCTAGCACTGAGTCATTTCTCATGCAGCTGTATGCAATGGACTTTTAGGGATTTTTTCTGTCATATTCGTTCTAAAACTCAGGGTTGACAGTGCACAGAATAGCCTCTCTTGGGAACTGGTGGGAGCCTTATGGCTTGGGCCAATTAACAAGCTTGACACAGCGTGGAAGAACGCAAAGTTGGGAACAATCCTAAAACATATTATCCTCTAATTGCTATACCCACAGGCTGGGGGCAGCTCCACCACATCTCTTTCCTCTCAAAGAGCAATAAATCAGTATCACCTTTGCATCTCCACAGCCCCTTCAATCTGGAGATTTCAAAGCACGTTTTGCTAATTTCTCCTTCAGTATACTCCTGCAAGGAAGGCTTTAGCATCCCCACTTTACAGAGGGGAGGAATGAGGCACAGAGAGCCTCAAGCTCTCAGGTGTGGCAGAGGGATAGCTCAGTGATTTGAGCATTGTGCTGTTAAACCTATGGTTGGGAGCTCAATCCTTAAGAGGCCCATTAGGGCAAATGGGTTTAAAAAAAAAAAAAAACTGCCCAGAATGGTGATAGGGCCTGCTGTGAAAGCAGGAGATTAGATTCAATGACCTCTGAAGGTCTCTTTCAGCTCTATGAGATAGGTGTATACTTACATTTTCTTTTTTTCCATCAAGGTCAGACAAGTCAGTGGCAGAGCAAAGAACAGAACCAAAATCTCCTAAATCTCAGGGTGCCCCACATTGCAGTCACTAGGCTATACTGCCTGCCAGTTGAGTGGGGCAAAACCTTATTGGATGCTTGCACCTTCTCCCTCCCCTCCCATGTGTTCAGCTGATGAGGCTTTGACTGAAAGGTTGTCTGTGCATGGGAGTGGTTAGGGGAGGCAACATCTGGAAGCAGATTGGCCATAGCACTCAAGGGAGGGGTAACTCAGTGGTTTGAGCATTGGTCTGTTAAACCCATGGCTGTGAGCTCAATCACTGAGGGGGCTATTTAGGGATCTGGAGTAAATAGATTAAGGAAAGAAAGAGAGGGTGTTTGGTCCTGCCAAAAAGGCAGGGGACTGGACTCAATAACTTCCCAAGGCCCCTTCCAGTTCTATGAGCTGTATATTTCCCTATATGATTTTATTTATTCCTTTACAATGTCATTTTATGGTACCCTGGAGAAGTTGGTTCTCTTTGTCAGACTATTGCTTTACAGGAGCTCCTGGGCTTTGCAGCCTGTCTTTGGTCTAGTGCACAGTAAATAAATTCCTTCAGCCCTTCTAATTCCTGATGCTCTTATTCATTTAATTGTCTCTGCTGCGCACCAGACTGCAGGCACAACTTGGAACCTTCATTTGCCTTTCATGCTCTTCCCATCAGCACAGCTTCTCTCTGACTCAAGCCTTTCTCCTCTTTTACTCAGAGAAAGAGACCAAGTTCAAGCCTTCCAGGGGACACAGGGAGCAGTACATGGGAAAGATTAAAGGTAGTAAAGAGAAAACAGAATGAGACCACACGGCTATTTACTAAATAAAGTGAAAATCAATTGGAAGAGGACAAACAAACACCACCAGCTGGTTTTACTCTATGTCGCTTGCTTCAAGTTTATTGAAGGTTTAAAAATAGATGTTCCCTGATGCATCTTTAGCTTCATGCACTGATTTTAGGGTAACTGAACACCTGATTTATCTTATTTCACACTTTTAGAGCACCTTCTGTTCAATTATTTTAAAATGTTCCATAAAAGGTGGGTATATTTAGTACTAGTCCTACTTCTGTGAAACCAGAGCACAGAGAGATAAAGTGACCTCAGGTCACACCTTGAGCCAATGACAAGGTTAGCTCTAAAACCCATGACTCCTGACTGCATCCCTTTCCTCTAAACATTAAACAATTCTGGTTTTGTAAATTTAAGACTGCGTTATCAGGTACCTGCCTTTGCAACTCCATGCATGCACTGAAGAGATCAAGCCTACATTTCAATCAGGTGTTGAAAAGTCTAATCCTATGCATCAGTTACAGGAAAAAAAATAGAAAACCTGCTACCTGGAGCTTTTGCATATTAGCTTTCAGTACCCAAATTATGAGATTTACCGCAGGCACTATGCTCCCTGCCACTGAACATACATAAAAACACTCTGAGGTGTCACTGTTTACAGTCGCCAGTTACAATATTTCTCTCTATATACATTAGTCCTAAATGATTAATTTCATCTGGCTAAATAAAAACAGGTAGAAGCAAACCAAGCTGTACATTACAGACCTCTCGTTGATTAGAAAATCCTGGAATCCCTTTCATGCATACCATTGTTATTTCCATAGGGTATTTTTCACTCTATTGCTTTAATTGCAGGTCCAGTGCCTCTCCCTTACCTTTCTTTGTTGGGAGGAGAAGTCCTGAACCTTAGTGCTGTGGATGAAGCCACCTCGATGGTTTTAATCAGGGGCACTGCTTCTCCTTGCTGAATCCCAAGTTGTTAGGCAGAGCTCCTCTTGACTGCTTTGAACCCTAGCTGGACTGGGTAAGACCAGAGGACTCCAGGTTCTGGTTCCCCATAGGTGATCTTTATTGGTTCAAAAGATTGACATGATCCAAAGCAGGCTCTCTGTACTAGAGGTAGTTTTTCCTCTCTGAAGATGTTTGCGCTTCTCCTGATAGTCTTAGTTCACTATGTCTCCCACTCACATTTGCTTTTCATGCAAGTTGCAGTTTGTAGACTCATTTGGATGGCAGTGGCCTCTGGTGCGACACCTACCTGGCAAGGCTGGTGTGTGCATTCAGCTGACCCATACTGCTTTTATGTGGAATCGGTGAAATAAAGAGGTGGGGGGGAAGCAAATTAGGGGCTAACAGGGGGACCTGAGAGTTTCTTATGATAGCAGGTTTGCACCTACACCCTCCCTCTTGCACTGCCAAAAAATCCTGGCAGATCAAACAAATGTTCCCCCTCCTTTGAGATTTGTTTCAAAATCTTCTCCCTCCCAGTATTTCTGGATTTATCTATTGATTCTTTCTCTCTGCTCTCTCCCTGTCTCTCTCTCCCAGCAGCTGGTAAGTTGCAGGTTTTCCTTCTGCAGAAAGTCACAGATAATTGGCTCACTCCTCCCTTGAAGTCAGAGACAGTGGAAGAAGAGTTGCCAAGGGGGGGTGGGGTCTTAAGAAACCAAACCCAAAACAAAACAAACTTCCTGCACGTTCCAGATTGTAAATTCTCTTCCTTTCCACAAGAGATTTGTGTGTGTGTGTGATCGTGTGTGAAAGAGACTTGTTAATCCAATTACATTTTCTGCTTTGATAACTCATGGACTTTTAAAAAGCAGTATTTCCCCTTTCCAATGTTTCCTGCTAAAAAAAGATGGACTGAGTGGTAAACCAACAGGGCTTTTCTGTTCCTAATTTCTATGATTCCTTTGAGATATTAGCATCTCCTTCCCTGATACACTGTGCAGCTGTTAGGAACGCCTGTGGGTTTTGATGTAGAACTTAAAATAAGGCTACAAATGTTAAATGGCTCGATTTGAATCAATCCCGGGACAGTACTAACTTCCCATCTAAAATTTGTGGTCCAGCCTGCTTTCTTAGGGTTGGATTCCTGAACAATTCTTGCTGCCACCGGACCAATTTCTCCTAAGACTGCACATCTGCGCTATTGCTATTGGTACGACCCTGCTGCGTAATCACCTCCTTCTGTAGCCACACCCCTTACCCTGGGAATGTCTAATCACTTCCTAGGAAAAGGACCTGCAATCTCACCCACCCACACACTGATGAATGTGCATGTAGCTACAGCGTGTCAGTTCCCTGGGCTCCAGCTCAAGGGCATAGGTTCTCTGTGGTCTCTTATAACTAGGGTTACCATAGTTCAAAGTTCAAAAAAGAAGACAACCATGAGAGAAAGAGTGCATCTGTATCACTATCTACCCACTCACTTGTATTAATATACTAGATATATTACAGCACCTTAATACCATGTGAGTGGGTAGATACTGATGCAGAGGGGAGGCCCCCCCATGCAGTTTCACCATCTTACCTTCACCAAAATGGGCAGCAGTGATGGCCCTGCAGCCTGCCTGACCACCTCTGAGTGTGTTGTTACCACCATGGGCTGGCAGAGGAGATCCTGGGTGGTATGTTTAGACCCATACTTTCTTGGAGAGGCCCAAGCAGCTTATCAGGCTCTGAGTGTGGATGAAGCACAGTCTTACGCAATGCAAAGGGAAGATAGCCAGCACTGCCTCACGCTCTCCAGAGAAGCTTATTGAAAAAATATTTGCTTAGAGCCATTCCCTAATGGGGCACAGCATGGGCCAGCACCTCTTGCTCTTGTCTTGGAGTCTCCCCCCCTTGGCCAAAGAGGCAGCCGGAATAGTCACATTCCATCATATCGGCATCTCTGACGAGAATGCCCTGTTGTCACAGTCCACAGTTAGCCACCTGATGGCTAACCCAGGGGTCAAGACAGTAGTGGGGTTCATGGACAATATTTTCCCTATATTGGCATGAACCTGTTTCTCATGGTTTCAGCCTGCCTGTCCTGCAGAGGCCCTTGAGGCTGTGGAGAGGATTTGTGGAGGCTGAATTGCCTAGGTGTGGGAAGGACAACCTCCCAATCAGCTGGCCTCACTTAGAAAGCAGCAAGAGATTATGACCTACGAACCCAACTGAAACTTTGACCCCATCATGGTCCCCCACACCCAGAACAAGGGCCTCTAAGTTCCAGATTTCCCATGAATCAACACTGCTCCTCCCGCCCCCTCCCATGAGAGTCTGTAGAATGTTACCACTATGGACAACAGGGCATTCTCATCACAGGTGCCAGTACAGTGGAATGTGACTATTCAGGAGGCCTCTTTGGCCAAGTTGGGGAGACTCCAAGACAACCTACAGAACTGAGCCTAAGGACCTTTGCAGCCCTGATAAAGACAGTGCTAAATGTGGTGGGGGGATTAATAGACTCATGGTGTGGGCAAATGGCACTTCAATGTTATCTAGTCTCACTGGACCCAGAGCAACCTGCTCAGATTTCTTGCATTTATGGAACAATTCATATGTACCCAACAGCCTCTGTTTTTCAGGTAGCAGATTGATTATGGCACCTCTGGGTGGGAGTGGCAGATTACTTACCTTGGCCCATGATCCTGGTTCATGACTGGAAACCTCTTCAGGCCCTTTTGGGAGGAGAATCAAGTCTCTGTAGCCTAGACACCTTTCGGAGGTAAGAAAAGAATCCCAGCTATCCTCAGTGGGGTGTGTTTCCCACTGGTCAATTTGACCTTTTGAAATTCCCCAATATGATCCCAAACTTTACAAAGATAGCCCAGGACGTCTGAGACGGGAGAACAAGCCAGAGTAACTCTATGGAGTTGTGAGAAGACTCATCCCAAAACACAGACCCCCATAAGAGAATAGCCTAACCATTGTTGGGATATCCCCTATCCATGGATACCACAGAGGTCCTTCCCATCCTAGACTACAGCACCCTTACTATTACCTTTAATGTAGTGGAGACTCAACACTCTGCCTAGATGCTCTGTGTATATTTCAACTAACTTTCTGCTGTCAGCAGGGTGGCCATCTCCAAAGATTCATCTCATCAGTTTACCACCCTGCCCCTCCCCCACATACATGCCCTCTGAATTACATGATGAGACATCCCCCAACTAACAAATCAATGTCTAGTCTCCAAGCCTTCCTTGTGAACTCCTACGGCTAACCCATATACCTCCCCTGGCAGGATACCTATCTAAGCTGAAAACCCAGGAGAAATTGTTTCTATTGGCTCTATTCCTTTGGCTAGGGACACATGAAGTATATGATTTCTGCTTATTCTACCACAATTGTCAAATGATGATCCCAGAAGGTCAGGCTTGGGTTCGCTTCCCCCTACCCCTCACTGCAACCCTCTTTTGAGTAGCTACGGATTGATTACTAGACCCTTTGAAGCAGAGTGACCAAGGCACAATTTTATTTCTACACTGATTGACTATGCCACTGGAATTCCCTTAGGAAGTTCCATTGCCTTGACCCTAGCATTTTTCTGCATTGAAATCCTGTGGCAATCCCCCCAGAGTAGGGAGGAATTTCACATCCCAGATGTTCCAAGGGTTCCACTGTCAAAAGTAAAACCACGCTAGACTTCAGTCTGCCATTCCCCAAAAGACTGAGTAGGAGAGCCATCCAATAAGACCCTTAACAGGACGTTAAAGTTTGTGGATCATAGGCCAAAGACTGGGACCAACTACCTCTCTATATTTTGTTTTCAATGTGGGAGATACTACAGCCCTCTCCCCTTTTTGAGCTACTTTATGGGCGACAGCCTGGCAGATGTTAAGTGTTAGATTTAGTTAGGGAGTGTTGGGATGTTCACCCTACTAGCGCTACCAATAACCTCAATAGGTTATTCAAATAAGGGGATAGTTAGAAAGCTGTGACCACTTTGCTTGAACTAACCTCTTGCAGGCCCAACAGACCCAAATGCAGCAAGAAAGTAAGGAGGCTAGAACCACGAAATTCCAAATACTTCCCAGTGCAGAGAGCAAGCGTCTGGGCAAATGGCATGGATCACATGAAGTGGGGTTAGCAGACCAGGAAATCTATTGTATGGATTGAGAAAACAGATTAATCACATAAATCTATTAAAACTCTGGAAGGTCCAGGAAAGCCTCTTCATCAACCTGAAGGACAGAGAAGAAAATCTGAGTCTTCAGCTCCCTAAACTACCTGAAATAGGGATCGGAGATGCACCACTTAGTGATGGGTGTGTCTGATGGGTGGAAAAGGCAAACAGCCTCCTGAAAACATCCATGGAAGTATTCTTCTCACAACTGGGATGCATCTCCTTAGTATTCTACTGTGTCATATAGGACAAAGGGACAACCTCCTCCAGAAATTGCATCCCATCCCAGAAGACATAAAACCTGGTAGTTCAGGAATATATAGGAAAGTTTAAGATTTTGAGCAATCCAGTAGTTCTGGTACCAAAGTGAGACAGGACTGTCCAATTTTGGGTTGATTTCTGACACAGAAATACTATTTCTGAATATTGTTTAAAAACTAGGCCATAAAGGCTCTGATGCTCCCAGTCAATGAGCTACTGGATTGCCTTAGTCATCGCTGCTTTATTACATGTTAAATTTAACTAAGGGCTATTGGCAAATTCCACCTTACTCCCAAGGGGGAAAAATCACCCCACTGGGTCTACTCCAGTTTTTAGCATGCCCTTTGGATTACATGGGGCTCCAGCTGCCTTTCAAAGGCTGATGAATCAGGAGTCCCATCATTATGCTGCAGTTTTCCTTGATGATATAGTGTGCTACAGTCAGGACTGGCCCACCCACCTCCAAAACCTAGCAGGTGGTCTTCAAATCCTGCTGGGGGCCATTTAACAGCAAATCCAAAGATGTGCAAGGTAGGAAAAGGGAAACAAAATATTCAGGTATCTAGCTGGGAACAGAAATGGGCAACCCTGCTTAATAAAGTTGAGGCACTAGCAAACACTACAGTAGCAAGAACCAAAAAGCAGGTCTAGGCCTCCCCAGGTCTAGCTGGGTACTCTAGAAGACTTGGACAAAACTTTGCTTGATTGGCCACATCACATATGACCTGACTGAAAAAAAATCAGCCCCTTCACAAGTCACATAGTTCCCCAGTGTGAATATTGCACAGCCCCAATTTCTCTCAATTTCATTCTATGCCGTGATACATTGTGCCATGCTGTGACTGCAATGTTATCCTAAACCTTCCATGGACAAGAACATCCTACCCTCTAGGTAAGTAGAAAACTCCCATTCTGGGAAACCTGGCACTTGGTCCTTGAGAAGGAGTGCTTGGCCATGCACTGGGCCATAAAAGCACTGAGGTACAAGTTGGAAAATCTTTTGTCTTGGTCACAGAGCCTGTGGCTCTAAGTTGGCTCCAAACCATGAAAAACTAAAATGTCCATTTGGCATACTGGCACTTAGCCTTAATAGTCCTTTCAGTTTTGAATAGCGTTAACATGGGCTGGGCCATCCAAATGCCAATTTCCTATCATGAACTGAAGATTACTAGGGGGACTCATGGTGAGTGCTTGACAGACAACTCAAGAGGGGGGATATGTGCATGTGTAAGATAGAGTAATATTCCTCTGGGGTCAGAGGCCTACAGCTGCCTAAACAGCTAAGTATACCTACCTCCATCATATGGGGGGGGAAAGACTTAATTGACTGTTGAGAGGAGCACACCCAAGAAACAGAGGGGCAGAAGCGAGACTGGGAAAAGTTCTGTCAGTGCAAAGGGCACAGAGGTAAGAGCCAGAAACGTTGGGTGGAGGCAGTGTGGGATGACAAACAGATTGGGAAGGGAGAGAAGGAAGGGACTTGACCTGTGCAGACTTTGTGAGGAATGGCTGAGAAAGTATGACCTTCTTTTTATTAAGGCGGCTTAAACCCCCAGCAGTTAATGGGAGTGGAGACGACTCTGTCTGGATTCCGTGAGAGGGTCCCAGGCAGGATCTCCCCAGGGAGGGAGCTGACTCCACAGCCTGATTTCAGCTGGAAGAGGGGGCTATAAGGTAGATTCAATAATTCACACTTCTTTCCTGCAGTAAGACGAGGACTCCACCTGCTGAGTCTCCCCATCCTGATTCACACATACCAGAGGTGGGGACGGGATGGCTCAGGGCATTCTTTTTTTAAACTGAGCTGTGATACCCTTTACCTCTGAGTCACCAGTTCAAATTCAGTCCAGATTAACGGGAACCCAAAGCTGTCACCATAGGATGTTCAGTGGTCTAAATAAGATGATGGTGGAGCCCCCCAAGCTCCAGTTTTCTAGCAGATACAGAACAAGAACACAAAATCATCACCCTATTACCAGCAAGAGCTTGGCCTGTTTAGCCTAGCAAAAGAAGGCTGAGACAGAATATGATTGTTTTCTTTAAATATATCAGAAGGGCAAACACTAGAAATGATGAAGAGCTATTTAATCTAAAAAAACAATACTGACAGGAACAAATAGCTATAAACAGGCTATCAATAAAGTCACACTGCAAATTAGCAGAAGGCTGCTAACCATCAGGGAGTGGAGTTCTGGAATGGCCTCACAATAGGAGTTGCATGAGGAAACAACTGAATTAGTTTTAAGGGACAGCTGGACAAATCAGAGTGGGATTTTACACCAGGGTTGCTTATGATGATGGGGGAGAGAGCTTGGCCACTCTGAGGGAAGAGTCATTTCCGAGGGATGGTGGATGGTAACTGAGATAAGATAAAATAAAATCTTCAGAACTGCAAATCAATTCCTGCAGTTATACCAACAGGTAGTATGGGAAGATTTTTGTCGGGTGCATTTGATTTCACCAAATGTGTAATAAAACAATACATTGTATTAAAGTAAAAATAACCTACAGGTTGTGCCTTCCTGCTCCAGCACCCTCAGGACCTGAACGGTCCCAGCCAAGGAAGTTTGCTAGATCAGAGGAGGTGAGGTCTCTGGGCTGTCCTGGGGGCCGCCAACCCATTAGCTGGGCTCCCTGGCCCACTGGCCTGTCTTCAGTCCAAGCTGTCAGCAACCTCTGCTGTTGGGGCTTTCTGGTCCAGCAACATCTGTGGTCCTGATGTACCATGAATGTTGCTGTACCAGAGATTCCTGGACCAGAGAGGTTCAACACTAACTCTTCAAATTTCCTTCATGAACAGAAATTTTCTAGAAAAATATTACTCAAAATCATAGTCTCACAGCTCATAAGAGGAAACATGGGTCAGTGGTTCATGCACTTGTGTGGGACTCAGGAGACCAGGAGTCAAGTTCTACTTTGCTACAGACTTCCTGTGTGATTTTGGGCAAGTCACTTAATCGCTCTGGGTATGACCCATGCAGTTTTCATGTTATACTCCCTAACAGTACCCAGCCTGGGCTGGGGAAGCAAATGGTCCAACTAGTAAACTAAATTTGGTCATGAATCCTGGTAATGTGCCATCTGAGGCAAGTTGTACACATGCTAAGAAGACAGGGGAGTACTTGCTGGGGATGGAGAAGAGCCACGTTCAGTTCCCCCTCTCTGCCAGAGTGGGTGGATGAGAGCCCATCTGTAGCCATTCAGTCTCTTCCCATCTTCAAATGACTTGTCCACAGTGGATAAATTCTTAAAGAACTTTTGAGCCAGCCAGAGAGTGAGAATGACTCTACAGTCAACCTGCCTAGGAGGTGGGAGAGAGAGGATTCAGTCTCCCTGCTTCATACATTCATTAGTTAGCCACATGGGAACAGGTTTAACTGGACAGCAAGCCCCACCCGAATAGCCCACAGCTCTGAACTTAGAGCACATTCTTGATTAGTGGGAGACCCCTGTTCAAATCCTCTCTTCCTCCTCCGGCAGGGAGCAGGGAATTCCACTAGAGTCCCACATCCCAGGTGAGTGCTCTAACCATTGGGCTAAAACATATAGGCTGTGTCCACACTAGCCCAAATCTTCGACAGGGCCATGCAAATGGCCCTGTCGAAGATTACTAATGAAGTGCCAAAATACATATTCAGCATCTCATTAGCATGCCAGTGGTCACGGCTCTTCGAAGCTGCCACGCAGTTTGTCCAGATGGGGGTCCTTTTCGAAAGGACCCCGGGGAACTTCGAAATCCCCTTATTCCTATGAGCAGATAGGAATAAGGGGATTTTGAAGTTGGAGGGGTCCTTTCGAAAACGACCTCTGTCTGGACAAGCTGCGTGACAGCGAAAAGCGGCAATTTTGAAGAGCTGCAGCTGCCGGCATGCTAATGAGGTGATGAATATGTATTTCAGCACCTCATCAGTAATCTTCAAAATGGCCATTTGCATGGCCATTTCGAAGATTTGGGCTAGTGTAGACGTAGCCATAAGGTGGCACCACCCACCGCCGGTACATAGTGCAGAGCAAAGCAGATGCCTAACCCATTCCCACAAGAAATGTGTTAAGAGCTTATCCTGTCTGCCCATAGATGGCTGGCACCTATTTATGGATTGCCAGCAGAAGTAAGTGATCTGACCCAGTATGTCCATTCTTATGAGACAGGCAAAGAGTCATCGGACCAGTTGCTTCTCTTACAACAGTGGCCAATGCCAGGTGCTCCAGAGCGAATGACCAGAACAGATCATCAAGTGATTCATCCCCAGTTGCCCATTCCCAGGTTCTGGGAAACAGAGGCTAGGGACACTACCCCTGCCCGTCCTAACTGCCATTGAGGGACTTATCCTCTGGGAATTTATCTAGTTCTTCACACCATGCTCTGAGAGAGGTGTGTGGCTTAGTACACACTACTCTCTCCGGCACCTCCAATTGGTCAGCTTAGGTCAGGGGTGCCCAACCAGTTAAGAGATGAAGAGGCAAAATAGTGGTGGATAGAGTGCAAAGAGCCACCTATTATATATTTATTCGCAGTAGACCCCGGCTTACATGATTTCAACTTATGCATTTATTGCAATAAGGCAAGTTGAAATCATGAGTGGCAGACAGCTGCAAACTGGGTGGCAGCCTGAATCCCAGCTCCCCTCCGCTTGCAGGAGCTGGGAGACTGAAGAGTGTTGCTGTGCCTGGCTCCTGCACTGGAGGCAGGAAACTGACACGTTCAGCAGTGCTGGTCAGTTTCCAGGCTCCCACAAGGGCAGGGGAGCCAGCAGCCAGGCTGCAGCTTGGTTCCTAGCTCCCCTCCACTCCTGGGAACCAGGAAACTGACCAGTGCTGTTGTGCTTGGCTCTGGGCTCCCGCTGCTCACCGGAGCAGGGATCTAGATGCAGCCAGGACTGGGGGGATCTGAAGGCAGCAGGGCCCCTCCCTCACCCAGTCCTGACTTATGCAACATTTGACTTATGTGTGGTTGCTCAGGAACACAACCTACGCGTAAGCCAGGGGTCTGCTGCATACTTATATTTTATACCTATCTGTATATAGATATATACAAATAAATATAGATAATATATAGCTAATAAACATAAATATATAATACATGGCTGGATGCGCTCACCCTCCCCCAGAGCCAGGCACCCCCAGCCCCCCCCCACTCTAAAATTCTGGAAACTCACTGGAGCCTCCGCTGCCATGTGTTTCTCCCACAAAGCGGTGGGGCACATGTGTGGAGCAGGAGGGCGGCACTCCCAGCCAGCAGCTCTGAGGAGAAGCAGGCTGGCTTTTGAAGAATGAATTCTGAGCTGCTTCCTTCTCCCCAGTCATTGCACAGCACCATCATACACACCCTAACTTTACACACACACACACACTGCTTGCACACAGCACTACCAGTACCTCCACACACACCCATGGCCCTACACACTGCACCACCTCCCAGATTACCATCGTGGCTGTTCACCCAGTGCTGTCAGCACACCCACCCACCCACCCCTTACCCTCTCCCCGCTTCCTGCGCTGCCCCCCCACAGCCTGCCTAACCGACTTTGTGGCCCCCTAACCGACTTTGTGGCCCACAGTGGTGTTTCTGTGGTTGTTTTAGGTGCCTGTAAGTTAGATGCGGTGAGGCTCAGCAATGCAATGTGGTGCATCCCTCCCTTTGTGCCTCAGTTCCCATCTGTAAAATGGGGTTGGACAGTAGCACTGTTCCTCCTCCCAGGAGTATTGTGAGGATAAACACATCACAGTCTGTGCGGTGCTCTGGTACTATGGTAATGGGGCTGGGACACATAAGTTCCTTAGATAGTTAACTCGTGATCCAGAACACAGAGCTAATTAAAGTATGTAAGAAAACCAAGTTGCATGATATTGCAGGCTCACTGTGGTACAGACCCCACAGCAGGGTACAGGCCAATTAAAGAAGTCTTGGTTAGGGTCATGAATAGGGAAACTGATTTCCACACCTCAAGCGGCTCTGTCTCTCCGGTCAGTTAGCAAATAGCATCAGCAGGGAGCTCTGCCTCCCCCTTCTTCGTCTTATTCTGTGCTGTAACGAGGGCAAAACGAGCGAGGCACTTGCCTTGGGCGCGCAGGGTGACATTCAGGGCGCCCAAAGAGTTCCTGCCGCCCGATTCCATGCCCGCGCCACTGCCTCCACCAGGACCCTGCCGGCACCGCCACTGCTTCAGCTCCCGCCACCGCCGCCTGGGGCAGGTGCCATTGGGGAGCACCCTGCGCCCAGCCCTCCTCTCCCCTCCCCTCCCCTCCCCTCCCCTCCCCGGCCGCCGGCTCAGAGCAGCCACTGCTGGCTGCCCGAGCAGATCGGCCTCCTGGGAGCCGCGCTGTGCTCTGCCACCCGCTCCAGGCCCAGGGAGGGAGCGGGCTGCCGCTGCCGCTGCCAAGCCACAAGCCAGCCGCGGAGCGATTGGTGCGCAGCGGCAGTGACGAAGAGGAGGGAAAAACCCACCAGAAGGCAACGTAGCGCCATGAGCTCGACCCCCGACCAGCCTGCATTGCTCAGCTCCTGCCCGCGGCCACCTGCTGGAGCGGACCTGCCACTGGCCCAAGCCCAGTGCCCAGCGTGCACGGAGCTCCGCAGCCAGGAGCCAGTACGTGCTCCTGTCCAGGGCGCCTAGTCCCCACACGCAGGGCCACTGGCGCCTGCACAGGCGCACTCTGCCTGTGGGCCCAGCACCACACACACCCTGCCCCCAAGCACAGTGCCACCAGAGACACCCTGCCCCTGCATACACAGTGCCACCACACACACAGCCTGCCCCTGCGCACAGCACCATGAACACCCAGCCCCTGCGTACACTGCCACCAGCACAGCATCAGCAGTGCTCACACACACACACCTGTCCTGACACCCCGTGCCACCAGCACATCCTGCCCCTGCACATCACCCCACTTCCACACACCCTGCCGCTTCTCACTGCTGCATACCCTGCTCCTCGACAGTGCCCCACCTTCACACACCCTCTACCTGCACTCACACACACCTGCCTCTTGGTACAGCACCACCACCTTTTACTCCCTGCCTGCACACTTCACTGTCTCCACAACCCTCTCCCGACACACCACCACCAGCATCTACACACACACACACACACTGCCCATAGGCACAGCACCATCATACACACCCTACCTTTACACACACACACACACACACACACTGCTTGCACACAGCACTACCAGTACCTCCACACACACCCATGGCCCTATACACTGCACCACCTCCCAGATTACCATCGTGGCTGTTCACCCAGTGCTGTCAGCACCCCCACCCCCACCCTCCCCCCGCTTCCTGCGCTGCCCCCCCACAGCCTGCGGGGAGCAGCTGCTAAGAGTGTGGGCCCCACTGAGGCAGAAACGACAGGGGCACAGCAGGTCCACCATATACAGCTCCCCCCTACCACAGAGCCTGGGGGGAACCAGACGCAGACCCCCTCCCCCAGCCAGCATAAGCAGTGTGTTCTTCTTCTTATTATTTATGTATTTCCTTTTTTCTACAAAATAACCACTGTGAATATACGAGGAGGCACAATTTGATATGTTTGCCTCAGGCACAAAATTAGCTCGTTACGGCGCTGGTCCTATTGACGGCGACTTTGACGTTTGATTAAAGTCTAAGAGATTAGAATCTGAAGGACTGTTCCCTGTCAGTCAAACAAAAACAGTAGCCATTATTTGGCCGGGACCTCAAAAATAATGTTTCTTCCTCCACCGACTGGCTCTGCAGCAATGATCGCATATATGCACTGGCCTGTGAGAGTGAGCTCATTCACTGATGCATAAATGAAATTATCTCTGCAGCAGAATATGCTGTGGATAATGCAGTGGTCGCAGATAAGCAAAAGCTCCATGCTCTCTTCAGCTTTCCCTTGAAAAAAATGGGCCAGCAGAGTAGAGAGGGAAAAATTATCTGTAATGGTCAAGGGAAACAGAACAAATATGGTGACAGGAGAAACTCCATATTCCAACTTCACCAGAGGCTCTACTTCTAAAGGAGGTGGGAACATGGGCAAGTGAAAAGCCATAGAACAGTCCAGCTCAAACTGACCAGTTCCAGCTCTATGCAGCAGATAAAAAGCAAAGTGACTTGCTCTGTAATCTTCTGCATTTGAACCACAGCACGAAATGGCAGCTGCAGGGAGGTTCCCCTGTTTTTAAAGATGCAGTCAAGTGTTCCCCAAACAGCTTGACGGCATCACATTTCACACCCTGTACCTGCACACACAGGGCCTCCACAATGCGTCCCTTCCCTAGGCAAGACACAGCACTGCACAGAAGGCTAGCTGCAATAACCCTTATTGTTTTACTTCTGCTGAAGCATTTTGGGCTGGATGCTGACTTAATGGACTAGTGGTCTGACAAATGAGATCCGTCTATTCTTTTCAGCATGAAAATGAGAATAGCCTGTCACTCCCGTGTGAGCACAATTAGTACATGACAAAGGATGTTCCAAAAGTTCTGTCTTCTTTTCAATGCAACCACAGGAGAAATTAAATATTTAAACCGGCTTTTCTCTCTTCTCCCATTCATTTTAATCCTCTTCATTATTCACTGCACCAACCTCATTCTCCCACCCCCACATCTCTGCTCTTCCCTCCACAGCTCTCACTTTCCTTTCAATTGCTTATGACACCTCCCTGAATAACTCCAGAATTGTTATATGGGAGATAGCGAGCTGCAGCTCTTCCCCCCTCAGCCCCTAGGGTTGTCAGTGTCAGCGGGAGGTATTCCTGTGCTGCTTTCATGACATGACATAATCCTGGGGAGTCCAGGATAATTGTTAAGGGTTGGCAACCATGCCACACTTACTATCAACTGCACAAAGTTGGGTAGCCATATAAATGAGAGCGCTGCCAGAAAATTAAATTTGGTAAAGGACCCTCAAGGAGGTGGGCATTTACAATCAATCACCAATATGAGGAAATAAGTGGGTCTCAACAGTGGTAACCTAAAACAGGAGGAAAGATATGATGCAAGCCTGTGAGACAGCTAGGGCTCTATTGTAGGCCCTGCCACAGATTTTATGTGCAACCTCGAATAAGTCATTTGATTTCTCAGGCCAGGTCTACACTAGACCTTAAAGTCAACTGTAGACACGCAATTCCAGCTGTGGTAATTGCATAACTAGAATCAACTTATCTGGCCGGCCACACAGAGGGAGATCAACAGGATAAACACTCCTGTCGACCTCATTTATGCCTCATGAGATTGATGAGTACAGAGGTCATCTGTCGACCCTGGTAGTTTGATTTTGTGCACTCCGCCCCCCAGACTGGAACCCTAGAAGATCGACCCTGAGTGGGTCGATCTTCCAACTAGTGAAGACATTCCCTTGGTACCACGCTGGTCTTGGGCGTGAAATAGAATAATAGTTATCTGTCTCACTGGGAAACTCTAACACTGGTTGAAAAATGGAGGAATTTATAAAACATTCTGAAGTTGTTTCTGATTTATGCAGTTAGAAATCAAACAATTTTTCATTAAAACAAAGAAAATGAATGTTCACTTCCCCCTTTTTCTCTCATTTGGCCACCGAGTGCATAAAATGAAGGATGTCCAGATTTTACCTCCTCCCCAAAGTACATAGACAGCTTTTTCCCCGCTTTTGCCACTCTAGCATTTAAAAAATGTTGCCCGTATTTGAATAGTTACCTTGTAGCAGAGTTAGACTTTCATTTCAGCATTCAGAAAGTTTTCAGAATGGAAAAATGGGGAAGAAAACTTGAAAAAAAAATCCACTGTCAAATACTGACATTGCTGGTTGGGGGAAAAAGAGGGAGAAAGGAAAACAAATTCAAACCATTCTGAAGTTGTTTCTGATTTATGCAGTTATAAACTGAACGATTTTGGGTTTGGGGGGAAAAAACTTGAAAAAAGTAAAAACCAAGTAAAAAAGTAAAAACTTGCCCAAGTTTTCCATTTTGAAATAAGCCTTTTTTGATCAAAAAATTTTCAAATGAAATCATTCATTGTCTATTGTTGCAAGCCTAACTTCCTTTATGTTTGTAAAGCTCATTGAGATTCTTGGATATCTCATTGATTTATAATCTCCCATGCCACGATGAAGGAAAACAGCGGCCTAAGTCGAGTGACCATATTTCCCTATGCTGAATACAGGACGTCTAGTAAAATTACTCATATCCAATTGTACAAATGTTCAAATTAACATCAAGTTGACCGAGCCTCTGTTAAAAAGCAATCCTGCATAGCTGGGTTCTTTTTATTTACCTCCTTATCTTTAAGGCTATAGGGTTCACACAGGGAGGGATGACACACAATTCTCTGCCCTCCTCCCACACACACGGGCAGAGATGATACACACCCAGACCTCTCTCTCACACAGGGGAGTGATGAACCAACTGATCTTCTCTACCTTGTGCTCCCTGCTGTCCATGTTTGACAGGCCCCCAGCACAGAACGGCTTCTCCTGGTAACCAGTTCCGCCTCTTCCCAGGGCAACACTTGGGTAGGGGGTGGGAGTGTATGCTCACAAACATCGCCCAGATTTCTGACAGGGTTCATACCAGCATGTGGCAAGCCGCAACCTTTTGGCACTGTGTGGGAGGGAAAGGGTGGGAGCTGCTTCCCCACACTCCCATGGCAGGGAACAGCTTGCTCCTTTCTGCAGCTGACACCTCCAGGCTGCTATTGGCCACTGACATAACTCAATCACCTCCTGTCCCTTAGCTACAGCACAGGCAGGAAGAGGTTAAGTCCTAAGGCTGCACTGTGCACCAGGGCCCAGGGAATCTGACTGCAAGGAGCTTGGCCAGAGAGGTGGCTCAGCCAGGAAGGGTACCTAGGGGATGGAGGAGTCCTGTGCTCCCTTGACACAGTACCTAGGGTTGGGGGCGGGGGGATGAAGCGGGTGCTAAGTTCCTGCTTCGGGGTTGCCGTGGAGTCTTTGTATTCAGGGTTGGAACTTGCTGGAAATGGCTTCCCTCTGGTTACTCCAGAGCCATGTAGTGGGGGCTGTGCTGATGGCTCAGAAGGGGGTGTGGCCTGTCCCTACATACTGCAGCATCACCCCTCCATCAGTCTTGCACATCCAATCTCATCGTGAGCCACTCGACCCCCCTGCCTTACCACTGGTGGGTTGGCAGCCAGTGAGCTGGGATCCAGGCAGCAGCTGGACCTGCTGGAACTGATGGTGGGGGAGGAAGGCAGAAAATACAGGACAATTTGCCCATTTTAATAAACACAAATCAGGACATGGGCAGGAGGGACTGTCTCTTTAAAAACAAGAAACTTGGTCAGCTAGGTCATGGGTGGGCAATAAGTAGCCTGTGTGTTGGACTTGGTTCTTCACAGTTAGCAGTTGTAGAGGCTAGCCCTTAGCAAACAATGTCTGGCTGGTGGGCCGCTTATTGCCCACCCTGATCTAGGTCTAAGACATTTCCTGTTTGTGATGGGATACAATCACGGAAGTCACTTTGGGATTGTCCTCCAGTGTGTGGTCATGCCATTGACCCCCGCCTTTTATTCAGTATGAAAAGTAGGATTTAAGTGTTGCAAGTAAAAACAGACAGATCAAAGTAAGTTACTAAATTCAAATGAATACAAAACACATAGCTAGTTCTAAATCACCAATAAACTTGCTACATGCAAATTCTTATCTGAAACAGCTGTTCTTAATTGCAGTCTAAATTTCAAATCAGAGTTGTTTTTTTTTAAACTCTAACTTGGTTCTCCAGCCTCTCAGAGTTCAAGTATCCTCTCAGGGCATGTCAGGCAGTTTCAAAAGCTAGCTGAAGACAAAAGGGACTTGCTTTGCATTGCTTTACCCAGAACAGTTATCCTTTGTTTTATATCCCCACTTCCATGGAAAAATATCAGGTATAAAATGGATTCCAGTACCAGGTGGTATGATCACATATCTTTCTAGTACCAACAAACACATGGTCTAACAGGACAAACGAGGATGTTTACAAGTAGCTGAGTTGACTACCAAGCCATTAAGCTTCCAGCATACCAGTAACGGCTGTTATTAGCAAATTTAAAGTCAAACAAATTCACACTTCATATTTCTAACTTCATATACAGGAATGATACATGCGCAAAAATAGGATATACAGATTCACCAGTTGTAACATTAATATTGATAATTTACATGAGTATTTTGTGTAAAGAATCTTTGAGGTATGCATATTTACATTCACAAGCCAATTTTCATAAAAGATGGTGGGGGGATGTTACATCATACTGCTAAAGGAGAATACCTGTTCTCCTCCGGCACTGAGGCTTGCTCTACACTAGGAAAGTAATTCAATTGCAGACATGCAATTCTAGCTACAGCAGTCAACTTATCTGCAATTGACTTACCTGGCTGGTCTCACTGAGGAAGTTCAATGGGAGAGTTTCTCTCATCAACCTCCCTTACTCCTCCTGATAGCATGGAGTACACGGGTCAATTTCCAACCCCTGAGAGGTCAATTTCACGCATCCCCACTCAGGGTCAATCTTCTGGGTAATGTAGCCATGTCCTGAGTGCAGGATACTGTATAGAATTCCTTCATGAAAGTGTAGATGGAGGCACAAGTCACAAATTTCAGTCTGTTTCCCACACCTTTCCCTCCTGAGTCCTTTAGTTCAGTGACCGAGCATGCAGCATGGTAGGAAGGGTTCCACAGATTACATTCTCCAGGCCTTCTGGGGGCTTCTGCCACCCATGAGCTACATACAGTGAGTGGAAAGGGTGGCTACCTGGTCTCTGCCACAGTTCTGTTTCCACAGCACTAGATTATCTGGCTATTTCTCCTTGGCACTCCATTTTGTGACCCTACTTCCCCCCACCAATCACCTCCTGTCAGGGTTGGAACCTTCCAGAAAATGGGAGCCTGAGGAACTGAGGAAGGAATAGGGAGAAGAGGTGGACACAGGGATCACTTGAAAACATCAGAACAAAAGCATAATAAAGCCAGTAAGATGGGGCAGGAGTGGAGTGGGAAAACAGAGACAAAACAATCAGCATAGAAACAAGCTGAAATGCATAAAAATGCATGAAGCATTGACTATCACACCACAGCCTCTTGCAGCACATGTCCCATTTTCTCTGGCAGGTAGTTCTATTTTGGTCTTCATTACGGAGCCAGGCAGCTCTGGCTGCTGCTATATATACTGGGACAGTGTAAACACTCATATTCTGAGGCTCCGTCTGCCTTGCAAACTGGATGGAGGCTGGCCCTATTGGGTGGGAAAGCAGCTTATAAAAAACGCTTCTCTGGAATCATGCTCTTTAAAGTCTATTCTAAACACCCCCTCCAGGTCCCCTCCTCCCTGCTCCTGTACCTGTGGCTTCAGCAGGTGGTGGGAACAGTATTTCCAGAAATACCTCTCCAGATGGTTTCTCCTCGCAGGAACTCTGCTAAGTCTGTGCTCTTTGTGACTTTTCTAGACCCCAGTTCTCTGCTTGCTGGAGCCCAGACCTCACTGATAGTGGACGATGCAACTGAGCTAATCCCTTTGACACTTCCCTTGGACTTTCTCAGGACCAGATTCTCCAGTTATAAAGTATAAGTAATCTTTTTGTTATCCCCCTTGGCTTCCTTCCTGAAGCTGGTTTCATCGCCCTGTTACACCCATGTTATATTATTGCAGATCCATGGATTTCACCTTGGCACTTGGTTTCAACAGTCATACCAGGGTAAAAATAGTCTAGTATGGCAATGAATCAGGCCCAGTTCCCAGTGATTTAGGTGAATCTCCTCAATTACCTTACCCTTCCTGTCCCATAGAACTGCCCAATTAATTTGTGCTATTTCTATCCAATTACAACTGTTCTTTACCTACCATGTTTTCCTTTTATTATAAAAATACAGAGGCCCTTGGAATAAATCAGTACCTCGTTATTTTGAAACACAATATTAAATACTTCTGATTTTTTTAATCAACGTCTGTGACTAAGTATAATTCCCGGAAAAAGAACAGCTCAGAATCACTGTTTGTCCCTCTATTGCTCTTGCTCGCCATATCCTGTTTTTTTTCCGTTTTGTTCTGTACATAGCAATAATGCACTCAAGATGCAACATGAAAGCCACACAGCCATAGAAGCAACGCTTGAACCTCTATCACAGTGCTGGAGCCGTGCAGGGACCTGAGCTCCGCTGGAGCCAGAGCCGTGGCAGCAGGAGGCCTGAGCCATGGCAGCAAGGAGCGTGGAGCCACATGGGGGCCTAAGGCAAGAGCCATGGCAGGACCCAAGCTGCACACCAAGGCCCAAGGCAGTAGCTGTGGTGGGGCCTGAGCCACACAGTGGGGCCCAAGGCAGGAGTTGCGGTAGAGCCTGAGCTGTGTGGTGGCAAGAGCCATGTGGGGGAAGGAGCCACAGGAGTTGCCACTGCTGCCACTGACGCCATATGCTTGTCCCACCAAGTGGTGGGGCACGTACCCAGAATGGGTGGAGGGCATTCATGTGTGCAGCTCTGAAGAGCTGCATTGAAAGGCTCCAAGAGCAGCACGCGGCTCCAGAGCCCAGAATTGCCACACCACGGTGTCCCATTCACCACACGCGGTGAGTGGCCAATGTATTGGGCACCACAGATCAACATCATCCCTGGTAGATGTTTATCTAACATGTTCTTACATATCGCCAATGATGGAGGTTCTACAACCATCATAAGCAACCCCAGTAATTAACCACCTCGGTAGTTAGGAAGATTTTCCTAATGTCCAATCTAAACCTTCCTTGCTGCAATTGAAGCCCATTGACTAATTTGCTCAAAGTCACACAGTGAATCAAATGGCAGAAGTGGGACTTATTTGACAGCTACTCTCAGTCCTGATCTGAACTGTAAGACCAGGCCTAATCAGCAGAGAGAGAGGAGACAAGGGAAACTGATTGCATAGTCTGAACATTTACCACGGGTGGTGCGTTATTGCATGAGTGACCAACAGTTCACATGGTACGGAAGATGGGAGGAGGAGAAATTGATAATTCATAAGGAACAAAGCCATTCGTTCCATTGTTCTAATGTAGCATTTTTGACCACAAGGCCAACCATAAGCATTCAAATATTAGAAGTCAAATTCCCCCTCCCATCCCCCATGAGAGAAAACATTTTGGGTTCTTTTAATTGTTTGATTTTAGAGCCTTTAGTATACACTGGGGTTATGTTTTCAAGCTTTCCTTTGAAACTAAAAGGACTAAAATTGGACTTTTGAAAAGTTAAATGTTTGAGTGAAAGGCCTAATTTCACAAAACGGGCAATAAAATCACAGCAGGAAGTGCTAAAATGGACCATTATGTTGTTACATAGAAGGAATAGGTCACCCACCGGAAGGACTGTGCAAATTTGTGTGCACCCAGCATGTGAGCTGGGGTTTGAGCAAGCCCCAGAATTCTATGTGGAACTTACCTGCAAGCTCTAATGTTGAGGAACCAGTGCTGCTAACCAAGGCCGTCCTGTGAGGGGCGGGGGGTGGAGGCAGGGCACAGGGCAACTCCCCCATACCCTTGATGTGAACCCCCAGCAACCCACCCCTCCCCCAGCCGCAGGCCCTTTCCTTTCATGCTCTACCCATACCCTGACCAGCCTGGCTGTGGATTACCTGGGGCAGAGTGCGGGTGGCAGTGGCTGGAGGTCACCTCCTCTCAGCCTCCTTTGCCGCACTCACCATACAGCATTCTGCTGCGCCCTCCCAGCCCACTGAGCCCCACTTCTCTATGGGAGGCTGGGAGTGGAGGACTCGTTGGGCCAAGAGACTGCAGTGCGGCAGTGCTGAGCAGGCTGTCACTCACGCCACATGGTGGGTGCTGAGTTGGGGAGGCCGAAGGGAGGTGACCACCTGCTGCTGTTGTCACCTGCCACTACCACTCACTTCCTGCTCCAGGTAACTCTCCCCGACTCTGGTCCATAGGATGCTTGGGATGGCTGCTATGGGATCCCCAAAAGCACGGGGCCTTGGGTGGCTGCCTCACCTTGTCCTATGGATGGGACAGCTCTGGCTGCTCCCATGTTTGTCAGCCTGTCTGCAAGTCTGATCGGAATTTCAAGCTTTACATGAAATCCAAATCTGGATGAGCATGGCCCAGTTCCAGGTTTCGTCATGAAAGCTGTGAAGAGCTGTACCAATATGGGGCCAACTTCACCGCCGCCTCGCTCTTTAGCTTTCAAGGCCAGAATGAACAATTCTGATCATGCTATTGGGCCTCCTGCATAACAGGCCATGGAATTACATTCAGCGATCCCTGCCTCAAGCCCCAATAACCTGTGATAAGACTAGAATGTTAATTGCTACCACTCCGCCATAGCTGTGGCTATATATGCAAGTGACAGTACAAGGGGCAGGGCCATGAGCAACCAGACCCAAGATGCTCTTTGTTGTGGGAGCACGAGCACCTGGTGGCCGGGCCTCACTCGCAAGGCAGAATGACCGTACACTCCATCTTGGAACGCTATCATACAACGGCGGGAAGGTCTGAAGTCAGGCCAGGAGAAAGAAATCAGAAAGTTGACAAGTAGTTGGAGAGTCCCCGAAGAGAACATCCTGACAAGCAGATAGTAAGCCCCCAAAGAGAACAGCTGGGACTAGTAGCTGGAAGCCCCCACAAACAGAACATCTTGGTTGTACAACATCAGAGGGTCCCAGGGGAGGTTCAGAAAAAGACCAAGGACAGAGGAAATCTTGTAACATGTTCTGACAGGCCGGGAGGATAGAAAGCCCAAATTAGGTAACAAACGCTTTAATTGGCCAGGTATCGAACCCCCAAGTAAGAAACAGTATAAAAGGTGATTTAGCAGGAATAAGGGTGTGGGCTCCTGGACACAAGGCGGAGGCTAGCAACTTCCAGTCCAGACAGCAGACCCCGGCCTGATCACCCGGACGTCACCACCACGAAAGGTCCCAACCAAGCCGTATCTCTGACTTGAAGGGTCGCTGTAACGTAGTTATTGGTGAGATGTGGGAGCATTGGATGTTATTGGTAAGTCACATGTAATTATATATAGTTATATGTAACCTAGTATTTAGCCTATGCCAAATAAATAACTATATATATATATATATATATAACAAGTGTTAAGTAATTGTAGTTACGAATAAATGAATAAATCACTATTGGTAAATACCACTAGCTGGTCTAGCTGGGTCTGTATAGAGAATTATTGGGACTTAGAACAGCCACAGGGCATTGTGGTGTTCACAATCGGAGTGTTATTGTTCCTGGTACTCATAATACTGTGGAAACCTAGGTTTTAAAGTGGATACACTGAATCACATATTGCTGCTACACTATATCAGGCTGCTATAAAGGTGGGGTGGTTGGTCCCGGGCCACCCGACTCCCCCCGCTGTATCACACCCCACGCGCACCCACGGGACCCGGAGTAGGTCGGCACATCGTCATTTGTGTGTTTTGGATCAAAGTTCACAGCACATGTGTAGTAACCTTTTTGGTTACCTTTTTTTTAGCTTCCACATCCTCCTGCCCTTCCTCTGCTTCTGGCCTCTCCAAAGAACCCCAGAATAATCCAATTAGCAACAGCATTTTCTGCTGCTAGTGGTGGAGGCTACTGGATTAATAAAGGCTCCCACTGGCTGTGACAACTGCTCTCCTTAAAAGTGGAAGAGGGCTGCTTCTGTGAAATGAACAGTGGAGACCAATTTAATTAGTAGCAAACTAGCCAAGAGAAGCTCGGCTCTTTGCAGTGCTGGAGCAGGGGGAACATGAGGTACAATTACATGGGGGTTAGAACTCCGGGACAAAACCATGAGAAAATAACCTATGAGCATTTGTGCAGTGCAGGATGCTATTTTACAGCTAATTAGGCCACAAACTGTATATTCACCTCCACTACACATAACACATAGCTAATCTACCCTTGAATTCTCTCTTGGCCCTTATCCTATTTCACCATTTGTGCATGTGCAGTTTATGTCTCCAGCCCTGCCTTCAGAAAAGGCTATAGAAAGATAATGAAGTTCATACTGATTTTTTTTTTTTTGCAATGGGGGAAGGGGCATAGAGGATGGGGGAGATTGTCTCCAGAAAGGCTTCATATAACCATCTGGGCAAAAAAAACCCACCTTGCCCTCATTGTCAGGTTCTTTGAAAAGCACTTTATTCTGTTTTAATCCCAGAATAAGAAAGAGCTACAGAGACACATACTGCATGTCAGTTCCCCCGGCTCATGGCAATACGCGCTCAGTGAGGCCTGAAAGCCAAAGACACCTGCAAAGCCCACCTGGAATGTTGAGGTGAAATAGATGTTCGTGAAACTGAGGTAACAAATAGCCCAGATATACCTCAGTCCCAGACTCCTCCGAATTCAAAGCTGGTGCCCCTCCTGCTCTTATCAGTGTATGTAAAGCATGATCTGCAGTTCCCCTGCTATTCCAGCCCTGAGAGACCCCCCAAGGGCTCTGCCAGTGCATTGAAATTCTGACCGTAACATTTCCTGCTATTTAAGGTGACTATATGTCCGTATTTGGTGGGACAGCTCTTTATTTGGGATGCCAAAAGAGGCATCCCTGCTTATTTTTTAAAAGCGACAAACTGTCCCGTATTTGGGTCCTCCCCCCAGGCTGACCTTTTCACCAGCAGCTGCGCAGGTGCAGCTGCTGGCCAGAGAGCATGCAGGTCACTTCCCCAAGCCACGGGTAAGGCTGGGGAGCGTGGGCAGCTGCTGCGTTCATGCTGCTTCCCTGGGCTCCTGGGGAGGGCCAGCGGCAGCTGCTTCCCTGGGGCTCAGGGAGGGCTGGTGGTTGCCACCTCCTTCCTGGCCCCCCAGGGCATGGTGGAACCCGGAGGAGCTGCTCCTCCCTCCCATATCTCCCTGTCCCATATTTGGAACAGGGAAACATGATCACCCTCCTGCTAGTCCCCTGCCCAGAACCTTCTAGCTCACAAATACAGCCCTGCCAATGAACCTCAGTCCAACTTTGCATTGCCACCTGACATCGAGTGTTGCCAACAATTTTATTTTTTTAATTAATTTTATTATGTGCCACATGATATTTTGGCACCCCAGCTCCTAATATAAAACATTTATTAATGTGATAGCCTCAGATTTCATTTTCAATTTTAAATGTAAGATTTCATTGATGTTTCTAGTCCTCATAGCTGCAAAGAAATTTTGAAAACACGGTATGTTTCCTTAGATGGGAAAGCATGCTATGATTTTTGACTTGTGACCACTTATTGACAACATTAATGCTTCTTATTTTCAGCTCTTTGGTAAATAAACTTATTCTGATTTTCACAATAAATACAGCTCAGTGTTGTGCTGCTAAGCAAAGTGCTGGCTGGTTCAGAGGTACCTCTCACAGGTGCCTCACAACTCTGTGTATTGTTCCTTGTGGGGACAGGAGAGCCGGCTGTTCTCAGGTCCGGCCAAAAAGTTTGCAGGGCTCAAGGTGGTGTGTTGGCAGCAGGGCCCAGCTGATGGGTGAGGCCCAAGGTAGCATGCGGCCAGCAGGGCCTGGCTGGTGGAAGCATGGGGCCCTGAAGGCATGGGGCCCAAGGCAGCTGCCTCGCTCGCCTTGCCCTAAGGTCTCGGACCTGATTGTCAGACAGTTCGGTGGCTGGATGCTGCAGGGAACTTTCCAAGTACAGTGGGTTGGTGTGTGCCTGTTGAAGCCAACAGGGAGAGAGCGAAGTCTGCACAAGCTTAGAAGGCAGTGCCTGTGTCGCCAGGCTCTCGGTTTCAGGGAGCTGATCCACAGCATGTACAGACAAGTGTGCTTCATGCAAAGGACAGGTAAGGGGCCTTACAAACCTGGGTACCCCAGGGAGCATCACAGCTCCCACCCCTGTCCCCCATGCTAAACCAGGGAGTTATTCTGGCTGTCATTACAGAATGTGCTCTGCTTTCTCTCCTTAACACACACACAAAGTTTCCTACCAAGACAGAGATGGAGACTTGGGGATGGCAGTTGTCATAGCAACTTCAGACTCGATAGTTCCAGTCTTATGTAACCATAAGCAGGTTTGGAAGATGCCGTGGGGTGCCTGCTTTATAACAGAAGAATTGCTTTAGTGAGGCCAACTTAAACTGAGTGCTCTGGGGGTCAACCGAGGCCAATTGTTTGCCAAAGCTCTGGCCCCTTTCTCCCCAGCGCAGCCCTTGTCCTCTTGACACGCTGCTGATCACTGCCTTGCATGGCCAGATTGCAAGCTTGTGGGTGTGTCCACAGGCATGGGCATTCCAGAATGGCGCCTCTTTCTGCGTGACCAGCCTGTTTTTGGAAAGGGATCACTGCAAGCCATCTTCCGCCAGGCCATCGGCCAGACATGAGCACCCACAACTAAGGGTCACACCACTAAGCAGCTGCATATAACAAACAAACAGAGAAGCAAATCTTCCCCCACCCCTTCACTGTGGTGAGACTGCAGTGAAATGCTGTCGGACCCATTGGGTGTATTACTGCCACCAGTCTCTGCCCTCTGCATCTGCTGCATTGAAATGCAGCTCCGTAGGCCTGAGGACACAAGGTCTAGGAGTCAACATGACTGGTTTTTGCTCTCCTTGCCAATTGGAAGCTTGGAAATTTAGATGCTGAACAGTGAAGGAGCTGTTCTCTGCTCATCCCTCACAAAAAAGAGAAAGCCCAGGGATATTTATGTCTAGCTGCATGCTGAATCTCCAGGTCGGTCTGCGGGACATGGTGCTACCTGGGATGTGAGCAGGATTTTGCTTTCTCTGACTGCTTTTTTTCATGGCATCCTTGGGGAGTGTCTCTTCTGCATTTTCAGGCAAAAAAACCAAAGTGCATCTTTTGTTCCAGAGCAGAAATACTCAGAGCTCAGGGGTTCAGTAGCCAAATTAGCTACCAACATTCCTTGGTAGGATAAATTTAGTACTTCATTTGCTATAGTGCTACATGTGCTTTTATACGTAAGTCTCACAGCAAAATGACTGGCCAAGTATTATTATGTTATCAAACACAATTGGCTAGTGACATAATAAAAGCATCCTGATTAGTTAATAATTAAATCACACAATGTTGTAATATCATGTGTTTCAAAGAGCCTCAGGAGACAGGTTGAAGAGCTATTTGAGGGTTGGGAACCTAAGTCCGAGCATCTAGTTAATTCCACATTCAAGAAAAGAAAATGGAGAAGAATTCCAAAGTCACTATGACACAGGAAGTACAGTGACTCACTCTTAACATCCTGCGTACGAACTAAGCTAAAACTGATCTCCAATAAGGACGGCCTTGAAACGAAATGAGGTGGGTGAGGTCTTTTATTGGACCAACTTATGTTAGTAAGAGAGACAAACTTTCAAGTTGCAGAGCTTTTCTTTATATCTAGGACATGTACACTAAGTATTATCACAACACTCCTTCTAGCTTTAAAATGTACAACCAGGAGGCCTCCTTAGAGATTTAAAGGGACAATTACGCAGAAAACAGATTCAGCAGAACATTAATGCAGCTATGTTGCAAAGTCTTGTGAATTTACTGCTGGCCTTTTAATATCTGGTGCTTTTCATAAAGTCCTAGCCTCCAGATTCATAAGACTAGAGGAGAATCTCAGTTAAAAATAAGATGTCTAAACTGAATGGTTTCACTGAAAAGCTTAGAAATGTGACTCAAGTTCATCCTAGAAGCTCAGAAAACAGGCACTAATTGGGAAGTATCCCCCTTTTAAAAATCCTCAGTATTTGTAAGCCTATCTCATGATCTTTGGAGGTGCTTGGGATTGGCCAACCCACCAACCAGCACAGGAAACAGAGCTGTACGACTTTCCATGTAGACATGAGGTATGCATGAAGCCTTCTGTCTCCTAATTGTAACACTGTGACACCCTACAGTGAAAAGGGCTGGCTAAAGACACCCATTATTCAGATAGGTGTTCAGTGAACATAGTCCACTGTTGACTGACTAAACCATCAATACTTTAAGCAAGGGTTAGTCCTAGAGCAATATCCTGTATTTGCATGAGGAAAGCCTTCTGGTGGCTCCAGTGTGGTTCCTGCCTCCCCCCATCTCTCAAGTTCTACCTGCCAGCAGATGAGGGTCTTTTCCATTACAAAAGTAATCACTAGCTCTTAGGCTAGGACATTTTGTCAACACTGACACATGGACATTTACCATGGTGGTCTCTGCAATTAAACCCTGCAGTGACATGGCCCATTGCGCAGAGCTGGGTATTTCCAGGCTGTGGTGATACTCCGCAGGCAGAGAGCTGACAGACAGGACTTGGCAAGCTGACACAGGTCTGCTCTGAAGGTGCATCTCTTCCAAACAGTGAGGAATTAAACAAGCTGTCAGGCGCATCCTGTAACAGCTAGTAAAGCTCCCCTAAGACCATCATAAATGTCAGCCGAAGAGTGAACTGACATGAAACGTGTGCAACACCACAACCTGAGCTAGCTGCGATGGCCTGAGGAGAAGCTAACAGAAGAGGAAGGGGAGGGTTCGCCACACTGAAGCGGGTAATGCAACAACAAAAAACAAACACAGCTGTTTTTAAATTCCCCATTTCCCGGGTTGAGTCCTGTCTCAGGGCCTGCCCAGGTGGGGGCTCGAGGAGACATCTCTCATACCCTACACAATGGAGGGAGGCCTGTCTGCAATCGCCCTTTCTCTCCAGAGGGAGCATGTCATTACCCTGTAAAGGCAAAGCGGGTGAAACCCTGTCCTCTGCCCACTAGAACATTATGGGTTTACCAGGGAGAAGAGGCTGTGCTATCCTCCTCCGTGTGCCAAACAGCTTGGGAAGGGTTTATAAAATCCTTCCTAGACGGGTGGGCTGGCTCTGAACAACCCTTTCCTCAAGGCTGCTCATTGAAGGCACAGTCTAGGCCTCTTCATTTTATGCTCTCAATAGGCAAAATGAAAGACAATTTAGTCTTGCTTTGGACAGCTGCTGAGCCTCTCATCGCATACAGATGGGAAGTTTTAATTGTCAAGCACAGCTGCTTCTTGAGCTAGAAAGGCTAAGCATGGCCTGCTTGTGCAGAGAGGCGGAAAGAACGCCGCAAATCTTTTTGCTGGAGGCTGTGCTAGCTGAGCCCAGCCTGCACTGACGTGATCTTTGACCCAGCGCCTCTGGCATCATATACTCTCTTGAGATGGCCTTGGAGACCAATACTGAACAGCAGACATTATGGGGTACCACACAAATTAAATGCTGTGCCAAGAGGGGACATTTCATCACCAGTATCGTGGCTATAACAGACTGCTGACACAAGTGGCCAGTGAGATACAGTAACATATCACAAGTGACTGCAATGTTATCATGCTAAGCTGGAATCAGTCGAGAACCATATAATTATTTGTTCTAGCTAACAACTCCTCTCTTTCATGATTCCAGTTCTAAGTGGGCACTGAAAGTTTACGTGGTATCTGTAAGGTGAAGGAGGATTCAGAGGTAAATACCTCCTATGAGGAATAGAGCTGTCTTCCTTGTTGGCCATCTTCCTCACCACTCAAGAGTCACGGAGACTTACTGCAAGCCCAAAACTGGTGCCGAGGCATGATAAGGAAATAAGATTGTGTGTATTTAAAGAGTAGGAGGCTGCAACGAGACTTTTCAAACTCTTCAACGTTTTTCATTTCCATCAGCATCAAAGTGTCAGGTCCTAAATAAAATCTGTGGGTGAATTTCATAATCAGATGCACTTCAGAACCAGCTGAATTGCACTCCAGCTGGGTTTCTTGCTGTGCAGCCATCAGAGTTCTTTTCATTGTTCCCAGCCTCTCTTTACTGAGCGCCCAGAAATCTCACCAGCCACACAGTGATGTACAAACACTTGACACCAGACACTTTCTTAAATTTGTCTTGATTTATAAATTCTCCTTCAGGCGGGAGGATAGCAGAGCTGCTTTTATGTCTCCGCTGCAGTCCGTTGTCCGTGGCTGTCATGGGCAGTAGTGTATGTTAGAGAATGTTTCCAGGAAAGGGTGCCCTACATCAGTCGTGGTTTGTAGCCATTCCAGACATGACATCTATTAACAGGAAGCCCTGTCGGGAGCGGTGTGGGTGCACTGTTTGTTGGGGACCTCCTCAATTCCTGCTTCTCGCAGCAGCAGATGCTGTACAGAATGGTGCACGAGCACTCTGAGGCACAAACATCTCTACCATTCCTAGCTGTCCCCAGATGTTAGGAACTGGACTGATTTTACTGGAAATGCCCCATTGCCCACCATACAGAACAGGATTCTTCATAGGCCTTTGGTTCCGATAGATCTGTGGGGGAAGGGGGGCCTCTATGAATTACTTCTCCTTCTACCCATCTCCCTCTCCTCTACTCCATCCCGCAAGCTCCCCTCTTGCCTCGTGGTGCTGGGATGACTCCAGCTGTGACTTGATGCATTCTGGGACTTTTTGCCTAGGTGAGCTGTGCTGCTTTTGCCAACTCACTTTGAAACCAACTTGGCTGCCTCAGCTGCCAGACTTCAAAAGGAAAACATCATTAACTAAAAGGGATTTCTCTTGCCTCAGAGATGGGCAGTGAATGTCTTTAAACACAAAATGTGCTAATTGGCACCACTGTAACTCTCCCAGCCTTCCTCCTGGGCAAGCTACAGAAGACATGACTATCATTATGAAACTGCAGAGTGAAAGATGGCGTGGCCCACTTCCAGCTCTCAGAAGGAATGCCAGACCAACCTCAACCCTGAATCTATCGTGTGTGCCAGTGCACGCTCTAGGGGGCTCAAGTCAGCAGACACAGCTGGAGAGAAGATAACACGAGTTTGAATGTAGGAAAATACGAAAAAGTACCACTACAGAAAAGCAATCTGCAACACAGAGGCTCCACGTGAGGGAGAATCCCAAAGCCGTAAAGATGAAGGAGAAATTGTGGATGGCAAGTCCATGGCAAGTTCAAGGCTTTACATTCCAAATATGCAGCCAGGGGAAAAAAGGGCAATTCAGTTTTGGGCTGAATATTGGCATCACATCACAATACGGAGAATTAACTACACTCCTCTCTGCATGGGTCTGGCACTCTTACACACTTGGAATATTGAATTCATCTGTGCTCATGTCATTGCCATAAAGATATTGAAGGGTGTTTAGAGAAGAGCAACAGCACTGATTAAGATGCTGTGAGTATTGATTTGTAGGGCTGAGACTTTCAAAGGAGCCTAAGGAAGTTAAGCAATCAATTCCCATCAACATTCAATGGGTGTTGGGTACTTAAATCCTTTAGTACCTTGTAACAATCCCAGCGTAAGTGCCTGATCCAGTTCCCATTGTAGTCAGTAGGAGACACCCTATGGATTTGCATGTGAGGCTGGACTGAGTCGTAAGTATAGTTAGGGTGAAATCCTAGCTCACGGCAGTCAGTAGGAGTTTTGCATTGATCACAACCAATACAACTGAAAGGTGCAGCGACCCAGGAGAGAGAGGAACTGTTTGGAGCAGAAAGTTTGGACTGACTGTCCTGGAAGTCTTCCCTACAGACATCTATTCAGATGTGGACTGATCTCCCAAGGGAAGCATTGGAAGCACCATCACATGATTTTTAAAACTAGACCGAATAAAACAAAATATATTTCATGGAACAATCTTCCAGTGGCAAGAAGTTTGACTCTGAGATCAATAAGGGCTTTTGCCATTTCTATGACCCAGCTATGATATACCACCATGATCAACTCCAGTCCTCATGAGCCCAAAATAAGTCAAGCTACACACACAATTGTGGCCCTCATCAGCAACCCTGGAATAATAAAAACCAATAATCACACCCTCCTCAGGCAGCGTCGACTCTGCTGGCTTGGCCATGTCCACAGGATGAATGATGGAAGGATTCCAAAAGACATCCTGTATGGTGAGCTAGCCTCTGGCAAAAGACCTCCCGGACACCCCCAGTTGTGCTACAAAGATGTCTGCAAGAGAGACCTCAGAGAGGTAGACATCGAGCTGGACAACTGGGAAGAACTACCAGACAACCGCAGCAGATGGAGGCAGGGTTACACAAGGGCCTTCAGAAGGGCGAGATGAAGAGCACACAGCTAGCAGAGGAGAAGCGAGCGCACAGAAAGCACAATAAGGACTTGCCAGACACCCACTACATCTGCAAGAGATGCAGCAAAGACTGTCACTCTCGTGTGGGTCTTCATAGTCACAGTAGATGCTGTAAATGAAGTCCTCAATTGAAGCTTTAAAGGGCGCGACCCATAGTCTATGCAGACGGAAGGATGCCTACTACTACTACTACTAAGCAGCCCTGCAAAACCAAGCCAACATGTTCAGCTCAGTGCTGAGGTACAGCCCTGCAATACCAAACCAACCTGTGAGCCAGTCAGCAATGTACACAAAGCTAGATTTGGTTCTAATCTTCCCAAACAGCAGGGAAGAAAAGAGGAATTTGTGAAGAGGATGCCCTTTTGAGGATGTAGAGTAACTGGGACTCTTACTTGGAAGACCTTTTTCTTTACTCCCTTCCTTGTTCTGAGCTTCAGTGGTATTCCGGTGAGAGATACTGCATTAGTATCTCAGGAAGCATGGAGATGATGTATGGAGGTCCCAACCACTGCTGAGATGGAGCGTGCCCCTCACCTAATGAAGGTGGAAGGGAAGGCCAATCATCACTTGCCTTTCTCAGGAATGCTGGTTTCAGGCTCTTCCAGCAGACGGAGTTGTAACCCTCTGGGAAGGGGGCACGCTGGTTGTTACGTCACTCACTAGCTGATGGGTGGCAGTCATTAAAATGGCATTTATTTATTTAGCAACTTGCTGTGGCTACAGCATCTTTAAGACTAGGAACTGTTTGAGTGCAGAGCTCAGAGAGACTTGTCAGGTGGAAGCAGTTGCAGCTGGAATCTGGTGGCGACCAAGCGTAAGAATGAAGTGGGAGTGGATGTAGCTTATGAACAAGTCACCTTGATTTTGCCATTTTATTTTCTTGCTGTCATTAGGATCCAAGTAAGGACACTGTGGTTAAAGTCTATGGTATGTGTGGTAGGGCGCTGGAAGGCTGGCCAGCCTAGCAGTTAGCACAACTGACCTCCAGCCCTTTGTCTCTGTCAGGTTAGTAGAGGGGTTCCTGACCCTAAGCTGGGAATTGTTTGGCCTCCACCTGTATCTGGAAGACAGCTGTAAAGCAGGTTTAATAGGGGGGCCCAGGCCTCCATCCCCAATGGGTTCCAGCCTAGGGCTCTGTGAGAAATAACAGCGGTAGGGTTCTCCTTGCAGAGAAGGCAAGCTCTCTGTCCTGGGCTACTTCCTACCAGTGTCCCTTCAGTTTGGGAAATGACTCCTATAGTCCAAATAGCCAATCGCTTACAAGTCCAAAACAGTAGGGTGCTACAAGAACTGCTGGTTCTGAAGGTGGGTGGTGGTAGAGTGCTGCATCCATTCTGCAGTGCCCTCTCAGACTCAACAGTCAGCCTGGCTTACCAGAGAAGGATTCCCTTCTCCTGCAGTCTGTCGCCACCCTTTGTCTGGGCTTCTGAGCACCTTTTAAGCTGCTCCTGCAGTTAGAACATGCTCTGCAGGCCAGAAGGAATGAGGCTAACTGGACCCGAGATTGTTTTTTACTGCTTCAGGTCCAGTTTGTACAGAACAGTTGGCTAACGGGGTTTTGAAAGACACAGCATTTGTAGGAAAAGGTGTTTGGAGGAGGCTTGCTGATTTCTTACCTCATTTCTTACCTTTCTTTCCTCATTTCTTACCTGGATCCCTTCAATTTATTGCACCTAGTAAATGGGTGGCCCTCAGAGCTGGGACACTGGCTAACACTCTCAGTGTTAATGAAAAGGACTAGCAAGGTTGGCTTAGTTTGGGACAGGCAAGATACGGCCTGTGAGCTGGATCCAGCCTGACAAACCTTTAGAAGCAGCCCACAGCCCACCCCCATTGGGACTCTGAGGCAGATTCCCTGCCTGCTGCAGCCCCAGGCTGCTCAAAATGGCTGGTGGCTCCCTCGACACATCCATACCCTGACTCCCTGACACTGTAGCCCAATCCTCTGCCCCAGGAAGCAACCCCCTCTTTCACTCAAACTTCCTTTCAGACCCCACACCCTCTCCTGCACCTCAGTCCCCTGCCCCCGACCTCCCTCTGCACCCAGCCTCCGTCCCAGACCCCGCACCTCCTCCATAGAAAAGTGCAGCCCTTGACTACTTACTAAAATCTTGGAGTGGCTCCCCCTCATCAGAATTATTGCCCACCCCTGGCCTAGATGGAGGTCTATGCAGAACTCGCTACGACTGCTGCCAGCAAACACTAGGTCTCTTGTAAAACCTGGGGAAGAGTTTCTTACTCCTGGGGCTGTTCCAAAGTCCTGTGATGGTCATGGAGGGGAAGTCTTTCCAAACCATTTCATTATGGTAGCACAATAGGCAGATGGAGCGGGGGTGGGAGGATGGATCAATATTCTAGTTTGCTCCCCAAATCCCCTGGCATCAGCTCATCTGTAATTCACTAGATGGAGCTAGTTTAAACTGAACCCAGTTCCTGCTGGCCCCTCATCCATCAGGCAAGGACCTCCACTTGTGAGGGCAGCAGTACTCACCCGTTCTGCTTAACAGATTATGCCTCCTGCATTTTGCCCCACTTTGCAGCTTGGCTTTCTGATCCTATACATCCCTACTATCCCACACCGCGTACCCCAAACCCCAGAACGTTCCTTCCTCAGCCTTCCTCCAAAATCTATGAGGTCCCATTTTTATACTACTGCATAAGCATCTCTCTGTACTTCTGGGCCCTGCTGCCCTGGAGCGCAAGCTGCGTTTGCCAGTGGAGTTTGAATGGGGCTATTCTTCCAGGCTCCACCCGGCTAGCCCCAGTGAGCTGGGCTGGTTTCCCAGGTGAGAGTGAAACACCACCCTGATGAGGAAGAGCAATAGGGAGTAATACCAAAGAGGTGAGGAGGGCCCTCTGCTGTGCCATACACTCTGGCATTGCCACAAAATACTCAGCTGGAGTATTGTGTCCAGTTCTGGGCACCGCAATTCAAGAAAGATGTGGAGAAATTAGAGAGGGTCCAGAAAAGAGCGACAAGAATGATTAAAGGTCTAGAGAATGTGACCTATGAAGAAAGGCTGAAAGAATTGGGCTTGTTTAGTTTAGAAAAGAGAAGATTGAGGGGACGACATGATAGCAGTTTTCAGGTATCTGAAAGGGTGTGATAAGGAGGAGGGAGAAAACTTGTTCTTCTTGGCCTCTGAGGATAGAACAAGAGGCAATGGACTTAAACTGCAGCAAGGGAGGTTTAGGTTGGACATTAGGAAAAAGTTCCTAACTGTCAGGGTGGTCAAACAGTGGAATAAATTGCCTAGGGAGGTTATGGAATCTACCAGGGCTGGTTTAGACAGTACTTGGTCCTGCCATTGGGCAGGGGGTAGGACTCGATGGCCCTGGGGACTTGTTAAACAGCAGGGGTTTGTTCTATGATTCTATGAAAAGGGAAGGGTTACCTACAGTCACCTCCCCAGACAATTACACTTTCTGTTCTCTCTCACTCACTCTCAGCATCTTATTCTTTTCCCTACAGTCGCCTGGGTGGCAGCACATCAGTCACGCTCTGACTCAGCTTGTCATGATAGTTTCACCTGCCCCATTGTCTTACCTGTTGCTGGTCTCTTTTACCCTGGCTCTTATTCTGTGCTCATCACCACCTGGCAGGCCTAGCACAGGCATGTGCAGACTGGGAGAGGAAGAGGGGAAGAAGTGTGGATGAAAGCCACCTTTGTCTCACCTGGCTCCAGGGCTGGCTGGGGTGTGATGCAGGCTGGGGGGCTGCTCTGATTTACAGCAGCCTTTAAGGGGTTTGCATAAGGGCTGTATACAGCCCAGGGCTTTGTAGCAATGGGCATTGCTCAGACTCTCCCCGCTCCACCCCAGCGCTGCAACCATCCCAGAGACAGAGGTTTGCAGTGGCATGGTAGGGGCTGAACACTAGTAACACCTGTACAATCCCTACACCATTGCTGCAGCATGCATGGCTGGAGCAAGCAGTTGCTGGTGGAGGGGTAGACTCTCTCCCTAAAGCCTGATATTCTCAGAGGGGATGAACACCTGCAGCTCCCATGGACTTTTAACCTTAATATTTTAGCGAGGATAGAAGTTACCCCTCCACCCCACTTAACGCCATCTCTCCATTACTGCCAGAGCCAATCTAGATATAACTCACACACCTCCTGTGTAGGGTCTTGCCGAATCGTTGGTGGGCTCCTTAAAAGTCTGACAGCAGCAACTCAATTTCAACTTTTGGCCCTCTTGAAAAATCCTGTAAGGAAACTTCCAAAACCAAAGTCTTGCAGAGTTCAGGTTGGAACTGCACTTCCCTTGACTGCTAGCTGCCTCCCCAAAAGCCACAAGAGCATCGCTACAAAAACCCGAAGCTTGCCAAAACCACCCACTCTCAGAAAGCCTAGAAGGAACTCGAGTGAGGCAGTACATCAGCTGGAGAGAAAAAAGGAGCTGAAGGCCTAGACCCCAGGGGTATGCCGTTCCAGCAGCTTTGTCCTGGCAGTCCAGCAGTTACGTAACTGCGCACAAGGCCCTTGCAAAGCTGTGGAACGTTTAGTGAGAGGGATACACTTGCTGACTAAGGACTGTGCATTTATAGATGTGGATGACACTATTCAGGACAGGAAGTGTTTGGGACAGATTTACCCAGAGAGCTGTGCTTGATTTAAGTGAAGCTACGAAAGTGGCTAGAATGGTGCAGACCCATCTCCATATCCGTAGCGAAAGAATAAATGGTGTGTGCAGTAGCCCACTAACTGGGCAGTGGCCCTTGGGACTTGTTAAACAGCAGGGGTTTGCTCTGATCAGCTTTTTTCCCTATTCACATAGCAATGAAAATGATCTATACACTTAATTTCTCACAGGAGTTCCCAGCAGAGGTGATATTACTTTTCAAATCCTTTCTGGTGGTGTGCCCACGCTGTCCCCATTCTGCAAGGCCTGGCATTGGCATCCAACACCTAAGGAGACTGAAGCACAGCTTAAGGCTGAATCAGGCACTGCAAAACGTCTGCTTTACCCAAAAACGGCACATCAGAGCCTTGCACTCAGTGCAGTGGTTTCCCTTTCTCACCCAGCGTGGCCAAGTCAGGGTATGGTACTGGAGATCTCTGCCCCACTAAGTGTCTGGGCAGTCAAGCAGTTCTCTACTGCCTCCTGTTGGCCAGCTGAAGTTCCCCTGTGACTAGCAGGCTCTTGGTGAGGCAGTGCTTGCTTCTTTCCGGCTCTGATTCTGCAACTGGCTGCATGATGGGGAGGCTTGCTTGCCACCCACATGGTGCCTCAGTGATTTGAATGTGCCCATGCATATCCAGTTGCAGGAACAAGGATTTATAGCTGTGGTGGGCAACCTGCCTCCCACTGGGATTCCACCTGCTGCTTATAGACTCCCTGACTGTCCCTTTCCCCATGCGCCTCTTCTGCATGGGGGCACCAGAGCCCTGCACTTCTTATGCCTCCCACCTCCCCCCCAGCACTGTCAGAAGAGCCACGAAATGCCTGATTCATGCTCCATCCACATTCCTCCCCAGGGCTGGAATGCCGCAAAACAACCATTTGTGTCAGGCCAGCTCTGGGAGGGCATGGGAGGAGCAGGGACCGAATGTGTGTTAGGAAATTCACAGACTCCAAAAGTGCTTGGGAGGGAGGGAGAGGAGCTGGTAAGTGTGGGACTCTAGTGCCCCGGTGTGCAAGAGGCTCATGGGGAAGGGCAGCAGACAGGGGAGCTGTGGAGGTGCAAGTGGAACCCCAGTGGAACTCAGGCTGCAGCGGCCCACTGAGGTGAAGGAGGGCCACTCAAGCAGCTCACCCACTATTCCTGGCTGCCTAGCCCCGATTTAGAGAGAACTCGCTGGTGCTCAGTTTCCTGTGGGCATGTCTAAGCTTCTGAAAGCTCATCTCACGAGGCCTCAGGCCTTGACCAAAAGTTAGCGCTTATACCAGGATGCCATCTTTAAGGTAGAATGAACTGAGAGAGGCACGCCAGGCAAATGTACCCTCACCGTACCCCTCTCCCCGGTGGCAAGGCATTACACAAGGCAAAAGTCTCTCATGATCCCAGAGGTCATTCACCTGAAAGGTCTCTATCCAATTGCCGTTGACATCAATGGGATGCTCGCCAAGGACTTTGGTTGGTGTGGGGTCAGGCCCTCAAAGTATTCTTCCTGCTGCCTTTTGGCCAGTACCTTCTTTCAAGGACTAAGGAGGCAAAGAATAAGAATCCTTCAAGTAACTTCATTCTGTTTCCTCAAAACTCGTGCCGAGCCCAGTGCTGTTGTCATCTCTGCGTAGCCAAAGCTGTGGTGGAGGCCTCCAGACTGGCTCTCCAAATCCTCCCACCGGCTCCTTCCACCATGCCTTGTGCAAGCATCTCATCGCTGCCTTCAAAGCCCTGCATCACTTTGCCCCTCCCCACTTATCCACCCTTATTGGGGATCACCATCTGCCTTCTCCACAATGGCGAGGCTCTTTGCCGCTCCTCACAGCCACCTGGTTTCTCAGTTTCTCATGAAAACACATCTGTGCCTTCCCCCATGCTACCTTCTGTCCTTCAGAGAGCCCTTCGTCTGCGAGGTCAGGTCCCCTGCTTCTACATGTGCACCATGGCACCACTGGGGAAAATGGCTGAATCAGTATATGCCTGCACTGCAGTCAGAGATGAGCTGACAGCTCAGGCTGATATACAGTAGCTTTAGTTGAACTACCATAGCTATAAATAACAGTGAAGCAATGGCTGCACTGGCTTCGAAACAGGCTACCAACAAGCCCACCTGTCCAGGGTCCCCAGTAGGCTTGTCCCTGCATTTTCACTGCTATTTGCAGTCCTGGTGACTAGAATTAAGCGAGCACGTGTATGCCAACCCAGGCCACAGTCACACAAGGCCTGGTCTATGCTACAAAGTTGGTTCGACATAGACCACCTCGTGTCAATTTAGTTGCACAGGTGCCTGTGCTTAAATTTGTCTCTCGCCATGGCACCTTGTGAACTCCACCACCTAGGGCCGTGGAGGCTGGAAGCAATCCCACCCAGCGTTTAAACCTCACACATTCCTGAAGTGCCTTTTCCTGATCGGCCAGCTTGGAGACCACACCTAAGACTGCCAACTTTCTGAGTGCAGAAAACCTTCCCTGCCCCTGCCCTGAGGCACCGCCTCTCGCTAACTCCATCCCCTCCCCATCTTGCTCATTTTCACCAGACTAGGGCAGGGGGTCCAGGTGTGGCAGGGGATAAGGGCTCTGCTGTGGACTCTGGGGTGGGGCTAGGGTTGAAGGGTGTGGGATGAGGGAGGGGGTTCAGGACTGGGGCACAGGGTTAGAGTGAGGGAGGAGATGTGGTCTCTGGGTGGTGCTTACCTCAGGTGGCCCCCAAAAGTGGCAACATCTCCCTGTCGTCCTGAGGTGCAGGAGTGAGCAAGGATGCTGCACACACTGCCTGTCCCCACGTGCACCATCCCCCCTGCTCTCATGGGCCGTGGTTCCCGGCCCATGGGAGCTGTGGAGCCAGCACTTGGGACGGGGGCAGCATGTGCAGCCTTCCTGGCTGCTGCTGAGCTTCAGGGCCGCAGGGAGATGCTGGCCAGTTCTGGGAGCCAAGCCAAGCCAGGGCAGACAAGGCATCTGCCATAGCCATGCAGAGCCACTGACTGGCCTTTTAATAGTTCAGTCAGCAGTGCTGACCAGGGCTGCCAGGGTCCCCTTTCGACTGGGCATGCCAGCCAAAAACCAGACACCTGTCAATCTTAAGCTCACCGAGCGGCTCTCCTTTGTCCAGCTGCCCCACTGATCATGTTGGCTCCAGCTTTACTCCAGCCAGGAGCAGACAGGAGAGAATGGATCTCCTGGGCCTGTGAGGAGAAGAGGCTGTGAGGCACTGCTATGGACCAGCCATAGGAATATGGGCAGGTGTGGGCAGATTGCATGGGGGAAGCAGGAGAAGAGGTACAACGGGGAGGGGATCAGCTGTGGCACCTCCTGGAAATGAAGAAACGGTGGCAGGTGTACCAGATGGCCATGGAGGCAAGTGGGGAATGTGTTGCTGGGCTGCAGCCTCACCGTATTTAGTGGAAATTCCACCCACTTACAGCCCCCGCCCACCACCACGGATACCTCTGAGGAACCTGAGTCACAGGTCCTTGGTTTTGGTGAGGAGGAGGAGAACGAAGAGGAGGTTGAGTTGGGACGTGCAACCAGTGAGTCTAGCTATGCTTCTGTGGCTTTATCGGTAGTTGCTGTCATTGTAGCCTTGGGGGTGCCCCCCCACGCCCACAGAATGCTGATCCAAGTCAAGAAGACAGAAGAGGATTTGGGAGGACATGCTCTATGAGACCCTGCACACCAGTACTGCATAAGACCAGTAGCAGTGGGTCAGGAGGGTGGACATTGCAGATATCCTAGAGGAGGGAAGAGCACATAGGAGGAGGGCCCCGGAGTTCCAGCTGCAAAAGAAGAGAGAGATGCACCAGGACATAATGGCCCTTTCTCTTGATGTATTGCGCGGCAAAGCTGTCTGGTGCCAGAATAGGGACATGAGTAATGTCTGTTGCCCCACTGAAGCATGGGAAGCCCTTACAGTAAACCCTCGATTTAATGGGCTTTGGAAATAATGGACGCTATCTGCCAGTCCCCCCGCCCCTCACAAATAAACACCAAAGACTCACCAGAGTCACTGCCAGGCCTGGAGGAGCTGCCAGAGTGGCTGGGAGGAGGGGCCAACAGAGCAGCTGGGGCCACCAGGGCCAGAGGAGCCAAGGGCAGGGCTGTGGTGGGGTCAGGGGCTTTCCTCTCCCAGCCCCATGTGTGTGGAGCACGTCAGCGCCCGGCCGCTACTCCCTGCAATGGCGCTGAGCAGCAGCCATGGGTGCAGAGGCTGCTACCCACCGGCAGACTGGGGCAGCCATACTCCACCTTTACATGGGCGGCTTGGAGCCGGGGGCTGGAGGAGCCGCAGAGCTGAGAGCTGCCAGGAGGTGGAAGGAGCCAGGCCGGCATTCAGCTCCTCTCCTGGTAACTGGGAGAGGGAGATGGAGGTGTGAGGGGAAGGATGGGGCAGGAAGGGGGACTGGAAGGAGGGGCAGGGGTGAGTGATGGGCTGGGAAGGTCAGTGCATCATCTCACAGTATAACCATTCGGCTATAACAGACTTTGGGCATTAACGGACACCCCTTCCCCCATTAGTCCGTTAAATCGAGGGTTTACTGTATTGCAAATACACTCATCGTCCTGCATATGAGTGAGAGTCACATTCCTGCATAGCAGAAAATGGTTAATGGACCTGCACAGTTGAATGACAATGGCTGTCACAGTGGATCTGCCAAATCTAAAACAATTTCCCACTCACCCCTTATAATCTGCCCGAGCAAACGGCCACAGCACCACCCCCGCTGCTTCTCCATTATCAAGTTTAGATCTCATTCTGGTGTCTCTGCACTGGAGGGCTGGGTGAGCACAGCACACAGATACAGGAACAGGGACATGCACATCCAAAAGTTTTGTAACTACTTGCTCGTCACCCAAGCATGCATAACGATGTGATCCCACCAGTCAGTGCTCATTTTCTGGCCCTAGAAAAGGAGCTCTGCTATCTGCAGTTGCTCTGAAAACATCAAGTCAACAGACCTCCTTGTCAGTCTCCTCCTGGCCCTTGCCAAAGTGGCACTCCATAACACCAGGAGGAGGATGCTGGACAAGGGTGTGCTCTGCGACTGTGGGGTCTACTTCCATTCCTCCCTAGTCTCACGCATTCGGGCAGAATTCCCCTGGGACCCATCCACTGGCTCCTTAGCCAGCTTTGAGGAGCAGTGGGCACTGTCCAGGGTTCTCTCCTCGCTGTCCCCTTCCTGTTTCCTCATTTTATGCCTTTAGCCTTCACCACCCATCCCTGTTGTTATCTTAATTTGTCCCACGTGATCAGTTGAGTCTGGGTCCAGTAGCCCCTCCCACTTCCACCAGCACTCAGACGGTGCTCCCAACAGGGGTGCACATTTTCAGTGCTCTACATGCAAAGAGAAGACGATAGGCTGACACCTCAATGCGGGGCAGAATTAAGGAGACTTGGGTCGTTATTTTTGAAATACAATCTTCCCTCTCCACTGAAAAGCTTCCCTAATGTTCAGGAGCTATTTCGAAGTCTCCCTCTGTTAGAACAAGGGCTGCTAAGTACTTCAATAAAATCAAAGTCTAGGTGCAGAAAAATAAACAAAACAAACAAACAACCCAGCCTGGGTGAACTGCTTTTTGCTATACCCTACAGCAATCTATCGTGCACAAAATAGTCACATTCTCCACTAATTCAGTTCTTGCAGCTCTGCAAACACTGGAGGATTATGGGTCCTGTGTTTTCAACACTCATGACAGTACCGCAGGGTCGTGCAGGCTCCATGCTTTTGTCAGAGATGGCTGACAGCAAGAAAGGGCAGGATGGGTTTGTGGGATTATTTAAAAAGTTAAAAAATGAAGCAAGGCAGATGCTGGGATGGGAGGGAGAAAGGTCCTTGCTGGGAAGTTGACCTCTTGGTCCCAATCTCCCTTGTGTGACTCAGGGGTTGCCAAAACTTTGCAAAAGACAGTGTGCCGGATGGTGGGAAATTGCACACTGGGATACTTACCCATGATGCAATGCAGTCTGCATTGACACAAATGTTCCTGGCATCTACGTGCAGCACAATGCAAGTAACCTAGTGCACATGCACACAAGAAATTGTGGTGGCCTTGTACAGACATAACTTGAGTCTGCAAATGTTTGAAGACAGGTACATTATTGGACTCCCCAAAATTACATATCAATTATCCCAAATTGCCTTACATTGATAATGTACTTAATTTACCCCTCTTCCTCTGCCCCTCACCCCCACAAACATACAATCCTCCATGTTAATGTTTAATATACTCTTGTATTAAAATTTTGTGGCTAGTCACCACTTTGATTTCTTCCCTGATCTGCCCAGCCCCTTCCCTTAAGCTTTGTTATTACATTGTGAGCTCCTTGGGGCTGAGACTGTTCTTTAATCTAGGACATCATGGGCTGTGCCCAGAACGGAAATAACAAATAACTAAACCCCACATCGCATCAGTGGGAATTCCTGAACAACTGCCTACTGCCAACATAGCCTGACAACAAGAGTTTAACATCTGGAAGGCCAAAGAGTGAAGATCAGATCCTTAGATCCTGTCAACTTTAAAGGTGGAACCACGTTAAGTGTACCTGATCTCTGATAATGAAATGTGTTCACTTCATGTTGAGAGTGTTTACCCAGTTCACTTTTTTCTTGATAAAAATGCGGATACAATTCTTCCCTCGTTTACAAGGTCTGGCTCCCCACTGAAATGAATAGGTGTTGCTCTGTGTAAGTGAGGGCAGAATCAAAGCCTATGCATCAGCCACGTTAAACCCAGAAGCATGAACTCGAGTATCTCTTTGAGGACAGGTTAAGACAAACTCTAACTACTAGGGTGTAGGAGTTTTCTTGCAACTTCCTCAGAAGCATCTGCTGTAAGCTATGGTCAGACACAGGATACCGGGCTAGGTGTGCCTTGCATCTTATCGCTGTGGAAGAAATGAAACTTCACTCCGCATTTGGTTAGAAACCGTTCGAGACTCTCTATTAGAATATACAAGCAGCCGCAGGGGAGAGCACCAACTGACAGAGTTTCTCTTACCCAGTTATAGGTGTCTCCCTCAATACCAATTTGGGCAGGTACATATACTTTTAAAAGTAAAGAAAACAATAGTCACATGGCTTAGTAGCAGACAAACTTCAAAGCTCACTCTCCTAATTAATGGGAGCCGGCACTGCCTGGGTCTGGCTTATCTCAAAGCTGCTTGACGTTGTCAGTGTGCTAGAAGCATTGGCATCTCATCTCCACATACCTTCAGCGTGGTGCCCATCATGCCTTTCAGGCCAGGCTATAGCTTGACCAAACTTTTGCTAGGCTTCTGGTCTCTTGCTTCCACATCGTATTTGGCAGTTTTTATGGTAGATGTGGACAAGCTGACATAGTTGCAAGACAGGCTCCTTCACTTATGCTTGGCAACTCTTAGTGCATTCTGGGAAATTCTCTACTCAGGGGCAAAAGATCGTTAGTGTTTTTCAGATTGGGCACAGCCCTTTCAAATGTCCCCTTATGCAAGAAGCTGAGAGGCAGGAGGACTAGCGAACCCAGTTACATGGTCCGTACATTGACAGAAATGCCTTCAAGCTTTGCAGCCTAACAGTTGTGCTATGGCCCCATATACAGGGTACTGCAGCTGTACACATGGATGAAGTAGTCCAAAAACAACTCCAAAATCTTATACCTCAACATGAAAAGACCTCAAGCATGCTCCAAAGGAATACATAAAGGGATGCACTGAACCATCCCTTAAAATTATTCATAAAACATTAAGAAAGATCCCTTTTCATATAAACTTCTCCCTTGAGAAAATGAATGAGAGCTACAAATATCCAAGAGATTTCGATCCTCTACTTTGGACAATCAGCAAATCTCACTTTTGCGTCTCACAGCTGGAACCCTTCTGCACTTATAACCAGCAGCTCTCCCAGCCACTTGAGGGAAGAAAACTTTCTTTTGCTTTTATCTTACTCTGAGGTTCTGTAGCAACTGTCAGAAGCAGAGGGAAAGCTCAGACCATCTACAGGTAGGCCTAGTTTGCCCTCACCATAACAGCTTTATTAATCTTAACAGAACCACCCATCCCCATATGAATTAGAACTTTCTTTCAGCCCTACTCACTTAAGCTGTGTCTACACGTGCACGCTACTTCGAAGTAGCGGCACTAACTTCGACATAGCGCCCGTCGCGGCTACACGCGTCAGGCGCTATTTCGAAGTTAACTTCGACGTTAGGCGGCGAGACGTCGAAGTCGCTAACCTCATGAGGGGATCGGAATAGCGCCCTACTTCGACGTTCAACGTCGAAGTAGGGACCGTGTAGACGATCCGCGTCCCGCAACGTCGAAATTGCCGGGTCCTCCATGGTGGCCATCAGCTGGGGGGTTGAGAGATGCTCTCTCTCCAGCCCCTGCGGGGCTCTATGGTCACCGTGGGCAGCAGCCCTTAGCCCAGGGTTTCTGGCTGCTGCTGCAGCAGCTGGGGATCCATGCTGCATGCACAGGGTCTGCAACCAGTTGTCGGCTCTGTGTATCTTGTGTTGTTTAGTGCAACTGTGTCTGGGAGGGGCCCTTTAAGGGAGCGGCTTGCTGTTGAGTCCGCCCTGTGACCCTGTCTGCAGCTGTGCCTGGCACCCTTATTTCGATGTGTGCTACTTTGGCGTGTAGACGTACCCTCGCAGCGCCTATTTCGATGTGGTGCTGCGCAACGTCGAAGTTGAACATCGACGTTGCCAGCCCTGGAGGATGTGTAGACGTTATTCATCGAAATAGTCTATTTCGATGTTAATACATCGAAATAAGCTATTTCGATGTTGGCTTCACGTGTAGACGTAGCCTTATAAATGTTTTCTCTAGCAGAGACTTGAAACACAGCACTTCCCCGTTGTTAGCAACCTCCAGGGCATGCAGGCATGGACTGCAGATAGCCAGCCATACCACGGCTATGGTAAAAACATGCAGTACAGATGGGATGTTGGATAGCCCTGGAACTTTGTTTTCTGCATGTGCAAACCCACGTCTTTCTAATGTAAATAAAAATGACTCTTGTTCCGGCTTATAAGCTTGGATCCAAGACTCTGATCTCTCTGGGAAACTTACAGCGGGGATTTGGCTCTTGTCAAATGAAAATAAATACCAGGGTTTGATAAATGGAACAACTCAGTTCACTGTTAGTTTAGTCAATTTGTTGAGGAAGGGTGAAAAAAAAAACCCAACATCAACTAAACACGGCACAGTACATTGACTTCATGCATCAGAGGCTTTGGAGCTTGTAGGCTTTCACATGGGAATCTGCAGTGAAGAGACAGGTGTGGTGGGGAAGCCAAACATTAAGGGCAGCATGATGCTGTGGTCAGTATACCTTGGAGTTCTATCACAGAGCCAGCCAATCAGGACTGGCTTCTCAGCCTTGGCAGGAATATAATTAGTAATAGTTTATCCTGTGTATGCTACTGTAGGGAAGCCAAAACAGGATGTTATTTTCAAGGCAACAGCAGAGCTGGCATTAGGGATAGGCTAAACAGACTATGGTGCCTTGTTTTGAGGAACGGCTTTACTCCTGCACCTCTGACACCAGCTCAGGGAGCTTGGAGGAGGGGTATTGTCCTTTTAAGGCTGCCCATCTCACAACCACTTGGAGCAACAGCAGACCTGGGTTCTGGCCCAGCTCCTCTTCTCCACCAGGTGGAACAGCTTGTGGGGGACACAGTCTGCTCTGTTAGGGATGCTCCCCTGACCTCATCCAACAGGTAGTAATGGTTTAATTCCACTAGAGTATCTAGTCTTTCCCTTCAGCAGCAGAATTCTCCCCCTCTCCCATTCATTATTCTCGTGCATCAACCCCCTTCTCTTTTGGAAACTGCCAAGTTTATCCATATTCTTTGGGTCCACCCTTTGCTCATAAAATCTGGCTTGATAAAAGGTGTTGCCTGTCTGCATTGACACACAGTGCCTAAAACCTAACTGCAGGGCTGAAGTGGAGTATCCAGACCATTCCTACATACCACTGGGAACTCTAGTGGTGGGGAGATAACATGAATTACCAGGCATTCTCTCCCTGTAGAATACTTAGGAAATTGATGTCACACTCATACTTGTCTCTTGATTACTGCTTCGTACACTGGAGAAGAATTTGACTCTTTGTGAACCTTTCCACTGTCTCACTTCCGGCTGATTGAGATTGTTATTTTGAAGTAGTTTTCAAAGCCAACCACATGGAAAGAACCCAAGATTGCTCCTCTGGTTGTGGAGGTTTGGAGTCGCCAAACTAAGGTATTCAGATGCCCCAATCTCTGCAGTATTTGAGCATCTGGTGATGTGTTTATCCTCATTATGCACCACAGAGGGAGGGAAGCACAATGATCCCCAATTCACAACTGGGGAAGTGAGGCAGAGGCAAACTAAGGCTGTGTCTACACTAGAGAGTTTTGGCAACAAAACCCATGGAACATTCACATTCCAAAGGCAGTCTGTCAACAGTAAATCGACAAAGTGCGGCACTTCTGTTGACAGCGTTTGGCCACTCCCCCATGAGGCAGAACACCTCTGTTGACAGATTCTGTCAACAGAAAGCTGGTCTGGTTGTTCCGGGGGGTTGCCAGGACATCAGGCAGCCTTGTCTTCTGTGCTTCCGATTGAAAGTTTTGTCGAGAGAGCAGCCAGGCAATCTGCTTGGCAATTTGGCCACGTTCTGTCAACAGAAGTTTTGTTGGGAGATCTCTTCCGACAAACATCTGTCGACAGATCACTTCAGAGCAGACATAGCCTAAGTCCCACATTCTCAAAGGTACTTACGTACCTTGCTCCCACTGAAATCAAGTGACTTATCCCAGGTCACACATGAAGTCTGTGGCAGACCGGGGACTTGAATCCACATCCCACAAATCCCATCTTATTACCCTAATCACTGGACTATTCTTCTGTGATGCTGTCTGGTGGGAGGAGGAGAGGGAACAAGGCTGTGAGCCACTTCGCTACCATCTCCCTGTAGTGTGGAGAACCTGTGTCTCTGAGAGCTGTGGATCTTTTCTCAAATGCCACCAGTCTCTAACAAAACAAGCTTGTCCCTCTATGCCTTTGAAGGCTCTGTTACCTCTTTATAGGTTAGCAACAGGCACACTCCAACCTCCGAGTCCCCCACGCATCTCCTTGGAGTATCCAGCCCTGGGTCCACTGGACATTCATAGAACTCCCACATCTTCTGTTACTAGAGGGATGGGGCAACTCAGATTCCTGGTTCGACATCAGAATACAGCTCCATTTAACAGCCAGCACTTTGAAGTGATGGTAGGGAAAGCAAGTCTAAGTTTATTTAACAAAGAGCAGAGATTCAAATGTCAGCAAGCAGAAATATTGGAAACAAAGGGTTACTTACAACATGAAATCATAAAGCATACTAGATCCCACATGTAACTGACAAGATATTGTCCTACCACACAGAGCAAAAGCTTATGCAAAATGCTTCTGGCATATTATAACCAGGCTTGGCTGTGATCTTCCATTCACAAAGCAAGCCCAGCGTCTGCTGTACCTATAGTTATACTTTCAAACAACCATCATTTCCATGTGCAAACTGGGTAACGTCCCCTACTTGTGGATTTTCCTGGGTCATATCTTCCTCTCCTGAGAGCTCTCTTTCTGAGTTAGTCAGGCAAATCACTCAGTTACCATTTGTGTTTCATTGTCAAACACCCTGAGGCAGGTATTCAGAAGCAAACTAGCTCACCAAAGTAAGATCACATGGTAATTACTTTTCCTGCATCTCTATTTTCTGCAGTAGTATAAATATGCTTGAGGAATTTTAGATGATGGGAAACTGATTGTCATGAATGGCCTGCATCTGCCTCACTGAAATCCCATTGGGGGTTTTAAATGGATTTCACTGAACCAGGATCAAGCCTTCACCCTAGGAAATGAAATAAAACAGCGTTTACAGGAGAATATCAAACTCACCTATCAGAAGCAATCATGGTTAAGTAGCATGTCAACTATATGTTTTAACTCCTTTAAATTGAAGGCAATCTACTGGTAATTTCTTACAAAGGACAGACACAACCTACATATTGGTTCCAACATAGTTCAGGTCATCAAACCATTTGTGCTGCTACTGCTTTGAAAGAGAGTTAGTGAGTGGGACTTTCAGTCATCAGCAGCACTTTGATAATTTGCTCTGGGTCCCCGAACACAATGTATTTTGCCTTTGTTCCGCCCTCTGAGTTTTGTGGGAAACAGGGCTGCAGCCCAAATGTTCTCCTATGAGGGGTTGTGTGAACCTTTATCCTCCATGGCCTGATGTGGTACGCTGCAAGGAGTATAAACACAGGTTATGGATGGATGGAAATACACTTAAGTGCTGGGTTTAGTCAACCTTCCTGAGCAGAAGTAAGTTTCCCTTGCACACCTGGTCTGTTACACTCAAGAACACCGAGTGAAAAAAGAGGGCGGGTGTGTGGGGAGACAAAAGGGCACATGTGAGGAAATGGAGTCGAAAGATTTGTTGCCACTGCAGAGTTAACTCAGGAGATTAGAAGCCAAGTATCAGCAGCTATACTGCAAAGCCTCTCCCCACTTACTGCACCCTCCCTGGGGCTGCACTGCCTCTTAGTGTGTGGCATTCGGACATTTGGGGGCGTTTCCCCTGGTTCCTTGTGCTGGATTCAGCTGAGAAGCTCTATGCGTCTTTCCCAGTGAATTGTAGAAGAATTTGTCTGTCCTTCTGTGCACATGGGGGAAGGAATTGGAGGAGGAGCAGCACGGGCATGATTTCACCTGTGTTCTCACTGCAAAGAGGATGGGTCACCAGCCTGTGCAAAAGCAGTATTAAGCCCTAGTTTGTATTCCCAGCTGGTCTTGGTTCAAAAGCCCCACCACACTCAAGTGAGAGGGTTTTGTGCGTGTGGGAGAGGTAGGGTTGGGGCAACACCTGACTAAAAGCCCAGGCAACACTGCAGTAAAGACGTATCTTTAAGTATGATCCTCAGTATGCAAAGGAGGTACTAAACGACACATTGCCCGATTTGACATCTCACCAGTTGCTAGGCAAGAAAAAACTGTTGCTTTCAGAAATACAGGATTGGGTTCCCGCCCACTACCTTGTGCTTTAATAACAGGGCCAGAGTGTAATACATCTTGTTGCCTGAGTAGTGGGTTGCGAGACAAGAAACATCGACACTGTAGAGGTTTTGGATGCAGTCTTGTTGTGGAGTCTGCTCTTTGCTGTATTTTAGAAAACTGTTTCTGCAAAATGTGGTCCCAGATCTCCCTCTCCATCCTTGTCTGGTAAACCAAAGACCTCTACAATGTGGATTCTAAACTGGTTTTAAGTGCAGCAGTGGCTTTATAATGTAGCATTTAGTTTTCCTTAACCCTGCAGCGAAGTGAGCTAGACAGAATTGTACTTCTGTCTCTGTGTTGATACAGTTCTGATCTGATGTGCTAGAACAGCGTAATGTGGCCTTAGTGTAAATAAGAATCAGGCCCATTAATGTTCATCAAGCATTTTAAGGTCCTCAGAAGGAAAGTGCGTGGAAATGAACCCTAAATATATCTGTCTGTTATTGCTGTTGGAGGGCAAAGAATGGCAAGTCTGGCTTTAGGCCATTCTGGCTGGCTCAGTGCTGCTTCTTCCCAGCCATCCCTAGGAGCCCCCAGCCAGTACTACTGTGTTTTCTGTGTTATTTACCTGAGACTAATGTATCAGCATCAACCTTATTTCCTTTTCCAAGGAGGAGAGATTTCTTGGTCAGTCCAAACCAAACTGGCTATAGTTGCTGCAGCCCGCCAACAAAATGAGGAGGATAAGAGGCACAGGAGGAAGGAGAGATTGGCCTTCCAGTCGTGCTCAACAGCCTCCCACCGTACCTGGAAACATCTGTCCTCACTGTCGTAGAAACTCTGGCTCAAGGATAGGCCTTGTCAGCCACCTGAAGAGCCTCAACTCCCATGGAAGATGATTATCCTCGGCAACGAGTGATCACCATCAATCAGTCACTAGATGACCTTAGCATGGTGATATACCTTTGGCCAACTCATATGTCTCAGCATCCATAAGAGTCTCCTCAGAGGGACAGCAGAGGAGGCTAGCCCCTTTGCTGGTTATTCTGTACATCCATAATGGTCTCCTTGATTGGCCATTGCCGTGGAGCGTGTATGTAAGTATCATCCACCTTCCTTATAGTCACACAATGCCTCATTGCACAATTATTCTGTAATGGCACGCCTCCCACAATGCACTTCTTCCTTGCTTGGCACTGGCCACTGAAAACGCAGCCAGTTCCACAGCTATACAGGAAGACAACAGAATAAATTTCTAAATGAATCCTCGTGAATGGACTCAATCTGGGGACTGATAAACCTTAGGCCCAGAGCTTCAAAGGCAGCTAGGTGCCGGAATTGAAATCAGTGTGATTTAGGCACCTCAGCATATTTGAGGATCTGGGCCTTAGTTGCTGCTTCAGATCCAAGCTCTGGTTGGTACCGGAAGTAGTTACAGTCCCATGACTTTCTGACGAGCCGTGTGAATAGAGAGAAGGGGTGGGGCTTGATCTGAATGTCATGAATAGCTACAGTAGTGTTTGGCACCCTTGTTGGTATTCTCAGCAGAGAGCCCAAGGAGTGAATGGGGCATAAGGCAAGAACTCCCTTTTCCCATCGTTATGTGGGTTGTCTCTGAGGCAGGCTGAACCTGCAGTAGCTTTCACTGCTGCAGCCTCTGAAGCAGCTCTTCTATGCAAAATCAGGATTTCTTTCATAGGAGCTGCCAGTCTGGTACCTTTAATAAACAGTGGTGTCACATGAAACATTAAAGTAAGACATAACCTTTTATGAGGGTCTTTTCATAGGGAACCGTCAGCAGTTTGGGATGGGAGCGTAGACTTGTCTCCCTTGTTAAAGCATTTACAGATGGAACAGAATAACTTTTGAAAGGTTAAGTTTCAAGATTTTTGTTTCCCATTTAAACAAACAATCTGAGAAATGTCTTGCTGTGTACTACTTCTGGCATCTTGTTTTAATGTTTCTCTTTTTTTATCAACTTCCATTCAGAGCATTAATAAAAATTACTGGTGGTTTTTAGTGCAACACTGATTCATGAGAGAAAGGGAGTCATCAGTTTAATATTTCCTCTGCTGCTTAGAGCAGCTATTGAATTTAGTGATTCAGATGAGAAAGCAGAAGACATTTGGGTATCGGGAAACTTCCTGTATTGCAGATCAGACATAAAACCAAGTTCCTAATCCTAACCACTTATGGTCATTGGAGACCCAACAGCACTTTCTGAAAGAGCAGCAGCCTGACCCCTGGCATCCTGGCCAAATTCCATTATGGCTAATTATAATTCTTTTACATAGATTTTTTTTCCTGCAGTTTGGAAGATGGTATTCTCCTTCACTTTCTGTCCTAACCCACTATTTAACATTGCTGCAGGCTGTTATATGCATGCCACATTTCATCCCAGAAGTGGATCTACTTTGTCAGTGGATGAAGTAATTCCCACTCCATATATAGGCCGATCTAAAGCCCACTGAAGTCAAGGGCAAGACTTGTTATTGATTTTGGAAGATGGGTATATGGACTGTAAAGCTAGTTGGGATAAGATATACCATGGGCATGCTGGACATTATTGTTACTGTTTAGAAAGGCCTGCTTTTTTTTAGGATGAGAATTTCCTGATGGCTTTTCCTTACATGGAAGATGTGCCTCAAACTACTCTAATCTAGAGTTCCTGAGAAGTTACAGACCTAGCCTGCAGTGTTTCTTACCTTGGATTGATTGATTTATCTTGTATTTCCTCAGTGTGCATCAGGCGACAGGAAACTGACTTTTGATAAGAGACTCAGATGCTGAAAGGAAATAACATTCACCTTCAAATAAACAACAATCACTGCTTCATTTTCAGTTGCGAGCTGAGGGAAGTGTGTTGTGAGGCACAAGGGCTTGTGGCTTTGAGTCGTCACTTCAGAAGTCAGGCTTTAAGGAGCTGTCAGAGTTCATTACTTCAAATAAGGCTGCAATAGAATACTCAGCTTGCTGCAGGAAACTATTAAGCAGTGGGGAAGAAAAAAAATACTACATGTCGAATTGTCTGGCTGGGGTGGGAAAGATGTTATTGTCAATGCCACCCTCAACCCCACCCCCACACCCCCATCACATAGCTCCACAATAATCCATTTCAGGATTGGGATAACAAAGCTACATCAGATACCCCCTGGAACAAACTGCACCCAGACACATCCAGCCTAGTGGCCCTCCAGGATATGAGTACTGGTCTCTTAATTTGGAAGTTTTGTTTTTTGTTTTTTGTTTTGTTAAGGGGGTTATGATTATTGCTTAATATTTGTCCTGCAAACACCCTGAGGAACAGTCCCAGTCCCAGTCCCAAAGAGCTTACAAGTTGAACAGACACGAGGGACAAACAGAAGAGAGGTGGCTTGCTTGAGGTAAGTCTAATGCCCACACCTGATCATCCTGCCTCGGAGCAGGCAGTTTGAGAAGGTTCTACAAGTGCCTTCCCTGCTTGTCACAGTTCCATCTCAGCAACATTTTTAACACTGGAAAATAGGCGTCCATAAGAAACAATCACATGGCTAACAACCCGCCTAGCTTTCAACTTACGGAAGTCACCAAGGATCGAGTGCAGAAATGGAGTATTAATGGGATGGAGAGCGAGTTCGAGACTACGCACAGAGGTTTCTTTTTTAAAAAAGAAATTGCTTTGGAGGTTTCCTAAAGAAATGTTTTCCAGAACAGTGGCTGGGAGAAAAGCTAGTCATGGCTTTCATTAGAAAATGTTTCTCAAAAATGGAAATGCTTGCAACACAAAATTGATTTTCTTATTGCTTCATGTGCCCAGAAGCTGATGATCAGTTTGTGGGTGAATGGGTCCTAGGTACACAAGAAGGCACAGGAGGGGTTATCAGACTCTCTATTATGCACAGCACTGATGTGGATATTCCTTATCCATGTATGCTGATTATTTTCTATACAGTAGCCTAATGATACAAAGTTGCCCTAACAACTGGAGCAGCCTTCCTCTACATTTAGCTCAGAAAACTCTTTATTTTCCCTATGTACCCGTGTTGTTGCACTCTACCTCTGACTGACAAACTAAAAACTACCAGTGAGAGCCTCTAGGCTAAGGGGGAGAAGTTTAGGGAACTTTTGAACTACCTAAGCACACCAGAGCACCGTCTTCCCAATGGGGTTAGGGGGAGATAACCTTGTCACTCAGGGGCGTGGCTTTTTCACACCTCTGAGTGATGTAGCTGTTCCGATATAGATCTGCAATTAAAACTACAGACCTCATTTATTTACACCAACTGAGGATCTTCCTTATTATTTCTCCTTAAGGGAATAATATTTCGTAGAAGTAGTTCTCCCGATTTCCTGCAGGGAGAAAGAGAGGCATTTGCTGTCCTTTAAACAGAAACCGCTATCTTTCTGTCAAGGCCCCTATCTGATGTGCTGCTCCCCTAAAATTCCTAAGGTCTGTGGGCTTTCTCCACATCCAGAGGCTCTTGCAGCTCTGTGAAGCGTTAAACTTTGTGGGCTTCTCCCTCCCTCCCCTCCAATATCCTGACAACTCTCTGCTGCCAGCATGTTTCCTATGGAGCTACATTTACAGCTAGAACAGCACGGACGAATGCGAATGTGAAACAAGCAGATCTACAGTCATTTCTCATAAAAGCTAGTCTGATTGCTAAATAATTGGTGGGAGGACAAGGCTCCCCTGGGCTCTTTCAATTCTTTAGCATTTGGCTTAGTGTTTTTCATTGTTGAAGTTCTGACACTGCTCCGTGCTGTTCGATTGCATGGAGAAGACATTGTCTCTGACCCTCTGATTTTACAAGCTACCCAGAAAGACAAGTTGAAAAAAAAATGATAGGGGTGGAAGAAACAATATATTTTATTTGGACTGCATTGTTTCCCCCAGCTCCTTCCTCTTATTTCTGATCCTTCTGTTTCACAACTCTTTCTTCTCATCCCTGACAGTGAAGCATCCCCCTTTCCCCTCTAATATCACATTCTGCTACTAAGGAAATGATTGAAATGTCATAGATCAAGCATTGTGACCTCACTGCAGGAAGGCATGGGAGAAAGAAGGCTGAGATGGAAAAATGCCAGTGTGTGAACACCAAGATTCTAGCAATAAGTAGTATGTGACGAAAGAGGAGCAGATGTGTGCTTACGCTAGGCGCTTTTTTATAATGTTTGTCCTCTAACATCATAAAGGGCAGTTGGAACTGCCCACAGCACATTGCAGAGATGTGAAGCTCAGCTTTTGGATCAAGGAAAGAGCAGCTTGTCACAATTAAATGTATTTTAATTGTAGGGGTATGAATATGGCCTAGATGAATTCCCAGTAGGATTTAGAGATCACTTTACAGATATGTTTCCTGTTTATTCAGCCATCTCTCTGCAATACAGAGTAATTTTTGATCCCTTCCCTTCCACTGCTGTTGGCCACATCTCCACCTCCTCCTTTTTCTCACTGTGGTCTTGTTCATGGTCCAATTTCTACCATCAGAGGGGTAGCTGTGTTAGTCTGTAGCTTCACAAAGAACAAGCGGTCGTGGAGCACATAAAGACTAACAAATTTATTAGCTAATGAGCTTTCATGGGTAACACCCATTTTCTCAGTTTATCCAAGGTGTGATTTTAAATTGACTGAGTTAAATCAGTTTAAAAAACCGCTGTATATATGCTTTTAATTTGATTTAAACATGCCTTACATCAATGTAGTTTAACTCATCTCCTTATTGAGTTAAGCCAAATCAATACGGGCTTGTTTTCACTAGAGGCCTCAATATTCCTCTTCGTTGTTTCTGTTAACTCACCCTGTATCCCTGTCCAGACTCAAAGCCCAGACAAGCTGTGCCCCAGTTGTGACACACAATCAGGCTGCTCTGTTGCTCAGAGATTTAGGTAAGACTATGACTTAGCTTGCCTCAGTCAGAGTTTATCTGAGGAGTCACCTCCCCAATAAGAACACTGGCCTCAGTCTCCACCCACCAGTCAACTGTTGCCAGTCCTCCAATGCTTTTCCACAACTCCCTATGGTACTTCAGCCTGTCCTTACCTTGCCCGCTACCCATTCTCGGTATGCTGTCATGTCCTGCAGATACTGCTGCTTGGAATGCTTAGTCCCGCACAGGTTTTGCATCAGTTTAGTTTTATAAAATCCCAATTTGAAGTTTATCTGGAACAACTTTTAAATATGGGCAAGAACACACACATAGAAATTCTTAGCAAGTGGTGTTTCTTCCATAAAATAGCAAAGAAGACTCTCTTAAGACCCCCATATTGAAATTTCCAGTTCCGTCACTTATGCACCATGTCCCTCACTTCTCAATAAAGCCAAAGTCAGAAAAAATATGTTTCCAGCTGTGGAAAAGAGTAAGATTTTTACATATTGTTTAAAATATATTTCCATTATGCTGTATGCTTCTTTTCATGGAAATTCTGAGAGAGCACTTGGGAGACAGCCCAGAAAAGAAAGACAAATTTTGTGTGTTTTATGGGAATGTGGAAGATAAGATCCCATGAATCATTAGCAGGGCTGTGTGCCACAGGTCTTGACTGATGTCAGCTCTAGTAGCCTTCTGGCTATGGAGTGCCAGACTCCCAGCGGTCACATTTTCTTTTAGCAACATTTTGCATGTAGTGTCTTCAAAAAGCCTAAATCCAGCTTTAGATGGAATTTATCATCATCATTTGATAATCAACATGCCAGTTGATAAAATAATGTTCTAAATGACTAAAGTTCTACAAAAGCCATTTCAGTTAAAACACACAACATGAGTAGTCACTTTACAGACCTTAGCTCTTTGTAGTAACAGATACAAATTGAAATGATAGGCAATGAGCAAAATTATTATGCAACATGTTCTGTCAATCACGACCCAGAATTCTCTCAGCATTCTGAAGTACTATCTTCCCAACCAGTCAACCTTAATGATTTCTCATGGGCCTCTTACCAACCAATTGGCACCCAGGATGATCTGTATTCTGAAATACATCCTCACCCAATCAACATGCACAAATCTGCCAACATTCGGCTGAAGGGGAAAGACTTCCAATCAGCATCAACAATAAATGGGTCTTACCCACAAAAGCTCATTACCAAATAAATGTGTTAGTCTTATAGGACTGCTTGTTGTTTACCAATATGCTGAAGTACTTCCTCTAAAAGGGTGCGTCTACACTAGCTGGCTACTTCAAAGTAGCTGGCACAACGTCGAAATAGCACATGTCACGTCGACATGCGCTGTGTGCTATTTCGATGTTGAAATCGACATTAGGTGGCTAGACATCGAAATCGCTATTCCCATCTTTGGATGGGAATAGTGCCCTACTTCGACATTGAACGTTGAAGTAGGGTGTGTGTAGATGATCCGCGTCCCACTACTTTGAAATAGCGGGGTCCTCCATGGTGGCCATCAGCTGAGGGGTTGAGAGACGCTCTGTCTAGCCCCTGTGGGGCTCTATGATCACTGTGCACAGCAGCCCTTAGCCCCGGGCTTCTGGCTGCTGCTGCTGCTGCTGCAGCTGGGGGTCCATGCTGCGTTCACAGGGTCTGCAACCGGATGTCAGCTCTGTGGATCTAGTGCTGTGCAGGCCGAGTGTGTCTGGGAGGGACCCTTCAAGGGAGTGGCTTGGGGCTTTGCTGGCCCCTTATTTCGATGGGGAGCACTTGTGTGTAAGGACACTCCGCATTTCCTTCCAGAGCGGCTCCTTTCGACATTCTCTGTCGCTATTTCGACGTTGAACGTCGACGGCACCAGCCCTGGAGGACGTGTAAACGATACGTGTCGAAGTAGCCTATTTCGATGTTCTTACATCGAAATAGGCTACTTCGACGTCGTGTGCTAGGGTAGACATAGCCAGAGATTTCTTCTGGGTTTCTCCTCGGGTGCACCTACACTAGGAACTAACTTCGAAGTTTGCTTCAAAGTTAGGCACTACATCAAAGTAGCCAGCAGAGAGTCTACACATATTTTTCCCTTACTTTGAAGCTAACTTCGAAGTAGGGAGCCCAACTTCGAAGTCCTAACTCCATTCCTGGGAATGGAATAGTGCCCTACTTCAAAGTGTAACTTCAAAGTAGGGTGTGTACAGATGCTCCACTTAAAAGTTGCTTACTTGGAATTTGTACTTCCAAGTAATCAACTTCGAAGTTATTTTTGTAGTGTAGCTACAGCCCTAGTGTTGTGAAGTTCATATTTTGCTGTGCATGGAGATGACTGCAGCTCCTGGAAACCATGCAGAAATTGTCACATTCCACAACTTAAAAACATCACACAACCACAACACAAAAATATTGACTATTTTCATAGGCCCTAGAACATACTTCTGGATCTCACTACTGAAAACAATGGCAAAATTGTAAAGCTACTTTGAATTGCCTTGTGATTTTTGACAAAGAAAATATATGGGGAAGTGGAGGTTGGAGGAACTGAACTTTTTTTTTTTTCTTGAGCACTGTTATATTCCTGACTGAATGGCTACGTCTACACGTGAAGCCTACATTGAAGTAGCTTATTTCGATGTAGAGACATCGAAATAGGCTATTTAGATGAATAACGTCTACGCGTCCTCCAGGGCTGGCAACGTTGACGTTCAACTTCGACGTTGCGCAGCACCACATCGAAATAGGCCCTGCGAGGGAACGTCTACACGCCAAAGTAGCACACATCGAAATAGGGATGCCAGGCACAGCTGCAGAGAGGGTCACAGGGCGGACTAGCGCTTCCGGGGCAACAGCTAGCCGCTCCCTTAAAGGGCCCCTCCCAGACACACTCAGCCTGCACAGCACGCGGTCTGCAGAGCCATAGGCACACAGACCCCGGGTGACGCAGGCATGGACCCCCAGCAGCAGCAGCAGCAGCAGCAGCAGCAGCAGCCAAAGGTCCACCCAGCCCTCCCGGCAGGAGCAGGGCTCGCCCTGATCCATGCCATGTGGGAGGCAGCTGAGCACCTCCTTGCTACACCAGAGGAGGAGCTGCCCCCAGGGCAGCAGGGCTCAACCCCCAACCCTGCAGCACCCCGCCCACCCCACCCCCCCCGCCTCACACGCCGGCGGCTGTGGAGCTACCCCACCAGCACCGACTGGTGGGAGCGGCTGGTGCTTGAGGGACGACGACCGCTGGCTCAGGAACTTCAGGATGAGCCAGCAGACATTTATGGAGCTGTGCCAGTGGCTCACCCCGGCACTCAGGCACCAGGACACTGCCATGCGGCGTGCCCTCCCTGTGGAGAAACGGGTCGGCATCGCTGTCTGGAAGCTGGCCACTCCAGACAGCTACCGATCCGTGGGACAGCAGTTTGGTGTCGGCAAGGCCACCGTCGGGGCTGTCCTCATGGAGGTAAGAGGACCCACGGGGGGAGGGCAGGGCAGGGGAGGGGGGCCTGGGCAGAGAAGGGCAGGGGAGGGGAGGGGAGGGCAGGGCAGGGCAGGGCCACGCACACCCTGCTAACCCCTCATTGGTGCTCTCCCATGTGCTTTCCCTGCAGGTTATGCGCGCCATCAATGCCATGCTCCTGCACAGGCTCGTGAGGCTGGGGGACCCAGATGCCACCATCGCGGGCTTTGCCACCCTGGGCTTCCCCAATTGCTTCGGGGCTCTGGATGGGACTCACATCCCCATCCGCACCCCGCATCACAGTGGAGGACGCTACATCAATCGCAAGGGCTACCATTGTGTGGTCCTCCAGGCCTTGGTGGACAGCCGGGGCCATTTCCAGGACATTTATGTGGGCTGGCCTGGCAGCACCCACGATGCCCGGGTTTTCCGGAACTCAGGCCTGTGCCGCTGGCTGGAGGCGGGGACCTACATCCCCCAGTGGGAGATCTCTGTGGGGGACACCACCATGCCCCTCTGCATCATCGCAGATGCGGCATACCCCCTCCGGCCCTGGCTCATGCACCCGTACACGGGCCATCTCTCTGCTAGCCAGGAACGCTTCAACCAGGGCCTGAACCACGCGCGCCAGGTGGTGGAGCGCTCATTTGGCCGCCTGAAAGGACGCTGGAGATGTCTCCTGACCCGCCTGGATGCGAGCCCCAACAACATCCCCCTGATTGTGGGTGCCTGCTGCGCCCTGCACAATTTGGTGGAGAGCAAGGGGGAGGCCTTTTTCCAGGGCTGGGCTGTGGAGGCCAGCAGGGCCAACGTGCAGCCACCCGCTGCCCCCAGTCGCCAGGTGGACCCCGAAGGGACCCGGGTCCGGGAGGCCCTGCGGGCCCACTTCGATGATGAGGCCGCGGGGTGAACTCTGCCAGGCCCCCCACTGCCCACCCCTTCCTTCACAACACTCCCTGCCCCAACGCCCACACTACGGAGCACCCAACCGCACCCCCCCCCAACTTTTCCTGGACAAATGACAGCACGCACTTGTGGCTGAACTTAAACTGGTTTTTCTTTGAGAACTTTGTTTTTTTGGAACTAGAATTAAAACAAGAACAAACTATATACAAGATGTGTGTAACAAAAGTAATGTGTACAAAGAAAACAATAGTAATAAAAAAGTTTGTTCACTAAAAAGAAAACCAGGGATGATAAAGGGGAGAACTATTTACATGGGGGGGGACGGGGCAAAGGGGGGCACAAAAAAAGAGAACTACAACTGTCCATCGTCCTTTTTTAAAAATCAACTATATACAAGGGCGGAGGGAGCCACGTCCCGGGCCCTACGCTCCTAAAGTCCGGCACTGGGGGTGGGCGGCCGGGAGCCCCGCCGCGGCCGCAGCCCTGTCCGGGGCTGGCTGGGGGCAGGGCGGACCAGAAGATATGCCCGGCGAGTCTCAGCTGGCTCCAGGGGTCCCTCGGCGGCCTGGCCCTCGCTGGTGGATGGCGGGGCGACGGCGGACAGGACGGCGATGAGCGGAGCAGCAGGTGGTGCGGCGGGTGGAGCAGTCAGGGCGGGCGCTGCGGCGGCCGGCGCGGCATGGGGGGCCAGGTAGTCCACAAGGCGGTTGAAAGTGTCCATGTAGGCCCCCCATGCCTCTTGGCGCCAGGCCGGCACCCGCTCCTGCAGTTCGAGGCGGCGTTGCTCCACCCGCAGGCGCTGCTCCGCCACCTCCAGCTGCCGACGGTGGATGGCCAGCAGCTGGGGGTCCGTCGCCATCAGCTGGTGGTGGTGCGGGGTCCACCGTCTAGCCCGCTGTGGGGCTGGTCGGTCCTCGGCCGAGGGGCTTCCCTGGAGTGATGGCCCCGGAGGGGTCTCCGGGACCACTGATGCCTCGCCGGCGCTCTCTTCCGGTCCTTCCGATGGTGCAGGTGCGGGACACAGGAGAAGGGGGGGGAAGAAGAATGGAGACAGGCGTTAGTGTGGGCCCCGAGCCGTGGCCTTTGTCCCCCCAGCCCTGTGCGGCAGGTTCCCCATCCCCGTCCCCGGGAGATGCTGCTGTGATGGATGGGGTTCAGGGGTCCCCCTGCACTGCACCCCGTCCCCTGGTGGGAGCGACTCTCACTTCACCCCACAGGGTCTGAGAGCAGGAGAGATTTCTTAGGCCACAGGTGCCCAGTTTCTCCCAGGAGTGACAGCACCAGCTGTCAGAAGAGACAGTCCTTCCAACCCATCCTGGGGAGAAGACCCCAAGGGGTGCCCCTCGGGGATGTAGCTTTCCCCCTCCTCAGGCTGGCTGCCTTCCAGCTCTCCCTTCCCCTAGCCTCTACCTGCGGTCCCCCACCCCCCCAATTCAAAGCCAGCTCGGCTCCTCCCTCCTCTTTGTTCAGGGCAGAGGTGTCACATGCCAGCTGTAGCCCCACAATCATCCTTTGCCCCTGGGAGCTATTCGGCTCTTGTTGCTCATATCTAGCCTGAGTCTCCCTTTTGCACTCCCCCCACTCCATCACATGTTGCTGCTGCTGCTGCTGCTGTGGGGTGTCCCACCCCCTCCTCCCGGGGGCCCCTCGAGGTTCCGCTCCCTCCTGCCCCGGGGATGGGGCATGGCACTGTCGTGCGGGGTGGGGGCGGGGCAGGGGCTGATGCACTGCTGTGAGGGACATGGCCCTGCTGTCCTTGGGGCCATGGCCATGTGAGCATGTGGGGGGCCCTGGACACGTATCTATTACCCCCGCCCCTCAAGCCCAGGGGTGTACACCAGAGGGGGGTACATACCTGTCGGTCCGCTCCCACGGTCCAGAGATCCCCGGGGGGCGGAGGCCTGGCTGCTGCTCCGGGATGGCAGGAGGAGGATCTGCAGCCCGGATTCTGCGGAGGAGGAGCCGCCCTCCTCCTCCTCCTCCTGCCGCTATGGCCTGGGGGTGGGCTCCGGGGGGGAGCCCCCGGGGTGCGGGGCTTACCTCCGGGGCAGACTCTGGCTGAAGCGCCTGCTGGGGCTCGTCGGCCGAAGTATCAAGGGTGGCCGGAGGGGAGGAGGTGTGCCAGGGGCCCAGGATGTCCCTGAGCTCCCTGTAAAAGGGGCAAGTGACGGGGGCAGCCCCAGATCGTCCGGCCGCATCCCGGGCCCGGGAGTAACCCTGCCGGAGCTCCTTCACCTTACTCCTGATGTGATCAGGAGTGCGGGCAGGGTGACCCCGGGCAGCCAGGCCCTCGGCCAGCCGAGCGAATGCATCTGCGTTCTGCCCCTTGCTCCCCATTACCTGGAGCACCTCCTGCTCGCTCCAGAGCCCCAGCAGGTCCCGCAGCTCGGCCTCCGTCCAGGAGGGGCCCTGCTGCCGCTTGCCAGCCCGGCTGCCCGCCTGGCTGGGCTGGCTGCCCTGGCTCCCCTTGGGGGGGGTCCCCTGGGGGCGCTGGGGAGGCTGCCGGGCGGCCATTGAGAGTCCTGTGCCTCCTGTGGCTGCTGAGGGACGTGCAGGCTGGCCGCGTGTCTGAGCTGCTGCCTACACGTTCCCTCAGCTTCCTGCACAGGAAGGGAGGGGGAGGGGACCTTTAAGGGGCCGCTCCATGCGGCCACCATTGAGCTGAGGGGCTGGAGAGAGCGTCTCTCAACCCCTCAGCTGATGGCCGCCATGGAGGACCCCGCAATTTCGAAGTTGCGGGACGCGCAACGACTACACGGTCCCTACTTTGACGTTGAACGTCGAAGTAGGGCGCTATCCCCATCTCCTGATGAGGATAGCGACTTCGACGTCTCGCCGCCTAACGTCGAAGTTAACTTCGAAATAGCGCCCGACGCGTGTAGCCGTGACGGGAGCTATTTTGAAGTTAGTGCCGCTACTTCGAAGTAGCGTGCACGTGTAGACACGGCTAATGAGAGCACCCAATCCACAGAAGCCATAATAAGGTACCCACACAGTTCAGAGTACATTGCCAGCAATTGTAATGCATGTAATGAAATTCCAGGACTGCCACTTCATCTGGGTGTCCCTATGAAGCCTAGAACCACTATTGTGTGGGGTTCACCAATGAGGTAGAGTGCCAAAATTTGACCTTTTGACCTCTACGTATGTTCTGAGTGCCACTGATACTTTTTGAAGTCACTAATAGTCCTACTTACAACAGCTTCATTAAAAAATAGATGAAAATGCAGAAAGGAGGTGGGGACTGGGCTCCCAACCCACATGCTGATGAAACTCAGTTTGCATGCCACCCTTGGCACCTGTGCCAGGGGGTTGCTGACCCGTGCTTTATTGACTCAGTGTGAAATGATGGAAAAAGCTACAAGCTTAGCCGAGAGTATTTTATTCAGAAGATCACCAGATTCAATCATCACTGGATTCATTGTCTGTTACAGTCCAATATTAAATTCCCAGACTTTACAAATTAACCCCTGCAGTATTCAGCTACAGTAAGGCCTGCATCTACTGCAAGATTTCTAAATCGCGCTGAGCTCAGAGGTAACTCAGACAATCACCACACTTATCCTATAGCTAATTTGCATGCAACAATTTCATTGTTTGTATGAAAAACAACAAGAAGTCCTGTGGCACCTTATAGACTAACATATTTTGGAGCATAAGCTTTCGTGGGCAAAGACCCACTTCATCAGATGCCCACGAAAGCTTATGCTCCAAAATATGTTAGTCTATAAGGTGCTATAGGACTTCTTGTTTATGAAGATACAGACTGACTCAGCTACCCCTCTGATTGTTTGTATGAGGGAACATGCACTGATAGAGTATTTTATTCCCCAATTGTGACATCAGAGCAGTTAACCACTAGCTTGTTACTAGCTAGCTCATACAAAAGCTAACAGTAGAGCGGTGTTCCTGCTAATTTTGTCCATACATGCACAGAATAAAATTTGTTATGTGCACCAAGGCATGGGTGGATGTGCATCACCAATAGAAACACAGGCTGCCAGTGGTGGGTGCTCTGCCAGTCAGCTGTGCAGCACCTGAATGTCTCCTGGCAAAGTGCTCAGCTGACAGGAAACACTGCAGTAGCGTTTTCCTGAAAGCTCATCCCGACAGTGGCTTCTTCATGCTTTCATTTCTGGCTCTTGTACATTCCCTGCTCTGAAAGTCCCTCTCCAGTCTCCATTTGTAAAACGCATTGACTTACCATAGGCTTGCTACCCAGATTTCTTCATATCCATGAACTATTGCTATTGATCTTATCATAGAATTGTAGAATCATAGGGCTGGAAGGGACCTCAGGTCATCTAGTCCAGCCCCCTGCTTCAAGCAGTATCAACCCCAACTATATCGTCCCAGCCGGGACCTTGTCAAGCCGGGACTTCAAAACCTCGAGGGATGGAGAATCCACCACCTCTCTAGGCAATGCACTCAAATGCTTCACCACCCTTCTGATGATACAGTTTTTCCTAATATCCAACCTATACGTCTCCCTCTGTAACTTCAGACCATTGCTCCTTGTTCTGCTATCTGACACCATTGAGAACAGTTTCTCACCCTCCTCTTTAGAGCTCCCCTTCAGGAAGTTGAAGGCTGCTATTTATTCACCCCTAAGTCTTCTCTTCTGCAACCTAAACAAGCCCAAATCCCTCAGCCTCTCCTCATAGGTCTTGTGCTACAGCCACTTAATCATTTTTGTTGCCCTCCACTGAACCTGCTCCAGCAAATCCACATCCTTTTTATACTGGGGGGCCCAAAACTGGACACAATATTTCACGTGTGGCCTCACCAGTGCCAAATAGAAGGGAACAACACCTTCTCTAGATCTGCTGGAAATGCTTCTCCTAATGTACCCTAATATACCATTAGCCTTCTTGGCTACAAGAGCACACTGTTTACTCCGGTCCAGCCTTTCATCCACCAAAAGCCCTAGGTCCCTTTCCATCATACTGCTGCTTAGCCAGTCAGTCCCCAGACTATAACAGTGCTTGGGATTCTTCCGCCCCAGATGCAGGACTCTACACTTCTCCTGGTTGAACTGCATCAAATTTCTTTTGGCCCAGTACTCCAATTTATCCAGGTCACTCTGGATCCTATCTCTACCCTCCAATGTATCTACCTCTCCCCCTAGCTTGCTGTCATCTGCAGACTTGCTGAGGGTGAAATCTAGTTCCTCATCCAGGTCATTAATAAAGATACTGAACAACTCCAGGCCCAGAACCGAGCCTTGGGGCACTCCACTTGAAGCCAATCACCATCTAGACATTGAGCCACTGACCACTACCCGCTGGGCCTGACTGCCAAGCCAGCTTTCTATCCATCTTATAGTCCAAAGATCCAATCCATATTTCCTTAACTTACGGGCAAGAGTGCTTAGGTCTGAATTATAAGAATTACCTCCTCACCCTTGCCCCCCCCACACATATTGCAGTGCATTCCAATCTCTTTCTGGGAGCAAATCAAGTTGTTGATTTTAATGGTTCAGAGTCTGGCTACCTCAGAGATCATCTCCAGCTACATAGTCTTTCTGACATTAGTTGAGATGCTGTTGCTGACAGTCTGTAGATGTACATTCGTAAGGGGCTGGAGGCAGGATATTTTAACTGCATATTAAAGGCTGTGGCTGTGGTGGCATTCACTGTATCTGTCCACTTACTCTGGGCCAACTTCCATTAGCATGAGTGCAAAAACTCCCACTTATTTCAGTGAGAGCAGAACAGGGACACTTCAGAAAATGGGATAAATCATAACCTTTAACTGAAAGCCTCTGTTGGCCTGTATGGTTTATGAATGGCAGGATTTTCCTTATGTTGGGCTGGGACAGTATAGAAAGAGGATCTCTGTGCATAGGCTGTTGTGGGTGGTGTCATTTCAGGCATAGGCTGCTTTTTACATATGTTGTGCCTAGATTCCATGACTGTATACATAAAGATCACTTAAATATTTTACCGTCTGTTTCTGCAGATGGCATAACCCAGTTTAGTTATTTTGTAAGTTTCCATTAATCCTGGCAAACACACTTGCTTGCTATTATATCAATATCTGTGGTGAAGCTCAAATGCAGTTTATAAAAAGTAATAAATAAATACATAAGTGACTAGAAATCCCACATGTAAAAGAAATGTACAATTTTTCCCTTTTCTTCCTCCTCATTTCCTTATTGTCTTTTTTTGTTTTCTACCTATTCCTCTAACTTTAAAGTTCTCTTCCTGTGTTGGCCATAGTGTTTCCTTCATTTCTGGTATTTTTCTCCTATCTAGAGGTGTTTGTAAAAAAGTAAATTTTGTTTTGGTGGTAAATTTTCATCCCTGTCTGAATCTCCTTCAAACATCTCTGATCCTTTAATGAAAAAAGCCAAAACATTTGTTTTTTTGAAAAATATTCCCACTAGAAAAGGCGGGGAGGGCAATAGAGAGAAAGGGGCAGAGGGTGGGAGAACAGAAAAACCAACCCCCCCCACCAAAAAAAAAAAAACCACAACATGAAGGCAAAAATTCTCAGGAAAATTCAGAAAGCCATTTTCTAGCAAAAAAAGAGAGTTTTGATGGATGCATTTCATCCAGCCCTACCCCTTCTGTCCTTGCTCCTGGTGTCAACCTTTTCGAAATCATAATATGCTCCCCTTTTCCCCAGTCTGAACTACCAGCTCCTTTCTCTGGCTTCTCTACTGCATCCCTGCCTCATATCATGTATCTGTTCACATATCCCCTACACACACCTGACTCTGCCCCTTGTCAGTGCTATTTTATTCTCTCTCCCACTCTGCTCTTGAAGTGTCCCCGGCACTGTTTTCTCTCCCTGACACCTCAGTCCTCTGCTCAAGTATGAGAAACATGGAATTCAAACTAAATGCCCAAAGCCAGAGGCTATCACTGGGAGTTATGGTGAGGTGAAGAGAAAATTATCTTAACATTATGTGCAGCATCTTAATCTTCAGTTTCAATTTATTTAAATGTGTTGTTGAGATGGAGCTCTAACACGGCCGATGTTGGATTTCCATTCTTCTGGAACATCAAGAGGCTCCAAAATAGGCACCAAGGAATAGAGATTAGTCTAAATATCCCCTTACTTCTTTCTTCTCCTCTCTATTGTCTCCGGGTTCTGACTCTTTTCTCTTACAATGCACAGGACACATGAACACCTCCTAGCTCTCCCAGCCTATCACATCTTCAACAGCAGAGCTGGTTGGGAAATTTTTGACGAGTTGTTTTTTAACCAAAAAGCACTGATTTCTTGACACAGAAACTGTTCACAGGAAAAGGTTGGTTTCAGCTAATTTCTTGACTCAAAAAAGTGTTGGGGAAAAAAGTTCTGAAATGGTCAAAACCTCGTGTTTTGACATTTTTAATGAAAATTTTTGGTTTCCCAATTCAAAAAGAATGTTTATTTAGAAATCTAGGCCAAATAAATTAAATAATAATAGTGGTTGAAGCCTAAAGAAAACATTTTGAAAATCTCAAAATGAAATGCTTTGCTTGACCCAAACTGTTTATATATATTTTGGTTTGTTAGCGTGCAAAAATTTTTGAGATTTTGACTTTTCATCCTGATTCCCAAGGGCGATTTGTTCAAAATCTCAAATATTTTCCCAGGACAGATAAAACATTTCTTTCCAAGCTCTATTTGGTTTCCCTGTATTGCCAACCCCAAGTCTGCTAAAATCATGAGCAAGCCTTCTCTTTCCAACCCCCAAATAATGATTTTAAGACAAATAATAAATGTTGGATTATTTTTATATATCTTTAGGGTTTTGAGCCTTTAAGTTGCTCTTGGGTATTATTTTCAAGCTCTTCTCTGGACCCATTTCATTTTCAGTAAATGAAAGCTGAGATGCTCATATAAATCACTTGCTTCCAGGAGCTGGGGATTTAAGATGACTCCAAATATCGTAATATGCATGATAACCATCATGAGTTAACAAGAGTGATAACCAGCATGCTCCGTGCTTAGCTTTGCTGCCACTTAATCATCCCTTCTTGCTGTCAACTACCTTTCTTAACTCTACCCTTGCAATATGGCCCCACAGCTGTGGGATCCATCATGAGCTTATATCCAGGGGAGGTGGAAGAGTTTCTGGCACCAGGCAAGCAGAGTGGATCAGGACTCATTCCAGAGGAGAATCCCACATAAGCCCTTGACCCAGTTGCCAGAAACTTCCCAGTACCCAAATTAGCCCTGACTACCTTACCCAGCTGCCATACCCTAATGACCCCAGCTGCCAGGTGTCCTTTGCCTAACACTTTCGGCGTTCTAAGAGTTAAAGAGTTTCTTTACAGTTACGTTCCCATTTTATCTGCAAAGTGCCCCCCCCACATCCTCATCCCCACAGGATTTTATAACCTCCATGCCCTGTTTTAGCTGGTGATGTCAGAAGCAGAGCTGTTACCATGGAGAGGAGAGGGACAGACTCCTCTGAGAGAGACACAAACGTAGCCTAAAACTAAAACAAACTTCTGATTCATCAGCCAAATTGTTATCATTGTTAACAATGATTACAGAATGGTCATCAATGATTTCCCAGATGGATATGTGTGTGGTGAGAGAGTAAGCACATTAAAGATTTATGTAAGACCTTGGATAACATTTATGTATGAAGGTCCCAAAATGCACATTACAAATCAATCTGTGGAGCAGAGTCACAGGGTCATCTCATGAGTGGCCATGGGCAAAAACAGACTGAAACCAAGCTGTGCAGATGTGGCTCTTCTCATAGAGCAAATAGAATTACTCACAGGTACCAAAAAGAATGGCTCGCCTACTGCAAACAAAATAGGCAAGGCGCTTATTATGTGCTACAGCAGCAATAAGGTGGTGCACAGACACCATAAGGAAGATCTTTAATGGGTCCTTTAGAGCAAATAAAATGCTTCATAGAGACCATAAGGAGCCTCTGTGAAGGGAAGCAGTTATTTATTATTAATTTTTTCTATACGGGCAGATAAAATTCAGTGTTGGTAAATGCAAAGTACTTCACATAGGAACTAACTGTCCCAACTGTGCAGACAAAAATGGGGTATAACTAAGCAGTTACCACTCAAGAAAGAGATCTTGGAATCACGGAGAATCCCCTGAAAACATCTGCTCAGTGTGCCATAGTGGTTAAAAAGGCTTAGAGGCTGTTAGGAGCTGTTGGGAAAGGGATAGATATTTTCTATCATATCAGTCATAATGCTGCTATGTCAATCCATGGCAGGCCCACAACTTGGATGCTGCATGGAGTTTTGGATACTCTATCTCCAAAAGAGATCTATTGGAATTGGACAAATTGCAGAGAAGGGCAATGAAAAAGGTTAGTGACTGGGACAGCTTCCCTATGAGGAAAGACTGCAAAGATTGGAAAGAAAAGTGACCACTGAGAGGGGCTATGATAGACGTCTATAAAATCACAAATGGCCTGGAGAAAGTAAACAAAGAAGTGTTATTTATCCCTACACACAACGCAAGAGCTAGGAGCCACCCAATGGAATTAATAGGCAGCAGCTGTGACTACACTAGCCCCTGCCTTTCGAAAGGAGCATGCTTATGAGCTACTTCAGCAGATGCTAATGAAGTGCTGTCATGAATATGCAGTGCCTCATTAACATAATGGCAGCCACGTGCATTTCAAAAGTGCCGCTTTCAAAACACACTCTGCTCGTGTAGACAGGGGCCATTCGAAAAGACTCCCCTGGATTTTGAAAGCCCTTTCTTCCCAAAACCCAATGGGAATAAGGGGCTTTCGAAGTCCAGGGGTCCTTTCGAAAGGCCCCTGTCTACGCGAGCAGCCTGTGTTTCGAAAACGGCAATATCGAAATGTGCACGGCTGCCATTATGCTAATGAGGCCCTACATATTCATGGCAGCACCTCATTAGCATCTGCTGAAGTGGCTCATTAGCATCCCCCTTTCGAAAGGCAGGGGCTAGTGTAGCCATGGCCAGCAAGTTTAAAAGAAGTTTAAAACAAAGAAAAGGAAGTACTTCTCAGGGGACTGGATTGTAGGTGATCTGGCCTAGTGACGGGAGCAGGAATCAGGCCTAGTAATCACAGCAAGGGTCAGAACTGGAGTCAGAATCCAAATACCAGAGCCAAACAGAGCCAGAGCCAGGAACCTAAGATGAGGGTCACAAGTGGATTACCTGGAGACTCTACAAGCAGGATCAAGGCTGGGACAGGACTGGAACAAGGTTGAGTACAGAGCAGGATCCAGGCTGGAAAGTACAGGAGCAGGGCTTGGAGACAGGCCAGCACAGGGAGGCAGAGAATCCATAGGCATGTGCCCTGAGCAGCTGCTTATCCACGGTAGCTGACGGACTTAAGAACAAGTCACCTGACTGTCTTAACCAATCCCATGGTTCTGCTGCGGCTCAGCTTTGGTCTTCGGTTGCTCAGTGACTGGGCAGGCTCAACTGCAGGCCCTCATACCACACAGTACTTCACACAACGCCCCGTCAGCCTGTGGAGTTCTCTGCTGTTGGCTGTTGTGAAGGCCAAAAATATAACTGGTTCCAAAATGAATTAGAAGGGGGATAGGCCCATCAGTGGTGGTCAAGGGACACCAACCCATGTTCCGGGTGCATCTGGCAGTGGTCCCTGTGCAGCAGGATATTGGATTAGATGGACCATTGGTCCATTCTTGTATTTCTGTCGACAGATATTATCTAGAATGTTTCATTTATAATTATTTTAAGATAGGGAAGGACCCCCTCTAATGGAACATTCAACTACTAGTATATTTCCTTTCTCAACAACTGCTCCATCACTCAGAACTATATATAAAACTGTCCCTCTGAATAAGGTCAAAGCTACAGTGCCCGAGGAGTCTGCACGGCCAAGTAGAAGTCCCTGGGGAATTGGTCCGGGTATTGATTAGCTCAGTGCCTTTTTCCTTTGTAAAAGAAGAGGAGCCTGTACTCAGCTGGCTCCCTGCCCCTGCCCCCAGCCAGTCCCATGGCTGGGGCTGCCAAGGTGCCTGTACTCAGTATGAGCAAGTACCGACACAAATAAAGCACTGGGCTAGCTTCAGAATCCGGTGGACAGCTAGATGTCGACTGGTTGATGAGTATTTGAGATTATTGGAGTTTTGTATGTTGATGGGACTTGGGAGGGGGGTTTCAGAAGTGCAGAGAAATCTAGGACACTGTTCAGTTGCTGTTGTTGAGGTCATACGATTACAGTGTTACTCTAGACATAGAAACATTCTGGTGTTCTGTATTTATTGTCTTCCAGGGGTTCAGTATCAATATTTCTCAATTTACAAGTAAAAAATGTTTGCTTTGTTTTGCTAAGTACAAACCTGGCAAACTGAGCCTGGATTCTGTCCAGCTCATGCCTCATCACCACTAATACAGATGCTACAACTGAAATTCAGTTCACAAATCTGGCACAAACACAATAGGATCCAGGTGGGTCTCCCATATCTAAAAATAATAAAACAACAACAACAAAAAAGTAGCTGTGTAAACCTTGGCCAAGATTTAAAAAAAAAAAGATGCATAAAGTTGGGTTGCCAAATAAGTATCCTAATTTTCAAAGGTTCTGAGTTCCTTAGCAGCTCCTGCTGACTTCAGCATAGTTTTAGAAGCTTAGCGTTAAGTGCCTATATTTGAAAAACTTTATTTATTTTTGTCACCAAAGTCAGCAGAACTACTTGTCTATACACAAGGAACAAGATCTGCTTGTCCTTTCCCACAGTCCTACATTAACTTTTTTGGTTATAACTGCACTTTTACAGGGTGCCAATTGCTTGTTACTCGAAGTATCAACCCTTCTACGTAGCAGGGAGCCTTCATTTAAAGGGCCACTTGTAATATTGGCCAGATTTCTCTTGCTGAGATGGGACAATGCCTCAAACCCTTTGGCGGCTCTCAAGCACAGAGGGCAAGTTCTTGTAATCCACCCCTTAACAGTAAGGCCTGCTGGGGTAAGAGAGAGGCATGGTAAGAAGCATGTCCTTCTCTGATAAGGTGAAAAACCTGGACTTCTCTTGGTGATACAGCGAGAAGAAATATCCTGCTCTGTTTTTAATTGGCAACCGGCGTGAGAATTTTAACATAAATAGATTGGTTTATAAATCTTAATTCTGAAGTCAAACAATACCAGGGCTAACAGACCCATGCAGAAATGGTCCTGCCACAAAACTGCCATTGTAAAAAAACAGAGACATATTTCTCACCCTTCTCCCCCCCCCGCTTTCCCTTTTTCCTCCCCCTCCCCACACCTGGGGATAAGTACAAAGGGAGTTGTACCAAGGAGTGTTTTTCATTAAGTGATATCCATTTGTTTAACAGAGGGAACTCGGAGAAGCAAGAATAAACATTGCACACAAAGCACCAATGTAAATATTTAAGTCTGGGAGTTCATGACCAAACTGCATTCTGGACTCAGCAAAGAGTTATATAACCATGTTGAGAGCAACCAGCAGCTTCTTGGGGGGGTGGGGGGAGGCTGCTTTTAAAAGAAGGACCTACAAGAAATGTTTTGCTCTTTCACTGAGGCTGGTACTGCTATTGGGTAGCTCACACCACTGGAGTCCTGGGTTGTCAGACACAAGACAGCCTGTGAGGAGGCTCCAAGTTTTGAGCCCTGGGAGCACACAGGCAAAGCAGTGTAATGAAGAGGCTCATAGAGCCGGCTTAAATTTCGTTTTGTTATGAATAAAAAATGGCTTTTTTTGTCAAAATGGAAATATCCATAGAAACTATCCATAGGCAGATAGTCTCAGAGGGGTAGCCATATTAGTCTGTAGATTTACCAAAAAAACAAGCAGTCTTACCCACAAAAAGTTCACTACCTAATAAATAAAATTGCTAGTCTTTAAGGTGCTACAGGACTTCCCTGTGTGTGTGTGTGCGTGTGTGTCCATCCGTCTGTCCATCTGTTCATCCCCCACAGGCAGGACCATTTTGGGGAGTGTTGTCAAAAAAACTGGAAAACCCAAAGCTGGAAAAGTCGTTTTTATTTTCTTCCCCCAAACTTTTGCCCAAACGTCATTCAAAGAGGTAAAAACTTTTGAAGTAAAATTTTAACAGAAATGAAGCGGTAGTTGGTTTGCTTTGCTGAAGTTTTTCATGGGAACAAAAGCTACTTCCTGATCATTGATTCGCAGCACTGAACTCCCTGCTAGCATTGCTACTCCTTCAGCCACTACTGCTTGACTTCTGTCCCTGCTGTTTCACTGAATCTACACTTGCTATAGTACCATGGAGCACGTCAAAGCCTCCTCACTGTTCTTATCCTTCTTACTCCATTGGAGTGAATTGCTCTAGTCAAGGAAACCTTCATTCCCAAATGGCTATTGAGATTGTGGCTTTCCCAGTTTTCTTCTACAACTTCAAGCCACTCCCTCACGAGCTGTCTGAAGGGCTTTCCTTGTGGTGGCCTCGCACTATGTTTGTGTTCCTGTGGTGGGGCACCCCTTTGCATCAGTGTGAGGTGTCATTACCTTCAGTTCCAGAACATCCTACAGGCTGTGGGCCTCTGCTCCCAGATTTTCTGTGATTCAGCTCTTGAGACCACTCACCTAAGTTCAGCTCCCACCTCCGCTGTAGGTACCATAAGCAAGCGTAAACAATATAGAATAATTTTTCTGCCCTCTTGGGCTGTTGAAATCTTCTCTGCTTATTAAAGCCTATATAATATGGTTTCCCAAACTGAGGGCGTAACCCCCTGGGGGAGGCGTGAAGAAATTCTGGCGGGGGGGGGGGCATGAGGCAACCCAGCTCCCCATCATTCCCCCGCACCCCAAGACAGAGCCACCCATTGCTTCTGGCTCTCAGGCCCTGCCATTTCAAGTGGATGACCCAGTGCAGCTGCTATAAAAAGCAGGTAGCTGGCGAAGGCCCATTTGGAGCTGGCTGCCGCCTGCAAAGGTGAGTGGTTGTGGGTTGGGGGGGTGAGGAGGAGGATGGGATTAGATGTGGGGCTGGCAGTGCCTGGCTTTGGGGGGAGGGGATGGGCTCAGGTGGGCAGCTGATGGGCAGCTGGGAGAGCTGGCCTGCGGCTTGGGTGGGCAGCTCGCAGGCAGCTTGGGTGGCTGGCCCTGGAAGCACTGGTGCTCAGACGGGCGGCTTGAACGGCTGGCTCCGGGAGCGCGGGGGCTTATGTGGCTGGCCCCAGCAGTGCTGGGCTCAGGCGGGTGGCTCAGGCAGCTGGCCCCAGCAGCATGGGGGCTCAGGCAGCTGACCAGCTTGGGCTGCACCAGGCACCCACAAGGGGGGGCCTGTACCATTAGCCTGGATGGTCCATAGTTGGTCTCATAGGATTTCCCAACTTATGAAGAAAATGCAGCATTATCTTTCACATCAGATTAATTTGTTTCTGCTGTTAAATTACATTTTAATTAAATTTTTGGGCCAAGAAAAGCTATTTGTACTTATTTTTAATTTTAAGGAACATTAAGGAAGCAAAGCGGACAGGGAGCTGCAGACGGGAGTTTAAGAGGGAGTTTGACAGAGGGAGGCCTACGATGGTCAGGAAGACCCGCAACACCTGTGCCACCACTACTGTGTCTCCTCCACTTGTGCCTGTAGCCAGACAGACTGCCTGACCATGGATGCCTCTACCCAGATCCTGGTGTGGCTTTGCAGGGACTGTGGCTTGCAATTCCCACTCACTGATATCCAGGCTGGTGGGACCACCCAGTGTGAAAGGTGCCTGCTGGTGGAATCTTTCAGGCGACAGGTGGGAGAGCTACAGGAGAAGGTGGCCAGGTTGAGGAGTATCCGACTCCATGAGCAGTTCCTGGATCGTATTCATGTGGAGACAGCTGAGGTAACTGTCCCAGTACACAGGACAGCTGATAAACCACTGGTGGAGGAGGAGATAGATCAGGGTGGACACTGGTGGCTTGTTACTTCTGGCAGCAGGCAGTGTTCCACCCCTGCTCAGAACCCTCTCACTGTGGTACCAGGAAACTGTTACACTGTACTTGATACAGGAGACAAAGAATCGCCCTGTACAGCAGAGGAGAAGCCTCGTACCCCCAAGGCTGGGAAGTCTCCTGCCACCACTGCGAGGAGGAAACGTAGAGTAGTGGTGGTCGGGGACTCTCTTCTGAGGGGGACGGAGGCGCCCATCTGTCGCCGTGACATTTCATCTCGGGAGGTATGCTGCCTGCCTGGGGCCCGTATCCGAGATGTTACGGAGGCGTTGTCGAGGATTATCAGGCCCTCTGACTACTATCCCATGCTTCTCATCCATGTGGGCACTAATGATACTGTGAGGTATGATGCTGAGCAGGTCAAGAGTGACTTCAGGGCTCTGGGGGCATGGGTGAAGGAGTTTGGGGCACAGGTGGAATTCTCCTCAATCCTGCCTGTCAGTGGTAGGGGCCCAGGCAGAGACAGGTGAATCCTAGAGGTGAATGCCTGGCTTTGAAGATGGTGTCACCAGGAAGGCTTTGGCTTTCTTGACCACGGGATGCTATTCCAGGAAGGACTGCTGGGCAGAGATGGTGTTCACCTTTCGAGGAGGGGAAAGACCGTATTTGGACACAGACTGGCTAACCTAGTGAGGAGGGCTTTAAACTAGGTTCGACGGGGGCAGGGGAGCAAAGCCCACAGGTAAGTGGAGAACATGGAAACCTGGGTGATGGGTCAGAAATGGGAGGCAGCATGGGCAACAATGTCAGGGTAAAAAGAGGGTCAGGGCAAAACAGGGAGGGCAAGATCAAATCAATATCTTAGATGCCTGTATACAAATGCAAAAAGTATGGGTAATAAGCAGGAAGAACTGGAAGTGCTAATAAATAGCTATAACTATGACATCGTTGGCATCACAGAAACTTGGTGGGATAATACACATGATTGGAATGTTGGTATTGAAGGGTACAGCCTGCTTAGGAAGGACAGATGGAAGAAAGCTGGGGGGGGTGTTGCCCTATATATTAAAAATGTACACACTTGGACTGAGGTGGAGATGGACGTAGGAGATGGACGTGTTGAGAGTTTCTGGGTTAGATTAAGAGGGGTAAAAAACAAGGGTGATGTCCTGCTAGGTGTCTACTACAGGCCACCTAGCCAGGTGGAAGAGGTGGATGAGGCTTTTTTTAAACAACTAACAAAGTCAAGCAGGGCCCCAGATTTGGTGGTGATGGGTGACTTCAACTATCCAGATATATGCTGGGAAACTAATACAGGAGGGCACAGACTATCCAGTAAGTTCTTGGATTGTATTGGAGACAATTTTTTATTCCAAAAGGTTGAAAAAGCTACCGGGGGGAAGCTGTTTTAGATTTGATTTTAACAAATAGGGAGGAATTGGTAGAGAACTTGATGGTGGAAGGCAGCTTGGGTGAAAGTGATTATGAAATCATAGAGTTCACAAGCCTAAGGAAGGTTAGAACTGAAAACAGCAAAATAGAGATAATGGATTTCAGGAGGGCAGATTTTGGTAAACTCAGAGAACTGGTAGGTAAAGTCCCATGGTAAGCAAAACTGAGGGGAAAAACAGCTGAGGAGAGTTGGCAGTTTTTCAAAGGGACATTATTAAGTGCCCAAAAGCAAGCTATCCCGCTGTGTAAGAAAGATAGAAAATATGGAAAAAGACCGCCTTGGCTTAACCAGGAGATCTTGCATGATCTCAAAATAAAAAAGGAATTGTATAAAAAATGGAAACAAGGAAAAATTACAAAGGATGAATATAGGCAAACAACACAAGAATGCAGGAGAAAGATTAGAAAGGCTAAGGCACAAAATGAGCTCAAACTAGCTACAGGCATAAAGGGAAACAAGAAGGCTTTTTATAAATATATTAGAAACAAGAGGAAGACCAGGGACAGGGTAGGGCCATTGCTCAGTGAGGAGGAAGAAACAGTAACAGGGAACTTGGAAATGGCAAAGATGCTTAATGACTTCTTTGTTTCGGTCTTCACTGAGAAGTCTGATGAAGGAATGCCCAACATAGTGAATGCTAGTGGGAAAGGGGTAGGGTTAGAAGTTGAAATAAAAAAAGAACAAGTTAAAAATCACTTAGGAAAGTTAGATGTCTGCAAGTCACCAGGGCCTGATGAAATGCACCCTAGAATACTCAAGGAGCTGATAGAGGAGGTATCTGAGCCTTTATCTATCATCTTTGGAAAATAATGGGAGACAGGAGAGATTCCAGAAGACTGGAAAAGGGCAAATATAGTGCCCATCTATAAAAAGGGGAATAAGAATAACCCAGGAAACTACAGGCCAGTCAGCTTAACTTCAGTGCCAGGAAAGATAATAGAGCAGGTAATTAAAGAAATCATCTGCAAGCACTTGGAAGGTGGTAAGGTAATAGGAAACAGCCAGCATGGGTTTGTAAAGAATAAATCTTGTCAAACTAATCTGATAGCTTTCTTTGACAGGATAATGAGCCTTGTGGATAGGGGAGAAGCAGTAGATGTGGTATACATAGACTTTAGTAAAGCATTTGATATGGTCTTTCATGATATTCTTATAAAAAAACTAGGCAAATACAATTTAGATGAGGCTACTTTAAGGTGGGTGCATAACTGGCTGGATAACCGTACCCAGAGAGTAGTTCTTAATGGTTCTCAATCCTGCTGGAAAAGTATAACAAGTGGCGTTCCGCAGGGGTCTGTGTTAGGACTGGTTCTGTTCAATGTCTTCATCAATGATTTAGGTATTGGCATAGAAAGTACACTAATTAAGTTTGTAGATGACACCAAGTTGGGAGGGGTTGCAACTGCTTTGGAGGATAGGGACATAATTCAAAACGATCTGGCTAAACTGGAGAAGTGGTCTGAGGTAAACAGGATGAAGTTTAATAAGGACAAATGCAAAGTGCTCCACTTGGGAAGGAACAATCAGTTTCACACACACAGAATGGGGAGAGACTGTCTAGGAATGACTACAGCAGAAAGGGATCTAGGGATTATAGTGGATCACAAGCTAAATATGAGTCAACAGTGTGATGCTGTTGCAAAAAAAGCAAACATGATTCTGGGATGCATTAACAGGTGTGTTGTGAACAAGACACGAGAAGTTATTCTTCCGCTCTACTCTGTGCTGGTTAGGCCTCAGCTGGAGTATTGCATCCAGTTCTGGGCACCACAGCTCAAAAAAGATGTGGAGAAACTAGAGAGGGTCCAGAAAAGAGCGACAAGAATGATTAAAGGTCTAGATAATGTGACCTATGAAAAAAGGCTGAAAGAATTGGGCTTGTTTAGTTTGGAAAAGAGAAGACTGAGGGGGGACATGATAGTGGTTTTCAGGTATCTAAAAGGGAGTCATAAGGAAGAAGGAGAAAACTTGTTCTTGGCTTCTGAGGATAGAACAAGAGGCAACGGGCTTAAACTGCAGCAAGGGAGGTGTAGGTTGGACATTAGGAAAAAGTTCCTAACCGTCAGGGCGGTCAAACAGTGGAATAAATTGCCAAGGGAGGTTGTGGAATCTCCATCGCTGGAGATATTTAAGAAGAGGTTAGATAGATGTCTGTCAGGGATGGTTTAGATAGTACTTGGTCCTGCCATTGGGGCAGGGGGCTGGACTCGATGGCCTCTCGAGGTCCTTTCCAGTCCTAGTGTTCTATGATTCTATGATTTCTATATCAAGATTTTGTGTTTATTTTAAATTACGAGTTGAATTTTTTGTTGAAGAGGGAGTTGGATGATGGTAAAGAAGAGATGGGGGGCATAAGGGCGGCTCAAAAATCAAAAGTGGGGTGTGCCACTGACAAGTTTGGGAACCACTGTGCTAGATAATCCTCTGCAGCTTATTAAACATTTATTATTGTTGCTACAGTGCCTATGGTTCTTAGTCATGGCCCAGGACCTCACTGTGCTCGGGTTTGTACAAACACAGAACAAAATGACAGTCTCTGCCCAAAGGAGCTTGCAATTTAAGTACAGACAAGACACAACAGATGGATACAGACAGATGAAGGGGTACAGAGAGACAGTATCAGTCAGAACTACAGACTGTGGTCTCAGCCCACCGACAGCCTAACTGTTTTCAGAGAGGTTGAAGAAGGAGTTTGATGGAGGATGAGGCAGCTCTGTGTTTGCAGGCAGTTACTGCTGTGCTGACGGGGCTAGATCCTGGAAGAAAGATTGTTTAACAATTTAACAAATGGGCACTGGAGCCTGGGATCATGGACTGATTAGAGGCAGGAATCCTCACTTCAGTAGTGAATGAGAGATGATGTGGAGGGCAAGGACAGATTGTGAAGGGTCTTGAAAATGCAGACAAGCAGCTTTAGCAAAAACTGAACTTATCATTCCTTCCTCATCTTCGCCTCCTCCTTTGTCTGGAATGGTCAGCTATGCCACCACCCTCCTTGTCCCATTGGCTCCAAACCCTGGTGTCATCTTCAACTTTTCTCTCTCCCTGTGTCTATGTCTCCTCCCACATACATTCTATAATTAAATCCTACCCGTTTCAGCTCCACAGCATCTCAGAGAGAAATGTCTGTAGGTTGGATCCAACCTGTTTCACGTAACGATCTGGTCCCTGTGACAGGTTCCACTTTCGCAAAACCTAATTTTCATTTAAGAGGGAGGTGTGTGGAGCCCTTCTGCCAGGTGCCAACAGAATCAGTTCGGGCTGGGTTCATTTGGTGCAGGGGCATTTTCTAAAATAAACTGAATGATATCTCACGCCTCCACCTAAGAGCCATGCTCTGACTCTGGGTTCTGGAAAATTAAAATCCAGTGTCCTGCTTCACAGTTGCAGAGACTCTTTCCCATCTGTGGGCATGCAGGAGTCTTCTGAAACATGGAACCACAAGTACCTTTTATTTGTAAGGGAGAAGGAAAAAAGAATCCAAACAAAGAAACACCATTTATGTATGTATGCGTGTAAGCTGGTAGGGCCAAACTGCATTTCAGGAGTTTGGTCAGCCCCACCGTTCCCCTTTATCAATTGTCTGGCTTGTTGGGCTCAGAACTTCTAATTACACATCATCCTCTATCCCCTACAACTTCTATCACAGCCCCAGTTAGATGCAAGAGTAGCAAGGGGTATCAAGGTACTGGCTCTCTTCCACCAGCTGCTTCAGACCAGAGAAGCTCACTCCACTTGGTCCAGCTCTGCAACGTCAGTATATGGCAGATCCGATCAGTCTTAGATGCAGTAATCTACTATGATGCCTGTTGTAACACTGTTTAGTCACTGGTGTCTTGCCACCACTCACCCAGTTGGGCCTCATTGCAGGGAATCATAGAAATGTAGGGCTAGAAAGGACCTCAGGAAGTCATCTAATCAAGCCCCAGTGCAAGGCAGGACCCACACCAAGGCACCCTGGTCCAGTCAGACTTTGAACCACCCCCAGCACTTCAGCCTGTTTCAGTCCCACAAAACCACTGCATGCAGGAATCAAAATCTCCAGAAGCAGAACCCAGAGCAATACAGGACCCTGAGTCTGAGGAGCTGCAGGAGATTCCCTATTCCTACAGCAAAACCTTCCACCTTTTCCCAGTGACGATGAATCCTGTTCCCAAACAAGAGCCCACTGTCTCTAGAGTCGGGGTACACGCTTATTCCAGGGCACGTCTTACACCTTTTCTCTTCCCTTTCTAGAGTCCGACTATTGTAACGATCACTCATACAGTGGGAGAACAGGCACAATCTAACGTAGCAAAACACAATATTTGGAATGATGAGTAAGTAACATTACATTTTATGCAAAGGACATTGACCAGAGCAAGATTCCCCTCTTTTTTTCTACAGAGGCAGCAGCAAGTTCTGTATTCCAGAACCCCTGGAACTCACATGTACATCTAGCCCTTGTGGTCATGACCACATTATCCCATTGTCCTTCCTCTTCTCCTGCCTCTCTTTGGACTGCTGTCTCCTGCTGTCTGTCTTGCCTTTACTTAGAGCAGTTTATTGTTTGCATGGCGGTAGCACTTAGAGGTCCTGAGACTGACCCCCTCCAAATACTCTATGAAAATTGTCTTATGAATATAAATATGCAAAACTCAGAGATGTTTCAGACAAAATACCTCTTGTAACCTACCAGTTTTAACGGTACAATTTGCTGGATCTATGTAGTCTGTTTTGGGATATATTCTTCTGTTTGAAATTAGAAATATGAAATGTAAGTCTGTTTATAGGTTTGAATAGGGTAATATGACCAAGTATTCCTGCTCCCACAACCCTAACGACTGGGTAATCAACTTAACGAGTTGTAAGCAGTGTTGTTTGTCCTGTAAATCTAGAAGGTGGTTGGTGCTAGAAAGATATATGACCAGACCCCCTCATACTGAAAGCCATTTTCATCTTCGCCATCATCATCATCAACAACAACCATGAACTCAGTGCACGTTGGTGTTTGATGCCTTCCTCACTGTTTCCTTCCATCTTTACCTGTTCATTGTGGAGTGGCTTAGTTTCTGTAGACTAGCTCTGCACCAATCTACTGTATCATCTATCTACCCATTCTCTGTGGGGTGTGCCTCTTCTATTCGAACCATCCATTATGCCAAATACCAGGGTCTTGAGTGTTCATTCGTCATTCATTCTGCAGATATGTCTGGATAGCTGCAACTTCCGTTGTATAAATTTCTGCAGTATGTTCTCTTTTGCCTGTATCTTCCTATATAATTTCTCATTGGTGACCTTCTGCATCCATCCTATTCTCTCAATCTTTCTATAACAATTCCTCTTGAATGCCAGTGTCCTTCTCTTCAAATCTTTTGTTATCACCCATGTCTCACATCTGTACAACATGCTGCTGAATACACGTTTTCAAGATGCTCTGGTTTGTTCCTAAGCGAATCACTTCGCTTTCCCAGATCTTATCTGTTGCCTTCAAACTCACTGTTGCTTTCACTATTAGTCGTTATATTTTCCTTCTTACAGTCTACATTGTACATTATGCGGCTCCCCAGATGGGTGAACTTCTCTGCATTCTCTAGTTCAATCCCATCTACACTGATCTTCCTTCCTATTTCCTTATCTCCAAATACCATTGCTTTTGTTTTATTGATGTTCATAATCAGTCCGTACCGCTTCCCTTCCTCATTTAGCACCTGCACTGTTCTCGCTAGCTTCTCTTCATCTTCTTCAATAACTTTATCATCTGTGAACCTCAAATAGTTGAATTTCATCCCATGCACAAATACCCCTTCTACCTCTTCCTTGATCTTGTCCACTGCTCTCTCGAAGTGCGTGATGAAGCTACTTGGCAATATCAGATCTTCTTGTCTTGCACCTCTACTCATTCTAAGCAAACTTCCCAACTCTCCACATGTTCTCACTGCTGTCTCCACATTGTTGTTGACATCCTTCAAAAACTGTATCAGTCTGCTGTCCATTCCATATGACTCCAACACTGCCCAGGTCAATTCCTGATCTATACTTTCACTGAACTTTCTCTGCTATCAATCTCAGTGCTAATATCTGCTGTATGGTACTTCTGTTTTTCCTGAATCCTGCTTGCTTGTCCACTAGATGTTCCTCTATCTGCGATCTCAGTCTCTCCATCAGTATCATCATCAGCACCCTGCCTAGATGACTTGATAGGGCAATTGTTCTATAGTTCTTGCACTTCAGTACACTTCCTTTCTTGTGTCTTGTCATTAGCACAGATCTTTTCCATTCCTTAGGCGCCTTCTCTTCTTTCCATGCTATATTACACAGTCAGTGTATTTCCTGAATCATACCTTCTCCACCATATGGGATCATCTCTCCCATGATTTTATTGCCAGGGCTCTTGTTGTTCTTATGTCTACACTAGCCAAAAACTTCAAAATGGCCATGCAAATGGCCATTTCAAAGTTTACTAATGAAGCGCTGAAATACATATTCAGCGCCTCATTAGCATGCAGGCGGCCATGGCACTTTGAAATTGACGTGGCTTGCCACTGTGCGGCTCGTCCAGACAGGGCTCCTTTTCGAAAGGACCCCGCCTACTTCGAAGTCCCCTTATTCCTATGAACAGATAGGAATAAGAGGACTTCAAAGTAGCTGGGGTCCTTTCGAAAACGAGCCCTCTCTGGATGAGCCGTGCGGTGGCAAGCCGCGTCAATTTCGAAGTGCCGCGGCCGCCCGCATGCTAATGAGGCGCTGAATATGTATTTCAGCGCTTCATTAGTAAACTTTGAAATGGCCATTTGCATGGCCATTTCAAAGTTTTTGGCTAGTGTAGATACAGCCTAGTTGTTTCACTGCTCTTTCTACTTCATCCTTCCAAATATTGGTGTTGCTCTTGATACTTGGTGGAGATATCCCTTTCAGTTCCTTGATCAGTCCCTCTGAGACATTCAGTTTCAACTGTGCTTTGTACAGATCCCTGTTTTCATTTATAATCATTTAAATCTTACTGTTTATGCTTAATAAAAACTCTTGGTTTATGATGAAGTCTAGTGCAAGTAATTATTACCAGGGGGGCACCACTGTGCATATATGTCTTTTATTGATAAAAGGGTGGCTTACCTAATGAGCCCTTTCTCTGAAAATCTTTGTCATGGGGAGAGAGGGATTTATTTTGATCCCTTCTGGGAGCTGTGAGGAAGCTCAGTTGATTGGGTGCTGGGCCTTAGAGGCCACATACTTCCAGAATTGGGATAGATCAGTGTCTGCATCACTCTGCTAGGGGGCAGTAACCTCAACACTCTGTCTTGGCTCGGGGAGACCAGAGGATCCAGCCCAGAAAGACAGAGGGGTGGTGATCCCATGAGAGATACACACATCACAAAGAACTAGAAGGTACCTCAGGAGGTCACCAAGTCCAGTTCCCTGCTTTCTTCACAGGACCAAGCACCATCCCCATTTTTTTTTAATCTATTGACCCTGATCCCTAAATGTCCCCCTCTAGGGTTCAGAGCACACAACCCTGGGTTTAGCAGGCCAATGCACAAGCCACTGAGCTGTCCAGAAGATGGGTGTCAGTAGCATGATCAGCACACCAGGGAACAATCCCAAAGGGTTGTCTGTGGCAGAACCCCACCACAGGCTCTGATTAGAACAGTAAGCTGTTTGGGCCAGGGAAAGCACCTTTAGCTGTGCTGTAAGCACCATACGCAGAGAGAGCTCTGTAAGACATAATCAGCAGGTAGTCTGGAAGCTCAGATCCAACAGCCACTGACTTAATGCTACCATTGAAGAAGTTCACATTCTTGAGTCTGGGGCTGGCGGAGAAGGCGCTGCTGCTTAGAAATCTGGTGGCAGCACCAGAATCTGGAGTGAGAACTGACAAGCCACCAACATGAGGATGCTCAGCTGTGTGAAGAGTCCAAGGCTGTGGCTGATAGAACACGGCTCTGAGGAAGCTCACAGTGCTAGTGTATGAAACAGCAGCTTCTGTACCTGCTCATTGCTCTGTGACTGAATGGAAGACAGTAAAAGCAACAGATAAGGCTGGAGGGGTGGGAAGAGGGAGTCCGGCTGAACAGACAGGAGACGAACACAATATATCTTTATGAAATACTTAACAATTTTATTTTACCCCCTCTGTCTCTTTGGAGACATCTTAAGGTTTTGTATAAGACAATCTGGCTACGTCTACACTAGCCAAAAACTTCGAAATGGTCATTTGCATTACATATTCAGCGCCTCATTAGCATGCGGGTGGCCGTGGCACTTCAAAATTGATGTGGCTTGCCACTGCACAGCTTGTCCAGACGGGGCTCCTTTTCGAAAGGACCCCGCCTACTTCGAAGTCTCCTTATTCCCATCTGCTCATAGGAATAAGGGGATTTCGAAGTAGCTGGGGTCCTTTCGAAAAGGAGCCCCATCTGGCCAAACCGCGCAGTGGCGAGCCGTGTCAATTTCGAAGTGCCGCGGCCACCCGCATGCTAATGAGGCACTGAATATGTATTTCAGCGCTTCATTAGTAAACTTCAAGTTTTGGCTAGTGTAGACACAGCCTCTCTGTTGACCTGCTTAAGCTAAAACCTCAAGAAGTCCTATTGTAAACGCCTACACAAGAGGCAGAAAAGAGAGAGCCCAGAGGAAAAAAAATATTTCCATAATAAAACTGTCAAGGAGAAAAGATACTAGACAAGAAACCATTGTAAGGAAACATAATTAAGTTAAGAATTTAATAGTGACATCCATTCCAAACCACTAGACACAAACTTTTTCTTTAATGCTCTAATTAAAGAGGAATATTGCAGGCAGAGATGTGCACTGAGCACAGAATGGGAGCAGCTGGGGAACCTTTGATCAGAAGAAAAGATGTTCCTGTGAATTCTAAAGCCAGGCGGGAAGATGTGGGAGCCAGAAGTAATTGCAGTGTGTGTGTGCTGGGTCCTGGCTACCTGGTCTGAACCCATTCCAGGAAGCCACAGAAATCTATATACCTCTTTCTTATGGAATTTCCCTTCCTCCCCCTGCCCGACATTTATTTCACAAAGTCACTCTCCTACTTTGAATCTCTTCTGCAGATTTACCTCTACAATAACGGTAATGAAACAGTGATTTAATTTAATGCACTTACCCTGAAAGAATTGTATGAGCAGATCCTACACCCTGCCGTGTGGAAGCAGATGCAGGATACGGACCTAGGTATGATGCATGAAAAACTGTATTAAAAGCATAATCTATCATTTAAATGCAATGTGTTTTGCTCTCATACTTCTTGCAGGCCTGGGGATGACTGTACAGAAGTGAGCAATCTGGATCTAGGACAGCCTAGCTGCTAAGAGCCAGGCTTGAGCAACATGGGGCTGGTTGTGCCTCTGTGCCTCAGGAAGCAGCCTGTTTTGTCTCTCTCTGGTTTTGGATATCATGTGCTGTAAGTTCTGGGTTTTAAGAAATAAAGTGGTATTCCTTTGCAGCCTTCCTGAACGAGCACTTTGTGGCTTATCTAATTTTTCTGTCTGCATGCCATGAAGAATAACATTAAGACCATCTCTACATTAACCAGCACCCCACTTACTGTGCCACTAAAACTTCATCCTATCATGATGTGGCCAGTCATCTCCTGGCTACTTTTTTGTACATTGCAGCCCTTTCTTATCAGCTTTGCAGTTTTAGAATTTGAACTCTGAGGCAGCATTGCTTCCTTTTGTGTTTGAAAGGTCCCAGTGTGCTTTGGACATTATCAGAAGCACAAAGTAAATAAATACTGACCATTTACAAAGAACAACAGCTGGGCATGGAAATCCAATGAAAGCTCTTTCCTCCCCATTGGCTGCTAGAGAAAACAAGTCCAGGTGTATGTACAAAGCCAGTTTAGAGCCACATTCTCCCAGAGCTGGCATTCAGAGTTCATTCCAGGGTGGACAGCTCTAGTTTAGGAACTTCTTTCAGAATCCATTCCAGCTGGTCACAGGAATCCAATTCAGATTTCTCTCCCCCTGCCCAGGTGTAGCACCCACAGTCAGTTCCAGGGGACACAGGATTCCAGTTCAGACTGATCATTCCACTGTCTCCTTCCAGGTGATTAAGAGTGTGTTCTCAGATTGGGAAGGTGGGGAGAGTATCACTGGACCAGGATGATGAGCTGAGTGAAGCAAAGTCAAGTTCTTAAAAGTCCTTACACTTCCAGCGTTCAACAGCTAAAGCGTAACTTACTAGTGACCCAGTGAAAAAATCCAGGACTTTTAAAATCCCCTGATCCTCTGGGAGGAAAGTACAGTGGGTAACAGAAAGAAAAACCACCACAAAACCCAAGACAAGGCAGAATCTCAAGGAACCTCAAAGGCAGGGCTGGATGTGGAACAGCAAAAACCCTGAGCAATACTACTGGAGAGCATCTAACAAAAACAGCAATCTCATTTAGATGTTTGCCAGATTAATAAGAGAGGCTTGCAATGTTTGGAAAGTGCTATGCTTAGTCACATATTTGAAAGATAAATGTCATAAGGTTGGCACAATTCAACTACATGTGAAATCTATAAAGTATGGACTTATTTAAGCATCAGCTTTTTATATTTTCAACACACCATGTTGCACTTAAGTATTCTGGCTGCCATAGCAACGTGGCACATTCATTCCAGGTGTCATTTTCCATCACAATCGGTTTGTTCGGAACTCTTCCATGACTTCAAAACTTTTGTTGCCAAGGTAACACTCTTCATTTCCCATGGAAGTGCTTGACTGTGTGTATATGTGGAGAGATGAAGTCTGTTCTCTGCAGGAGCTCACGGTACAATGGGCTGAAGTATTAGGAATGCTGAAATATATACTTACTAAAAGAAGAGTGAAATGAAAGAACTGTAAGAGGAAACAATGTCACAGTGGCAACTAGTGCAATGTGGCAGAGGACACAACAGGTCCCAATGGGTGGCACTTAGGTTTGAAAGGGGAAACATCTAACATTATATCATGAAGAATAATAAATATAGTAATAAAAATAATATTTTGCCCTTCCAGCTATCTTTTCATATAAGGATCCTAAAACACAGTTGCAACATTTTTATTTTTTTCTTTTCTTTCCAAAGAAAACTCCGTGAATTTGACCTGAATTCATGAATTGGTTCAGTCAACCTGAATCTGCATTGTTCACTGTTTTGAATGCAAAAAGGTTGCCCAGCTTTGCTAAGAGCCACATACAGTATATGCAGCTCCTGAACATGCTTTCCCAGTCTAGCTCTGCAAAAGCTCTTCAAGACTGCCTCTGCTGCTATTCCAGCCTTGTCTATGCCCCTCAGTCTTTCCCTCTGTCGGTACCAATGGACATCAGCCTTGATGTGCAGCATCCCCCCTTATGTCAGTTTTAGCCTCCTTCCTGTCGCCATAGGCGTCAGGGCACCTCTGTTTTGAATTGCAGCTTGCTCTGGTCGTTCCAATTCTGAGCACCAGAATCCATCCTCCAAACCTTTATCTTCTGAATATAACCCCCCACCCCAAACCTGCTATCTGTATCTGTCCTGCTGAAAGGGCTAATAGATTGGGGGTTGCTGGTGAAGCTCACAGTAAGAAAGCTGGAAGTACAGTAAGATCTAGCGTATGTGAGGCGTGAGTACAGAAAATCCTCTTAGCTTGTTCATTCATCACCCTCTTCCAAAACCAAGCATGAGCAGCTAGTGCTTGCAGAGGCTGTGCCACCCCTCCCCACATGCGTTAGAGAAAGTGGGTTATGAATATAATTGTGTGTAACTCAGAAGTGCTTTGAACAAAAGGTGGCTTGTGACCTATCATGGTTAACGTTATGCACTCTTGGATCTGTAAACCCTACTTTTATGCATGTATCATTTTTGTAGTGGAAGAATGGGCTGCATATTTCTATGCTAAATGTGTGTGTCTGGGAAGACCTCAATGGGAGATGTGGGTACCCTAGGGTAGGGTAGGCATCCTTCAGTCTGCATAGACTATGGATCGGGCCCTTTATAGTTTCAATTGAGGACTTCATTTACAGCGTCTATTGTGACTGTTAAGACCCACACGAGAGAGACAGTGCTTGTTGCATCTCTTGCAGATGTGGTGGGTGTCTGGCAAGTCCTTAGTGTGCTTTCTGTGCACTTGCTTCTCCTCTGCTAGCTGTCTGATCCTCATCTCGCCCTTCTGAAGGATCTTGTGTAACCCCTGCCTCCATCTGCTGCGGTCGTCTGCTAGATCTTCCCAGTTGTCCAGCTCGATGTCTACCTCTCTGAGGTCTCTCTTGCAGACATCTTTGTAGCGCAAGTGGGGGCATCCGGGAGGTCTTTTGCCAGAGGCTAGCTCACCATACAGGATGTCTTTTGGAATCCTTCCATCATTCATCCTGTGGACGTGGCCAAGCCAGAGGAGTTGATGCTGCCTGAGGAGGGTGTGCATGGTTGGGATTCCAGCTTGCTCGAGGACGGCAGTGTTGGTCACTCTGTCCTTCCATGATTTTCCAAGGATGCGCCTGAGGCAGCGCAAGTGGAAGACGTTCAGCCTCTTTTCCTGGCGGGCATACAGGGTCCAAGTCTCGCTGCCATAAAGGAGGGTGCTGAGGATGTAGGCTCTGTAGACTTGCATTTTGGTGTGAGTGTACAGCTTGTTGTTATTCCACACTCTCTTGCTGAGTCTGGACAGAGTTGTGGCCGCTTTTCCGATCCTCCTATTTAGCTCAGTGTCCAACGACAGGGTGTCAGTGATGGTGGACCCAAGGTAAACGAACTCGTGGACAACCTCTAATGTATAGTTGTCAATGCTGATTGATGGGGATTCAGCAACATCCTGACCGAGTACATTCATCTTCTTTAGGCTGATGGTAAGCCCAAAGTCCTTGCACACTTTGGAGAACCGATCCAGCAGTTTTTGAAGCTGGTCTTCTGTGTGAGACACTACAGCAGCATCGTCTGCGAACAGCATGTCTCTGATGAGGACTTCTCGCACCTTAGTCTTAGCTCTCAGCCTTGCAAGGTTAAACAGTTTCCCATCAGATCTTGTGTGCAGCAAGATGCCCTCTGTTGAAGACCCAAAGGCATGCTTCAGGAGGAGTGTGAAGAAGATCCTGAACAATGTTGGAGCAAGCACGCATCCTTGTTTGACGCCGCTCCTGATTCTGAAAGCCTCCGATAATGCGCCGTCATATTGGATGGTTCCTCTCATGTTTTCGTGGAACGACTGGATCATCTTGAGTAACCGTGGAGTACAGCCTATCTTGTGGAGCAGTTTGAACAGACCACCCCTGCTGACCAAGTCAAAAGCCTTGGTCAAGTCGATGAAGGCTATGTAGAGTGGCTTTCTCTGCTCCCTGCACTTTTCCTGCAGCTGCCTTAGAGAGAAGACCATGTCAACGGTAGACCTCTCTGCGCGGAATCCGCACTGCGATTTGGGGTACACCCTCTCAGCAATCTTCTGGAGTCTGCCAAGAATGACGCGAGCAAACAGTTTACCAGTGATGCTTAGGAGGGAGATTCCACGGTAGTTGTTGCAGTCGCTTCTGTCTCCTTTGTTCTTATACAACGTTACAATGTTAGCGTCATGCATATCCTGTGGAACCTCACTCTCTTTCCAGCACAGGCACAGTAGCTCATGCAGGGGTTCCAGGAGTGTGTCTGCGGCACATTTGATTACCTCTGGTGGTATACCATCCTGGCCACGGGCCTTTCCAGCTGCAATGCTGTCGATGGCTGTCTTCAGTTCATCCACAGTCGGCTCTTGGTCCAGTTCGTCCATTACTGGTAGGAGCTCGATGGCATCGAGGGCTGCGTCAACCACAACATTCTCGCGTGAGTACAGCTCGGAGTAGTGCTCAACCCAGCGCTCCATCTGTTTGGTTTTGTCAGCGATGACTTCACCAGATTTGGATTTCAGAGGTGCCATCTTGTTCTGGGTGGGTCCTAATGCCTTCCTCATACCCTCGTACATTCCTCTGAGATTACCAAAGTCGGCACAGGTCTGGATGCTGCTGCATAGCTGGAGCCAGTGGTTGTTGGCACAGCGCCTGGCTGTCTGCTGTACTGTTCTTCTGGCCTCTCTAAGTGCTTGCTGGGTATTCTGGCTCGGTGAGCGTTTGTACTCCAGGAGTGCAGCGCGCTTCTTTTCAATGACTGGAATCATCTCATCAGAGTTAGCTTCGAACCAGTCGTTCGTGTTTCTAGCTCTTCTTCCAAACACCGACAAGGCCGTGTTGTAAACTGTATCCCTCAGATGTTGCCATTTGGATGTCGCATCGACGCCCCCAGGGCCGCTGCACAGATTTTCCTGGAGGGTCTCTCTGAACTTTTCAGCTTTCTCCGAGTTTGCCGTCTTTCTGGCGTCAATGCGGGGCCTTCCAGCAGGTTTAGAGCGGTACAGCTTCTTGGGTCTCAGCTTGAGCTTGGAGCAAACTAGCGAGTGATCTGTATCACAGTCAGCACTATGATAGCTGCGTGTCAGAAGGACGTTTTTGAGGTTATTACGCCTAGTGATGACCACATCTAGTTGATGCCAGTGCTTCGAGCGTGGATGTCTCCACGACACTCTGTGCTGTGGCTTCGTTTGGAAGAATGTATTTGTGATGCACAGATTGTGGTACGTGCACAGTTCAAGGAGACGCTGTCCATTGTCATTCGTTTTTCCCACACCGAAGTGTCCTAAGCAGGAAGGCCATGAGGCCCAATCAGCTCCAACTCTTGCATTGAAGTCACCCAAGATGTACAGTTGTTCACGAGCAGGTATTTGCGCTACAGCAGCACTAAGCATGTCGTAGAACTTGTCTTTTACTTCTGGTGTGGCATACAGGGTTGGGGCATAAGCGCTGATCAGGTGGATGGGACCGGCGCAAGTTTAAAGCGTGATCCTAAGAAGTCTTTCTGATCCGCCCATCACTAAATCCACCATTTGTAGAAGGGTGTTTCTGACAGCAAAGCCAACACCATGCTCTCTGAGTTCTTCTTGGGCTCTACCGTGCCAGAAAGTGAGAGTATGGCTTGTGTGGGGTGCCAATCCACATCTGAGTAGCTTGTCTGTGAACGTGCAATCCAGCAGACCGGCAATGGCTGATGGCTTTAAAAGAATCCAGCTGGACAGGTGACCTATTCATGTGACAGTCTCCATCTTGAAATGTACTGTTACATAAAGAGACCAATGGAATTCCCTCCACAAGAGAAAGGTATAAAGGGACTTGGGGGTTCCTCCGTCTTTTGTTTCCAGCCTCCTTCATCTTTGACCTCCAGCTGCCTTAGAAATTTCCTGACACAACTTAAGGAAAACAGAACTTTACTGGAGACCTGGGTCAAGATGAGATCATTTCTGACCTGAAGATTTCACCTGATATAAAGGCAACTCCATAGGGTAAGAAATCACAAGTAACTAGATTTTTAGGAAAACAGAATTAGCTATGCATTTTCTCTTTTATTTGGTAACTCATTTTGATCTGTTTGTCCTTGTCTATAACCACTTAAATCCGACTGTTTTACTGAGTAAAAGCTTTTGTGTATTATCAAACCCAGTGTAAATTATTACCCAGGGAGAACTAGCACGGTACCTTTCTTCCTTTCATTTATAAAGGGGGATTACCTCATGAGTCCCCCCTGTGCAAATCTTTTGCACAAAAACGAATTCACTCAAGGTTTGATCTCATCTGGGGTTTGATTCCTTGGATGCTGTGCCCGAGAACTGCTCCCACCCAGAGTTGTGATAAATCAGTGTCTGCATTGCTCTGCTGGGGCGATGGGAAGCAGAAAGCTCAACACTGTGCCTTGGCTGGGGGAGACCAGAGGATCCAGCTTTGCAGGAGAGGGTGGTGAGCAAGCCCCAGAGAGCAAGAAGGGGGGTGTCAGTGGCATGATGAGCACACCGGGGAACATCCCAAGGGGTCTTCTGTAACTGCGTCCCATCACAGACACATTCCTGGCACTCCAAACCATTGCATCCTGTGTGTGGTAAGATATCCCTGCGAGTCCCTGTCTCACACAGCTGGGGGATGCTGAGCATAGCAGAGGCTATTGGAAAATAAGGTTGATTCATAGATTGCAGACCAGGGCTGGCTCCTGCTTGTTTGCACATTGCAACTGATTCATTTAGATAGCTAGACTTTTCCTTTTTCACATGCTACATCTTAGTGCACTAATTGTGGGCTGCTGCTCACTCTCGGTGTGGATCACTGGGGTGTCAGGCTTTGATTTTTTTTTCCCCATCACAGCAATTCATGGTCAAATGTGCAGGCAGAATCATCTACAAATCCACCTCCTGGACCACTAGCCACCACTGCTTCTGAGTCTGGGTCAGCCTGGCATTTGAAAAGGTACAGGATCCAAAGAGCACAGACCCAAAGAGCCCAAAGGCTTTTTAGGCAAAAGCAGTGTTAGGACATATTTGTGAGATGTCCCTTGATGTGAGAAGGGAGGTAATATGACATCTGAGGAAGCAGGGCTGTCTCCCTCCTGCACAAAATTACCTTTGAGTCCCTCCTGCCAAACAGTCATGTCTTTCAAACCTATACCTCTTATTTATTCCCTGGAAATAGGGAGATCAGAAAGAGCTGGGAACAGATATCTGCATCCCTCAAGCCTAACTGATCGCCACACTAGAGCTGGAGGCTGTGTAAGAGAAACAGTGAGAGGCAAAAAGGTATCCTTTAAAAAGTAGAAGTTAAAGCCTAAAGAGGAAAATAGAAAGGAGTAGAAACTCAGGCAAGAGACATTAAAAAAACGAAACCCCCCCCCAAAAAAACCCAACTAGTAATGTGAAAAAAAATGCTGAAGAACGCTAGCTAAAGATTCAAAAAGTAACAAACAAACAAACTAACAAAAGTTCAGAAGCAGGAAACCCAGTAAACAGTCAATGTGGCCACTGAATGATTGAGATGCTAAAGGAACACTCAAGGACAACAAGATATTCCATAAAAACTAAATGAATTCTTTGCATTGATCTTCACAGCTGACAACATGAGGGAAATTCCCAGACCTGTGCCATTCTTTGTAGGCAACAAATCTAAGGAACCGTCCCAGTTTCAGGTGTCATTAGAGGAGGGTTGGAAACAAATTGATAAGATACACAGTAAGAAGTCACCATGACCAGATGGTAGTTCTAAGAGTGCCCTCTAACTTTTAATATCCATGGGCAGAATAAATGTTGTTATGTGCACCAAGGCATGTGCACTACCAATAGAAACACCTACTGTTAGCCGTGCGTTCTCTGCAAATCATCTGGGCGGCACCTGAATCTCCCCTGGGCAGCTCCAGAAACACTCAGTTTAGAGGGAACGTTGGTGTTCACCCAACAGTTCTGAAGGAACTCAAATGTGAAGTTGCAGAATGACTAACTATGGTATGTAGCCTATCGTTTAAATCAGCTTCTGTACCAGATGACTGAAGATATCTTACGTGATGCCTATTTTCAAAAAGGGCTCCAGAGACAATCCTGGCAATTACAGGCCAGTAAGCCTAACTTGAGTACCAGGCAAACTGGCTGAAACAATGGTAGAGAACAGAATTATCAGCCACATATACAAATATGATTTGTTGGGAAAGATCAAATGTGTTTTTTCTAAAGTGAAATCATTCCTCACCAGTCTAGTAAAATTCTTTGAGGACAGCAATAAGCATGTGGGCAAGGGGGAGCCAGTAGACATAACATACGTAGGTTTCCAGAAAGCCTTTGACAAGGTTCCTTAGCAAAGGCACTTAACCAAAGTTAGCTGTCATGGGATAAAACGGAAGGTCCTCTAATGGATCAGTAAGTGGGTACAAGATAGGAAACAAAGCATAGGAATAAATAGTCAGGCTTCAGAAGAAGGGAGGTAATAGCAGTGTCCTCCAGCGGTCTGTACTAGGATCAATACTGTTCAACATACTCAGAAATGATCTGGGTAAAAGAATAAACAGTGAGGCAGCAAAATTTGCAGAAACACAAAATTACTTGAGATATTGAATTTCAAAGCAGACTGAAAAGAGTTACAAAGGGATCTCATAAAACTAGGTGACTGGCAACAAAATGGCAAATGAAATTCAGTATTGATAATGACAAAGTAATGCACAGAGGAAAGCACAGTCCCAGCTAAACATGCAAAATTATGGGAACTTAATTAGCTGTTACCACTCAAGAGAGAAATCTTGGCATCACTGTGGATAGTTCTCTGAAAACATCTACTCCAGGTGCAGCAGTTATCAAAAAATCTAAGAGACTTTTGGCAAGCATTAGGGAAGAGATAGTTAAGACAGAAAATATCATATTGTCTCAGTATAAATCTATGATACACCCACATCTTGAATACTGAGAGCAGGTGGGGTTGCCCCCATTTCAAAAGAGATACATTGGAAATGGAAAAGGTATAGAGAAGGACAACAAAAATGATTAGGAGATGATGTGAGGACAGATTAACAAGACTGCAGTTTTTCAGCTTGGAAAACAGATAAATGGGGGTTGTGGTCAGGTCCCAGGTAGCTGGGTAGCCTTAGTTAGATTGCCATGTAGGCAGGCCAAAAGCAGGGTGTGTGTGTGTGTGTGTGTGTGTGTGTGTGTGTGTGTGCGCGCGCACACGCAGGCCACCTGGGCTGTGTCTACACTTGCATTCCTCTTTCGAAAGAGGTATGCAAATGAGGTAAATCGAAAATGCATCTTTCAAAGATGGGGTTTACTTTCAAAAGAGCAGAGTCTACACTGGTTTTCTTCTTTCGAAAGAAGCTATTTCAAAATAAGAATATGCAAACGAGGTGCCAAATATGCAAATACACACCTCATTTGCATTTTGATTTAGCTCATTTGCATACCTCTTTCGAAAGAGGGATGCAAGTGTAGATGCACCCCTGTAGTCTGCGCCCAGGCACCCCGAACCACTCCCTTACTATTCCTGAAGTTTGGGGCACAGCCCAAAAGTCCAAATTCCCCCTTAGCTGAGGTCTCTTCAGGGTCCTCCCCTGCCTTTCTCAGCAGGGTGGGGTGAAGGGTTACATGCTCCCATAGCTGTTAAGGAGGCAGACTATGGCTCCTCCACTGAACCCTCTCCTGCGTCCCTGCAAGTCAGCTCCTAACTCAGCCAGGCTCCTTGCTTTTCTCCTCCCTCCAGGCCTGGCACTGGTTGCAGGTAAAGCAGGGCGGAGCTAGCTGGGCCCAGAGGCTCTCTTTAACCCCTTGGATGCCAGGCCCTTCTTTCTCTACTCCCTCCCAGGGGTCTATAAAATATATGATGGGTGTGGAGAAAGTAAGGAAGGAAATCTTATTTAGGCCATCTGATATCACAATAATTAGGGGTCACTATATGAAATTAATAGGCAGAAGGTTTAAAACAAACAGACAGAAGTATGCCTTCACACAACTCACAGTTAACCTGTGGAACTCTTTGCCAGAGGATAGTCTGAAGGCCAAGTCTATAATGGGGCTCAAAAAAGAACAAGATAAATTCATAGAGGATAGACCCATCAGTGGCTGCTAGCCAGGCTGGGCAGTGATGATGTGCCTATCCTCTGTTTGCCAGAAGCTGGGAATGGGCAACACAGAGTGACAGATCATGCAAGGGTTACCAGTTCTGTTCATTTCTTCTGGCATTGGCCATGGTCAGAAGACAGGCTACTGGGTTAGATGGACCTTGGTCTGACCCAGTAGGGCCGTTCCTATGTTCATATGTGAAGGCTGAGAGGTGAGCCTCCAGGTGGGTAGTGGGGGCAAAGGTGATTTTCAGTCGCCTGCACTCTTCCCCTAACCTGGCTAGCTGATAGCCACTTTGACTTCTGCTGCAGGTAACAGTAGCCCCCCATTGCACCCTGATGTTGCAGGCCCAAGGGGTGACTGTGACCACAGAGAATACCTGAACTGCAGCAGCTCTTGGCTTTAGCTCCATCCTGTCCTACTTAATATGTCAAAGCATCTCTCGTGGGGGTGGCAGTGGGCCAGCTATGATGGCTGTACACTAGCCAGGGGAGCCCCTCCGTCAGGAATTACCCAAGGGCTGGACACATTCCACTCTTCTTTCCAACTCCTTAACTCTGGTAGAGGCACAGTAAAAGGGACAGTGTGCAGTAATGAACTGGGCCCCTCACCCATGACAGGATACTTTGATAATTTCCAAGGGCTGGCTCCCACCCTCCCTTCCCTTGGATTGCTTTTTATGGGGACTGATTGCAGGGAGCTTCTCTCACTGCCTCAGGCTTTCCCCTTCCTTCACACATGGCACTGACATGACTGCAAAAGTCTTTATCACACGCTCTAGCCACTTGCCCAAGAGGCCTCTGAGGCTACGTCCACATGATAGTCTAAACCCAGAATAAGCTACGCAATTTGTGCTCGGTAATTTCAAGTCAATTTCAAGACAGACTATTTCAGCATGTGGCACTGTCTGAACAGTGCCGTTCGCAGAAATAAAGGGCTAGTTTGAGGCATTCCTTACTCCTCCTGCAACAAAGAATACAGGGATGCTGAAATAGTCCACCCTTGACTTCAAAATAATGGGAGCACTTCAAAGACGTGGAGCAGGTATCCCAAAGGAGCTCTGTCATGTAGACATAGCCTGGCAGCACAGACTATACCACTGTGAAAGGCCTTGTGAGGAAGGGAGGCAGGTGGATTCCTGCACAACCACCTATCTGTGCCTGGCCCATAGAGTCTTCCTCTCCTATGAAGAGGTCCCATATTTAACAGGTGACCAGGCTGAGGGGACAGTGAGTGTCCCTGGGGACCAGGGTGTCCAAGAGCTGTCTGGGAGTTCCAGGTTCCCAGCAGGATAAATTCCAACAGCTGCAGAAAGCCCAGCTGACTGAACACTCCATGAAAAGCAACTCCTAACCAGCAGCCGCAGAAGACCAGCTCTCCCCTCTCAATGTGCCGCTGCCCCCAGAATAAACTGGAAACAGTTTTAGCCTCTGAGGAGCAAGGAGGCGAAAGGGTCAGGCCTTTGGGCTGTGTGTCCAGGCAAGCAGCGCAAGCCCCAGATAAGTAGATTTCTCCTGTTTTTCAAAGGTGAGAGGTCCAAACACTCCGTTCCTATCCCTGAGTCTTTCTTGGCCTGAAATCTCCCTTTCACAACTGCAAGGTGACAAATAGCCAGCGCCAAGGGAACGTAAGGCCTCGTTTTGCCAGTAGAGCTTCCAAACTGAGGTGAAGTCATAGGTTCTGGGACTAGGACTTCTCCTCTGGCTTGAAGTGGGTTTCATCCCATAGGGTTTACAGTTTGGTTCAAGATCTCTCAGAAGACACCCCCTCCTCTCACCCTCATGAATTGTTGCAGCAGCCCTACTGCCACTGCAGGAAACAAGCCAAGTAATGTGGCAACGGGAAGAGCGCTTGCCCCGCAGTTGCTTTTCCAGTGGGCTTGTGGCTCACAAGCCCTTCCTCCACACAGAATCCCAGAGCGTCTGTCCTCTCTGATTCTGGGCGGCCATGCATGTTCAATAGTCCCAGAGAGGTAGGCGGCTGAGTGCGTGTCTTCACAAAACAAGGAAGCAGTCCTGTAGCACTTGGAAGACAAAGGATATTATGTATTAGGTGATGAGCTTTCCCACAGTAGCTCATCACCTAATCAATTATATTGTTAGTCTGCAAAGTGCTACAGGACTGCTTTTTCGTTTGATGCACGTTCAGTTCATGCTACTGATGCTGAGTAAGAGCTCCGGCTGAGGATCTACTTTCACCCAAAACTGCATTTTTAATGACATTTGCCAGGAAAATCTAGCCCTTTGGTGCAATTTCTCAGGCTCCTTCTCAGTTCAAAGATAAGCACCTTTCTCTGTTTTTTTCCTTTTTAACCCTCCACCCCATTGCATAACCAAACAGGCCAACTTAATGAAAAAGACAAACTATCGCCCCATGAAGACTGAGAATTTGCACAGGTGGTACCCTTGTTCATCTTGCAGCCACATGGTGAGGACACTGCTTGCCCTTGTGACTTACAGGCTCCATTTTTGGAATTCCCTGTGCCCTCATCTGTCATCTGAACCTCCTTCAAAATGCAGCAGCTTGGTTGCTCATGTATTGCAGCTCTCAGGATCATATTCAGCCTTCATTGCTTTATTTTTGTTGGCTGACTATTCCAGGGTAGATTTGATAGAAAGAGCCTTATTGGTCTATAAAGCTTTGTACGGGTCTGTCCTGATCTTTCTTTTATTTTTTTCCCCCCAGAGGTGTTGTTAAAAGACTTCCATGCTAGCTATTGTTCCATCACCCGTAATGTGGAGTGTTCTTTCTTTAATGAAGGAGAAATGGCTTTTCATGATTGTTGTTCAGCTCCTCGAGGATTTCCGCAAGGTTGGGGATTGCAATATAAATGAAATATTATTATTGCTATTATGAATTTACACACACATGCATGTGTGTGCATGTACACGCATGCGTGTGCACACGCACGTGCACACACACACACACATAGACACAGGCACACACACACTATTATCAGGAGAATTCAGACAACATTGGGCCAGAGGCAGGAATCACTGAATGAGACTGTGTGGCCGTGAGCTCTATGGATAAGCATTTGTTGCGTGGCAGCACCAGATAAATGCAGATGCAAACTAGGTATATGCCTAGGGCCCAAATCTGAGGGCCGGCCAATCGACGTACTGCTGTGACCCTGTGTTGCCAGGTCACAATGTTGCCCACTGAAACTAGCTTTGGCCTCTACCATGATGGGCCAAACCTGAGTGGTATCACAACACTGCACACCTGGTTGCAATGCCACTCACTGAAGTTTGGCCTGATCCATCTCCCACCCCTAAAACCCCGTTCATCGTTCCTAGGGCCCAGTACTGGCTGAAGCCACTCCTGCCTCCTAGGTAACCTTAGGCAATTTGCTGCCTTGCTTTGTACCTCAGTTTCCCCTCCCATTCTTTATCTGTCCTGTCTATTTGGATTGTGAGTTCTCCATGATTGGCATTGTCCCTTGCTGTGTTCAATATATACTACAATGAGTCCCAGTTCCAGTCAGGGCTATGAGATGTTACCTTCATTCACATATATTATTAATAATAAAAATAATTGTACTTACACTATGTAAGGCACAGAGGTGCCAGTTTATGCAGGGCCATGAATATATATATAGGCAGTGCGTTGTGTCCGACGATGATGTCTTGAGCTTGCACAGGCTCATCAGTTGTGAACTCGTATGTGGCTGAGGAGTCCAAGCTTTGAGCGGCATGGACGTTCACAGTGGGGGCAAAGGAATTGTCCTGGCTCTGTTGGTGCGGCTGCTGCTGTTGCTTTCCTCCTCTCACGAGCATCAATGAGGCGTACGTGTCGCTGCTCTTCAAAGTTGTCATACGCGTGTCGTATGAGAGCATGCTGGCCTGTTCAGTCTTTTGCATGCTGCTCTAGCTGATCTGGTTTTAAACCAGCATGAGCAATGTTGGCCTTCACACAGTCTTTATATCTCTTGCGAGGCCTGCCTTCATTCCTTCTGCTCTGGGAGAGTTCACCATAGAGGAGTTGCTTAGGGATTCTTGACTCCTCCATTGACGTGCCCTGTCCAGCAAAGCTGGGCTTTCAGAATCATGACTTCAATGCTCATGGTTCCTGCTCTGTCCAGGACTTCCAGGTTCGTAACTCTGTCCTGCCATCAAATGTGCAGTACTGACCTCAGGCTGCATGTGTGGAAGCGCTCCAGCAGTTTTATGTTTTCTGTACAAGGTTCAGGTTTCACAGCCGTACAGGAGACTGGTCAGGACTACAGCCTTGTACACTTTCAGTTTAGTGGACTGTTGGATATTGTGCTGATTCAATACTCGCGCTGTCAGATGTCCTAGTGCCCAGCTGGCCTGGCAGATTCTGGCATTGACTTCTTTGTCAATTGGTTATCACACTGCCAAGGTACTTGAACTCCTCTTCTGTTTTTAACTCTGTTCCTTCAATAAAGATTGAAGTGGGGAGAACAGCAGATCCTGGAGCTGGTTAAAACAGTACCTCAGTCTTTCCTAGGCTGATGGTCAAAACAAAGAGGCGAGTGGCATTGGCAAACTTGTTGACGACGAGCTGAGATCAGATCCCTTGTGTGCCATAAGTGCACAGTTGTCAGCAAAAAGGACTTCAAGAATGAGCCTCTCAAATGTCTTGGCTTTAACATTCAGACGACGAAGGTCAAAAAGTGACCCATCAAGTCTGTATTTTATGTTGACTCCATGGTTCAGGTCCCTAACTGCGTGGCTGAGGATGCACAGGAAAAAGAGGTTGAATAATACTGGGGCCAGCACACACCCTTGCTTCACACCATTGGATATCTCAAATGGATCTGAGGACTTGCCATTTGAAAGAACAAAGCCAGTCATGTCATCGTGGAACAGGCATATGAGGTTAACTAATCTTCTTGGGCAGCCAAGTTTTGACAGGATAATCCACAGGGTTTCTCTGTTGACGATGTCTTGGTCAGGTCTATAAAGACAGCGTACAGATCCAAGTTCTGCTCTATGCATGTTTCCTGGACCTGATGAACAGCAAAGATCACGTCAATGATGCTGCGACCTGGGCGAAAACCACACTGTGCATCTGGTAGGTTCTCCTCTGAGATGCTGGTGGTCAGACGGTTGAGGATGACTCGAGCCAAGATCTTCCCAGCAGTACAGAGAAGGGAGATGCCCCAGTAATTTCCACAGTCAGCTTTGTTGCCTTTGTTCTTGAAGAACAAGATGATTGTGGCATCCTTAAAGTCTTTGGGTATGTCTTCTTCTTCCCAGATGCTGATCAGGATATTGTGAAAGGCTTCAAGTGACACTAGTCCTGCCACTTTGAAAATTTCAGCAAGAATACCGTCCATCCCAAGGGCTTTGCCAGAGCTGGTCTGGCTGATTTGCCTTTTTGACCTCATCCATTGTAGGGGGCAGGCCAAGACTGTCTATTGTGGGCTTCTGAGGGATCTAGTCTAGGGCCACAGGGTCAGTAATGGAGAGTCTGTTCAGAAGGTTGCTGAAGTGCTCTCTCCACCTATTGTTGATGCTGTTCTTCTCCCTCAGAAGACTGCAAGGCCAAGTGGTGATCCAACCCTGGGTGATCTAAGAAAGTAAAACTTTAATATCCTGCCTTGTGGTGTTTAACTTTTCAGCCTTAATGATCTGCTGATAGGATGTCCTTCATTTGGGGTAAGGACTGCAGAGTACAAAGGGCTTTCTGGGCACCCTGTCAAAGCTGATCAATTCCCTCAGCAGAGGCCAATGAGGAGCACTCACACCAGAGAAGGCAGATGTACGCTAGCTCTGAATAGCCCCATTTTTCACAGAGCAAATGTGCTAAACAGGTATTAGGACATTCTCAAGAAAGAGAGTAGGGTATTGTGCCTCCTTGCATTTTGAGAGCCTGGGTTTACTACAGCATGGCCTGGTAGCAAAGCAACGACAAACAGGTTTATAGAGCACGTTCCCTCTAGTGAGGCATCCACAAATACCCAGTCAGAACTCTCACAGCTATGCCCAAGCATGCTGTGAATCCTGTGTGGAGGGGTAGCTTCTGGTCCCTGGGACAGACTGGGGGATGTCCAGATCAGATGATGAACTCCATTTTGTATTCAGGGTTGAAGGTGTCCTAATTTGCCCCAGGCAAGCCTACGGAATTGCATCCTGAACAACTGCTCTGCCCAGGAACAGTGCCTGAGCCCTTGTTGAAGGACTTCAGGCTATGTCTGTACTACACAGAAGATTGATGACTGGCCGGGGTTTGATTTTGTGCACTTGATAGAGACGAGTGAAATTTAACTACCTGGGGTCAGCAGTTGATTCTCAATATCATGAGAAGTGAGGGGTGGGGGTAAGTGGTAGAGGTTCTCCCATCGACTGCTCTCTGTGAGGACAGCCAAGTAAATTGAATGCAGATAAATCAATTATAGCTACACAATTGCTGTAGCTAGAATTCCATATTTACAATCAACTCACCTGCCTAGCATACACCAGTCTTCATGGAGAAGCCACCAAGACAGAAATCCGGAGCCTGTGATTTTGCTTGTCTCTCAGCAGCTGGCCCATGGTACAAGCCTTCTATGCTGAGGACCCACAAAGGAGGCAAACAGCTGGAGTTTTCCATCTGACTACATGGCAGTGAACCTGAGACTCAATTTACAAGTGAGGTGCTGCTTGGAAGCAGAGAACCGGACCCATTAACCCAGACTTGAAGGGCTTGTGGGAACAAAGGGGCCTTTGCCCAGCCTAAAATACTAACAGGCCTTGGACTCATGGAAGAGGTCACCTTAGACCAGGGAAGAGAGCATCCTAGGACTCAACATAAGGATAACATACCCTAGGATATGACATAAGAATGGAGGGGAGGGGTTGGGCTGTGTGGTCACCTAATGAAGTTAATAGGTAGCAGGTTTAAAACAAATAAACCAACCAAAAAAAATGGAAGTATTTCTTCATGCTATGCATAGTCAACCTGCGGAACTCCCTGCCACAGGAAGTTGTGAAGACCAGGACTTTAACAGAGTTCAAAAAAGCACTAGATACACTCATCCCTTGTTTAATGACTACTTTACTTACGAGTACTCACTAAAATGAGGGACACATATACCTACATTTGTTCACTAAACAACTGAACTTCCCCTGCTTATGTGAGCAAGCTGCAGGGTCCCTGGCCAGGGGGTGGGGAGAACCACAGCCCCACGGTTGGCTGTGCTCCAGCTGCAGGGTCCCTGGCTGGGAAGTGGGGAGACCCACAGCCCAGTGGCTGGAGCCTTCTCCCTCCCTTCCCTGAGACATGCAGCTGTCTGACAGCTCTTTGGCTGGGGGAAGAGAGAGAGAAGGCTCTTAGCCTGGTTCCTTCCCCTGCACTGGTGGGAACATGAAACTGAATGGACATGAGCTGATCAGTTTCCAAGTCCTGCAAGCCATGGGGAGACTGGAACAAGCCTTCCCCTGGTTCCCAGCTCCTGCCACACTAGGGGCCAGGAAACTGACCAGCCCTGGTGGTTCCTGGCTCCCCTCCCCTTGGAGGAAAATTTGAGTTATGCAGGGGTTGAAGGAACAACCCCAGGGTAACTCGAGGGTTTACTGTATTAGTCCCTCTGCCTGCCTGCCTGTACTGCAGACCTCACCGTCGGCCAGGTTTTAACCCTCCCCAAGGTCCCAAACTTCTGCCAGTTTTAACCCCCGCCCCCAGCAGCCCCAAACCATCCCCAGCCTTAAAGCCCCTCAGCAGCCACATACTGCCCTCAGCCTTAGACTCCTCCTACAGCCCCACCCCCCCACTGCACCCAGGCTTACACACCCCAGCAGCCCCAAACTGCCCCCAGCTTCTAACCCCACCCAGTAGCCCACCAACTGCCCTCAGCCTTAGACTCTCCCTGCAGCCCCAAACTGCCCCAGTCTTAGACCCCCACCCCGCATCCCTAAACAGCCCCAGCCTTAGACACTCCCTCTCCTCCAACAGCTTTTTCACTAGGGCTGCTAGGCTAGGTGGTTCCCCCAGCCCTCCTACTCCCAGCAGTTAACAGTCCTTAAAACCAATTAACTCAAGTGTTAAGGTTTCAGCACCTGGGCATAAGGTAATTGCTATTTCTAGTGATAGAGATCACTGCTATCTCCACCAGCTATTGCTATTGATAGATATTTGTCTGAGGCAGCAGTGTTAAGAAACTGCAAATGGCTTCTTTAACAGCCACACGCAGCTGGGAACTGCCCAGCTGGCAACCCTTAACAAATCTAATGAGACCCATGTTTGAGTGCTGACCTGTAGGTTGGGAATCCCTCTCTACATACATACACTGCATCCTATTTCCGGTGCCAAACTATTCAAATACATCAGAAAAGTACCTAAACTCCACTGGTTTATGTCAAATTACAAGCACTTGGAGTGAATTGGAGACTTTTACATGTATCTTAATGGGAAATTTAGTGTCACTCTTATGAGTTTTTGCCTATGAGCAGAAATTTGGGAACCAGTTGTGCTCATATAGCAAGGGATGAGTGTAAATTCATGGAGGTTCATTTCATCAATGGCCAATAGCTAGGATGGATAGGAATGGTGGCCCTAGCCTCTGTCAAAGGCTGGAAATGGGTGACAGGAGATGGATCACTTGATGATTACTTGTTCTATTCACCTCCTCTGGGGCAGCTGGCATTTGGCCACTGTTGGAAGACAATGTACTGGGTTAGATGAACCTTCGATCTGACCCAGAATGGCAGTTCTTATGAGTTATGGCATTTTCAGAGCTCTGGTACTTTTGAGTGCTTTAGCAGTAAAGTTTCTGTGATTTTAAGGAATTCCTGCATTCTTTGCTTTCCTGCCACTTTTCCCTCCAAAGGCGTTAAACTAGAAGCCCAAGTTGACCACAGCCTTGGTGGGGTTCTGGGAATTGGATGCATGTGACTGGAGGGCTTAGGAAGCTGCAGACACCAGTTTTAGGGTTAGAGCTGATGGGCAGTGGTCCTCATGGCCTAAAGAAGGGTGTCACACAGGGTCTGAGCCTGGGAGTGTGTCCTACAGTCCCAGAACTAGAAACAAAGACTAGCATTGCTGAGGCCCAGTCAGTTGGGAAGCACATGGGACCTGGCGATGGGACTGACTTACAACAGGCTGAGGGGGACAGGGTGAGGCTGTGACAGTTCTTCATTGGGGTTCCACTGTCTTGGGCAGGAGAACATGGTGGGCTGTGCGTGATGGGGGTGGGGCCATGGCATTGCTAAGATATAATAGAAGCAAGGCCAATACAAAATTGGGTGGGGGCAGGGAGGGGAGTTTTTGCATGTCTATCACTGAGGCAGGCAATGAAGGAAAGAAACCAGGCCAGGCAAGGGGAAGGAATGTGGGAAGAGAGAAAGAAGCATGTGTTAAAATGAAGAAGCAGGAGACAAAAGCTGGGAGTGAGGAACTGAGAACAGTGCACACGCTCAGCTGGAGCTTGATGGGGAATGAGCCAAGAGGGAGCCCAAGGCTGGAAGTGGGAGGGGGGCAGTCTCAAACATGTGTCTCTTGGCCTGTGAGGGACTTCCAAATAACCAACAGTGAAAATAAGTACAGACATTCCACTGCATTGGCCTGCCTCTGGCAATTCAGCAGCCCTGAACATGGAAGCTCTGAGCTGTACTGGACACTCTGCAAGTTAGCCCCAAGGCTGAAAGCCAAACTCAGAAAGGTGCGCAGAAGGGAACCTGAGACAGGGCATGTTAACAGGAACCTGGAACAGGGCAAACACGGGTAGAGGAGGAGGAAAAAAAAAAACCCCACACCTAAAGCAGGAATAATGGAGTTAGTTGGGTGCACTCAGGAACAAGCAGAGTCCAAAGGATGGGAACACAGCGAGAACTGGTGTGAGCAGGGGGGAGGAGGAGACCTGTACAAGAGGAAAGAGAGGGGAAATTGGGTGGCGGAGGGGAGAGGGGGTTGTCTGTGTGTGCAGAGCTGGGCGGGATCTGGCATTGTGAGGGGAATAGATGCAGAATTATTGGATCACAAGGAGGCAATTATGGGAGTAAGTTACCAACTTTGTTTTCAACCCCAGGTTCGGTTCTGTTTTTGGCTTTCAGTTAATCTGCCTTGGCACCAAGTATGTATCTGCAGCTCCACACTCTGCCCCACGTTTTACCAAAGGGTCAATACAAAGTGCTCCTAGAACCACCGCATAACACCACTGAGGCCAGGCTGTGGTTTTGGCCCCCCCACCAGAATGATTTTTCACTCTAAAATCCCTCTGGCTTATAGTCCCATCCCCCAGATCTCTCCCTTCCAAGTTCTCAGCGCTGGCACTTCACAGAGGAAGAATCAACGTTTCTCTGCTTCCCAGAGTCTGGCTGTGAGGAGACCCCAGGCTCTCCCTCTGCTTGTTAACAATGAGAAGTGAAGCAAGGCACCTGAATGGGCTGCTGTTATTTACTGTTTATATTACTGCAACGCCTAGATCCCCACAGCAATCAGAGCCTCCCTGTGCCGTGCACTGTGCCGACAGCGGGTAAGAGGCAGACTTGTGGTGAAGGTGTTGCAATCTGCATAGACATCTAAGACAAAAACAAACAGCTGGAGGGGAAACAAAGGCTGAGAAAAGTGAAGTAGCCATTGCAAGGTGATGGAGCTGCGAAGCTGGAAGTAGAACCGACCTCTCCCATGTCCTTGTCCAGTACCTGGCCCACTGGATCACGCTGCCTCTGGAGGCATCAGCATTTTCTCTTTTTTTCCCCACTGTTTTTCTCACCACCTGGAGCAGCAGCTCTCCAGATTCCATGGGCTATACGTTTGTTTTAATGCCACGACCCTAGAGCTGCATGCTGCAGGGGTCACGTCTCCACACTGCAATACATCTCACGCGGTGCCTGGTGATGGGATGCAGCTGAGTGAGGCAAAAGACGACGCAGCTCCTCTGAGTCTCTTTCTCAGCTGTGCTGGTTTTACAGCAGCGTAGCTCTTTCAGGGGAGAAACCCTGACTGAAATGTAAGCATGAGGAGGGTCAAGGACAGGGAGTTTCTTCTAGTCACAACAGCCTGACGTGAGGCTTGTGGTCACTGCCACCTTCTATGATATAGCAACATGGCCATGGAGATGAGCGGTCTTTGCCCTATGCTGATCCAAACAGACTGGTAAAACTGCACGCTGGCACCTGCGGTATCTGGGGAGCACTGCTCTGCATGAACTACACAGGCACTTGTTTTGTTCTCAAACAATCAGCTTAGTCCTCAGCAAGCTGACACAACTCCCTATGACAAAAGATGGCGGTTTCTGTCAGAGCCCCAGCTTGTAAAGGTGGTGATCTGAGGCCACACGGCCGCTCTCAAGAAGCTGCTTGCTCTCTGGCTTTGGCAGCCCTACTCCACTAGCAGAACTATCCTAAAGGAGCAACCCATTTTCATCTCGGTACAGCATGATTTGGGTGCAGCTATATCACCTTAGAACTATGTGGTAGCAAATCCAGGGCCATCTGAGAATTCCAGGCCTCTCGCAATGCCGGAACTCCAGGGCTGATGAAGGAGAGGTGTTCTGGCCATGTATCGCACCCAGGCTATGAAAACAAAAAAATCAAGCTTCCTGATGATGTCAAGCTTTGCCTCTAAAAATGGAGGCACCCAAAACCACAAGCACTTTTGAACTGATCTTCAGTTTTAAACTCTTTAGGGTAGAGCTCATCTTCCCATCTAGCTACTTATGTGGTCCCCTTTATGCTAGCAGCTCATAAATGTTGGGCAAGCATTATTAATCCCAGATTGGGAACTGCGGCATAGAGAAACTAAGCAACGTGCCTGAGGAAACTCTGGTGGATGGAGAACTTGAAGCTAGCTCTTGTAAGTTCTAGGCTAACGCTCTGACCACTGGTCGATCCTTCTGTTAGTAGCTCTTACAGCACTGGAGTGACTAATTTCCCACACAGGCTTAATTTCCCTCTGCCCCGTGCACCCAAAAAGTGCAATGTGCAAAAGAACAAATGACGAAGGATCGACTTGCATTTGCAAGACGGAATAACAATAACATACACCCCAGCACAACTCATCCCAACCCAGCTCCATCCACTAGTTGCTAGAGAATAATAGTCACACTTACGTAACTCAGCACCCTGTAATCAACACATTTCATAACCCCCAAAGACATCAATCATTCCACTCCAGTCAGAGGAATACTCTTCTGCTCCTCCAACGTATCATGCAACAAGCAGGCCCGTGGCAGGCTGCCCTAGCTTGCTATACCACGGGACTGCGTCCCTCTCACAAGCTGAGCTGCACGTTCACTAAACAACATATTGAGTCAACAGGAGAAACCCAGAGTCACTTGGTGATCGCAGCACAAGGCACGTGGCAAAAGAAGTTGTGTGGGGGCGGGGTGAGTCAAATGGGAAGGGAGGGCGTGAGTGAAGATTGCAGTGCCATGAGGACCCTATGGGATCCATTCATTTCCAGGCAGTCTAACACTTAATGAAGTGCAACAAACCCTGCTGCCAACTTCGTCCACATATTTATTCTGGAGATACCCTCACTGGACCTAATCATGTTAGTTACAAGATCAAAGGCACATTCTCGTGCAGTTCCAGCAACATTATATATGGTATTATGTGCCAACAATGCCCTGATACTATGTATATTGGACAGACTGGGCAAAACCTTTACCAAAGAATAAATGGACACAGAGCAGACATCAAGAAACTCAAGACACATAAGCCGTGAACACAGTGAACACATCAATGGAGCGGGCCATTCTGCTAACGACCTGAGAATTTGTGTCCTGGAACAAAAAGAATTTAACAACACATTAGAGCGAGAGATTTGTGAGTTAGAGTTCATATTCAAATTCGACACAGTAACATGTGGTATGAACAGAGACATCAACTACCTCATGCATACAAAGACTGCTTCCCTTCCTTTGTTGCTTGTAATTATCTCAGACAGGACAATTAACATCCCCCACACCTCACCCCATTCCATCACTCCTATTTGATTTGTCAGTTTTTATTGCTTTTTTTTATTTTTTTGGTCCTCTGCACTTATAAATGTCAGTCTGTATTGGAAATGAAATTGATCTGAAGAAGTGGGTCTGTCCCACAAAAGCTCATGTCCAACTAAATCATTTTGTTAGTTTTTAAACTGCTACATTTCTGCTGCTTTGTTTTGTTGGAGTACAGACTAACATGGCTACCTGTCTGTTACTTAATGAAGGTGTTATAAGAGTTTTTGTCACAAAAGTGCACTGTCACCAGGTGGGAGCTGGATTCCACCATCACCACCCTTTCAATCAGCAATGCTGTCTGGGGTGGGGATGGGGAATATCATTCCCTTCCCACCACCCTCCTGCTATAGATGGGAAAGGAGGTGGCATAATTAGATCTCCTTTCCCTCTCCCTTGAGCTGGTAGAAGGACAGCCCTTCCTTGGGCTTGGGCCAAACCCCACTAAAACCACTGCTTTTGGACGAGACAGAGAGGTAGACTCCTGGCAGGGACGCCCCCCTTTTCTCCCAGCTTCGGGTACTGTTGCTGCCTCTTCCTCACCCTGGAAGGAAGTGAGTGAGGAGTCCCAGGAACCTCCCACCCAGGAGCCTTCTCCTCTTGATCTCACTTCCAATCCTTCTGCTTGGGTAGCTCGTGCTTTGTCATCCAGAGAGGAGGGAGCCCTGGGGGAACAGGATTCCCCAAAACTGGGAAAAGGGAGGGGAGATACAGCTCAGCTTTTAGATTCATAGGCCAGAAGGGACCATCATGATCATCTAGTGCAACCTGTTGCACATTGCAGGTCACAGACCCTCACCCGTCCACACCTGTAATAGAGCCCTCACCTCCGGCTGTACTGAAGTCCTCCAGTCATGGTTTGAAGACTTCAGGTTACAGAGAACCTATCGTTTAAAACCAGGAAGTGACTTGTACCCCACGCTGCAGAGGAAGGTGAACAAAAATCCAGGGTCTCTGCCAAGCAGATCTGGGAGAAAATTCCTTCACAACCCCTAACATGGCCATCAGTAAGACCCTGAGCAGGTGGGCTAGACCCACCAGGCAGATACCTGGGAAAGAATCCTCTTTAGTAGCTCAGACACCTTCCTATCTAGTGCCCCATCTCCAGCAGCTGGCAACGTCTGCTGCTAGTAGTGGCAGACCTGCGGCAGGCCATTGTAGGTAATCTCATGCACCATACTGTTGGCCCCTATGACTCCTGGAGCCCCTGGGGAGAGCGCTGTGGTTTCACAAGCTATCAGCTTTGGGTCAGGGGGCTTGCAATGAGTATTCCTGCATTGTCTTTCGCTTTCTCTATTGTGTGACATCACCACCAGCCCTGGTCTGTCAGGGCCCTTAAATCAGAACAAATAAAACTCAAGTGGGTCCTGACTCCGTGGCAGGGCCTCCTCAGGAAATGGGAGTCGGGAGAGGAACGTGCCTGGCTCAGCAAGAGACCTGCCTGTGCTTCTGCTTCCAGAAGGCCACCTCCCAGAGCAGCCCCCTGAGAAGCACATGGCCTGCGTTGTCATGGTCAGTACAGGCCTGGCTGAGTCCATCAGGGGCTCCTTTTGGAGGGGATGGTGCTGGGCAGGTAAACCTGGCAGAGCCTTTGCCCAGGCTGCACTTCCTCATGGTGTGTGAGACGTCCCTCACCTGGCTCCACGTATTCCTCTTCCCACTCTCTCATCCAGACCCCTACCTGCAGAATCCAGGTGTCAAAGCCAAGCTAAGCCCCCACGAAAGCAAAGGGAAGCAAAGCAAAATGCAAACGCAGCTGCAAAAGCTACCACTGGTTATCATGGCAACAGCACAACCGGCCAAAGGTTTCCCTGAATGCTGTGCCCCTGAACCCTGGGGGTGGGGAGGAACTTTGTTGCTCCCTGCAAACGGAACGGGCTGCTCACCACACCCTGGGGCTCATCTGCTCTGGATTGCTCCCAATGCCTGCCACTTGCTGGCTTGGAGTGTTAGTTGTGGGCCTCCAGTGAGTTGAATGGATGCAGCTACCATAGCACTGCCCTATGGGAAATCCAGGTCCACACCTCCACCCCTTGCTTCTAGGCAGAGGCACACTAAATAGCTGTCTGTCCTCTCAGCCCTGACTGGAAGAAGCTGGGAGCACTTTAGCCTGCAAGCTAACAGAGCCCACTGTGGTGCAGGTTTTTTCTTGCCACCCTTCACCCCTTTGGGCCACTCTGAAGGATCACGGCCCTGGGGCTGAGCTGCAGCAGTGGCAGCTTTGCCATTAGTTCAGGTGTATTAATTAGGCCACTACCCAACACTTCAGAAGCTGCTGGCTCTCCAGAAGGGTTTGGGCAATGTGACCCTGCCTCGACCTCTTACAGACTCAGAGCAGGCAGCCAACTGGGGCTACTTGTATCAATTACACGCCCTGGCTGTGAATGTCAAACCAATTAACTGCACCGCCTTCCCCTCGAGTGCACCAGAGCAAGAGGCTGCCATTTGGGAAATGTCACTGAGGCACTGGGTGTGTAATTGGACACTGTGTCTCAACGCAAGCTGAGCACGACAGACTATTCCTGCAAGGGGCGGAGGCACAGAGAATGCCATGTACTGTGGGGACCAAGTCCCTCCCCTCCACTCCGCCCTTTGCCTCAAGGCTTGAGCCTCAGGGAGCTGTGCCTCAGCCTCCAGCAGTCACAATGGTGCAGGTGCCTGTTGACCTTCCCTGCCCCACTGCAAGGGAACAGCTGTGCCAGTTAGCAGGGGGCTAGAGACTAGGGTGACCCTGAAACATAGCCAGACACATGCTTGTCCTTCGTGGCTGCAGCCCCTCCTACCAGGGCGTGCACTGAGACACAAAAGCAGCACTTCCACCAGCTGATTGAACAGGGTGCATTCCCCACCCACCAATGGGAGAGCTATGCACAGGTGGGAACCTGTCTCACACCATCTGTGCCAGCTGGTGATGCAGGTTCCTTCCAACCCTGCAAATGGGCTCCTTTGCTTTGCTTTCGGATGGTCCTTTTTCACTTGGCAACTACAGCAAGTCAGAGGCTGCTACTTGAACCCCAACAGGCCCAAACCCCTCTTGGCACGGCCTCAGGGTTTCACAGGCCTCTGGCTGACAAAATGGGGAAACCCTTTCAAGGTTAGCCAAAGAAATACCCAGGTAACAGCTTGGGGCAGGGAGCATTATTCAAGCCTTAGCCAGCGGATCATTAGATGTTCACCTGTCGCCAGCTTTCCTCCTGCTGTGTACTGAGGGGGGCAGAGCAGACACAAGGGGAGATAAAACAGCCAAGCCAACAGGGAGGCATACGTTTCAAAATGGAATGCCACCTCAGGCACTTAAAAAACCTATTCTAGGTAGGAGAATTGCTGTCATTGCCACAGAAATCTGATGAGAGCACACAGGAGAGGAGGTAGGCTGCGTGGCTACACGGGGAAAAGAAAACGGGCCATGTGACAAGGCCTGTTCACATGCTATCTGTGAAGAGTTTAGAAGCCCTTAAAGGTTCTCTCCCTTATGGCTACGTGACGCTCACGTCACTCTTGTTCAATAGGCAGTGCTTCACGTTGCTCTCAGGGAGAGATGGGGTCCAGTCACAGCATGTGTTTGCAACTTTGCCTCAGTGGCGGGTGCGGTGGAGGGAGAGGAACTGACATGGCATATAGAGAGACTGTGGGAAGGAAACTAAGCTAGAGATGCACCCAGCGCATCCCTGCCTATTAGGGAAATTTGGGTCTGGATCAGGTCGACATTATGTCCTAGCTGAATCAAAATCCTGGATCCAAATACTCCCTGCTGTAGGTAGAACGCAGATCCAAAAAACCCCAATGGCTCAGGCCTCTCTCTACCTTCGCTGCCTCCCAGGAAGTGTAATAATACAACTAAGCCAGAATTTCACTACCAAAAAAAGGAATAACTAGGGAAGCTTCCCCTAGTCAAAAGTTGCCATGTGACCACGCAGATGCCAAGAGTTTATGACCAGCAATCCTCCAACTGAAGATGATTTACTTTTTTTCCATCAACACATTACCCCACCTCTCCAAACTCAGTTATCCCGCACAGCTGTCCTTGGGCTGTAGCATTTTAGTATGGTGTTTTTTGATCTCTAGCGGCCTCTGCTGGCCCTGAGTATGCATCAGCAGGGAAATGCTTCCATACCTCAGACTGCGGGTGTGAGCCTATGCACATCTCTATTCTGAAACTGCTAGAAGCCTAACTCTGCCTGAAGGACTTTAAGTCCTCTATTCAAGATTCTCATCCCTGCTCCTGCTGACCCTGGAAGCAACTGATTGCTAGATCTCTCACTTCATGTGTATCAGATGCATTATCACCACCCCGCCATAGGATCTTTCAAGACAGTTCTGTCCCAGGTGCAGGATAAACTTATTGGGATGTATGTACAGAATCAGGACTGGCCATCCAGTGTAATAAGAAGTGACTCTAGATACACATGCAAGGACTGCAAAAGAAAACCAAGCCAGTTGTCTCTATAAATGACCTAATACTTGCAGGACAGCTATATACGTAAGAAACTGAAAGTGGGACTTAACAAGAAACCTCTTCCCCTTGGTATAAAGCGAGAGATTCTCCTCTTTGCTGTTGGTAGGGGGGAGAAAGAACAACCTCCCATGGTTTACCACATACCGAGGCGTGCTTCATGCATGTCTCAGCCCAACACGGCAGGCTGCATAATGTGTCTTTGCACTAATGAGGCATATGCCTCAGGGGAAAGGTCGACTCCTGTAGAAAGCCACCCCGGCACTTGCAGGTGTATGTGTGACCTCAACCAACAGGGCTGAAAGGCCCATCCTGAGGGAGGAAACATGTCTAGGTACTCAAGCTAGCAGGGGGAGCGAATGGAAATTCCAGGTCAGCCATGAGCAAAGCAGAACAGACCCACATAGTAAGGGAGAATGCTGCATAATGACAAAAGGGAGCTGGGAAAAAACTCCTCCCTCCACTCCCTTCATATCATCAGAGACACTGGTACCAACATTCTCTTTTATTTTGAGTTTTAATACAAACTAAAAGCTTTGCCGTGTTTTACTGCAATATCATCACGATGTTGCCAGAGCAGCTGTGATGCAAGAGAAGGGGTCCTTCCTGCCATCAACTCTGGTTAAAACCTGAGGTGGCCTCCTCGTTGGCTGCCCAGTCAGAGGCTTCTTCCATGAACAGGAGAGACCAGCCTGAAAGGGCTTTTGCCTTCCTCACTAAGACCTTGCTGGAACTCAGAGCATCCTCATCAGCACCAGCTGGGCCCCTGTTTGCTTGGGATGGTTTTGGCCACCGGCAAGAGGGCGAGGGAGCAAGATTACTTGATTCGGTAGAGGACTTTGCGCTGCATGCGGTGTTGGATCTCACCACGTCTCATCATGAGCTGTAGCACCTTATAGATGGCGTGCTCGGGATATTTCTGGAAAAAGAGGCGCAGAAGAATGGCAATCCCTTACGGACCTGTCATGGTACAGCCAGTCACTGTGGGTGCTGTAGTCCACCCAGGAAAAGTTCACCGTAGCCCAAAGAGAAACCACGCTGAAACCAATTAAGACTGACAGACATTTACCTTACAAAGGGAAAGGCCTGGTATTACAGGACAAACTCTCCCCTGTGTCCTGCATTGGAATTCAACTGCTCCGAGTTCAGTGGGAGCAGTTGGGACCTGCAGTGAGTTCTAGGGTCCCAGGGCCAGTTCAGAACAGAGAACTCCTACAGCCTTCCCTATATAAAACACCCACCCCCGTGGTTCAGACACTCCCTGGCATCCAGCTGATAGGAAAGGAACAGCAGTAGCCTTGTCACCTTTCAGTGAAGAGTCCTCACAACTATAGCTATTTTGTAGGTTCTCTGTCTCACAGCCCTTCAGACTGCTCCACCAGGGGAAATATATACCCCCAAGGCTCACCTGCTTCATGAAGTCCTGGACAATGCTGTGCTCTGACACTTGGGAGCCGATGGCAAAGCGGCGCTTGAGCTGTTTTTCAATGCGGGACAGCATCTCCTGGTCCTCCTGTGTCGTGAAGCCCTCCACTCCTAGAGAGGAGACATCAGATTGGACATCCCAGCACCCCCAAAGACCTCACATTGCACGAGACCCCTCCCCACAGAAGAGACTGAGGACAACCCTGGGCTTCCTTCCCAACAGGCGACTGAATATCAAACAACCAGACTGAATTCTCCTTCTCTCAACTTCTGACTATCACACTCCTCTGCAAATCCTCTGGGTAAGTCTCTCTCTAAAAGGAGCAGTACAGTCAGGGGCCTACTTCCTTACCCTACCCTTAGTAACATGGGGGCAGCTGAGGATCCAGCCCTCACACCCACATTGGAGGGGTTGTCGGGGGCGGGGGTGGGGGGAGAGGGAATAGCTTAGTGGTTTGCACATTGGCCTGCTAAAGCCAGGGTTGAGCTCAGCCCTTGAGGAGGCCATTTAGGGATCTGGGGCAAACAGATTTAAAAAAAAAAAAAAAATCTGTCAAGGATGGTGCTTGTCCCTGCTGTGAATGCAGGTGACTGGACTTGATGACCTCTGAAGGTCCCTTCCAGTTCTATGAGATAGGTAGGTATATCTCAAATAAAAAAATTCTGGGTTTTCTGTTCTATGCTAGGAAACACCCAGACTCATGCATCTCCTCTGGGGCCTGGGAAAGTCCAGGTGCCACACCCACTTCCAATGGGAGTGTTGGGCACTAAACTAACCCTCCGCCTGGAGCGGAGTGATGTGATACTTGTGTCTGAATGAACAAAGGGCACCTGTTGCCATGCCCAGCGTGAGTCAGCATCACAGCCACCCGGCAGCACTGGGGTGGTGGCTAGAGGTTGCTGTGTGGTGGGGTTTATCCTCCACGCTTGGATCCATGGAGAATGGGCTCAAAGGAGATGGCTGACACTGCGAGAGGTTTCTGGGGCGAGGGGGTTACACACATCCCTTAGGGTCTCACCAGACAGGCTGCCTGACATGGCTGCGTCGAGTGTGGACACCTGGAAGAGCCGCAAGGCCTCCTCGACATCCACCTCGGTGGCAAAAGGCTGAAGCTTCATCTTGCTGAGAGACTCTGCAATGCGCACAATGGCCTCCAGCTGCCTGGGAACCACAGAGAAGTGCTTTTAATAAAGTCGCCATGGGGCTCCACTCCCTCAAATCCCTTAGCCACGAACATGGATGCTCACAAATTTGCAGGGCTCTGAAGAGTGGCTGTTTTTTTAAAAGATCAGCTCCAGGAATTATTTGGGGGGGGTGGGGGGTGTTGCTCTACCGGCCGTGTTTTACAAGAGGTCAGACTAAATCACCATAATGGTCATTTCTGGCTTTGGGAATCTATGAATCCCAAGTCTTTCCCCACATACTCCCAACCCCCACCCAAGGGAAACAGCTAACCCAAGGCAGGGCCCCCTACCCAAGTATTGGATAGGGGTGCGCAGTTACCTCTAAGCAGACACTCTGTTATCCATTAGAAATGAGGGAGAGGAAGATTCTAGCCAGAAAGAGAAGCTTTCTCCCAGTCTGCCTCCTCCATAAGCAAGAGCCAAGAGCAGCCTGGAGACACCTTTGTCTCTCTGCCTTAGCCATCTTCCTTTAGGTGGTGCTGCCTCCAGGGAAGCTCTCTTGGAGTTCTGCATGGCACTACCTTGCATTACTGAGAGCCTGCACTGAAGACTTCTGAGCAGAGCCCTGTGCAGATACATTTGTATCTGCAGCCACATCTGTACTTGCAAACATAAGCCACAGATATCCTCACCCACATCCACGGATGCAGATACCCAAGGATATAAAGTGGATATTGGGAAAATTGCAGGGCTTGAGATATAAATTTTTGTATTTGCATCCATTATCCAGAAAACTGAGCTGTGGATACCTATGGATTTGCAGGACTCTATTCAAGATCCCTACGCCAGCAGAAGGTGATGACTTTAAGGACAGCTGGGTGGCAGGAGGTGGAGCTGGAGGACAGAGGAACAGCCGTCTTTAGGACTGCAGGACTTACAAGAGCCTGAGAACATCTGCTTAGCTCTGGCGGCTTTAACACGATCCAACTCAATGCAGGTCTGGGATGACTCTGTGCCCATTCCCTTCTCAAGGAGCTTGTGAAATAGTGACCATATTCCCTTTATAGAATCACCCAAAGCACCTAGGATTCACATTCCCTTTGCCTCTCTCCTGCACCTGGGCAGACGTGCTCTCACCGGACAGTGATGGGGATGCTGGACCGGCGATCACTCTCCCGCTCATGCTGGCGGGCCCCACTGCGCATCAGGACATAGCGGTTCTTCAGCTTCTCTGCAGCCTCTGCCGATAGGCGTGGGCCACACTTACTGTGAGAAGGGAACAGGAAGCACCATGAACCAAAAGATACATAGGGTGCTGTCACAATGTCTTTTCCTATCTGTGTAGTGAAATGGTGGCCCCTGTTCCCCTTCCACCATTCTGGGGAGTCTAGGTCCTAGTGAGAACTTGCCATGTTGGCATCTCAAACAGAACCGCAGAAGTGACCAGGTCCTCCTTAGACCCAGGGGTAAATAACCCAAGATGCCGGGTGCTGACTGTAAAGGAGTGTTGACAGCCCCCACTAAGAGATTAAATGTCTGACACTGGGCCCACCTTAGTGAAGTCACTTCAAGGAGGTGAGGTGACATGACTAACTCCTCCCCCGCCCCACCCCGAGAGTCACAGCAGACTTACGTTCGACAGTAGGAGATCAGCTTCTTCAGCTTGTTCAGCTCAATCTCACCTTCCACGGCCTGGGTCTGAGTCAGAGCACTCACATGTAACGACATCACATGTTTTGCCAGCGTCTAGATGCAGGGCAGAGAAGAAGTGGATAAGAGAATTCCTTCCACACTTTGAATGCTGTATTCTGCTTCATTGCGGGAACCAAGGCAAAAAAGAAAAAGCCAACTCCACCCTTCTCTTCTCAGCCACTCAGGAGAACAAATGAGCCTTGCTCTGTGCTCTTAAGCACTAACAGGTCAGAGTTTTAGAGCAAAGAGTTTGTGACCACAGGAGACACCTTTAATTCTAACTTCTAGTCCCTGCCAAATTTCTTTGCCCTTCCACACACCCAAAGTGTATATGATGTACAAAGCCTTGCTATAGAAGATCCTCTGGAAGTTACTCCAACTCAAAGCACTCACTTGGCACTGGACCAGCTGGAGGTGGTGAGCTGGTTAAACACTTTCCTCCATTGCCCCCTTCCACAAATCCTCTGTCCCAACACGGTTCCCTGCTAGTGCGCCTGCCATGTGTGTCCTACACAGCCAAGCCAAGTCACAACACCCAGCCCGCCACCTGCCCTCACCACATCTCGCTCCTCATTGTGCTCATCCTTGACGATGAAGATCATGTCAAATCGGGACAAGATTGTGGGCATGAAGTCTATGTTCTCGTCGCCTTTGGTTTCATCCCAACGCCCAAAGACGGAGTTGGCAGCAGCCAGGACCGAGCAGCGGGAGTTCAGTGTGGTTGTGATACCAGCCTGCATGGGAAATAAAGGGATGTTGGGCTTGGCCTCCACTCAACACAATAGCCACGTTGCTGGCTATTAATGCAGCTCCTAAAGCACTGTGTGATGTTGGGACCACACAGAAGCAATTCAAGATGACGGGGGATGGGAAAGCTAGTTACTCATTTCCTCTACCTCCAGTTCTCAGAGCCCTGAGGAAACCTCACATGCACCAGCATTTAAATAAGGCTCCATACATGGCATTCTGTTGGCCAAGGAAGCGCGCTACTGGTGGAAGCTGGCAAGGTGACTATACAGGGTTGGGACTGCACAGCCACATGAACTTCATAACACCACGGGGATGGGAGTTACTATATAGACAAGCAAAGAGGTCATGGAGGGCACCTTGGATGAGTTTGAGGGAGTCATCCCATCACAAGTTTAATGATGGAAATGAAGAGGAACAGGCGTGCACTGGAGATACAGTACTGGGAAGTAGTTTGATTTGGCAAAAGCAGAAACTGTAAGTTTAGGACAGCAGAAGAAGGGGAGAAGAGTCAAAAGTTACACCTAGGAGTGAGTGTGAGCAGCAAGGCGCATGGCAGAGTTGCCAGTAGTAAGGGAAGACCCCAAGTTCAGTTCTGTTCATGATGAATTGGAGAAGGATTTCCTTGAGCCTCATTCAGACCCAGCAGGGCCAGCTGCTCCCAGACCAGAGCAGTTGGTAGCTCCAAACCCCACCAACTGGAGAATCTGTTAAACCAATTATTAGCCAAGAATCCTAGAGCTCAGCCCCTTGCATCACTGAGAGCTGATCACCCTGCTCTGCAAGAAGGCCTGAGCTAGATTTGGGGAACTACCCCTCCAGCTCCCACTTCTCTCTCCCCACATTCCCCCAGTCTGAACAATGGCTCTGCAGTTTTGCAGAGGGTTCAATGTGGATTAGAAGCCAATGTGGTTTGCTGTTGGCTCACCTTGGCAATGGAGATGGTCTGCTGTTCCATAGCCTCGTGGATGGCCACTCGGTCATCTTCCCGCATCTTGTTAATGGGCAGGGGAGGAAAAATAAAATAGTTCACACCTGCTGGATTTCAGCTGAATAAACTTTTCTGAAGCTGGGGCTCACAGGACAGCCTCACTGCCAGCACTGTTTCCTCCTCCAGGATGTTCAACTTTCACTTATTTTTAATGCACACAAATGGAGTTGTCTTGCCAGCTCCTTTTCCTGCTCTCCACCACAAGGTACAGGTCTCCATGCACCATAAAAATGCCCTCCCTTCTACATTCTACACCGCAGCACAAACCATCACCTTTGTGGCCAACTCCCTCCCCTTCCTGGATCAGGGCACACATTCCCTCCCTGGTGAGGGAACATAGCTACCCCCCTTCTCCCCCAGCCCTTCCTTTCACATTACCCTAAAAGAGCATTGTACAGCCTTCCGCTTAGAGTGCTACGTTTGTACCTTGTCAAATTCATCAATGCAGACCACTCCCCCATCCGCCAGCACCATGGCTCCTCCCTCCATGAAGAAGCTCCGCGAAGAAGGGTCTCGAATCACGGAGGCCGTCAAGCCAGCTGCACTGCTGCCCTTCCCTGAGGTGTACACCTGAGGGAGGGACAGGAAGAGGACTGGGGGTCAGGCACCATGGCAACCCTGAGTCTGCACCACTAATCCAGGGAAGGAAAGAAACCCAGTAGTGGGTTATTGACCTTAGCCTCAAAACCACAACAAGCCAACACAGCAGCTGCTTTGAGAGATTCTGAACCCCAGAGAGTACCTCCTCAGCACGCACATGGATGCCAGTGTTTGGTCGTCTTCAAGGTACAGAATAAGGGGCCTTTATTTAGCCAGGGTTTGGGCTAAGCAGTTACAAAGCATTAGAGGGCTCATAGGCTGATGATGCAGCTATTAAATACGGAGAGTAATCTATCTGGCCCCTTCTGTGGGCTGTGAAATCATGTTTGTTTCATTCAAGAGGAAGAAGGGTGCCTGGATGCAACACGGATGGCGATGACAGAAAAACATGGATGGAAATAAAATTTCACACTCAGTTTGGATCTCGATATCTGACCGATGCAGTCCAAGTTAATTTCACCTGATTTTCCAAATTCTCTGTTAATTCAGTTGGGTATACGCAGCTCAGCCAGCTTGGACAACAGGCTAGGGAAAACATGCCCAGTTAAATATTCCAATAAATCATAGCTGTGTTCAGAAAGTGAGCCTGTGAGGAAGTTCTCATTTCCAATCCAGATCGGTCCAATCCTCTACTGTTTATGGTGATCAGCAGGCCCAGAGCTGGTCAGCACTGCAGGGCAGGTACTGCTCTAGAAACATGCACCAGCTTCAGTTCTGACCCATGCACCATTAATGTAATCATCTCCTGGCTTTGATTCACAATGATGCATGAAGCAAAAGCAAAACGACTCCCCTTGATACAAAGTTTCTGCCCAATGATAAAGTAGTAATATGGGTTACCTACAACACTTACCCCAATGGGCGAACATTTCTCTACAAATTTCAGGAGCTGGGACTTGGCTGTGCCAGGGTCTCCCAGCATCAGCATGTTAATGTCCCCTCTGCGGATTAACCCATCTGGAAGCCTGCAGAGAAAGGCAGAAGGTGGGAGGTGAGGGGTGTTTCGGTTAGACAGTGCGCACAGAAAAAAAACCCATCATTAGACTTGAAACTTTCTGCTGTTAGGAAACAGAAGATCCCAGAAGGGTTTTATGCCTTGTGGGGCCTCTCTGCCCCTGCTCCCAGTCTGGCACTTCCCTGACCTCTTGCGGGAGCCTCCAAACAGCAGGCAGGCGATGGCCTTCTTGACGTCAGTGCTGCCGTAGATCGAGGGTGCAATGCTCTTGGCGATAGTCTCATAGATGTTGGGCATGGAAGTGAGATGGCGAAAATCCTCCTCTTCCTGTGGAGTCACGGAGCCAGCAAAACTGCGGCCTAGAAAGGACAGAGGGAAGTAAACTGAATGAACTGTCATCAAAAGAGATGAACCTAGATCAAGCCTGGCGGGCCACTGAGTTTTCTCCAGAATCCAGCCAAGGGTTTGGGCATTACTTTAGTAATGCTGTTCACAGGAAAAGGATAGTGGAGTTAATGAAACACAGCAGGCACCAGAGTTTGCTATGAAACCCAATAGTGCTACTTTAAGTAGACCAGAAGGCATTATTTTTGTTCTGCAAAAAAAGGAGATTAGAGTTAAGGTTGGGTCAGCTGACAGCAACCAATCCTGGAAAAGTGCAATGGATATAAAGAGGTGAGTGGTGTGGATCATAGCCCGATGGGGAGAGAAAGATCAGTAGGCTTGATTGATGCTGGAGGGTGTGGGGCTAGGGGACGAAGGAAATCAGGATCTGCAGGAAGCAGCAATGCCTGAGGTTTTTGGAGTGAAGCATTTGGTATAAAACAAAAACTGATAATGCTTTGAAATATGAGCTGGATTTTTTTTAAAAGGTGATGAGGTCTCCTGTTGAGTTTTACAGTGCACAAGCAGTACAGAGCTGTATAAGAAAGCCAAAGTGCATATATACAGGGAACCTGGAACTCATGCTACATCCTGCCCGGATCAGTCTCTGATCTCTGCTACATGAAATCACATATAAAGACTGTTTGGAATGGAGGATCTTCTAACTCCATGTCATAATCTGAGCCAGAGAGGAAACCAAATGGTTTTACCTGAGCCATCGGTGTCCACCTGGATCCCCACCACACGGATATAAGAGCTTCGGATACCCACTCCCACATTGTCCCGGCCTTTGCTCTTGGTCTGGCCAGATTTCTTGATGGAATAGATGCCCATGATGGTAACTCTGTTCCCAGGGACAACTTTGTCACACAGATACCTGAGAAGTGGAAGGGGAGAGATGAGTGTTATTTTTGTATGGGAAAGGGATGGGAAGGAAGGCTATCAGAGATGGGAAAACCCCTTCACCTCTTCCTCTACTTCCAATCTCAACTTAGACAAAGTGTTTATATTCCTGGACCTTGAAGCTGCCACTATAGGAACCTCAAGCCAAAAATTGGCCATCTTCCACCTCCAGCCCAACAAAAAGAGAAAGATCTCTTTCATTTCAGTTTGGTTCTCCTTGTAAGATGGTACTGTCACAACTCTGGCACACAAGATCTCAAAGCGCTGTACAAACCATTAAGCCTCATGGAATTGTTGTGAGGTAGGTATACAAAAATGGATCGAGTGAGATTCAAAATCCTTGTTTACATCCATTCCCCACCAATCTTTCCCAGCTGCAAAAGCTGGGGAGATGAGAGCCCCCATACACACATCCAAATCCAGATTACCAACCACCTCATCCAGCAAATAGCTGGAGTTGCCATTGATTCTCCTTGAAACAACTCTCAAGACAGGGTGCAAGAGAGACCACCATTACCTGTCACAGTACAGCTGCATGTGCCGGGGCATCTCTCCATGTGGCACAGCATCTGGAGACTCCTGGAGCTTCAGGATCTGGAAGTCCACACACTTGCACTTGTCTGGCATGATGAAGTACGGATCCAAGGGACACTTTGGGCGGCCAGCCTGTTCCCTGTGCAAAGGGGGAACATTGAAGAACCAAGTCACACAAAGCTAGTCAGTGGCATTAGGACTCAGGAGAGACCACCAGGAAGCTCTACTTGCATACAGTCATGTGACAGAGAACAGTGCCCTGTAAATACACAAAGGTAACTTTTGCCTTTATTTAGGATTGCCTAGCAATCCATAAATGAAGCAAGTGGCAAGGCATGTTGGCATCCCCTGCTTTCCCCTCCAGAAAGTGTCATTCTGTTAAAAGCCCTGAGAATTTAACAGCAGATTAGATCGAGAGATTTGTCAGTTAGCGTACATACTCAAATTCGACACATTAACATGTGGTATGAACAGTGACAACTACCTCAAGCATTACCAGGACCGCTTCCCCTCCTTTGATGATTGTAATTATCTCAGACAGGACAATTAGCATCCCACCACCTCTCATCAGCTTCCTTCTATCCTAACTTATTTGTCAGTTTTTATTGCAATTTTTTCTCCTTTTGGTCCTCTGTACTTATAAATGTCAGTCTGTATTGGAAATGAAATTGATCTGAAGAAGTGGGTCTGTCCCACAAAAGCTCATCACCAAATAAATCACTGTTAGTCTTTAAAGTGCTACGTTTCTGCTGCATTTTGTTGGAGTACAGACTAACAAGGCCACCTCTCTGTTACAATCCAGCTCCTTTTAGTTTCTCATGGAAATTGGGCATCTAAATCCCTTGGAATGGTAGCTTTGTGGAGTCCATTCAAAGTGCACAGAGCTCTTTCAAGCCCCCCTGATTTATGCTCAGCGCCACTTTATACCAGAACTACCCGTACTGAATTCAGTGGGCTGACTGTAGTGTAAGGCATAATTCAGAGCATGAATACAAGCATAGCACTGCATTGGTGCAACCGCCTTGTGCCTGGCAATGATGGTGATTTTACTTACAGCCGAGTGACAGAAGTTCTGGTGCCAGACTGTACAGTAAACACAGCCTCAAGTATGAGAAAGTATTGCTGAAATGAGCAATGCACTCTTTGTGGACAGGGGAGAGTAAAATAATTAAATGGGCCAGATGACCTAGCAAGGCATTTCATTTACCTTTGTGCACACATGCGCACAGTGAGTGTTGACTGAGCCATATGAAGTATTAGTAAAATCCAGTCTTCTTCAACAGAAAGGTTGGAGACATGGGCCATCTCTTTTTAAAGCACAGTCCAAGCTGAGCACCTCTCTGGCACTCAGAAGGTACTTAGTGGCTTTTGTGATGGTGGAGAGAGGAATTTTTGGGAAGGTGAGGTGTTGAAGGAGGGAAGCCTGGGTGTGACTGTCTTCTTTAAGCTCAGAGGCAGGGGCAGGAGACCACACTTCTGTATGTTTGCAACTACTGTTTGGCCTTAACCACCCTCAATATATACAGACCTGGCAAGGCTTTCAACTCACTGCTGAACTATCTATCATCACAGACTTCTTCACAAGCACAGAGGACGCTCCATCCAGCAAAGGGCTAGATGATGGTCCTCTAGGTCCCAGCACAGGACATAGAGCGAGATCTAAAATTGGTCTCTCCTCCCCAGCCAGGACTCCGGAAAGGATGCCCATTGCATACGTATTACACTTCCTGGGCAGCGCGTAACCCTCCAGGCCAGGACGCACGGTGATGTTGCTGATGGTGTTACGACAGCTGCGGCACTGGATGGCAATCTTGCTGGCTTTGGCTCTCACAGCAGTTGCAGCAATTATGATCCCAGGGATCTTCACCAGGTGGGACATCTGTTCAGACTGAGAAAGGAGAAGTTGGGAATGATAAGAAAACACTTCACACAGAGAGAAGGGAAAATCTCATTAAGGCAGACAGAGCCAGGAAAACACAGCTGCCTTCATGCACAGAGCTGCCAGGATCAGGCTTGTGATGCTTCATGGCAATGTGGGGAAAGCTGCCCATAGAGGGAACGGAGAAGGAATGTTTGGAATTTTGAAGGACATCCTCCTAACACAACGCCCTTCCCCTCTCCCTGGCAGAATATTTCAGGTCAGTAGTTTAGACCCAGGCAATAGCCTGCCAGGTCAGTTATTTTCCTTGGTTCTAGTGAAAATGAAATAGCTGGACTTCAGTGTGTGCTATGAGTATCATCTTAATAATGGAACTTACAGTATCCTGGCCCAAAAGTCTGTTCCATCCCCAAGCCCTTCTCCTTTAATGGATTAAAGTTTAAAAGTTGTGGCCTGTGTCTCAGGGAAGCAGCTAGTACCCTCACGCAGACAAGACAGGTAGCACCGCACAGCCTCACACCAGAGGGAAGGGACTGTGTTTTTTTTTTTCTTTTTTTTCTTTTTTTTTTTTTAAAAAACAAGATGCTTCATTACTTGATACCCATGTCTCTTCCTGCTGCATTTTGCACTGCACTGATTAGAGAAGCTTGTGGTGAGAAAGACTCTCAGAAGGACAAACATAATTCTTACTGTTTAATGGACAAATGAAAATATCCATCCACTGAGACTTTGACCATAAAATAGTCACCACAGCTACTAAGACTTAGTGTATGTGCACAGTTCTGGAATCCAGGCAACTATTTCAATTAGGGAGGATATTTTACTGAAGTAGTTACATTGGTACACCCTCTAGCACAAACACGGATATAACTGCATAAAAGTGCTTTGTATCAGTACCACTTATTTCCTTATGCTTAAGGGAATAAGCTGTATAAGCACCTTTAATAATTTAGCCACATTAAAAGGTTTTAGCTATCCTGCCTCCAACCAATACTCAAATGGCACAATGTTCAAAAAGCATGTGTAGAGCAGCCTTAGAATTAGCAAGTCCCATTAAGCATGGTCAGTCAAATATTTGCCAACTGGTGCAGTTTCATCATGATATAATGGGTCCAAACCCAAACCATTTATCCAGCTCACTCCCTGAACTGAGCCTTGAGTGAGTTATCAGGTTATCCGAAGAAGTGGGTCTTTGCCCACGAAAGCTTACGCTCCAAAATATGTGTTAGTCTATAAAGGTGCTACAGGACTTCTTGTTGTTCTTGAAGATACAGACTAACATGGCTACTTTTCTGATACTTATCAGGTTATAATAGTTCTCACTACAATCAAGCTCACCGGCAGACAATTCTTGCCCCCACAGTGCCCCATAGCAGGGGTGGATTCAGCTCACCTTCAGAATGCGGATACTGGATGCATTGGCATCTGACCTCAACATGACCTGGATGTCTTGAAGTGTCTCCTCCCCTGCAGGGCGCGGGCGGGTCACTTCATCTGCCACTTCCTTTGCTGCTTCTTCTAGCTGTGAATGGAGAAACAGTATCACATCTCAGGTTACCACTCAGCCCAAGAAAAATCCTCGGGGTTACTGGTGTCATCTAATTGCCCCATGATTAGCTGGCAGCATGCCAGCTGCAGAACTACTCTTACAGTAGTCCTCCATGTCCTCCTTTATGTGGTATCCCCCTTTCTTACCAGCTGCAGGTGCTCTGCAGGCTGCTTGTACAGATAGTCTGCCAGGTCCTCATCAAAACTGGCCAGGTCCTCTGTCTCCACCTCAATCCAATACTGGCCAAGATTGTAATGTCGTTTGAGCTCATCCCTGTGAGGCAACCAGGAGGTAAGACTTAGGGAGTGGATAGTATAATTCAATTCTTAGCAAATGCAAGTAAATCAGCAGGACAGACAACCACCATGGAGGGGACACAGTCACCACCCTTTAAATTATTTAGAGTGACCTGGCTAAGTTGGAAGCAGAGCTGACAGGTTTTGAAGGGATGCCTCCTTGGTAAGGAAGGTGATCCAGGAAAACTACAAGATCTCCATAAGGGGTGACTCCTGGGTAGATTTTTCAAAGGGCCTCCACATCCATTTCGTAAAATTGTGCCAAGATTTAGTCCAGACAGCACATGTGGGCTGCGTCTACACGTGCACGCTACTTCGAAGTAGCGGCAGTAACTTCGAAATAGCGCCCGTCACGTCTACACGTGTTGGGCGCTATTTCGAAGTTGAAATCGACGTTAGGCGGCGAGACGTCGAAGTCGCTAACCCCATGAGGGGATGGGAATAGCGCCCTACTTCGACGTTCAACATCGAAGTAGGGACGTGTAGACGTTCCGCGTCCCGCAACATCGAAATAGCGGGGTCCTCCATGGCGGCCATCAGCTGGGGGGTTGAGAGATACTCTCTCTCCAGCCCTTGCGGGGCTCTGTGGTCACCGTGGGCAGCAGCCCTTAGCCCAGGGCTTCTGGCTGCTGCTGCTGCAGCTGGGGGTCCGTGCTGCATATACAGGGTCTGCAACTAGTTGTTGGCTCTGTGTATCTTGCACTGTTTAATGAAAGTGTGTCTGGGAGGGGCCCTTTAAGGGAGCGACTTGCTGTTGAGTCCGCCCCGTGACCCTGTCTGCAGCTGTGCCTGGCTCCCTTATTTCGATGTGTGCTACTTTGGCGTGTAGACGTTCCCTCGCTGTGCCTATTTCGATGTTGGGCTGAGCAACGTCGAAGTTGAACATCGACGTTGCCAGCCCTGGAGGACGTGTAGACGTTATTCATCGAAATAGCCTATTTCGATGTCGCAACATCGAAATAAGCTATTTCGAAGTTGGGTGCACGTGTAGACGTAGCCGTGATGTTTAGCATCAATGCGCTTTAACAGTTTCATACATGATTTCCATACTTCAAGCAGGTCCATTGCACCCAAAACCTTGATTTTAAAATGATGTAATAACACAGTTATTGATGTTCACCTTAAAAATCAGGATGCAGTGATATAAAAGATGAAAGGTTGGTTATTTCTCAGTCTCTTGGGTAATTTGTACCCATTTTTATTTCCATTATCCAGAGGATTAATTAAGCATTTATGTACATTCAATGTTTTATAAAACAGAAGAACCACAAACCTAGCAGTTCAAAAATATATGCAAGCGGTAGAAAAATATTTAATTCCTAGAATGATCTGCACAGATTCCCGGACCTACACTACAGAGAAATTCAAACTAAACCTCATACCTACACATTCTGAAACATACTAGGGACTAGAAAGTCAGATCTAGAGCCATCATGGGAGGCAGCAGAGTACAGTGAATGAGGCACAGGACAGGCAGTCTGACAACCAGGTTCTATCTTCTCACTGTTGCCTCAGTTTCTGCAGCTGTACAAACAGCAAAGATGACATTGACATCACATGAAAACCTATTTGAGATCTACAGGTGAAAGTGCTATCTAAGAGCTTGGACACACACTAGAAAGAAAGTGAACTGCTGCCCCTTCAAAGGGGAAGGAGAAGGTAAATAGCAAAACACAGAGTTAGCTGGCCTGGAAGGGGTCCTCTGACTCAGCAGCACCTGTATTTGAAGGTGAAGCCAGACCGGTCCGTGCCCACCCGGTACTGCCTCAGGAATTCCTTGAACCGCCTCTGCAGCTGGGATTTCCGCACTTGGCCCTCATCTGCCACCGGGTCAGCCCCAAGACTATCGCTGTAGAAAATTCCGGGATCGTCGAAGCCCGACATGGCAAAGACTGGCTCGGCCGCACCGGGTGGCACACAGAGAAAGGAATACAGTTAGCACAGGTCCCTGGAGAGCGCTGCCCGCCAACGCACCTCCGCAATCTCCCCCACCCGATCCCCCGCCGCACCCCGACCTTCCCTGGATGAGGGAGGGGAGTCTCCGCATCCGACCCCCCATCCCAACCTCATCTCACCCCCTTAGCGCCAATGCCCCGGGGACCCGTCAACCAATTCTCCCCCGGGCCGGGGTCTCCCCAAGCCCATCGGACCCTCCCGCATCAGACCCCCAGCCCTACTGCGCTCACTCACCGCGACTCACCGCAGCACCGGCCACTCACGAACCAGCCGACTTTCGCGGCAAAATTAGGGGGAGGGGCTAGAAGCGTAGTGGCGTCATCAGAGACGCGCGGCCCTATTGGCCAGGCTGAAGCTTGACGCCAGCCATTGGCCCGGGAACGTTCCGCCTAGTCCCGTCTGACCGGGAAGCGAGCGGGGAGTCGCCATGGCGACGGAAGAGGATTGGAGGAGGTGCAGAAGGCCCACCCCTTCCCCGTGCGGTCAGGCGCGCTTTGGCGCGAACAGCCGAGCCGGGGTTGGGAAGTGACAAGTGATGGGGAGGGAGTAAGATGGCGGCTGGGCAGAGCCGCTCGATCCCGCTCGCTGCTGCTCCCATGCGTCCTGTCTGCTCTTGCCGGCGGGACAGTGCCCGGGCTGCTGCTGCCCCGGCTGGACGTCGTGACAACGTCCACCAAACACGTGGTGGCATCAGCAGCGCCCCCCGCTATAGAAACCGTTCCACGCCCCCAGCAGGCTCCCTCCAGGTATCCCTCCATCACCATCCCTGCTGCCACCACCAGAGCGCCAGCTCCCCGAGTCTTTCTTCTTTTGCATTCGGAGGGACAATCAGAAGTGTGTCCTGCCTCCGGAGTAGTGTCATCGTTGCCTGTTAGGCCTCGCTGTAGCCCCTGGAAACAGATTGCCTTCAGGATCTCCACGGAGCAGAAGATACTCGAAAAAGGGCTGCTATTGAAAACGCATTTGGCAGTGGTGGAAAAAGTACCCCAAAAGTCACTTGAGTAAAAGTACTGTTACTTAGGGGAGAATGTAACTAAGTAAAAGTATCGTTCTGGAAAAGCATTTCAATAAGAGTACAAATATGTTGCAGCTTAATTGTACTGAAGTATCCAAATGTCAAAAAGTAGCTGTCCTATCAAAATCTATGGTTAACCACCTGCATTATCACAGGGAACCATTATTTTTCAGATATACATTACACATGCACACATACACATAAATACATATGTGTATGCATATATAAATCTGCATACACACACAAATACACTTATATGTGTGTGTGTCAGAACCATAGAATACTAGAACTGGAAGGAACCTCCAGAGGTCACCCAGTCACCCAGCCCTCATGGCAGGACCAAGCACCATCTATAGCATCCCTGTTGGATATTTATCTAACCTGTTCTTAAATATGGCCTGTGACGGAGATTCTACAACCACCATAGGCAATTTTTTTTGAGTGCTCAATCACCCTGACAGTTAGGAATTTTTTCCTAATGTCCAACCTAACCCTCCCTTGCTGCAATTTAGCTCATTGCTTCTTGTCCTATCATCAGAGGCAAAGGAAAATAATTTATCTCCTTCCTCCTTGTAACACCCTTTTAGGTACTGGGAAGCTGCTATCATGTCCTCTCTCAGCCTTCTCTTTTCCAAACTAAACAAACCCAATTCTTTTAATCTCTCACAGGTCATATTTTCTTGACCTTTAATCATTTTAGTTGCTCTTCTCTGGGCCCACTCCAATTTCTTCACATCTTTCTTAAAATGTGGGACCCAGAAATGGACACAGTACTCCAGCTGAGGCCTGATCAGTGCAGAGTAGAGCGGAAGTATTACTTCTCATATTTTGGTCACAACACACCTATTAATGCATCCCAGAATCATGTTTGCTGCTGCTGCTTTTTTTTTTTTTTTTGCAACAGTGTCACACTGTTTACTCATATTTACTCACTTCCGATGTTATTTGTATGAAATTGATTGTTCCTCCTTAAGTGGAGTACTTTGTATTTGTGCTTGTTGAACTTCATCCTATTTTTCTCAGAACATTTCTCCAGTTTGTCCAGAATATTTTAAACTCTTGCCCTTTCCTCCAAAGCACCTACAAACCCTCACAGTTTATTATCATCTGCAAACCTGATAAGCTTACTCACTGTGCCATTATCTGAATAACTGATGAATATGTTGAGGAGAACTGGCCCCAAAACTGACCCTGGTGGAACCCCACTTGTTATTGCCTTCCAGCATGACTGTGAATCATTAATAACTACTCTCTTTAAACAGCTAGGCAGGACACTGTCTCCTCTAGGCAGGAGTGACGTACTAATTGAAAACCACTGAGCTAAAAGATTAAATGTTAGCCTGGAAACCAGGAATTCCTAGCTTCAAAGGGGCTAGGACTGCTAGATGGCCAGTTCTTGGCCAGAACACCTGGTTGAAAAGAGACCCTAGTGGCTCTGGTCTGCAGGCTATTAAAAATTCGTTGTTTGGTACAAGGCTGCAGGCTCCCTATTCAGGTCCATTGAGGTCTCGGGCAGTGGCTGGCGTATTCCTCTGGCTCCTAGGCCTAGGGATGGCTATGGGGGTTCTGCATGCTGCCCCTGCAGCTCCCATAGGATGGCAACCGTAGCCAGTGGGAGTTATAAGGGCAGCTACTGTGTGCAGGGGAAGTGCTGAGAGCCACCTGGCCATGCCTCTGCCTAGGAGCTGAGGGACAAGCCAGACGCTTCCCAGAAACCCCTCAATTAAGTGCTGTCCGGAGCCCGCACCCTTTCCTGAACCCCAACCCCTGCCTCAGCCTGGAGGCCCCTCCCATACCCCTGATTTCTGACCCTACCCCAGTACCCATATCTCCAATCCAGAGCTCATATCTCTGGCCCCTACATACCAGTCCCCAGCCTCGGTCTGGAACCTTCTCCCACACCAACAGGAGGGCAGATGAGACTGTAGGATGAGAAGAGGAAAGGAACCCGCAGTGGAAGAGCTGACCTAAGGTTGTCGACACCTCTGTTCTATGCCAGACAGCCCCTTCTGCGGGTTCTTGTTTATAATCAGATCACAGTGTGATGTGATACAGCCTGCAGCAATACTAGCTGCTAGCCAGGCATCCAGATTTCAGTCAGTGAAAGGGTAGGCAGAGAGAACTCTTTGCATAATCGTTGGTCTTTACTCTGTGTACTTCAAAGCCAGTCTGGTGTTACCAAGGATTTAACTTCTTGGTCTTAAAAATACAACAATCCCTCGAGTCATGTGAGGGTTGAGTTCCCATGCATGCATGTGTAAGCTGAATTTCATGTAAGTCGGGGGGAGGCAGGCTTTTCTCCTGCTGGAATGCATGTTCTGCAGCTGGGGAAGCAGCAGGAGAACCTGGAGCTCCTTTGGAAAGGTGAGTTCTGGGGCTGGGGAGGCAGTTGGGGATGGTTAAGCCTGGTGGTGGGTTGGGGCCATGGGAAGGGGCAGAGGGGTTAAGCCTGGGGTGGGTTAGGGCTGCAAGGGGGCAGGGAGAGAGCTGAGCCAGAGCCATGTGCAGGGATTGGTGAGCTGGAGTGGGGGCGTGTTTGAACTTGGGCAGGGTTGAGCTAGAGCCACATGCGGGAGTGGTGAGCCGGAGCTGTGCTCGGGTGGAGAGCCATGCTGTGGGGGGTTGAACTGGGGTGGGGGAGAGCTGAGCTGGAGCTCTGTGGGTGGGAGGGTTGAGCCGGAGCTGCACGGGTGTAAACCAGGGCTGGACCTGGGCCGTGGGGGGTCTGAACTGGGGCCACATGTGGCCGGGGAGCTTGAGCCAGGGCCAGGGGAGTGGGATTTTGAGTTGCGCTTTACTCACGTTAACGTGAGTTAAGCCCAGTGCAAAAAAGTGCATTTTAAGGGTTTACTGTATACCTGTTTTCCCTGATCCCTGGTGAACCTCTCAACCAAGCAGTATGAATGGATTCATGACAGGCCAGGACTTCATGAGTTTGGTAAATCAGCACAGCTCCTCTGATGTCAATTGAGCTGCACCAACTGACTCTAGCTGAGGCTCAAGCCCAGGAAATGTGGAAGAGCTTTGACTCACCAACTTTTTCCTTAATGTCAGAGACAATAGCACTGTGCTCTTACATAGAGCTTTTCATCCATAGATCAAAAAGTGTTTTATTCAGATGGGGAAGTGTAGTTAAGAGACTTTCCTAAGGTCACACAATGAGTTGGTGTCAGAACGGGGAACAGAGCCCAGATCTGCTAACTCTATTCTGTGCCTCATGTGAGCATGCAGCCAGTATTGCCTAAAGAATAACAGAACCAGCAAAAGGCACCTTGCTCCTCCCCCTGAGCAGATAGGCACCAACCCCCGGAAACACACAGCAAAGTCCTCTGATTTTGAAGTTTATTGTTATTAGTGTATAAATTATACAGATAGGACATAAGGACAACACTGAATTTGCAACAACAGCATTCTGCAGTCTAAAACCCAAATCGATCTGAGTCATGATTGGAAGACTAGGCCATAAGGGACTAATAGTGTCATATAAAACAGTCTGCAATCTGAAGGGAGCCTTATAACTCCGCAGAAGCAATCGTTGTAGCATCAGCCAGCCATACAAAACACTGACAGAACAAAGCACCACAACTTGGGCAGCTGGGAAGCTACCACACCTGCACTTTACATCTGGGGCTCTTTTCAGGAGCTGTTTGAAGCCAGGCCAGGTCCCAGCCATGCATTTCAAGATCTTTCTGCCTCAGCTTTTTGGTCAAGTTCAGTCTGCAGGTTCAGAAATACTTTCAGCATAGATCAGAAAGAATTCACACGAGCCTTCAGTGTCCTCTTAATCCACTGGAAAAGTGGTGATGGCGTAGCCAAGTTTCGAGTGTCCAGGCAGAGGACTAGCTGTGAGGCATTACTCATATCAGCTGGGGAAGCTGTGTTAGTTTGGGGCGGGAAATGCAGGACGCCCAGGCTTACAGTCCTTTCTCTTCACATGGCAAACAAGCCCACAGCAACTGTTGTCACTAGGAAGCCGAAGGCGAGAATCCACCGTACCAAAGGAGTGCTAGGCAGCATGTCTGTGTGCTTTAGTGGTGTCTTTTCACCTGCTTTCACAGGATCTGGTCCTAAAGCAACAGAAATCAAATTGATAAGAGCAGGAATCAGACAAGGAAGGGTTTGTTACTATGTTAGATTTATATCAGTCTCTAGAGGTGCATTGAAACTATCCTCCTGGTAAATGAACCGTGAGCAAAAGCACAGGAGAATGGTGAAGGGTTACACCAGATGTACACCACAAGTGGCTGGGCTAGTCAGACACAAGGACAGTAGTCAAGGGCCTTCAACCAGTTTGGAAGGGTAGTGTTTGTGGTGTAAATCCTCACATCCCTCTTGGGTGTGTGGCATAATAACCCTGAGTGCCAAGCTCAACTGCAAAGAGAGCAATTAAATTCTGTAACAAAAAAAGATGCATTAAAATGTGTCCTGCCATTTCCGTGAAAATTATCCCATGCTTGATTGTGTAGAGACCTAAAAGGATGAAGCTGAGTGTAATGCTCCTTATGCTGCAATGAAACTGGCCCAACTACTATCATATGAAAGTATTGCTTTCTACAGGTTGAACCTCTCTAATCTGGAACTCTTTTGTTTGGCAGCAGCCATAATTGGGCATGGTTCTAGTTAGCTGGTCGGCCACTTATCATGGTTGTGGCCAAGTCTCCTGTGGGCCCATGAAGTTTATTTCCAGCCACCAGTCCTGGCTCTCAGTGTACTGTGCTGTTATTTAGCTGTAATTTACCCCTAAATATTGTGTAAGAGCCCAGAAAGCAGTGGTAGTATTGGTAATGTGCTAGACAATGTTGACCTTCTGTCATCTGGCAAATTCTCTTGACTGGCACCGGTCAGGTCCCAAGGGTGCTGAATGAGAGAGAGTCAACCTGTAGCTAGTTTCAAAATTCTTAGGTTGCAAGGAAAACTTTCTTATCTTAACTGCACATTCTTAGATAAGTCACTTTCTCCTGTATGAGTCTGGAAACAACCTTTGCTATGGAGTAGTTACTCTGACCCTGCAAAAATGCCATGGTTTGCAAGGGCTGAAGCTATCTTTGAACCTCATGTCATTCCTGCATGGCAGCATCTTGTCAGTAGATGGAGCCATTTCAGCTCTGCAGCTAGACTGGAATTCTGAGAATTTGGAAAGAAGTCCCGCGGCCTACTAATGCTGTAAGGTCTGAAGCCCAGGGGTGTGTAGTTCTGACTTTTCTATATTTCATAGAAAGGAAATGCAGTGGGCATCACATAAAAAGCACTTTTCCAACCCTCAGGAGAAGATATAATTCTCTTGCTTTTGAGAAATATTCACTAACAAGCACAAAAAGTTTCAGTCCAAAAGACAGGAGTTTGGATAGGTCTTCATGTCAATAATGCAAGTGTCTCCTCAGTCAGGACTGTAGCACTGATCATTTCCAGGCCCAAACCTACAACCTTTACTCATGGAAGTGGTCTCGTTCGGGCCAGATTCTCCCATTGCTTATACATGTGTCTCTCCCATGAAGTTATACTGCTGTAAAACCAGTGAGAGGGAGCCAGGCCCTTAAATTGGAAACCTTTCTAGCCTGTCAGTTTCCCCCCTCGTGAAATGGGGATATACCAATACTTCCCTCCTTTGTAAAGCACTTTGACATCTGCTGGTGAAAAGCACTGTGTAAGAGCTGTGTGTTTTTGTTATTTCTTCAGAGCTCACAAGACTCCCCATGTTTCAGCAACAGTTTCTCACACACACTTCTGCTACACTATCCAACACTAGAGGAGTGGAATTAGAGAAGCTCCAGGAGAGCTGTAGTGGATTCCTCATTCTCACCACTCAGCAAGGAAAGGTAAAAGGGAGGAAAAAAAGGAAACTGACAGCTGACTTTAGGATGGTTCTTACCATGCTGATGTGCTCTGCCGGTGCCTCTTGTGCGAAGCTCTGAGTTCTCTTGCGCAGCAGGGCGGCCGTTCTCATGGGGCTGGGACACCAATTTTTGCAGCTCCTCAAACACCTTGAAAACAAGGAACAACTGAGTTCCCTCATTACCTGGAAATGCTGCCTTCTCTCCTCCCTGAGCCCCTTCTTACTGTGCAAGAGGTTTTTGAGAACTACAGAAAGCCAGCAGGCCGAGCCACTGATTCTATGTATCTTTCCTTTTCCAGAAAGGAGTCTACCTCAATGAACTCCTCTATATTCCTTGCTTGTTTAATAGTATCAAGTGTGACAGTCTTTCCCAGAGCAATTCCAAAGAAAGCTGAGCCTCAGTGCGCAGCCTGAAGGTCACAGGGAAAGCAGGGTGTGAGCATTCATATAGAAGACTGTTACAGGGGAGGGAGATACTAGGATATACTAGGGTTAGGGGGTATGTGGGCTCTGATTCCTGCCCTTCAAAATAAATGCTCAGTTTTGAACAAAAGCAGCAAGATAAGGCTTCATTCGTATCCTGGAGAGGATCCATTACCCTGGATCCAGTCTCTTTGGAGACTCATAAAAGCAACTGTCACATAAGTTCAGTACAGCTCAGAAGTTCCTGCCATCCCACAGCTTCCCTTCAGCTATTCAGTATAAATGCCACCTAGTCTATGTTCAGATATAGCTTCTGCACCTTAGATGGGAGAGCCAAACGCAGGCTAGTCGCTCACCTGTATATTCAGCAAGAATGCCCGCTTGGCCTCCTCCAAGACTCTCTTCTTGGTGGCTGGGTCCATCTCAATGGAGTTCATCCGGGAGCGATAGAGCTGCTTGAACTTTGTGGCACTGGACACCCCTTCGAAGGTGAAGAACTGCAGCCCTTCTCCAGTACTTGGCAAGTGGAGAGCTTTCTGGGCAATCTTCTTTAACACCTGCCCACCAGACAGGTCTCCCAGGTACCGAGTGTAGGCGTGGGCCACCAGGAGCTCTGGTTCATGCTGGCCCACATAATGGAGCCTATCCACATATTTCTGAGTGGCCTCAGGACATGATATCTCTTCTCTCCACAATGGGCCATAGAAATACTCCAAGTCTTGCTGCAGGGCAGCTTTACGGTGCAATTCAGCTGGAAAGTAAACGGGGATAAAGGCAGGGTGATCCTTGTTACCCTCAATCTCCTCCTCCAGAGCAGAGTAGATGTAGTACAGGGATGCCATAACCATCTGTAGTAAAAGGGAAGGAATAAATCAGCCACAGGGTCTCTCTCCTCTAGCCCCAGGTGCACTTCACATAAATACAACATACCTACATATAAACACTGTGTTTGTGTCAGTGGTTATTGGGTTGTACCACATCCCCATCTTCACCAAGCTAGGGTCCCTGGGATCATAGAAATTAAAGCCTGAGGAACCATATTAGGTCACATCTCAGCTACTCCTCAGCACACAAATCCATGTCCCGCTAACCCCATCTCATACCAGAGATGATTTCTAAAAGATCCATTCTCCAATGTACTGTTCAGTTCTGACTGACTATCTCAAGAGACTGGGGATCCTATTCCTTCCCTAGGCCTTGATGGATTGACACAACCTTTTGACTTTATGATCTTCTGTTCATCCAATGGGCAGATCTGATCAGGCACCAGTGATAGTGGAACGGCAGCCCCAGTCTCTTCCTTCAGTAAGTTGGGTGGCTGCTTTCCTTTCACTTTGGTTGTCTCAAGGAGACTAGGTTGGACTGTGTTTTCAGAGACACATGTCTAGTATTCCTCAAAAGCTCCCAGTAGGGCAGCCAAGGTCACGGCTGGCATAAAAGAGGGTAGGAAGCAGAGTTCAGCTCTGAAAAGGGACTTTGCGACAAGAGCATCATGAGGTTGTGTGTTTGCTGTGCCTCTAGTGCTGCCCACACACTTTCTCCTCTTAACAAGGGGATTTTTCTAGTGGCCAAGCCACCAAAATGGGGTTTGACACTTAAACTTGATTCTTTCCTTCTTGCCTTGTCCCTATTTGCAGGAGTTCAACCATGCTATTAGTTTCAGAAACTGGTGGATGATTGATGCATCCTAAATCAGACTAACACCTGTGGCATGACAATCCATGGGTGTGCAAGGCTCTCAGGAAAGTCTAGCTCACTCGGCTTCCTGTTTTTCCTTATGGCTTTGTTTATTATGTGATTCAGCTGTCAGGAACCCTATTATCTCTCCAGGATTACACCTAGATACTGCAGAATGAAAGTCACAGAGCTGTATGTATAAACTGGTCCTGCTCAGTCTGAACAAAAAGGGCTCCACAAAAGGTAATTAACATTTATTTACTCATTCAGCTCTCACACATGTGAGAGAGACACTGTTTTCTCAAATCCATGAACTGTACAACTCAGCCTCAGGTTCAGTGCAAAACCAAATGCTGATTCTAATATTAGAGATGACATGACAAGGAATCTTCAGAACCCATGACTATTCCTCAGCCTAGCTGACTTCAGTTTTAGAAAGCAATTTCCAGTATCCAGACTGGATTTTCTCTGTCTGTCTGTCTGTCTCTCCCACTGCTAATTCCAGTTATACCCACTTAGATCATTCTAAATAATTCTTCAACCTCCTCGATGTGTTAAGCCCTTCTTATGTACACTGTTATGTTGCCTTCAATCATTGTTTGACCATAATAGACACTCAAGCATTTAATTGCTTTCCTATTTCCCGGCAAATCAAATTTCTCCAGCCTTTTCTGCAGCTTCAGCAAAGCCAGGCACACCACTGCTCAGTGTAGTTTCACTACCCACCCAGAAATGCACAGCTCTGCACTGCATTATACAACAGGAGCTGGCAAGACATTAATGGAGTCCTGAAGTTACTTGGGCCAGATGTTGGCAGGGTGAGTAGGGTTATCATATATACATGATATACTACTATATATATATATATATGTATATGATATACTATACATATATATACTACTCACCCTGCCAACATCTGGCCCAAGTAACTTCAGGATAACCCTATATATGTATATGATAACCCGATATATATAAAAAAGGACACCCAGGAGAGGGAATGTATCTGTAGCAGTATCTGCCAACTAACTTTATATTAATGTGCTATAGTATATATGATACATTAATACAACAGGAATTGGTAGATACAGATACACTCCCTTGCAGGGGTGTCCTCTTTTTTGAAAGGTCAAATATAGTAACCCTAATGGTGAGTGTCACAATGCTGCCATGACCCAAAGATTCTCCCATTCAAGAGCCTTGGCTTGGCTATTCCGAATTAGACACAAGACACTGCCTAGACCAGTTTTCCCCACGCACCCCAACAGCACTGCAGTGATACCTTAAACTCCCGGAGTGACAACTGCCCCTTCTGGAAATTCTTCATGAACTCTGTGCTCTCTGCTCGCTCGTGCACCTCTTTGGTGGCCTCCTTCAGGGCTTCTGACACGTCTCCAGACATGCTAGGAAAACAGATGGAAAAGTCATCAGTGTCAGAAGCAAAGGAGAAAGTAAGCTGAGGTGCATGTAGATCCCTGATAAGACACTGGCCAGGTGTGGGCAGGGCTCTGGATGCTGCCAGCACCCTGGGGTGCGTTGTCACAGCACACCCCTGAGACACAGTGGCTGGGCAGTGTGGTCCTTGGGAATCCAGACAGCCCCAAGATCCCTATCATGCCTGCCTGCTGTGAACTTCCAGCGCTCCATTCCACATTGAAATTTCTAGCAGATACTGTCCTACTGCACACACCTCCAACCTCCTGCTCCAAACCCCCTCCACTTGGTGGGCTGCACTATGGCCATACTTGTAAGAAAAGTAAGTTACTTTCACCCCTGGCAGAAGCATCTCATCTCACCACCCTATCCTAAATGAAAGCAAGTTCTTTCGCAGCAAGTGACGAGGGGAGAAAAAAGCATCCCAGGGTGGTGAGGGGCCAGAGAGAAAGAGTAGGAAAGAGAAGGAGCACCAGCAACTTACCTTCCTCCTGGAGAGAGGGAGAGGAAAGGATTCTCCCCTTCTCAGCAGAGATGGAGAGCAGCAAAGGAATCCCAGCAGAGGAGTGAGGGGGGAGAAATCCCATTCCTTTTCTATGATCATTTCCCTTGAATTCTAGCCCCGCTCTCACCTTACGGAGCTGTTTGTCTTGGAATCTTCCATTTCTCCTTTCCTCTCTTCCTTCTCTGTTTTGCTCTTCTGTTGTCTTCCGTGCTCCTTCCCCACTTTGTCCTCTCTTCTCTCAGGGCTCTGGGAAGCCTCGGAGTTAAGCAGTCCTGCTCCTGCATCCTGCTTTATACTTTGCTCGGATCACGTGAGCAGTCTAACAGCCGACTGTGGTGTAAATGTTGCAACACGCACTTTTCTCACTGGGGCTCCCCACCCCTCCCCTCTGCCCGTCTCCCCCGGGAGGGGGGAGTCTCCTGACCAGTCTTGACAATGCAGCTCGACAACAGGATGTTGAAAGAATATTTGGCAGCTTGCCTGAGCTCCTTAACCCTTTTTCTGCCCAGCTGGTAGCCCGGGAAACCAAGAAGCTCCAGTGTGGAAACTTGGGAGGATTCACTGAAGTTTAAGGGCAGATCACACACATATACACAGCTCACAGAGCTGGAAGGGACCTCAGAAGGTCATCTAGTTCAGTCCCTTGTCCTCTTGGCAGCACCAAGCACCATCCCTGACATCTATTTGCCCTGATCCCTAAATTACAGTGGGAAGTTAACAGAGAGGGAGCCGTGCTAGTCTATACACTATCGAAACAAAAAAGCAGTCCAGTTGCACTTTAAAGACTAACAAAGTAATTTATTAGGTGAGCTTTCGTGGGACAGACCTAATTCTTCAGACCATAGCCAGACCAGAACAGACTCAATATTTAAGGCACAGAGAACCAAAAACAGTAATCAAAACTGACAAATCAGAAAAAAAATTATCAAGGTGAGCAGATCAGAGAGCAATGGGGCGGGGGGTGAGGAAGTCAAGAATTAGATTAAGCCAAGTATGCCAAAGAGCCCCTATAATGTCCCAGAAGTTAGTTCAGACTAAAGCAGTGTGTGGATTTAAAGTACAGTCTCTAGTCCTGATTGACTTCTCTGTGGAGACTTAGATTCCAAAGTAAAGGTGACTTTTTCTGAATCCATTTAATCCATTCTTGGAAGCGGATTAAAGGAGGGCAGACAAAGCTACACAATTCCAGCTCCGTTAATTACTTTGCTAGAGTCCATGTACCTTAGTTTGGGGTTCTGTGCTGTCTCCATTAAGGGAGGTCGATGGGAGTCTGTGCTCTTGTTGACTTCTCTTACTCCTAACGGGGGGAGGGGGGGAAAGGAGTACTGCAGTCAAGCAGGGTGCCCTGTAAATTTGATTTAGCGTATCCCTACTAGGAGTGCTAAGTCCAGCTCTGGAAGATCAGCTGAGGCAGGGTCAATCTTCCCTAAAATGAAGATGTACCTTATTTCAGAACAAGGCCCTCGTGTTCCAAAATATGAGCATCCACATAGGGAATTGATCAGGAAGAGCTACTCAGAATAACGTCCCATGCAGACAAGTTCTTAGAGCCTCTCAGATTGCATAGAGCTCAGACTTTAAGGAAGGGGGTGAACGGAATGATGGCTGGCAGCTTCATGGGCAAAGTATACTATGTTCCCACACAACAGCAGCATGGTACACAGCACTGAGAGGGTACATGCAAAGGGCCCAAACAGGGCATGTGCAGAAATAAACATGTGACTGCTTTTGGAGGGGCACATTCTGTTGCTTTGATGTGGCCCTGGGGCCAGAGGAGCTCTGTGCCTGCTAGTTATCGTGCACATCCTTGGAACTGAAGGGTGGTGAACTATGAGAGGCTAGTGGGGACTCTGGGTGAATTCTGCAGAGAACTTAAAGCACAGAGTTCATTTACCCTGGGACTGGAGGAAAAACAGCAACTGGGCTGTCTAGAGACTGGTTTCCTGGAGGTAGCTGACTGGCACCAGCCCTTCTGTTGTCATGACTGGTGGAATAATTAGGAACCCATAGAGTCAAATTGGAGTTCTCCGGGCTTTAGGTGGACAGCAAGCTCTGCCTGCTAGCGTGGAACTGGATGTGGAAAATGCATCTGTTGGCTTTAATTTTGGGAGAAAACCCACTCCCCTTCGACCAGAAAACAGAGGTACAATTAAATATAGGACTAAGACCCTGCTGAGGGCACTGTGGTAACAGCTTCACAATCCAGATCTCTGCCCAGGGCTTATGATACTGACTGGAGACCACATCAGTACAACGATATAGAAACTGGCCCGCAGGATTTGTGTGCCTACATTGGTTTTCGTCTCAGTCAGACATCTGGAGTTAGGAGGCAGAGTGCTCAGGAAAGATTACACAGCACTTCTGCAGCTGACTCAGCTGGGCTTCCTGCCTTCCCTTTTTCTTTTAAAAGAATGTGGGGGGAGGGGGGGATGACTCCAGAACGTTCCTGCACAGCCTCTAGTTCCCTCCCTCCCACACATCCCACAGGTCATTGCACTTGGCGTGTGCTGCTGCTACAGTTCTTCATTTGTACTTCAGAGTAAAGCAAGGGTCAGATTTGAGTGATGCGATGATGTTGCATCTTCATATTGTGATCGGACATCACGAGACCTAAAACATGCTTGTGACATAGAGCAGGGGTGTGCAAAGTTGTGGAGGGGCTTTGGGAGGGGGTGAAATTTCATAAGGGGCGGTGGAGCATGATTAGCTGATGGGCCTCTGGCTCATCTAACTCCTTAAAAACGTTCTCATATGGTACTGTTTTTATGGATGTGTGTTCATATTTATATACTGACTAATACAGTTTTTATATTCTACACATTTATTTTCTTACATGTGCCAAAGGGTTCTTTTTTTCATACAAACATAACCAAAATTTCTATCGGTTTGGATTACGTCAGACAGGTTGGGGGGTGGGGCCTGCTAATTGCAGGGATGAAGAGTGGTGCCCGACGTTAAAAGATAGCTCACCCCGACGTAGGGTTGACCACTAATGCAGGTCTGTGCATATGGAACTCTTCTCCAGAGATCTACCTTGTGGAGGGCGGAAAGGTGGTGTCCCTGAAGTGACCGTTTGTTCTTTGCATTGTCTTCAGGATCTTGTGGAAATTTCAGGTCTCTTCAAGGGGTCCTGGTAATTGATATGGGATGCAAGAAATCAGACCTCTAATTCTGGAAGAGGTGGGAAGTTGGTCTGCTGTGAAAGAGCCTCTTCTTTCCATGCATATCCTAGCCCCAGCATTACTACATGTCACTGATATTCTGAAGAGATGATGTACAGCAGGGATGGAACAATCACGCTATTGAGGGAAGTATCTGAAATTAAGTAGTCTCAGTCTTTTCAGTGCCAGGACTCTGGCATCACTGATCTCTTCCACTACTGTTGTGAGAGAGATTCCATCACTTCTGCCAGGCCTCAAGCGTGGTATGTTGTGGAGATGAGGTTGAGTATGCCAGCGTGTTGGCACAGATTTGAGAACAGCTTCTCTCTTTCTATTTTGAGTTCAACAACCAAAAAGGGCAGGAGCACAAGACGAAGCAATTCCAATGCCCAGGCTCTGAAGCTTGAAAAATACAAACAGTAAACGAGGTGCACATTTTTAACCGAAAGGGTTAACTGACCATTGGTGCAATGTATCAAGAGTAGTGATTTTCCATCACTTGAAAGCTCTATAGCAAGATGGAGCCTCTTTCCAAGGCATATGCTTTTGCTCAACTGTGAGTTATTGTGGTTGACGTAGGGATCACTTAGTAAAATTCTGCGGCCTGGCAGAAATACAGATTGGATGCTCCCAGACTGTTTGTGAGCTGAAAAATCTATGAATCCTAGCGTATGAGCAAATTCCACCACAAAGTCAGCTGGTTTAGCAGTAAAAAATTACTGGTTGGTAGATGGGATGGGGAAGGAGAAATTAAGGAGAGTTTGGCTTTGCACAGAATCAACAGCAAATTCTGCAGGTAGAAGTAATATTTCCAGTTAGTACCTATAAAAATCAAACCTCCTAAAAAGTGTACTTCTCTGGAAGAGACACTGTCCCCGCAGCAGCAGCAGAGTAAAGCCAGATGCTGGGCTAGGAAGCAGGGACATCCCCAGGGTGGTCTGGGACCCAGAACAACCCACCACACTGCCCCACACCCTGCCTTTTCCTACTCCTACTGCTGCCCCTCTCCTGTCCCTCCCCAAACTTCACCCTTACTCTGTGCTGCCTTTTCCCACCACTGCTCCATCCCCTCCCTAACCCCATTCCACACCTCCCCCAAGCCACCGTCCCTGAGCGACGTGGCTCAGGGACTAGTGAAGGGCCAGGCGCTCACAGCTGGGGTCCCTCCACCCAACGGCAGTGCAGGGAAGCAGAACACCACAAACCACTCGGCTCCACTGTCTCCCAGCTGATGAGTGTGGGGGCAGTTCCATCCCTTCTCCCAAAGCCTCTGCCCCCGAGTGCCATGGATGAGAGCCTAGGGTCTGGAGCAAGCTGAGGCTAGGTCACTGTGTGGCCCACCACCACTGGTGAGTGCGAGGGCAGGTGCAACCTTGTTGCCAGTGCCAGATACCCACTAGTGCTCCAGGCCCTGCTGTGCCCCACGCTTCCATGTCTCTCTGAAGTATAGGGCCCCTTAAAGCTGGGGCCTGGGGCATTTGCCTCAAACCATGTTACAGACAGGAGGGCTTTGTAGGAAGCTCTGTTTTCTTTAGGAAAAGTTAGGGCTTCCACATAAACAAGGAATTAGCATCATTTGCCAGACCGTGATGCAGTAGAGTGCAGCCTGGTGGCCTGGAAGGGCAAGGCTGACTCTGTAATCATAGCCTGGAGGGTAGCAGACAATCAGGGGCTCGTATTCCTGCATGTCCACTAATGTGATATACGCAATCATGTGCCAGCAATGCTCCTCTGCTATGTATATTGGATAAACTGGACAACCACTTCACCAAAGAATGAATGGACACAAATCAGACCTTAGAAATCTGAATACACATAAAGCGGTAAGTGAGCATTTCAATTTAGCTGGGCACAGCATTCAACGCCTAACTGTGTGCCTTCTGAAACAAAGATTTTAACACTGTTTTACAAGGGGAGACATCTGAATTGGAATTTATTTTCAAGTTTGATACCTATCACCTCGGGCTCAGAGATATCAATTCTCTCACACCTTACAAGGACAATTTCCCCACCTTTGATTACTCCATTAAGAGACATTCTTATGTTTTTTTCTCCACAGTGATGGCATACATCCCACTTAATAGACACTTGCAGAGGATTTTTTCTCCTCCCTTTCTCCCATCCCTTCCGTCTGCCCCATCTAGCTTATTCATCAGGTTTTTCCTTATCTTTCTCTTTAAATTCTCTCCCTCTCACTTTTCAGGATTCTCCAGATCTGAAGAAGTGGGTCTGACCCACAAAAGCTAATGAAGAATATTGTTGGGCCTTTAAGATGCTACAGGACTGCTTTATTATGCTTGTTTTGTGAAGACACAGACTAACACGGCTACCTCTCTGAAGCAGAAGGTAGTAAATATTTGTGTTTAATGGAGGTGACAGGAGATTTACGGAGCCTAAACATTTCCCCAGCAAAAAGCAGGACCGTGCCCATCTGGAGACCAGAGTAATAGCAATGCCGCACCTTAGCAAGCAATTTTAGTTCAGTGATATACTTTTACCTCAGTGATATATTTTGATGTTTACCCAGGGTGGGATGGACCAGCCTACAGTCAACACACCTATGATACAGGCGTAGGCAGTCATTTAACAATCTAAGCCTTAATAAAATGGAAAGTCTGAAATCACAGTTCAGAACTCAGAGTGCAGAACACTGATAGTTGCTGGGATGCACTCCTCCAGCTAACATTCCCTGTAAACTGTGCGTTTGGATGGCCACCTCAGAGAGAGTCAGGTGCTGCCCAGCGGATCAGCAGAAGGCCCAGAGCATGTGTTTCTACTGGTGGTGCACAGCCACAGACCCCTTGGTACACATCAAAAAATTATTCCACGCATGCGTGGAGAGAACAGAGGGACCATTGCTCCGAGCATGAGAGCTAAAGTCAGGGGTGACTGGTGAGGAAGGACATGGGGGGAGGGGACACTGGACAATACCCTCTCTGCCCCACGTCCCACCCCTTTCTATCCCCTGTCCCACTCTGCCTCCATCCCCCTCCTCTTCCACCACACTCTCTCCCCAGAGTGATGCAGCCTGCGGGACCAGAGAACCTGGCACCAAAGGCAGGGGATGCCCCCTCATCTCCACCCTCACTGGCAGCAGTGGGGGGGAAATGCAGCTCCCTGGATGTCACTCTGCTTCTCACTGGTGAGTGTGGGGTGTTTCTGCCCCTCCACCATGACCTGGGGGGTAGAGCTACATTGCCCCATTTTCCCCTTGCCACTCTTGATGAGCACGGGGGGCCTGAAGCCTGCTGGAGGTGTCAGTTACTCTACCCCTGCTTGTCTTTTAGGGTACCCAGAGGTTCTGGCCTCTTGCTCCTCCTGCCCGTGGCTTTGGCGGGGGGGAGTCATGTGCCCCCTCTGCCTCGGCTCATACGTCAACCTTGGCTAAATTCCTATATATGTATATCTCTTGGGTGATGGGCATATGCACATAGTATGCTGTGAACAAGACACGAGAAGCCGTTCTTCCGCTCTACTCTGTGCTGGTTAAGCCTCAGCTGGAGTATTGTGTCCAGTTCTGGGCACCACATTTCAAGAAAGATGTGGAGAAATTAGAGAGGGTCCAGAAAAGAGCAACAAGAATGATCAATGGGCTAAGAACATGACCTATGAGGAAAGGCTGAAAGAATTGTGCTTGTTTAGTTTGGAAAAAAGAAGACTGGGGGGAGGACATGGATAGTGGTTTTCAGGTATCTAAAAGGGTGTCATAAGGAGGAGGGGGAGAACTTGTTCTTCTTGGCCTCTGAGGATAGAACAAGAAGCAATGGACTTAAACTGCAGCAAGGGAGGTTTAGGCTGGCCATTAGGAAAAAGTTCCTAACTGTCAGGGTGGTCAAACACTGGAATAAATTGCCTAGGGAGGTTGTGGAATCTCCATCTCTGGAGCGACTTAAGAACAGGTTAGATCAATGTCTATCAGGGATGGTCTAGACGGTACCTGGTCCTGCCGTGAGTGCAGGGGGCTGGACTTGATGACCTCTCAAGGTCCCTTCCAGTCCTAGCATTCTATGATCCTATGATTCTATAGCATGGTGGAATTCCTATGACGCACACCGCTAAGGTGATGGGTGCACACAATACAGCTGAATTCATACAGACAATTCTAGGGTGATGGATTCACACACGGTACGGATGAATTCTTAGGTTATACCCAACCAAAGGAGTGAGCTCACCCAGTACAGATGATCTTCACGGACAAATGTTCCAGACTAGAAGACAGCACACCCAGTAAACGGATTCCTAAGACAACTTGGTTCAAGAGTTAAGGAGAAGATAGCACAGATGAAGCCCCAAGACAAACATTCCCAAATGCGACAGGAAAACGTGGTCCAGGTGAATTCCCACCCAGGACTAATGCCCCAAGTGTGACAGAAATGGATTAATTGTTCCTAATGTTCCAAGAGCTCAGCATACTGGCAGACGTGCTGGACATGCACGTGACATGTCCACGTGCCAGGGGCTGTGACGAGAGTGGCTAACAGAGGAAAACTCCCCACATCGTATGCTTACAGGAGACATAGGAACACACAAGCTCTTCTGGACATAGGTTGGGCACACGCACACAATAAGAACACATGGGGGGAGGGGTAGACAGCTTTTGCAGGCCCCTGGGCAAGGTGCGGAGTGGGGTGGCTCTGCCCCCCAGAAGGGGGTGGGGCCTCTGGCAGAAGGGGTAGGGGTGGGGCAGCCAGATCTCTGTGCCACCCAGAGCCGCTGGCCTCTCACGCTCACCCGCAGAGCCACATGGAGTGGTGCTCTGGCACTCCTGTGACAATTGATTTAAGGGATCCATGGCTCCAGCTGCCACTGCTGCCGCAACAGTGGTGGTGGCAGCTGGGAGCCCCGAGCCCCTTTGAATCACCTGGCCCCAGGGAAATTGCCTCCTTTGTGCCCCCGCCCCATTAGCAGTCCTGCTATACAAGGGATCAACCAATTCTGCTGAGAATTTGGTGGGCGCACATAGTACAGGAAAAGTTCTAAGGGCACATGCAGCCCTGATAGGCTCTTTGGAGCCTACGCTGGAGTGCCCTCTGTGCTGATTGACTGTCTGGGCTTTGCATTGGTAGCACTGGGCTGGGCATACCCTTCAGTCCCTCCCCTATACCTTCACAAATACAGCTGGCTGAGAGGGAGACTATGTGTATTGGAGTAGTGAGCCAGAGAGCATCTGTATATACAGAAGGTCATCGTTAAGATGCAGAGAATAAGACAATGGCCTGATCCTGTCAGCCTTAACGGCGTTGTCCCTTTGAATCAACTGGACTACTCGTGTCTGAAGTGAAAGATGTGCATAAGTGTGTTTGCGTAACTGCCCACAAAAAGGCTCAAACCTAGGACCTCTAGAGCTTAGCACAGGTGCTTCTACAGCTTGAGCTGAAGATCAGCTGGCTTGGAGCTTTGGCTGTAGAGGACACTTATTGCTCCTCTGTGAAGTGATCTAGGAACCACTACATGGAACAGTTAACCACACAAAGGTGTATGGGTTACATGTGCAGTATTGGGGCCAAGGCAGGACCAGGAGCATCCAGAAACCTCATACACCAACAGGTAAATCCGTGTGGTGCATTTCATATCTCTCAGATTAGGGGAACAAGCAGAAATTGGAAATTAAGTTCCACTTTACCAAATTTCTCCTTTTCCATCAGCTCCAAGGGTACCTCATCTTCTCTTCCCCTTGAAGCAGTATTTAGGGGCTCCTTGGGTTTAAGTCTCAGATGTTTTTCCAGATAATTCTGAGGTCTGATTGTTTCCAAACTGGGAGTGGTGCCAACTCCAGCAGCTGCAATCTCAGTTTACAGAACAGGAAATTGCTTGATTAATGCACAGCCTCACGTGGGCCTCTGACCTGCCTTGACTCAGCAAAAGCAAGCCTGGGACTGAAATGTGACACAGCAATCTGGAGAAGCAAAAAACACCCTACAGTGACTCAGCAAAATGAGGAACGGAGACAAGGAAGTTTTATGAGGCCCTGGAAAGGGTGAGTCAGCAGAATAATCTAGACACTTGGCTCCTGTGCTGTGTGTTTTTTGAGTTTGCTGTTCTGTGGTTACAGAGTTCACAAAACAGATAGCATTTCTCTGAGGGACACACAGTTCCCGAGTTACCAGCATTTCAGAGACAAGACCAGCTGAATAAATACAACCAGAACTTCCTCCACTCCAAAAGAGCAAAGTATAAAGTATAAAATGAGCCAAGACCAGTGTTTCTCAACTTTTTTTTTTTAAATAAAGCACCCCCACTTTTTTTTAAAAAGTACCCCCTTAGTTCCCTCATGTACCCCTAAGGGTGTGCGTGCCACCAGCTGAGAAACACTGTCCCAAGGTAATCTGAGGTTTTGAAACGAGTTCCATTCACCCATTTCAGATTACTGCCCCCTTTTCAGGAGTCAGGTTTGTTTTGCATACCACCAAGTTACACCTCTCTCAAAAACTATTTACTACAGCAGGGCACCTCCCAAGAGTAAATCTACTCATTCATAGGTGCCTGCCATGTAAAATCACAATATACCAAAAGAGTCATTGTCTCATGTTGAGGAACACTAGTAGCTGAAACTCTGTGCTGGTGCATGAGTGTAATTTGTAAAGTTATGTGTGTAAAAAAACCCAAAAATGGCTGAGTACTTAAAAACTGAACAGTAACAGACGACAAATCGCTGTGCTGCGAGTGTATCTGGTAATCTTCTGAGCAAAAAGGACTCTTCACCTTGCTTGTAGCTTTTTCCCATCCTTTCACACTGACTCATCAGACAAATTAGGCTTCAGTTTGGGGTTATGTGTGACAGTTGTGTTGATCCACGTGTGGTGTGTGTTGAGTTGGGAGAGCTGTATGGCCCTTTGTGGGTGGCAAATGAGCTATGCAGTCTGTAGCAAGGAATTATACAGGTGTTTACGAGATGTGTGTGTGGGGCGGCATCTGCTGGGAGATTTTTGCAGATGGCAGGTGGGCATACAGCTGTGCCTGTTGGGCCAAATAATCCATTTGTGCAGCCTCCCTCATTCAACCAATGAAACTGTTGAATGCAAATTACCTGTAGAACAATGGTGCTGATTGGTTGCATTACCTCAGCTAATCACAGCGGTCTGTGAGTCTCATAGATACAGGACTTACTATAGCTGTACAATGTATGGGTGTAATTAATGAAGTCAAAATAGCTAAGAATTTAAAGAATTTAAAGGATTATAACAGACCATTGATCCCAATGATAACTGAACTTGATGCTATTCTGAACAGAGTTCTCAGCCATGCTTACAGCTGTTTCCACCACTTCACAATGACTCAAATATTTTAGACCAGAGGTTGGCAAACCCCAGCATGTGTGCCAAGAGTGGGGCACAACTTGATTTCCTTTGGCATGTTCTGGGAGTTAGCTCTGCCCTTTCCCCCATGCACTTTGTCACATCTGTTCCCTGCTGGGGCTGGTGGTGGCTGTCCACCCAAGGCCAGTGGTGGCTCTGTGCCCCTGGCCACTGGAGCTTCAGCCCGGGAGCCAGCTGGAGCTCTGGGCCAGTGGGGACTGCACACTCCTGGGTTTTGGGGCTCCCTGCCCTGGGCCGCCACTGGCAGCCCAGCCGGGCTCTGTGCCTCAGGCCACCAGGGACTCCATGCTCAAAACTGGCCTTTTCTTTTTTTTTCTTTTTCCCCTAAGATGCAGAACACTTTCCTAGCATTTACCTCAGGATCATACTTGCTGCCATCCTGACGCTTTGAAAGCATTTGCTCTCAGTTGCAGTCGTAGATTTTTTTTAAGAACTCATTGAGTCACGGAGTAGAATACATGATCCTGTGTGTCAGTAGCAAAATTTTGGCAATATCAGACAGTGTCTCTTCCTGGAGCACAAATAAATATCTGAAACAGATGACTATTCACCCTCGAGTTTGTCTGTCCTGCAGACAAATGCATCCAGTGTTGGAACTGTAATATTCCAGAATGGCTGTGTTGCATTAAGGGAGGGACCATGAAGTGTCATAGAGTGGCAGCAGTTTACAAAAACGTAATGGGTCTAATGCTGTTCTTGCATACTAGAGTAAATCCAGAATAAGTTCTTTGAAATCAGTGGAGGTGGCATTGGTGCCAGTGAGAGCACCATATATCCTGAGAATTTTACACATACTTGAACATTCACTGGACTGGGCAAGCTATATGGTACCAGTGAGCCAAATACTCAGTCACGAAATGCAGTTGGGAATTGCAAGCGTAGGTCAAAGCTGATTGATGACAGGTTTCCAGATGGAGAACTCAAACTGCCATTTGAGTTCCTCTATCAAGGTACATGTGAGTACAAATATCTAGCTTGCATTCTTCTTTAATAGAAACATATGGTACACATATATCCAGCTTGTGTTCCTGGCAAATTGACAGTGTCAATGATACTGAGAGATTTTGATCCATGCTCTGCATGCAGCTCCATTAAATCATTCTGAGCTTGTTTAGATGAGACCAGACCAGCAGCCTCTCCCGGGTGTATCATATATCTAACAGCAATCAAGCATCGGGGCTCTGCACCCTGGGCCACCTGGGCTCCCTGCCCAGGGCTGGCGGTGGCTCTGCTCCCAGCCAGTGAAGCTGTATGCCAGACCGGCTGAGCCCCAAGCCCCTAGAAACTTCTGAGGCTGGGGATCCCTGGACCAGAGAATCCAGCATAAGAGAGGTTGAACCTGTATTGAAATCCTAGACATTTTTAGATATTTAAAAAACCCATCCGGACAGAGATTTAAAGACTGAAACAGTAAAGCTCTGTACCTTAGGCTACATCTACACTACGAAATGAAATCAATTTTAATAAATGTAACATTGATCTTATAAACTCTTAATTGTCCACAAATGTTCCAGAAAGTTATTGTTCTCAGTGTTGTCTTACTGCATCTCCATTGCCTTATCCAATGGTGTGAGCAATGCATTGTGTGTACCTACCCCATAGAGCCTTAGCCCTGTTGTAGTCTAGGGATTTTGTACCACTGGGTTGTCAGAAAACAAAAAATTGCTGCAGTTGCTTGTGGGTGTTTGATATCACTATTCCAGAATGCAAAGCACTCTCCCAGAATTCAGAGCATTCACTAATCATGTGAAAACAAACAGGAGATTGTGCCATTTTCTCAGGCAGAGCATTATTGCAAGCATGGATCCTCAAGTGCTTCAAGTTTGTTGCACAGTCCATTATGGCCACTTCCCAGAATGTCATGCATTATTTGCTTTGACAAAGGCAGTGGGCTGAGTTGGTGGTTGTGCATGAAGAGGGTGAAGATGAAATTGTTGAACTGCAGACCAGGACCTTAGAATTGCTGGCTGCCCTGGATGCATAGCTTACAGTGGAGCAGCTGTTTTGGATTCGTGAAACCAGCACACACCAGTGGGACCACATCATTTTGGAGGCCTGGGATGACCAGCAGTGAATGCAGAACTTTTGCATGCGCAAGTCCACTTTTATGGAACTTTGTAATTTACTGGCCCCCTCCCTGAAGCACAGCAATATGAGACTGACTTTAACAGCTCAGGAATGGCAACTGCTCTATGGAAATTTGCAAAACCCAACAATTACTGGTCAGTGGCAAATAAATTTGAGATGGGCAGATTGAGAGTGGGGGCTGTGGTGGTGCAGGTAGCCAATATAATGTCAGCGTCTCCTGAGGAACACCATGACTGTGCAAGATGTACAGCACATAGTGGATGACTTTGCTGCCATGGGGTTTCCTAAGTGTGGTAGGGCAACAGACAGTATGCACCTCCCCATCATGGCCCCAGACTACCTGGCCTCTCAGTATATAAACCACAAGGGATACTTTTTGATGGCGTTGCAGGCAGTGGTAGACCACAAAGATCATTTCACCAACATCAATGTGGGATAGTTGGGAAAGGTTCACGACACATGCATCTTCAGAAATTCTGGCCTGTACAGAAAGCTCCTGGATGGGACTTCTTTCCCAGACTCGAAAATCAAGATTGGTGATGTGGAGATGCCTATAGTAATACTGGGTGACCTTGCTTACCTTCTGCTCCCTTGCTTCATGAAGCCATACACAGACACCCTGGACCACAGCTAGGAGTACTTCAACTATAGACTCAGCAAGTGCAGAATGGTGGTGGAATGTGCCTTTGGTCATTTAAAAGCAAGGTTCGGGTGCCTATTGACCTATTTGGACCTTTCCAAAACTCATGTCCCTACCATGGTTGCAGCATGCTGTATTTTGCATAACATTTGTGAATCCAGGCAGGAGAATTTCATGACAGCCTGGAGCGCAGAGATTGATATCATGACCAAAGCTTATAGGAAGCTGCCCAAAAGCACATTCACCAAGGCGAATGCAGAGATAGCTGCAGTCAGGGAGGCTTTGAAAATAGCTTCATGAACAACTGGGCAGGCACATGACCCGTTGTATTTGATGGTTGTGATACCCACCCCCCCACACTCCCAAAAATGATTTGGGCGCCCCATCACCTGTGAACCAATAAGTCACACTGTAGCTTTCACAGAAAATATGTTTATTGGGGTGGGGGGGAAGAGAGAGGGTTCAGGTGCAGGAAAAAGAATGGAGGTAGAAGGAAAGTTATTTTCACAAAAAATAACATTTGTACTTTTGGGGGCAGGCAGGTTATATTTTTTTCAAAGCAGAGGTGCACACATAGAATGCTAGGACTGGAAGGGACCTTGAGAGGTCATCAAGTCCAGCCCCCCTTGCCCTCATGACAAGACCAAGTACTGTCTAGACCATACCTGATAGACATTTATCTAACCTGTTCTTAAATATCTCCAGAGATGGAGATTCCACAACCTCCCTAGGCAATTTATTCCAGTGTTTGACCACCCTGAGAGTTAGGAACTTTTTCCTAATGTCCAGCCTAAACCTCCCTTGCTGCAGTTTAAGTCCATTGCTTCTTGTTCTATCCTCAGAGGCCAAGAAGAACAAGTTCTCCCCCTCCTCCTTATGACACCCTTTTAGATACCTGAAAACCGCTATCATGTTCCCCCTTAATCTTCTTTTTTCCAAACTAAACTAGCTCAGTTCTTTCAGCCTTTCTTCATAGGTCATGCTCTCTAGACCTTTGATCATTCTTGTTGCTCTTTTCTGGACCCTTTCCAATTTCTCCACATCTTTCTTGAAATGCAGTGCCCTGAACTGGACACAATACTCTAACTGGGGCCTAACCAGCTCAGAAGAATAACTTCTCATGTCTTGTTCACAACACACCTGTTAATACATCCCAGAATCATGTTTGCTTTTCTTTTTTTTTTTCCCGCGCAACAGCATCACATTGTTGACTCATATTTAACTTGTGGTCCACTGTAGCCCTTAGAGCCCTTTCTGCCATAGTCCTTCCTAGACAGTCGCTTCCCATTCTGTATGTGTGAAACTGATTGTTCCTTCCTAAGTGGAGCACTTTGCATTTGTCTTTATTAAACTTCATCCTGTTTACTTCAGACCATTTCTCGAATTTGTCCAGATCATTTTGACCCTATCCTCCAAAGCAGTTGCAACCCCTCCTAGTTTGTTATCATCTGCAAACTTAATAAGCATACACTTGTGTGAAATAAGCCAGATGGGCACATGGCTTCCTTGTGCTGAGGTAGGCACAATTGAGGACGCACCAGCCTCAGATCATGGATTCTAGGCCCCAACCCTGGACTCTGGGGTCTTTTCAGCCCCGTTGGCTTTGGCAACCCCCACCCCATGCCCAGGTAACTCGCAGCAGAGGGATCTGTGAACCTTTGTGTAACAGCAAGCAGCTGTACTATCAGCCCTCTCCACCCCCACCTGGGTCCCTCTGCTGGACTCCCCACACTGATATGTGCATCCCACTATACCTGTGAACTAATAAATCGGACTGGCTGTCATAAAAAGACTATGTTTATGGGGGTGGGTGGGAAGGGTTAAGTGACAGGGAAAAGAAGGGGTGTCAAGGAGGTGGAATAGCTTTTTGCAGTGGGTAGAGTGGTTGACTGTCCTTCTGTTCCTCCCCACCTTTGGGGACCAGGTGAGTTGGATTCTGGGGAGTCCGGGCAGCAGGGAGCAGAGCTTGCAAACTGAATACAGTCCCTCTGCAGCGCCAGTATGAAGTGCAGGACCTAGATTTGTTCTTTCATAGCTGTGAGGAGCTCTGCCGCATCCTCTCAGATGCACTGATTCCTCTCTTCTGAGCTTCAGGGCACTCTGCCTCCACTTTTCTGTGGCCCTCTGGCTGGCAGTGGATGCTGTTTCAGATTGCTCAATATACTGTGGGATAAGGTGCTGCTTGGACCTTTTGCACTTCCTCATCCTGTCTCCTATGCTGAGAATCCCTGGCAGAAAATGAAGGTCAAAATTGAGATACAGTTCTTCCAAGCGCTTACCCATAGAATGGGTCTCTGTCTTTCACTGATTGAAAACTTTTTTTTTTTGTAAGGCTGCTTTTGGCTTCTTAAGGCTGACACAGAATCAAACTCTGAATTGCGCAAGCCATCACTTTTCCAGACCATGGGAAGAAGGGGCTTTCAAAATCAGGGCAGGGTCATTTCAAAAGGCCCCCAACTACACGGGCCATGTGAGTTTTAAAACTGGCACTTTTGAAGCGTGTGCAGCTGCCATTATGCTAATAAAGTGCTGCATGTTCATGGCAGTGCTTCATTAGCATCTGCCGAAGTGTCACATTACCATACGCCCTTTGAAAGTGGGGGCTAATGTGGCCACAGCCCAGGTGTTTTTCTTCCAGTGGAGTCCCCAGACCATACCCCAAGCTTAAAACTGGATTGACTTACATCACAAAAAGCTTATGACTCTTAGCATAGCCAGACAGGAGTGCTGGAAGAGAGGGGGCTCAAGCGGCGATGGTCCTCCCACTTTTTACTGTCTGTAAGTGCAAGCAGCTGGGGGGTGGAGAGGAGTGAGCAGGTGAAAGGAGCCTCAGGGAAAGAAGTGGCATTTTGGGAGAAGGGGCAGCGTAAGTGAGTGCCAGTGACCCCCCACCCCTCACTTTTGGGGACTTTCTGCTGTTCCTGTAGCCAAAATTGCTTCCCAATAGCTCAATAATTTTCCCTCTTTCCCTTCCTGCAACAGAAAGGAGAGTCAAGATGGGCAGCCTCATCAATCAGCATCTTATAGCAAGAGTAGGGTTGCCAACACACGAGGTTTGACCTGAAGCTTCCAGGTACACGTTCATTAGAGATTAATCTTTAATTAAAGATTGTCATATGATGAAGCCTCCAGGAATACATCCAAACAAGAGTGGCAACCCTAGTCAAGAGAGATTTTCACAGAAGTGAGAAGTGCTCAGTTCCTGAGATGCTAGCACCTTGCCCCTTCTCGGGAAGGTTCTGAAAATCTGCCACAACAAGCTAGCGGTTTTGTTTAAAAACAAAACCACAAGTTAACTCCATGACTGTACTACCTGGCAAAAGATCTTGAGGTCATTTCAAAGAGTTTGTCTCAAAAACTTCCATGGCAGACAATTCTAAGGGCAAAAAGCATGGATCATGACCACCTCATCTTGAAAGTGGGTCTTCCATGATCTCAAAGCAGGATATTCATGAAGCATCGTGCATATTCAATGTTGGAAAACCTGGCAAACATGAAGGGCGCAAGGGCAGAATTTCCCTCTTTTTTTTTTTGGTTCTGTGACTCTGCATAACCCAGGAGTCAGAAAAAGGAAGTGAATCCAATCAGATTCTTGCTGAGAAAAGCAGAATTGGAACTAGCCTCCTGTTTACAAGATTTTGTCAGGCAATGGACAAATGAAAGAGGAAGTGCTGGGATGAGAATGCGGGGCCTGTAAAACCTTACCTCCATACCCAGACTTCCTAAGTCAAAGCAGTATAATACCCATCGTCTAGTGGATGGGCTATGGTCCATGGACATTTTTTCAAAGTACCCTCAAAATCCAAAGGCACCTTCAAAGTCTTCCTCCTCCTAACTTCCACTCAGAAGCAATGTCTACAGATGTCAGTCTGTGGAGACTCCCCTGATCCTGTTCTGTACTGGAGGTCATTCCACCCTGACAGGGCACATGGATTAACTTTTCCTCAGAATATTTCAGCCATCGCTGGTGAAGGTTCAGTAGAAGACAACATGAGTAAGCAATACTCTTCCCCAGTAGCTCAGATCAGTTGCTTAATCCAGAAAGCAAGTATTCTGGCACAATGATTCAGGCATCTAGAATCTACAGTCAAAGGGACTGACTTGAAAAAACATTAAAGGCATGTAGGTTATCAAAAGTTCATTAGGATTTAGGCTGAGCCATCTCCTTTTCACAGGTTACCAAAATAGTTGCAAGCATAGGTTTACCTTTTTTAATCCAAAGAGACCAGATATTTAACCTCCATAGTGTTTGGTCAGAACCTAGTGTATCCTGCAAAAAAAAAAAAAAAAAAGAAAAAAAAAGTGATGGGCATAAAAGTGATGAGCATTTTTGTATTGTTCTGTCATCAGGGATAGTGAGCAGCTATTGGAATTTATATGTGGTGGAGGGTGATAGTTTGAGTAGATTATGCAATCCTTCATCAATTCCTGTAGTCTACATTATGGGAGGAAAGAAAGGCCCCACCACTGTTACAACAGGGGCTTCTGTAACATATTTCATATGTCACGTAGCACTTTAAAGACTAACAAGATGATGGATCTCCACTTCAAATGGCTAAAATGTAGTGCCTTGCATGTTGAATAGTAACAGAGAGGTAGCTGTGCTGTCTGTATTCTACCAGAACAGCAGTCATGGAGCACTTTAAAGACTTAACAAAATGAAGTACTACGTGACTTCTGTTTTGTTTTGTTAGAATACAGACTAACATCGCTACCTCTGGTACTATATTTCATGTGTTATGAAAATATGCATATGATATGAATGTGACATAACTGAGATGTACTTCATGGAAGATAAACCAAAGCAGCAGAAAGGTAGTCTTTAAAGTGCTAACAAAATGATTTATTCGGTGATGAGGTTTTGTAGGACAGAGCCACTTCTTCAGATCAGTTTCATTTCCAACACAGACTGACATTTATGAGTACAGAGGACCAAAAAAGAAAATTTGTAATAAAAACAGATGTCTGTTTTTATTGCAGGCTTTTCTCTTTTTGCTTTCGTTCTCTGTACTTATAAATGTCCATCCGTATTGGAAATGAAATTGATCTGAAGAAGTGGGTCTGTCCCACGAAAGCTCATCACCAAATAAATCATTTTGTTAGTCTTTAAAGTGCTACATTTCTGCTGCTTTGGTTTGTTGGAGTACAGATTAACACAGCTACCTCTCTGTTACTATTCATGGAAGATAGCCTTTCCCATGATACCTTGCATGAGTTATGATTTACTGAGTGTGATTATCTTATTTGTAGGCATGTATCATTTTGTCGTACCTCGGGTCCACCATCACTGACACCCTGTCATTGGACACTGAGCTAAATAGGAGGATCGGAAAAGCGGCCACAACTCTGTCCAGACTCAGCAAGAGAGTGTGGAATAACAACAAGCTTTACACTCACACCAAAATGCACGTCTACAGAGCCTGCATCCTCAGCACCCTCTTTTATGGCAGCGAGACTTGGACCCTGTATGCCCGCCAGGAAAAGAGGCTGAACGTCTTCCAGTTGCGCTGCCTCAGGTGCATCCTTGTAATATCATGGAAGGACAGAGTGTCCAACACTACCATCCTTGAGAAAGCTGGAATCCCAACCATGCACACCCTCCTCAGGGAGCGTCGGCTCCGCTGGCTTGGCCACGTCCACAGGATGAATGATGGAAGGATTCCAAAAGACATCCTGTATGGTGAGCTAGCCTCTGGCAAAAGACCTCCCGGATGCCCCCAGTTGCGCTACAAAGATGTCTGCAAGAGAGACCTCAGAGAGGTAGACATCGAGCTGGACAACTGGGAAGAACTAGCAGACGACCGCAGCAGATGGAGGCAGGGGTTACACAAGGGCCTTCAGAAGGGCGAGATGAGGATCAGACAGCCAGCAGAGGAGAAGCGAGTACACAGAAAGCACACTAAGGACTTGCCAGACACCCGCCACATCTGCAAGAGATGCAGCAAGGACTGTCGCTCTCATGTGGGTCTTCATAGTCACAGTAGACGCTGCAAATGAAGTCCTCAGTTGAAACTATAAAGGGCGCGGTCCGTAGTCTATGCAGACTGAAGGATGCCTACTACTACTAATGCTATCATTTTGTATCTGATGTGAGGAATATTGACTAATATAGTTGTAATTCAACTACTGTAGGTCACACTCCACTGCTAACATTTCAGGCTCAACAGTGGAAAAGCCAGACAGGGCTAATGTCCCATCAGCAAGGATAGCAGACTGAAAAACTTGGCTTTCCTGTGGACACTCCATACTGCCACTGACTTATGGATACTGATGCTACAGAGTTAGATGACCTGGTCATTGACTACTTCATCCTGGACTATTGAACTCTCCTTCATCCTTGACTGTTGAGCCATCCTTCGGGGGGTGGGAGGGCAATCAAACAAAAGATTCCCACCTTATGGAAATCCCATATAAGTCACGGAAGGAAAACAATTGTCACCTCTGCTTTCCTACCCAAAAAGGTATTGAGAACACCTGGAAAGAAGAGGTCTCGAACAGAGGGAGGGGGAGAAAACTGCATCTGACCTGTTAATGACACTACGTAAAATTGTTACCTGAAATTGGGCCAGCTACTAAGGTTCAGGAGAACTAAAGACCCTGAGTTTGGCAGAAAGCAGCATGTTTATTACGCTGATAGCTAAGCTCAAGAGATGGGTAGGAAGGGGGTCACATTCATGCTATCATACTCATGCTCCCAGGACAGGCGCAGCACTAGAGAAGTCAGGATTCTGTGAGGTAAGTTTCCCGCACCACAGCAATGGAGGCGAGTCTTCCTGAGGTATGATGGAATGCAACATGGCAGACGACAGGCCAGGCAGTCCGGGTGAAGGGCTTTGCCAGGAGGTGCAGTCTTGTGAGCACGCTCCCTGAGCATCTGGCTCCTTACCGTTTTAAGGGCCTGCTCCTCCTGGTCTGTGGCTAGAGGTGACTTGGCCATGTCTGGTTGGTCTAAGCCCACCTCAGGCAGTGTCCATGCATGGGGCATGTGATCGCTGCCTGATTGGGGTCCCAGATGCTGTATAGGTGCTGAGTTTTCATGCCTTGGGCATAGGATTGTTGCCTGATCAAGGTCCCAGGTGCTTTGTCTATCTGTGAGCTTTCCTGACTGCTCAGACAGCCCATTCATCTCAACGCACATTCCAGGAGAGGGAGGAGGGAAAACCATCTCACAGGCATTCAGGGAGACAGGAGGTGGGGAGGTAAGACCGGCTTTTTAGACATACAGATCACTGCTGCTCCTACAACAAAAACAGTATCGAGAGTGCCAGCAATTCCTAGTGACTAGCTCAGTTTGCATGCTTAGTATTACTTTCTTAGTGATGCACTTTGCTCTGTTTGCTTTCTATTTAATCACTTTAAAACACATTTTTGTAGTTAAACTTATGTCTGGTATATAACCTAACCCAGTTTATGTAATTTCTAATGGCAGGGTGCAACGGGGCAGATGTGCATACCTTCCTCCACACTGAGGGAGGTGACTTTCACAATTTTGGGTTTGGACGTCAAGGCAGGTAGACATCTATATGCATGTGGCAAGTCTCTTAAGGTGAACCGTCTCAGAGCTAATTTCAGGGTCTGAATCATACTGAAGTTGGGTGTGGCCCAACCTACGCATATGCTGGTTGAGGTTTAAGAGCCTGGCTCAGCAAGACAGGGTTAAAGGGTACCTACACTGGCAGAAAAGGACTCCATAGTATCTTCAGCACACCTGTTATCATCCCAGAGGGTCCAACCCAACACAGCTTCCATCCTCCCAACCCCTCATTTTTGTTTTTGCTAGGGAACCCCCTCGTGGTCGATGGGCACCCACATGCTCCTTGAATTTTCCTGTCCCACACTTCAGTGCACTTATAGTCGTCTCCATTTTGAATATATCCTCGCACTTCCTTTTCTCTGTCTCTCTCTCTCTCCCTTCCATTACATTTTTGCATTCCCTATCACCACAGTTTTCCCATTCTGTCATTCTCCTTTTACAGCTAGGTCACTGCCGTCCATATTATCCTCTCTGCACATGGTTCTCTAATAGCCTTCACTTAGTCCCAAAGTCCCAACACTCCCTACAGATTTGTTCTCCCATCATTATTTGGGACAGTTATTTACATCAGAAATAGACCATTGTGGAACTGAGGCCCTGGACAGCATCAGTGACATTAAAGGAATTGAATCCCTAACAGCTTTCATTTCCTTCATGGGTAATATTGTAAATAACCCACTGCAGAGATTCATGGCACGTGCTATGGGACACCCCTCCTCCTCACTCTTGTGAGGCTTGGTAGGATGCAGTTCTGAGTGGACCAAGTCCCATTGACTCTCAGAACAACAGAATCTTTGGGCTGTAGCCATCAGTGGGTTCTGAGTGTTTTACTCGAGGCTCCCAGAAACAATGCAGGTATCTTTTGCAGATACTTTAAAGTTGCAAACAAAAGGGGGTACCACACCATACGTAGTAGGTGCCCCCATAGCTTCTAGGGTCAGTCAAGCCCAAAGTTATGAAGTTAAGGCTTTCTCATAGAATGCCAGAGATTCTTGCCTCGGGCCACCCTTCTGCAGACAACACTCATGCACTGGCCTGCAAATGCACCAGCCAGAGTCCAGTCCTTTTGTCCAGCACCTGTCGTCTCCTTCAGGTCCATCCATACAGCTCCTTGGTGACAGGTAGCTCCAAGTTACTGGCCTGTTATGAATACTGTTAGTCCTTTTGCTCGCCTCAGGCTGCTTCACAGCTTGGAGATTTGGGCAGGGGGCTGGACTAGATGACCTCCTGAGGTCCCTTCCAGTCCTAGGATTTCAGTCCCCGCTCCCGCCCTTCCCTCCACAGCCAGCTCCCAGACTGCTGCCTCTGCCCTGCTCTCCTGCAGCCTCTTTCTCCTTCCCGGGCCAGGTGCTCTGATCTCTGGTTTGGGGGCAGCGGGAGCTGGTAGGGTTGCCAGCAATCCAGTTTTCAAATGCAGTCAGCTGTGCCGAAAGTCCTCTGACCTGCAGTAAGTGGCTTTTGCCCCAGTAGGGTGGGAAGGGCAGCAGGAGTGTAGCGATTGCTTAGCAGCTGCTTCCCTTCCTGCCCTCTAGTCTGATTGAGGTACTGGTGCCATCTTGTGGTGAGGAGTGTAACCTGTAGCTCGCTTCACACCCACCCCCTCCGCTGTGCCCTGATTTCCACAGCCCAGCCCCCTGTTCCAGGGACAGACCCTCCCACCCCCGTGCTTGAATTTCCCCACTCCAGCCCTTCGCACTGGGGACCAACCTCCCACTTCTTGCTCCAGAGACTGCTCCCCCACTCTCCTGTGCCCTCAAGCCAGCCCCTTGCTCTGGGACTGACCCCTGCCATGCCTGACTGCACCCTGATGGGTGGGCAGGCAGGCTGGCTCTGCGTCAGTTCCCCCCAGCCTGGCTCTGCAGGCAAAAGGCAGGACTGCCCTTAAGGAGATGCAGGGCCCAGGGCAACCTCCTCACCAGAGGGCCTGCCCCATCCTTGCTCCATCCTCACTCCACGCTTTCCCCAAGCCCCACCCCTGCTCAGCCCTCTCCTGCAAGCAGTGGAAGCCGGGCCCCTCCGCACTCGCAGTGGTGGTGGGAACTGGAGCAATCAGTCAACCTGCTCTGCCCTGCTGCCATCCCTGGGTTGCTCCTTTTCACAGTGTGCAGCTGGAAGTGGGGCACCCTGGCCCCAGCCTGCTCCCCTGAGTGAGGCAGGGCTTGGGGGAAGGGGGAGCGGGCACATTACACCTCCTGCTGCTGTGGTGAAGAGCAGGCAGGCTGGGAGATTGGCAGCAGAGTGGAGCAGGCTGCTGGGTCACTCCAGCTCCCCCTGTCACGTTGAGTGTGGGTGATCTGACCCCTGCTGTCACCCTGGGCCTCACAGACCCTGTCCAAAGGAGGGTTGAGGCAGCTGCTGCAGGGCCCGCCAAAGTGTGGGGCTTAGTACAGCTGCCCTGAACCGAAGGGATGGGGGAAAATGAGCAATGGTCGTGGGAGTGGAGAGTGCGCAAAGCAAGGGGGCAGCAGGTAGGACCTCAGCAGAATGGACAGTGCAGGAGTGTTTGGTTTGCAGGAATTAGGAAGTTGGTAGCCCTAGCAGCTGGTGACTTTTTGCAAGGTGAGGCATGCACTACGGTCTCAAGTTTCAATATAGGTCCCCCTCCTCCTCCTCCTCCTCGCAGTCCTCTGCGGGGCCAGGATCTCTGCAGCTTTGTGTGCACCTTTCAGCCTGGACATTTTGTGCAACTTTTGGACTCCTTGGCTGTGCAGGGAGCACCTTGCAGCCCTGCTGCCAAAACCGGCCTTCACTGCTGCTATCCTTCCCTGGCCTCACCAAATCATGGTTACCACAGCAACACGCAGATGCTAACACCTGGAGGTGGTAAGCTGCTATGGTAACATGACAGCGAGACCATTTTCTGTACAGGTTGAATGTCCCTATTCTGCTGACCTTAGGACCTGAGTAGTCCTAGACCAGGGATTTTGCCAGACCAGGTCAGCCGCCCTGCTCCTGGGCTCCCCACCCCACCATTGCCCAGCCCTTGCAGACTCCCCAACCATGGCTCGGCTCAGCTGTAGCTGCCATTTCCTGGTCTCCGCTGCCCGCTTCTGGCTCTGACTCCAACTTTCCTGGCCCAAGGCTTCCCACCCTACCCCCTCCTTGGCTTCCCCAGGCTGCAGCTTCCTGCCTCCGGGCTTCTTGTCTGGCTAAGCTGCTGCTCCCCAGCCTGTATCATATTTGAGCCTCGCCATGTTTTCTGGCATTGCGTTTCACCATGGAGATGTGGATTTAAATCAAGCCACAAAAGCTTCTTGTGGAATTATGGTGCATATTTACTATAGATGCACCTGTCTACCATACTCCTCCACAGACCGCCCCCCCATAAACAAGTGGGGCTGTGGAAAATGAATATCTAAATTCTTTGTATAGGTTGGAAGAACTCGCTGGTGGAGGGTGGCTGGACGTTGCCCTGTTCTCAGTGAGGAACCAGCAGGTTCATGATATTTGGGTACCACGTTCTGGGCCGGTGTCACACATTGCATCCCATACTCGTGCTTTGGCAGGTTGAGGGGTACATTTCCATTTCCCCTGGCTGACAGTAATGGACAGCTTTCCTTTTAGCTTTGTTGCTTGCTACCATAGCAAAACAGACATAAGTGCTTCTGGGAGGAGTGCCATGTAACACCTGTTGCAGGAGACAAGGCTTGAGAACAGGGGACCTTTAAAGCCCAGAGGAAGGTCTGTTGTCTGGGTACTCTCTCAGAAAAGACGGCCCAGTGGTGCACTCTGGAGGTTGGCAATGTGTACTCCACAAATACTCTTTTCTGCCCTGTTTTACCATTTGTATCTTATCTGGTTAATAACCCTGAAGCTCCCCAGTTAAGACATGGGCATAGTCAGTGGAAGCAAGCAATACATGAAAGATTCTTATTTCTTAGTTTCCTTAATCCTTCCAAGCCAATACAGCTTCTAGTAAAATCAACAGTAGCATAAGCCTGTTTGATCCCACAAAGGTTAGCACCTCAACAAGGTCATCGGTTAAATCCAAAGATGCTGTTGAAAACATAAGGTAAATCCCTTTCAAATGACACACGATGCAACCTTGCAATACAAATAGCCTAGAAGGAATTTAAGTTTTGTTGTTCATTTATGGACCTGGGCCATTATGTAATCCAATAGGTGTAAAAATAGCTCACATGTAAAGTGTCATCCTACAGGATATCCAGTATTTCACAAGGGACACTGCCTTGGAGGAATCACCTAAAGGCAATTAGAACTAATATTCATTTCACATCAGGAAACAAATTTCCCTTATTTTTCCAAAAGAAGCAACTTCTGGGGAAATATACCCCACCCATCTTTGGGGTGGGGAGAAGGGTGTTATCACAACACTGCTGAGTCCACACCTGACCATGCTGAGCCTCAGGGTGGTATGGCCTAGGGACCAGAATCAATATGGCTGCCCTCCCTTACAAGGCAAGGTAGCCCAATGGCCAGTGGGCATGGACCACAACCTGGGGAGGTGTGGCCAGGGTCAGAGGACCCAGACCCTCCCCTTTTCCACCAGGTCCCAGCCCAGGGCCCCTGCAGCAGAAAGCATACACACCACTAAGTCAGCAGGGATCCAGCTGAAATGCACAGACTTTTTTCCTGGTGCTAAAACCAGGTCAATGGCAAGTCCTCCTGGGCTACGTCTTACCCTGCCTTCCAGTGGCGTGATCTCCATGGCTCCTGGGTCTCTAGCCTGTGAAATCCGAGAAGTACCCACATCTCCTCAGTGTCTGCAGGTAGCTGAGTGCTTGCTTGGATCTCAGCAGGCTTGGGTACTACCAGTTCAAAGGCAGGAGCCGGCAACATGCATCCATCTCCTTTTCCAGTGGTCAGCTTCTGTTTATAATGTCACTCCATCTGGAGCATGCCCAGCAGGTGTGAGATGGTGTGGCTTCCTCTGCCCAAAGTATGATGTTAACTGCTTCTCATCCACTGTGGGGCAAGTACAAAATTAGTACAGAGACTTCTTCCCCAGGTGTTTGGCTGGTGAGTTTTGTTTGGGATTGGGAAGGAATTTTCCATGGGTCAGATCTGTAGGCACCTTGGGGGCTGGGTAGTCCAAGTTGCTTTCCTTTGCAGCATGGGGCCTGGGGCACTTGCTGGTTTCAATTAATGTAAATGGTGGATTCTCCATAACTTGATATCATTAATCATGATATGAGGCCTTAAGTAACACAGTCAGAGACGGTGGGTTTATCACAGGAATGGATGGATGAGGTCCTGTGGTCTGCAACACACAGAAAGTTAAACCAGATAATCATTCCTTCTGCCCTTAAAGTCTGAGTCACTGAGGCTTGTTTTTTGGTTTCTTCTTGAACTCTTCACCCCAGCTCTGATCCATGTCTCTGAATCCCGGTCTCAGCTACTGCTCTGACTGCTAGGCATGATGGCTCAAGCTGTGAGTCTAAGAGAGCCTTGTTTGGGAAGTAACAGATAGCCGTGTTAGTCTATATTCTATCAAAACAAAAAAACAGTCCAGTAGCACTTTAAAGACTAACAAAATAATTTATCAGGTGGTGAGCTTTCGTGGGATAGACCCATTTCTGGTCTGAAGAAGTGGGTCTGTCCCATGAAAGCTCACCACCTAATAAATTATTTTATTAGTCTTTAAAGTGCTACTGGACTGTTTTTTTGTTTTGTTTGGTAAGGTGTTTTTGTTATGCCAACAGAAAAACTCCTGTGCATGTCAGCTGTACCTAAGCTAGGGGGCTATGCGGGCACAGCTATGGCGACATAGGCTCTGGAGTGTAGGCCTATCCTCAGCTTTCCTGTAAAAAGTGTTTCAGGCCCTCGGGTTTGCAGAGAAAAGGCTGAAAACACGACCTAAGTGTGTCCTCAGGCTCACAAAGCAAAGACATATTAAAAGACCCAAAATGAATTATTTTTTCTTAACGTCGTTATTTGAAGCCAGTCTCGGGACTTTTTTGTTTGGCTCACATGCTGGTTGACGTGAGGCTGGCTATGCTACTGGGACGGAGCATTTCGCACTGACACAGCATCTCTCAGAGATTATGTCTCATTTTTGCTATTCCAGGAAACTAATGTGGAGGGAGCAGGTGGCAGAGCTGGCCCGGTCATAGGACAGTTCAGGACAACTGCTCCACACCTCATGCTTTAGGGAGTCCCACAGCAGTTACCTGAATTTTCCTATGGACATAACTGTCCCCAGTGCGGAGGCCAGAGCAACCTGGGGGGCGTTACCTGGGGGACCAGCAGCAGGGGGCAGGCCCCTGTGCACTTACCAGAGTGTCAGAAGCTGCAGGAAGCAAACCAATGCATGCAGCAGTCTGCTCTGCTCCGCTGCCATCTCCCAGCTGGGTCACTGCTCTCCTGTGGCAGCAGGAAGCAGAGGAGCCCAGCTCCAGCTGGCTGCACTCCCCAGAGTGATGTGGGTTTACTGGACCAGAGGGCTGCTGGGTTACCCCAGTTCCCACCATCCAAGTGAATGTGGCCCCTGCTCAGCAGCACTGAGAGGCTCTGGGGCAGGGTGGGAGGGGTCTCTGGCTCTGGAACCTGGAAGAGGCAGTGCTGCCATGGCAATTCAAAGGGGCCCAGAGCTCCAGCCACCACTGCTGCTACTTTGGCAGTGGCCAATGGCTGGAGCTCTGAGCCCCTCTGAAATGCCGGGCCTGGGGGTAGTTGCCCCCCCCATGCCACACCTCCTCCCTCCCCCCATTGGCTGGCCTGCCCCTGCTAATGTCCTGTGGCCAGCTCCTTGATAATTCCTGGCTCACGTCACTTGGGGGAGGGGACTTTGTGGAAGGGGTGCACCGGGGGCAAGAGAGGGCAAAGCAGGGCACAGGAAGAGGCGGCGAGGGAGCAGAGCAGAGGCGAGGCTTTGGAAGAGTGGCACGGGAACGCCCTGAGACTGCCCCCCCCACTCCTCTGCTTTGAGCCCCCCCACACTGTGACATACTTACATTTCTTACAGACCCTGTCAAATTGCCCCCAGCCCAACGTTCTGCCTCGAGCGCCACCACCGGGGGTTGTGATACAACAGTACCTGTGAGAAACTTAAGTTACCGTAGCTCCTGGGAAATACTGGACACAATTAAAACTACACAAACTTATTTAATTACTCTTTAATACACTGAGAAGTTGAGGGGGGGGGTAATTAACGTTAGCTAAGCCGTGATGCTGTAGAGGTGAGCAGTGGCGGGGTGGGCGCCAGTTCATGACTTGCATGCTCCCCTTCCACTCAGAACAGCACCAGCTGGGCTGTAAACAGGTTGATCGTTTAAGAAAACTTTCTCAGTGACTGACGAGGAATCTTGTTTCTTGGGAAGTGGAGTTTTAATTTCTCCCGTGTCTGAAACGCCAGCCCTCCTTGGGAGGCCCAGCCTGCATTATCAGAGATCTGCTTCATGCCACTGCTTCAACGGGACAGCCTGGGGAGATGGAAGGGGCCACAGCTGGATGCAGAAGAGTAAGGCAAACACAGCCATGGATGCAGCAGTCAGCGTGGGGAAAGAGTCAAGTTGGCTGCCTTCGTGTCACAGGAGATTAATGGGTTCCTTGCTTAAGTCTGAGGTGCTGGACAGGATTCACCAATTTGTTCTGGTTGCTTTGCACGGCTCCAGCCCTGCACAGCAACCTGTGACTGGCCCTGCACGCAGGTGGGGCCCTGAGATAGTCCAGGAGGGGCTGGGGCAGGAAGCCCATGATGACAGGACCCTGGATTAGGTAAAGGCTGATGGATGGGGATGGCAGTAAGCTGGAGCATGCCAGCCTGCTGGAGGCCTGTAAGAAGGGAAAGTGAAGACAGGGGCGGCTGTTTGTGGGAGTGATGAGGGCAGAGGGCCATTGCTGTGGGAGACCAGCCTGGGCTCTGTCTGAGACGTTGAGGAGAGGGGGGCCTACGCTGACCCTGGCAGGAAGCTGGCGAGTAAGTGCGGAAGGAGCTGGGTTGTGTCACAGGCTGCGGCTGGAGATGCTGTCTTTGCCTTATGTCACTCCCTTGGTTTGCTGGTTCCTTTTTAGCTGAAAGAGGCACCAAGAACCCAGTTCAACCAGCCACCCACCCACCAGCAGTGAGTGTGTGTGTGCGGGGTGCCGGGGAGAGGGGCGTTCCAGTGCTGACCCTGAGGTGTATGCACAAGGCTGGTGGTTGGGCCAGCTGCTCCCCCTGCTGGTCCAGCAGTGCAGTCCCTGCTGCATGCCCGCTTTCTGCCAGCAGGCCCCCCACCCCAACCTGCCTCACTTCTGGGCAGCACTGGCACTTGGCTGGTTACCTGGCACTTTTGCTGCCAACCCCTAAGCTCTTTACATGCTTCCCCTTCTACTGTCCTCTCTCTGCTTTGCCCTTTCCTTCCTGGTCCTCCATATCCCCTGCCCAAGCCGGGTGTGTCTTGCTCCCAGCACTGTGTGGAGAGCCAGCTGCTGGTTGGATCATTCAGCTCACCAGCAGTCCGGCTGGCAGGCTCCTTCCCCCAACCCATTACTGCCTCTGGCTGGGCCAGTACCAAGGGGAAGCTCAGGGCCTCTGGCCTGGGGCACTAGCTTGGAGGGGCCAAGCCCTGCATATGCCAAAGCCCCCTCCCGTCCCCCAGTGCTGGCAAGGGGAAGCTTCTCTGCCCCTCAGCCAGGTGCTGGAGTGGTGGGGAGGTAGCTATGTCCAGCCTGTTTGCGACCAAACCCAGCACTTAACACTCTCTTCCCATGCTGCCTCCTGCCCCTAGGGAGTTTGGGGCTGCTCTAACCCTTAGGCACCCTCTCCTGCTGAGCCACCTTTCTGGCCAGGTTGGTTGACGTCCCTGCAGCCAGGTTCCCTGGTGCTGGTGCACAAGGTATCCTCAGGGCTTAACCCCTTCCTGCATGTACATAGCTGGGGGCAGGAGGCGGCTGGGTTATGTCAGTGGCCAGCAGCAGCTTGGAGGTGTAAATGCCTTTCAGCACTGTGTGGGGAGGAGGGGACAAGCTGTGTGATGGGGTTCTGGGGTCCCCCAAGCTCTGCACCCTGTCCACAGGCAGGAGAGTCTCTCACTCAGCAGGAGAACAGCGGGTTTATTAGCCGACAGGACACAGCATCGTACAGAGGAATCAGTACAGCAGGCAGAGACAGCCAGTCCAATCCATGTTGGGGAGAGGAGGCCCCGAGGGGCCCCCAGAGCTGGGGCCTGGCCCCCTCCTTTGTCTCTCTCTCCCAGCCCAGACTAACTGCTTCCAACTCCCAGTTCCAATTCAAACCCCTCAGGCTCCACCTCCTCCTTTGTCTGCAGTACAAAGGTGTTACCTGGTCGTCAAGGTTACCCTCAGCAGGAGCCCCACACCCTCTGTGAGCCACTCACACACACACACAGGTATCCCCCACTCCATCACATCTCTCCCCCCTTCCAGACCGAACTGAGCGGGGTCACTCAACTGGTGACCTGGGGAAGTTCGGGGCTCTCCCCTTGTGACAGGGCATTGGCTGTACCCTCTGTTCTCCCCTCGATGTGCACCACCTCCACATCATAGTCCTGCTGGGGGAGGCTCCAAGTCAGGAGCTTGGTCTTGGCCCTTTTCATGTGATGCAGCCGGGCAAGTTCCTTTAGTTCCCTTGGGTTGGTTGGTCTCGCTGCAGCACCAACAGATCAAACAGGTCTTTTGTGGTCTGGGTCCTGCCCCATCTGACCACCAGTCCATACAGCTGCTCCAGCCAATGTCTGGAATTCAGTTACAGTCCAGTAACGGAAGGTACAAATGCTTCCATCCTTGGCATCTAGCCAGACCACCACAATGGCTGTGTGCCTCAGTTTCCCCTTCCATGCCACACAATAGGTTTGGAATGTTCCTTCTCATGTCAGAGGTTGCGAGACTAGTTACAGGGAACAATGGTGACATTTCAGAGTTACAGACTCCTTTAGCATACAATTTATGCTTCTACATCAATGTCATCATGTCACATGGCTCTTTTTAAACATTCAGTGCATGGTACAATTCTACAGCTTTTGGTAGCAGCACCCCTTGGTTACAGCAGTCAGCGTGAGTAACAGAACAAACCCATTGCAACTGCACATTTACGTTGCTCTTTGGTAGACCACAACTTTTGTGTAACCTCCTTGAGAATCTGGTATTTTGGGGATAAATGGCTGAGGCCTTTCTTAGCACCATCAAGTTCTAATCTTCTCTCTTGCCCCCTGGGGTGGAAATTTGATCTCTCTGGCTGTGCCCTCTCTTCTAACAAGAGCTGGGCCATTGATGATCTCAGGGAGATGGCTCCCCTCCACCAGTCTGGAAATTTGCAAACCAAACTGCTTTCTGAGAGTTGTTTTGTGAGTCCCAGACGCAGAATCCACATGAAGGAATCCCTGTTTATCCCTTACTGGCCCACCAGGCCCAAAGCTCCTTTGTCCTTCCACCTCCAACTACTGCCTCCCCATGGAATCAGAAGTGGAGTCCAGTATAAGAATATAAGTGTTTCCACCATCTGGAGATGGGGAATTGCTGGCGCTCTCCTGCATCCTACAGAGACTGACTGTGCAGCTGTTTTATTTGGTTCTCACAGGGCTGCTCACATTCCCTGATAGTTTTCACTTTACTTGCACCAACTTCCAATTCCTGAGAAACTTTTACACTGCCTGCTTTGGACCCTTCCAGAGCACAGCCAGTGGTTTCACACTCAGGCAGGTCCTGGCCATCAGGAGCTGAAACAAACTTCTCCCCAGGCAAAGGGCTGCTCTGGCTCTTACAGACAAGCACCTTTCCTGTTCACTCTCCTTCACCTCACTCCCATTGTCTGCAGTCCCCACAGATGGGTCAGGAAAAGTTTCAGGGAAATTCTCTTCCTTAAGAGCTTCCCCAAAACAACAACTCACCCCTGTCTGCCTCCACAGGGGCACTGCTCCCTTGAGCCACAACCAGCTCCTGGGTTTCACCTACGCCCAGGATCACTTCTGGCCCATTAGGCAGATTCCCACGTAATCCCCCTCCAGGCAGACAGCCAGTACCACCGGACAGAAGGTCAGGATCCCTTTCCTCCCTTCTGCTACCAGCTCCTTTATTTCATCAGTCAACGTAACTCCATTGCCCGTCTGTTCTTGTGTCCTGGCGAGAGGATGACTCTGGTAGGACAGAGTCCTCTCACCCCCTCCCAATAACACCTCAGCATCAGGCAAAGAACAAGTACCAGAATCGTCTGGTCTCTGGGATTTCCTGATGATACTAACTGGATCAGACCGAGTTAAAGCATCATCCCCCCTGAGAGACACAGAGGCAGGCCCACTTCCCATCTGGGCTTCAGCTGCCCTCAGATCCAGCTCTGGGATCTTGGCTCCATCTTGAGCCCCCACAGGCTCAGGCAAAGGATTCACTTCCCCAGAAGCAGAAGCACTTTTCTTGCACCAAGGACCAGTGTCCTTAGCAGGGATACCACTGCCCCATCCCGGAGCCATTCCCTCTGCTCCAGCCCCCATGGCTGGATTCAGAGACACACCTGGAATGCTCTTTTCTGGTGGATCCTTCTCCAGCCACCCCAGGCTGGGGAAGTTTTCCTTAGACAATGGGCTAGTTTTCTCATTGGCACCTTTTCCAAACGCAGGCTCTGCTCTCTCCCCAGGCTGCTGCTGCTGCTGTTTAACACAGACAGACAATGGGAGACACTCTCTCCTTTGTCCCAGCCCCCCGGCTGGTCTCCACACACACACAGAAGGTGAAGCAGCTTCTCTCACAGACAACTTGCCATTCCCAGTGGACAAGCTGCTTTCCTGCACAGACACACAGGCACCTTCCTCGGCCCAGGCCTGGAAAACTTTTCACAGGTCTGTCTTGGCCACTAGTAGATGATGGGTTGGAATCGCTCCTTCCCTCCTTGAGCTGTGGCAGGCCACTCGGTTCAGAGCTCCATGCAGTCCAGGGTTTCCTGCCCCGATCCGGGCTCACCTCTGCAGGATTCTCCCCAGCCATCAGCTCCGCCACTGCACATCCACACTGCCTTGTTCAGCTTCTTTAATCTTGATTCGGTTTTCAGGTGCTGCCACTTCACAGCGGAGTTGCTCAGCATGGTTGCAGGCTCTCAGGCTGATGCCCTCTGCACCCCACGATTCCTGGAAGAATCCCTTCAGTGTGCCAGGCTCCTTGCGGGTCACAAGCTGCCCAGGGTTAGGCCGTAGGCCCCTCTGCCCTCTGGGACCGACTCCAACAGACTCCCAGCGGAACCCCTTCTTCAGTGTGACACCCGCTCTCAGGGACCATGAGCACCCTGTCTTGGGAAGGACTCATTCAGCGTCAGTCTCCTCAGGGGTCACTTGTTCCTGGGGGTTGGGCTCTCGGCCCCTCCACCTTCTGGGACCGACTCCAACAGATTCCCAGGAGTAACCCCTCCTCGGGTGTGACACCCCCTCTCGAGGACCACAACCGCAGTTGCTTGGGTTTGGCCGCAGGCCCCTCCGCCTTGGGGAACTGCACCTCACTGCCCTTCAGCACACCTGGGTCTCGCAGGCCCCACTTCTTCCGGGGCCCCGGTCACTTACTGCTGGATGCTCCATCCTCGGGGTGCGGAACATCCCACTCCTGACACCAGTGTGATGGGGTTCTGGGGTCCCCCAAGCTCTGCACCCTGTCCACAGGCAGGAGAGTCTCTCACTCAGCAGGAGAACAGCGGGTTTATTAGCCGACAGGACACAGCATCGTACAGAGGAATCAGTACAGCAGGCAGAGACAGCCAGTCCAATCCATGTTGGGGAGAGGAGGCCCCGAGGGGCCCCCAGAGCTGGGGCCTGGCCCCCTCCTTTGTCTCTCTCTCCCAGCCCAGACTAACTGCTTCCAACTCCCAGTTCCAATTCAAACCCCTCAGGCTCCACCTCCTCCTTTGTCTGCAGTACAAAGGTGTTACCTGGTCGTCAAGGTTACCCTCAGCAGGAGCCCCACACCCTCTGTGAGCCACTCACACACACACACAGGTATCCCCCACTCCATCACAAGCTGCTTCCAGCCATAGGAGAGCAGGGGGTGGGCAAAAGGGACGAGGTGACTACTGGAATAAAAGGGGCCAGGTCATCCCTACTCCCACCCCCACTCTGCTGGCAGCAGCTCCCATCCCTTCCCTCCCCTCCCACACAGTGCTGAAAGGCTGCCGCTGCTTGCCACATTCTGCTGTGAACCCTGATGGAAATTTGTGGAGGGGCTCTTGTAACCCAGCCTGCCCCCCCCCCCCACAGGTCACCTTGAGAAGATGCAGCGCCAGCTACCAGGAAAGGCAGGTCCATCCAGGCATAGGGGGTGGTGAGCACTGGGCAGACATGTTTGGGTCAGGTCAGTCAGTCACTCCCAACCCTGTGTGTGAGAGATGAGAGAATGTGTGTGTGTGTGTGTGTGAGAGACCTCTCCCTGTTCAAACCTGAAAGGTAAGGAGGTAAATAAAAAGACTCCAGCTATGCAGGATTTCTGTGTAACGGGCTCAGTCAACTTGATGGTAATGATGTTCGTACTGCATAGTTCTGAGTCATTGCTGGTGAATTCACGTGAATATGAGTAATTTGACCAGGTGTCCCATATTCAGCATAGGGAAATACAGTCACCCTACCTACACATCAGCACAAAACACTTTTATGAATAGTTGGATGGCAAATTCAGGGCTGTATGTACATCCCCCCATGGGCTCCTCCATGTCACTTGTCCCCCTGCCAAGCCCAGGGTTCTTCCCACTCTCTCTGTCCTCTCCCCATGGCACCTTACCTGGGCAAGTCCAGCAGGTAGGGGTTAACCATCTGGCTGTTAAGAGGCTGTCACTTGGCTCCAAGGCTCACAGGGTCTCAGAGCAGCTCCAGACTCCAGCAGGCAGGGAGCCTGGCTTGAGTGGCCCGAGCCAGAATGAACTGGCAGCAGCTGTAACCAGGTAACCACCTGCCTCCCCCAACCTTTGCATGTTCACATCCCTATAATTTGGGGCACCACCAGGACAGCAGATAAAAGCCCACTGTCCTAGTGGTGCCCCAAATTTTTGGGTGCCCTACCCAGCTGTGTGTTCTGTTATGCATCTGTGTGGCCCTGGGCAAATCACTTAAGCTGAGGTAGTCCCTTTTATGCCTGTTCCTACTGAACTGAGAGGAAGATGCTTAGACAGTACAGCCTAATCAGGGAGGAATAGCTCAGTGGTTTGTGTACTGCCTTACTAAACCCACAGTTGCAAGTTCAATCCTTGACAGGGACATTTAGGAATCCAGGCCAAACAGATTTAATCTTGTTTTTAAAAAAAAAAAGTCTGCCAGGCCTGGTGATAGGCCTTGCTGTGAATGTCAGGGACTGGACTTAATGACCTCTGCAGGTCCTTTCCAGCTCTATGAGAGGTGCATATCTCTAGATAGTACCTCGGAATTATTCTCAAGTCTCCAGGACCAAGGAATTAGGATGCATTCTAGTCAGGAGTCCTTGAAAATAAAAGTGCTTAGATTTTATCACCTGCAGCCTGGCTAAATAGTGCCCACAGAATACAATTCATTGGTCAAAAGATCAGTGTAAGTAAATTCTGTAGTAGTCTCCCAGGTCCAAGTTCTTTTTTGTTATTGCCTTCTGTCTTACAGTTTCTGGCTGTTCCCAGTAGGGAGCTGAGATAGACTGCAGCCTTCCCATTGCACTGCTTTCATCTGTCAGTGAGTCCTGCAGCCACACTGTTCCAGAGTCTGCGCCTTATCTCTCAGGTAGATTTTTTTTTCTTTTTTTGGCTGTCCTTTGAGGCAAAGATGATGTCTGCCAAGGGGCTTTTAAGGGGCTGAGGAGCCCAATTTGTGCCCTCAGATTTTCACACAGACATGACAGGTGCAGTCCTGGAGCTGTAGGTGTTGGCTGGAGTATTGTGCCTTTTCTTTCCTCCATAGTCACTTCTCTGTCTCATGAGCCTGCCTGTTCTCCTCAAAGTGAGCTGAGGCTTGGGGGGTGCAAAAAGGAACGGTTGTGCCACGTCCTTCCATCTTGTTGTGTTAGTGCAGGGGGAGGGGGGACTTTTTGTGGGACAGAGCCACATAATAGTGAGAAGCCAAAAAAAAAAAAAAAACTGACCCAAAACACCACAAAGCCCTCACTGATGTGGCCCCTGACTGAGACACCTCACGCTCAAGCATCACAGTCAAAATTAACTCTTCTGGGGGCCTGGAATGGGACCAGAATGGGGGGTTCAGGGTGTGGGAGGGGACTGCTGGGGAGCAGGTGTGGGTGGGAGCCCGGGTGCAGGAGTGGGCTGGGGTTGGGGGATCTGGGTGGGAGGTAAGGTGCGTAAGTGGGCTGGGGCAGTGGTGGGGCTGGAGGTGCAGGGTCTGGGTAGGATGGAGGATGCAAGAGCGGGCAGGCATGGTGGGTGTGGGAGGGAGTTTACAAGAACAGGCTGGGGGCATGCGGGGTCTGGGCAGGAGTGGGCTGTGGAGGAGGCTTTGTGGGAGGAGAGGTTGTAGGAGCAGGGTGGGGGGATCCAGGGTTCAGAAGTAGGCTGGGGTGGGGTCTGAGCAGGAGGGGCTGCGCGAACAGGTGTGGGGAGGTGTCCAGAAGTGGGCAGGGGTGGGGGGGGGTCTGGGTGACAGGGGGAGGCTCTTACCACCATGCGCCGCTGCTGCCACCCTCTCCCCTGGCTGGGGGAATGGCAACATGGAGAAATGTTTCTCCCGCCACTGCCAGGCACCATGCCCCTCTGCTCTGATTGGCCAGAATTGGCTTTGCCTGGGCGAGGTGGGGAGAAAAGCCTCTCCAGGCAGCCGCAAGCTGCTCTTCCTCCAGCTGGCAGATGGCACAGCAGCGGCAGCAGCACAGGGGGCAGCAGTGGTACCCCCACTGCTTACTGTCCTCGCCAGGCAGAGCCCATGGGCTGGATCTGGCCCCCGCTTGCCTGACTTGGGTTCTCAAGGCTTGGGGCTCCCCCACACTGTGGGTTAGATCCTGGGAAGTGGACCCCTGAGCCTCAGGGGCTGGACCCAGACAAGCCACAGTCTGCCAGGAGGTTCCCCACCTCCGGTTAACACCTCTCTTTTTAAGAACAACAAGAAGTCTTGTGGCACCTTATCAACTAACAGCTATTTTGGAGCATAAGCTTTCATGGGCAAAGACCCGCTTCATCAGATGCATGAGTGGGGGTGGTGGTTTCAGAGGGGTATTTAAAGAGTGGGGTCCCAGTAAAAGGGAGGGCCAGAGTTGACAAGGTCCATTCAGCAAGGTGGAAATGGGCCAGTATCAATAGTACTTATCAAAAGAGGAAAAAACAGTCAGATCAGAGAGGGGGATGTGAGTCTTTGTCAGAGTCTAATGGGGAGATATTTACCCCCAGGGCAGAGAAACTGCCTTTGTAAGCTGCGAGCCACTCCCAGTCTCTGTTTAATCCTTGGTTAATGGAGTCAAATTTGCAAATAAATTGCAGCTCAGAGATTTCTCTCTCCATTTGATTTTTGAAATTTCTTTGTTTCAGGACTGTCACCCTTAAATCTGCCACTGAGTGTCCAGGGACATTGAAGTGCTCTTCCACAGGCTTCTGTACATTACCGTTCCTGATGTCTGATTTATGTCCATTTATTCTTTTATAGAGAGACTGTCCAGTTTGGCCAATGTCAATTGCCGTGGGGCATTGCTGGCACATGATGGCATATATTATATTAGTAGATGTGCAGGTAAAGGAGCCCCCGATGGCATAGACGGTGTTAGGTCCTGTGATGATGCCACTGGTGTAGATATGTGAGCAGAGTTGGCAGCGAGGACTGTTGCAGGGGCTGGTTCCAGGCCTAGAGTCACTGGTTTGTGATTTGCAGTGGCTGGTGAGGATTTGTTTAAGGTTGGCAGGCTGTCTGTAGGCGAGGACAGGCCTGCCCCCCAAGGTCTGTGAGAGTGAAAGATCACTGTTCAGGATGGGTTGCAGATCACTGATGATGCGCTGGAGGGGCCTTAGGTAGGGGCTGTATGTGATGGTCAGTGGTGTTCTCTTGTTTTCCTTGCGAGGCCTGTCTTGTAGCAGGTGGCTTCTGGGTACCCATCTGGCTCTGTCAATCTGTTTCCTCACTTCCCTAGGTGGGTATTGTAGTTTGAGGAAAGCTTGGTAAAGGTCTTGTGGATGTTTGTCTCTGTCTGATGGATCAGAGCAAATACGGTTGTAACTTAGTGCCTGGCTGTAAACAATGGATTGTGTAGTGTGCTCTGGATGAAAGCTGGAGGCGTGCAGATAAGCATAGTGGTCTGTGGGTTTTCGGTATAGGGTGGTATTTATGTGACCGTTGCTTATCTGCACAGTAGTGTCCAGGAAGTGAATCTCTTGTGTGGACTGGTCCAGGCTAAGGTTGATGGTGGGGTGGACACTGTTGAAATCACGGTGAAACTCTTCAAGAGCCGCCTTCCCATGGGTCCAGCTGATGAAGATGTCATCAATGTAGCGCAGCTAGAGGAGGGGCACTAGGGGATGAGAACTGAGAAAGCATTGTTCCAGGTCAGCCATAAAAATGTTGGCATACTGTGGGGCCATGTGGGTGCCCATAGCAGTACCACTGATTTGAAGGTATAATTTGTCCCCAGTCTGAAATAGTTGTGGGAGAGGACAAAGTCACAAAACTCTGCCACCATTTGTGCCTTGGGCTCATCAGGAATGATGTTCCTAACAGCTTGGAGTTCATCTTCATGTGGGATGTTGGGGTAAAGGGCCTCTACATCCAAAGGTGGCCAGGATGATGTTTTCAGGAAGGTCACCAAAGGACTGTAGTTTCCCGAGGAAGTCGGTTGCATCTCAAAGAAAGCTGGGGGTGCTGGTAGCATAGGGTCTGAGTAGAGAGTCCACATATCCAGACAATCCTGTGGTGAGGGTGCCAATGCCTGAGATGATGGGGTATCCGGGATTTCCAGGTTTATGGATCTTGGGTAGCAGGTAGAATAAACCTGGTTTGGGTTCAAGGGGTGTGTCTGTGTAAATCTGTTCTTGTGTTTTTATAGGGAAGGTCTTGAGCAGATGCTGTAGTTTCTTTGTGTATTCCTAAGGGGGATCCTCAGACAGAGGCCTGTAGAATGTGGTATTGGAGAGTTGCCTGGCAGCCTCCTTTCGGTAGTCTGTCCTATTTATGATGACAACAGCGCCTCCCTTGTTGGCCTCTTGGATGACAATGTCAGAGTTGTTTCTGAGGCTGTTGATGGCATTGCGTTCTGCACGGCTGAGGTTAAGGGGTAAGCGAAGCTGCTTTTCCACAATATCTGTCTGTGCACGCCGGCAGAAGTATTCTATGTAGAGGTCCAGTTTGTCATACTAATATAATATATGCCATCATGTGCCAGCAATGCCCCACGGCAATTGACATTGGCCAAACTGGACAGTCTCTCTATAAAAGAATAAATGGACATAAATCAGACATCAGGAACGGTAATGTACAGAAGCCTGTGGAAGAGCACTTCAATGTCCCTGGACACTCAGTGGCAGATTTAAGGGTGACAGTCCTGAAACAAAGAAATTTCAAAAATCAAATGGAGAGAGAAATCTCTGAGCTGCAATTTATTTGCAAATTTGACTCCATTAACCAAGGATTAAACAGAGACTGGGAGTGGCTCGCAGCTTACAAAGGCAGTTTCTCTGCCCTGGGGGTAAATATCTCCCCATTAGACTCTGACAAAGACTCACATCCCCCTCTCTGATCTGACTGTTTTTTCCTCTTTTGATAAGTACTATTGATACTGGCCCATTTCCACCTTGCTGAATGGACCTTGTCAACTCTGGCCCTCCCTTTTACTGGGACCCCACTCTTTAAATACCCCTCTGAAACCACCACCCCCACTCATGCATCTGATGAAGTGGGTCTTTGCCCACGAAAGCTTATGGTCCAAAATATCTGTTAGCCTACACGGTGCCACAAGACTTCTTGTTGTTCTCAAAGCTACAGACTAACATGGCTACATCTCTGACTTTGGAACACTTTCCCTGCCCTTCGCAAGCCCTTCTTCCCTGACTGAACTGAGAGGAGAGTACTTGCTTTGGAAATCAAGTGTCAGGCCTACATATGCAGTAGCCAGCCCAGCAGAGTTGGTGTTTCATGACCTGCACTCCTATACTGCTGCTGTTGGCTGCAGAGAGAAAGCTGATAGTGGTGCGTCAGTCTTCCCAGCCGAGCCTGAGGATCCTTCTGAGACAGCGCTGATGGAACCACTCCAGCCACTTGAGATGATGTCAGCAGGTTGCCCAGCTCTCACACCTACAGAGAAAGGGGTGGGTGACAACTGCCTTGTAACCCAAGATCTTGGTACTTGTTTGTAGATCTCTATTGCTGAAGACTCATTTGAGTAGCCGTCCAAAGGATGCGCTGGCACAGCAGAGCCCGTATTACGTTTCTGTGGCAATGCTGGCTGGTTGGGAGATGTGGCTGGTAAGATATGGAAAATAGTGCACATTTTCCAGGGGGTTCTCCACTGACAGTGACTTGTGGAGCACAAAGAGTAATTTGTGCAAGAGAGGGCTGGTAGAGAAACTTGGTTTGCCTGATGTTGAGAAAGACCCAGGCTGTGATAGGCAGCTGCAAAACGACTGAGGGTGCAAGCATAAAGGTCAGTGATGCCAAGTCTCATAATCTTACAATTTTGTTTGGAGACATTGAAGATTGAGGACTTGGCCATCTGTATGGTACTCAGTCCCGGTCGTGTCAGGAAGGGGTCGCAAATGAGAATCAGGATCACGGGAAGATAAAAAGAGAAACGACACAGCCCTGCTGGACATCAGTGTGAATGAGGAACAGAGCCACTGCACAGTCTGACAATGGAAAAGAACTTCTATGGACAGCCAAACCTACACAGCACCTTCCCTAGGGTGTTGGGGAGGTGGGGCAGTGGCAGGTGGGTAGGTGTTCCATCCTGAGGGAAGTCCTGGAAGGACTGGGTCTACTGAGGTCCCATAAGACTAGGTGCACTGAGCTGTTGCTGTTAGGAACTTGTGGTCACATAGGAAACCTGACACCTTGGATACTGGAGACCTGCTCCTGCCAGCACCAGGCCTGCTAAGAGGGGGAAGGGGTTCAGCTCCTTCAGGGCCCAGCAATTTCAGAGGGCTTGGGGCTCCTGGCTGTCACTACTGTGGCAGTAACCCCAGACACTTTAAATTGCTGCTGGAGCCTTGGACTGCACTTGGGACAGGCATGAAGGGCTGGCCAGAGGCGGCTAGCACAGTCCTGCTCCTTCTGCCTGGGGCCCTGCCCTTTCTGAGAGCATGGAGCCCCTCCCAGCCCGCCCCATGCGCAGGGGCTCAGCAAGTCTGTCTGCTGACTGGGCTAGAATCCATGTTCGAGTGTGATTGCTGGTAAGCTTATTACCATCCATGCAGATTCTTTTAATATTCTCAACGTTTTGTTTTGCTCTACTGCTTTGTACTTTATGACATAGTAGGCTGGCATGTGACATGTTGGCTGGGTAATGTACAAATGCAGCAATTATACCTGGTGTATCTCTAAAGAGAAAGGAAGCAGGTATTCATGGGCCAGGGGGCTCTGCTGGGAATAACATAGTTTAGGCAGGGAACTGTGCAGCCTGGAAACAGCTGGCCACAAGGGAAGGTGAGGCAGACCTTCTCCCAAGAGAAGCAGCAGCTGAAGAGCTGAAAGCCTGAGAACGGGTGCCTTGCTGGACTGCAATGGAGAGAAATACAAGTGCAGTTGCCCTGTATTTGTGATATCCACTGGATACATTAGAGCAGCGGTGTGCAAACTGGGGGGCAGGCCCCCTCGGTGAGCAGCACCATCGGCAGCTGGGGCTCATGACAAAAATGTGGAAATGTCACGGTTTTTTGTGCACATGTATTCACATTTATATGCCCATTAACAAAGGTTTTATATTCTACAGACTTATTTTCTTACGTGTGCCGAAAGGCTTTTTTTCCCTCCTATGAACAAAACTGACATTTCCATCGGTTTGGATTACATCAGACAGGTGGGGGCGGGGGGCTGCTGACTGCAGGGATGAAAAGTGGGGCCTGACATGAGAAGTGTGCTCATGCCTGGGCTAGAGCAATCGCAGGGGTTGCCCAACGAGCCCAGCGTAGCTGAGCACAGAGTACTCCAGCCCCACTGCTGCCTCCTTTCCCTGCCTGCTTCCAGCAGCTCTGCCCCCCTCCCAAGGCAGCGCCCAGTCTCAGCAGCCCCGGCCCCACACTCCCCTCCCACCCTGAGCCGGCGCCCCCTTCTGCGCTCAGGAACCTGGCTCTCCAGTTTCCTCCACCCCATGTATGGCAGCACACACCCTCAAAGGGGGTCAGGACATTGCTTGTTTAATGTGCGATACAAAAGGCAAGTCTCCCAGGTTACATGGAATAATCTGCATTAGCCTCAGGCCTGGCCCGCTCCTCACCCACCAGGTCTGCACAGTGCAGCACGCACAACCCGTTCTCCTCTTTCTCTCAAGAGACTTTCTCCTCCCACGCCCCTATTCCACAGTGGGAACAAGGGCAGGCTTAACTGGACACCATGGGGGGAGTCTCACTGGTGAGGGGGGTCAGGAGGTGCTACAGGAGTTCAGAGAATCAAAGGCATTCACCTCCAAGGGGTTGTGGGAAGCACCGCTGCCCCTTTGTCCCCCGTTTCCAATGCTGGAGTGCACCCACCCCTCCCCGCTCGAACTTGGTACCCTTAGCAACCCCACCCCCAGAGCCAGCTCTGCAAGTCGGTACAGGGACGGTGTGCGACAAGATCACAGGGCCTCTGGCGGCACGAGGGATATTGCATAGTGGTGCTCGTGTGACAGGGAAAAGTTCTACAGGCCTCAGTGCTGTCCCCAGAAGAATCACCCCCATCACCGCAATCACCTCACCCCTGCATGTACGGTTGCAGCAGGGCATGGGCCAAAGTCAGCCCTCAGAGCAGCCGACAGGGGGCGGGGGCACTCTGGAGAGCAACCTAAACCACAGTACCCCAGCTGGCTGAGGGAGACCGTGTCTGTCAAAAGGAGCAGCCGAACAGGAGAGACCCCAGATGCAGACAGCTCCTGTTCCTAGGAGGGGCTACAGTGATTTCACTGGAAAGAGGGCTGTGGAAAGCCCTCTGCTTGCCCCAGTAAAACACAACCCTAGGACCCTCAGGCTTGGCTGGCAACATCTCTTACAGCTTCACCAGCACCAGTCAGGGGCCTGCTCCATGAGGTCCTCAAACACAGCAATGATTAACTTAACCCCAAAGCAGCCTAAGATTGGGAAGTGGGGGAGGAGCGAGAGGAGAGCAGGGGGCACAGGGCCCTTCCTCTCCCAGCCCCTGGCAGGAACAGAGCACCACAGCACATGTCCTCTTGCTCCACAGCACACCAGTCCATCAGGCTCATAAGGCAAACATAGTGTCGTCTTCCTTCTCCTGCTTCCGGTGCGAGCCAGAGGTGGCTGGGGCCGCCACTGGGGGGTTGGGGAGCGTGGGCAGCTGGTCTGCTACCTTCGCTCGCTCTTCCAGGAACTTGTCAAACTCTGGGGTGGGAAGAGAGAGTCAGTGATGAGGAGGAGGAGGAGGGAGCTGGCCCTGAGAAGAGCCCAGGAGGAAGGAGGGGGCCAGTGGTTCTTACCTTCACTGGTGATGCCCTTTGTATCTTCTGTCTCTTCCCCCTGGACAAGGAGGAAGAAAGCACACAAGAAAGCAGGCCTGAGCCCCCCGAGTGGACATCATGTTCTGCTCCACCGAGGCAGAAGAGTGTGTGACCTCCCATCCCTACTGATGGGGGAGGGGAGGTTTCCTTATCCCATTCCCAAAAGTAACAGGTGGCAGTGCCGGTAGGAGGAGGAAAAAAGCCCTCTTCCCTGGGATCAGATTTCTCTGCTAGCTCAGGGGCCTGGTCTCACTGCCTCCAGAGCCAGTGGGCTTATAGCTCAACGGTAGAGGCTCCTGCACTAAGCTCCAGAGGCTGCAGTTTGAGTCCTCCAATGGTGGTTAGTCACAGCAGGCTACGTAGGGCTGGGTGGACACTTGAGTTGGTCAGGCACACAGGCACTGGCTTTGTCTGAGCTGCTGAGGCACTTGCCTCCCAACCTCTGCCCAGATCCTGACCCCTTCTGCCAAGTCCCCCCCGCCTCCAGATAGAGACCCCCTGCTTCCATGCCACGAGAGAGCCCACCACTCCCCTTGCTCAACATGCAGCCAGAAGGGCCTTGATGACCTGAGTCAGACTACTGTCTCCTCAGCTGCCTCCTCCCACCAGCACGCTGTGGACGCCCTGCACAGACTGTCCTGTTACCCATCCTCTCCCCTCAGGCCTAAGGGCCCTCTTCAAAACCCTGGCTGATCACGTGAAGCCCACACATCAAGCTAAACCTGTGCCATACTGCTTGTGTAATCAGGGTCCAGGAGGTAGGGGAGGGTGCCCTGGCAGTGAGGAGAGAGGGGGAAGAGGGTGGCCATGTGGAGGGAAGGGTCAGAGGGATGTGTTCTGAAGAAGGGAACATGAGGAAACCCCTGTCCATGTCAACCTGGCCCATCCTGCCACTTGCAAGAGCCCTGGACAGTCACCACCAAAACCCAGGGAGTTATGAGCTTCAACAGGGGCCAGAGGAGAGAGACAGTTCATTGCCAGCCCTGAGCTGTAAGTGAAGTGCCAAAGGAACTGCCCCCTGCTCTGCCCTTCACCTTACCACATCAGTGGAGAGCCATTGCTCAATGTCCTCCATGAAGCTGGCCTGGGGCACTGGGATCTGGAGTGGAGGAGGAAGAGAGGAATGAGAAAGAGGACACTTCTCCAAACCCATCTGCACAGGAACTCTCCCCCTCCCATGCCAGCCCCTTGCTGCTCTGGCCAAGCCCATCACAGCTCTCCCAGCTGGCAGTGTCTTTTTATACTTTCTCCCCACCTGCAGACGTGTTCCAGCACACAAGTGTTTCTGAGGGAGTGGGAGGTTTGAGACTGGTGCTCTGGCACTGGCATTGGCCTACCTCCTTTACAGGGCTCATTCCCCTCTTCAGCAGTGCCCCGCCTGGAAGGGCAGCAAGGGCTCACGCTCAGCCAGGCAGGCTGCTCAGACAGGAAGATGTGCTTGTGGCAGTACTTTCCTGGCTTTCCCGAGCTATCGCCAAAACCAAGAGATTTTTTTCCTCTCCCCTCGGATGCCATTCCACAGTGTCTGACGTCACAGCCCACTGCACTGCAAACAGGGAGGAGCTGTCACAGCTTTGGCATCACACCCCCACAGTGAGCTCAGGTGTGAAGAAGAGGCAAGGAAGAAGGCCCAGGTCTAGCTGTGGCACACCACCTGCCAAGCCAAGCTGAGGAAATGCATATGGGAGGGGATACTCCTCAGCAGTTAAGGTGGAAATACTTGGCTGCTGGCTCCCCATAGAAGTGGCTCTTTCAGATGTGCTTTCGCCATTGGCCAATGCCACTGTGGAAGGGGAAAGGGGCCCTTCTTGTGGCCAGGCATCAGTCACTCAACACCAGCCCAAAGCCTCAGCTCCTAACAGCAAGACCCAAGTCCAGCTGAAAAAGAAACAGCAGGAGCAGCAGGTTCCTGGAGCAGAAGCAGGTGGTGATCCCTTGCAGGCCACTGTCCCTTCATCTCCCAAATTCATGGAACCTTTCACAAGGTACAGCAAAGCCAAGCACAGCAGCATCCCTCTCCTCCCAAGAGAGGGTTCCTCCACACCAGCCCCCAGCCTCAGGACAGATACTGCTGCAGCCTCCCCGGTGTCAAGATGAAGCTCCTCGGGGAGGAGCAGCGCTCAGGCAGTGATCATGGTTGCATGGGGGAGGCTGTGATTGTGGAGGTTTCAGTCTGTCCTGAGTGGGATCCTCAAGCCACAGGAGATAAGAGATTTATACACCCCAACGGGACAGTGTGAGGGACACCCAGACCAGAGGTTTCTATAGGCTGGGCCCTGCTAGGAAACCTGAATGGAGGAGTCATGGGAGTGTATTGCTGCCCCAGGGACTGAAACCAAGATCTCAGTGTCTAAAATCACAAGCCCTGCTGCTACAGCCAAAGGATCGAGCTCATTAGCTTCTAGGCAGCAGTAGCCACAATCCAATTTACATGGTCCAGCTGCCAGACCACACCCCACAATTGGTTAATGTGCACTGTCCATGTCCCAGTACCAGAGATCAGCAACCACTCGAATCCCGCTATGGGCACCAGCACTCATCACGATGGCCTTGCGTAGGCAGACTGAAAGATGGGACACCAAACTTGTGCGCCTCTCCAGAACTCAGGCTGTAGTTGCTCAAGCACTTGGTTCCAGAGGCGCCGAGTTCCATCCCTGCTGACTTCCTGAGGGGCATGATTGCACCAGGAAAGGGCCACACCTTCCATCTTCTTCCCTCCTAGTCTCTACCACCTGCTCAGACCAGGGTCCCCTTTGTGAATGCTGCTTTGTCCAGACTCCTCCTTGCCCAGCCGTTCCCCTGTTGTCTGCTGTGCAAGCCCAAACGCTGTGCCAGTTTCATACCCTAGCCCAGTAGCCCCAGCTCCCTTCACTAGCTACGTGCCATCTCACCATTCCTTGCTGCACCATCCAGTTAGTTATTGGGGCTCCATCAGTGGAAGCGCTAGGTTCCACCTGGTTAAGAGAGAGTCTGCACTGAGACCTGCTTTCAAGGTGGGAGGGGAGGAAAGGGGGAGCAGAGCGAGTCGATCTCTGACCTTCCAGAAGTCTAAAAGGGTGGGGAGAGGTATCTCCAAAACAAAGGAGGAGTCCAGTCCTGCTCAGGGATTTGGAGAAAGGGCCTTACACCACGCTAGGAGCAAATCCAGTCTAAGCCCAGGTTAGGGACGACTGGAAATTCCCACCATCAGACTGAGGAAGGATTGGCTGTTGTGAAATAACTTGGGTGGCTCTGCCCGAATGCACACCACTGACTGGCACTGTGGGTGGGCAGGGAGGATGGGCCCATTACTGGCAGGTGAGGTAAGTCCCACGGATGCTTACCGCTCCTGTGCTCTGCTGCCGGGCATCCAGGGCTCCAGCCAGCCCTTTGTTCGCTTGGGGGTCTTCGTACTTTACCCTGAAAGAGAGCGGCAGGTTATGGCGAACGCACAGAAGTGGCAGAAGCATGCACGAGGGTGAGCTGTGGAGGACAGGGCTGCTACTGGGATTCACACACAAACGTGCACAGCTGCTGACCACACCATGGCTTGCTTGCTGCAGACCTGCTGATCTCCGAGATTTACGACAGCTGAGATGTGTGCAGAAAACTGGGCTTGTTACTACCACTACAGTAAGGTCCAACCTAAACGCCACAGCAGACTCTGAGGTACCACAGGAAGGAACTGGGGCATTACAGTACATGGTGGGGGCCCCATCTTGGTCAACCTCAAGAACAAAGCCAGGGACCTCCAGAACTAGAAGCTACGCTAGAGCTACGAAGCCAAGCCTCTTGAGATGAGATCCAGACCAGACTGACATCCTCTCTGAACTGGGCACAGAGGGGAATGCAACACACACCGACCTGTGGGTTACAGTGGCTGTACAAGAAAACCTCTGACCTACACAAAATGCCCTTCACACACCCCACTGCTTCCTATGCAAACACCTCTTCTACACCAAACCCTCCCTCCAAACCCTCTCGGACAGCCAGGAACCTGCTGGTGGCTCAGATTCCTCAACCTGGGTAAAATGGGAGGGCATGCCAGGTGAGTGCGGAACGCCAACAAATGCACAAACACCAACACCCCCTCGGCATACAAACGCCTCTCACCGGCAAGCTCTCTCTCACAGACATACCCCACCTATTTGCCCCCTTTTCTAGGAAGCTCCCTCTCAAGCTGCTTGCAATGCACACCAGACCAGTGCAGCCCAGGGAGACCCGCTCCGGTGCCAGGAGAACAAAGCCACGTTGGATGACGTCCCAGCGCCGGGGCACTCCTGTCACCTAGCCGCTCGCATTGGCGGGCAGGGGCTTGGGCCACCTGCACTCAAACTTTTCGAAGAAGTCCTTGTCGGTGAAGGGCCCGCTGTGGATGATGGCATTGAGGATGAAGTAGAGCGCCGCCACCATGCTGCTGATCAGGAAGAAGGGCAGGAAAGGCTTGAGGTGCTTCCAGCACTGCCGGGCCAAGGTACCCATGAGCCACGGGGCAGGGGGAGAGGGCCTGGCCCCGCTGCTGGGAGCTCCGGCTGAGGTGCCCTGGTCCTGCAGCCACGAGGGAGCAGCTCAGCACACAGAGAGGGAGAGCGAGGCAGGGAGTGCAGAGCTGGTGGCGTAAGAAGCCAGAGTCAGCGAGTGCAGAGGTTGGCTGGCAGGAGAGCAAGCGCAAGGGCTGGCAGAGCCAGCTGAAGACCGGGGCAAGGAATAAATAGAAGATGCCTCATTTTTGGAAAGATCACAAGTCCCTGTCCCCGAAGGATCGGGTTATGCTGGCGGGAATACGCTGTCCAGCACAGCGGGGGAAGGGAGCGCCCTGAGCACATGCCAGGAGGTCAGGTTTCATTCCAAAATCAGGTGCTGTTGACTCAGACGCTCTCCTTCCCCACCCTGACTCTGTGGATGCTGCTCCCCTGCACCCCAGCTGTCTGCAGGTGGCCCACTGAGAGCCCTCAGCCTGCAGCACATCATGGCTGTGTCTACACGTGCCCCAAACTTCGAAATGGCCATGCAAATGGCCATTTCGAGGTTTACTAATGAAGCGCTGAAATGCATATTCAGCGCTTCATTAGCATGCGGGCGGCAGCGGCGCTTCGAAATTGACGAGCCTTGCCGCCGCGCAGCGCGTCCAGACGGGGCTCCTTTTCGAAAGGGCCCCGCCTACTTCAAAGTCCCCTTATTCCCATGAGCTCATGGGAATAAGGGAACTTCGAAGAAGGTGGCGTCCTTTCGAAAAGGAGCCCCGTCTGGACGCGCCGCGCGGCGGCAAGGCTCGTCAATTTCGAAGCGCCGCTGCCGCCCGCATGCTAATGAAGCGCTGAATATGCATTTCAGCGCTTCATTAGTAAACTTCGAAATGGCCATTTGCATGGCCATTTCGAAGTTTGGGGCACGTGTAGACACAGCCCATGTGCACAGCCTCTGCACCCTCGCCCCCCAGGGCTGCTTTCAGTTAACAGCCCAAGCAGCGGCTTGGCAGAAGTGATGGGGATTAGGAGCCCAGGATTAAATCTTCCAGTGCTAAACGCTGTGCCAGGTACGCCCAGGAAACTTGCTGGGACCCAGCTGAGTTTTCACGGCTGTGTGTATTCGAGCACAACCACCCACAATAACACACGTCCCAGCAGCACCAAAGAGAGCTAATTGCGAAGCCTGGACGGACCAAGGAACCAGAGTTCTGTGACACAAGTGCATATTTTCACCTGCATTTGGTAAGCTCTGTGGGTGGAACTGGCTTAGCGGAAGAGGCCATCATGTCTGGACTCTGGGTCAGTTAGCACTGGCCCATCAGCAGAAACGGGCTGGGAGCTGAACAAGATCCAAAAAACTGGTGGTTGGTGTGGTGCGTTTTTTTTTTTTTTTTTTTTGTACTGAAACCAGAAAATGACCCCGACCTGAAACCTCTCAGTTGCATTGAGTACAAACTGGAATTCAACCCAAAACTGGTTCAGAAGAATAGGTTTAATAATGCTCAGGGAACATTTTTATAGGGAGTGGGGGTAACTGAGGAGGAGTCTATCTCAGCTGCACACTTAAAGAGGGTGGGAGGCTACAGTTCTCAGGAAGCCATTGAAGGAGATGAGCCAAGAGGGGAAGAGAGTTCTGGGCTAGGTAGTTCTCTTGGCAGAGGAATGCCCACGGAAGGGAACTACAACTCCCAGAATACCTCCCTCTTCTGCATTTCCTCCCTCCTTCCCCTTCCTGCTTGTTCTTGCTACACAAAGCAGTGTAGAAAGGGTATTTTCTGGGCTGATATTCAGTTTGTCAGCTCAGCGATCAAAGAGGACAAGGTTCTGGAAGACACTGTACCAGTGTGTGCAAATACCATTTTTAAAAATTAAATTGTTTTTCTACGGTGGAAGAAATACGTACCATTGAGTTCTTTTGCTAGGAGTTACAACATCGGCATAAGGGCACCTGACCTTAAGCCACAGGAAACATATCTGAACCCGTTCAAATGGGGTTGAACTGGTTGCCAAACCATCATTCTAAGTTAGTGTCTGAAGCGGAGCCAAACCAGAGCATTAGGAAATAGTGAGAAACACAACCCGGAACCGAACCAGAATTTTTAATAGTTTGACAACTTGGTATCAGCACACCAAGCTGGATAGACTAAGGGGATCTAAAGCTGTCAACAGTGCAGGAGTCACAGAATATTGGCTGCCTCGTGGGGTGATTTGCAGTGTTCCCTTTAATCTTTTCCATCTAGGTGCGGATTTTTTCCATCCGCATGTGGACTACATTTTTCTGTGTACACTGAGGCATCTGCAAACATGCACGGTCCAAAGAAACACAAAGCCTGGCTGTGAGCGCTCTGCTAATCACATGGATGAATTTGAATCTCTCCTATGTGGCCACACTAGCACACACCTTACAGAGACCACCGATGCTGTGTAATTCTCATCCCGGGCCCTGCTCCTTATTAGCAAGGCTGCTGCATCAACCAGCTCCGCTCAAGGGGTTACCATCTCACTTGGCTACAATCAACTAAAGGTGTAAGTTATTTCACTGCAGCTACAAGTCCTGGAAGCCGAGTGAGAGGCAGACTGGGCGGGGAAGGGCCAGTCCTAAAGACAGCCTCATTCTGCCCCAGGGAACAAGTGAGGGCACAGGGCCCTTCTGTGGGTTAAGGCCGGGAAGTCTACAGGTGTAACACACAGGCACCAGAGCCAAGATGAACCAAACTCTCTATCCCCCTCTAGTGGCTAGTCCAAATACAGAGGCTAAGCTACAGAGAGTGGGCTCTTTAGTTGAAGCAGCAAAAGCGTACCTAGTTCTTACACTGCAGTTTGCATTAGTAGGTGCACTTGGCAGAGGAAGGCAGAGTCATCATGTTTTACAGACAGGGAAACTGACGCACAGAAAGGGGAAGTGACCTACCCAAGGTCACCCAGTAGACTATTGGCTGAGCTAGGAATAGAACCCAAGTCTCCTGAGTGCCAGTCCAATACTCTATCTACTAGGTGACCACAGGGTGCTCATGGTTTGAAATCTAGCGGTCCCAAGTTCAATCCCCATTGCTACCAGCCCACCCAGAGCACTGTGTCACCCAAAAATTCAGAGGAGGAGGAAGAGACAGAACTACCCCACACCTCTGTAGCAGGAGGAGCTGAGGAGGCAGAACTACTCCATTCCTACATATTCATCCTTTATTGTCCAGCTGGCAATGCAGACACAGTGACCCACTCTGTGACCAACAGGCAAGTGACATACGGACATGGGCAATATTTTCCCCTCCCGTTGCCAGGCAGGGAGTAACATAGGCCCTAGGGAAAACAGCTCAGAGTGAAGCAATGGGAGCAGAAACACTCTCACCCCAGTACATGGGAAGGGCTGGTTCCCCACTCAGTTCCAGGACTCTCAGGACCCAGAACCCCACCTCCCCTCTCAGATGAGCCTTCTCCTTCCCCCGCATCCTCTGCTACCCACTCCTCCCAGGGAGCAAGAAGGGGAGCAGCGCTCCAGGTGCCACCACTCACTCTTTGCGCTGCTCAGCCAGCGAGCTGCCCCGTGTCAACGCAAACATGTCAAACTCTTCTTCCAGTTTGCCAGAGCTGTCCAGGGCCTGCAGCCCCTCACTGACACTGCCGGAGCCCAGATCTGCGGGGGCAAGAGGAAGGTACATGCACGGCACAAGGGAAACAGACGGGGATTTGTGGAGCTATTTTGACAACTTGATGCAAATGAAAACAGGACTTCTGCTCTGGAGGCCGACGTCCTAGCCTCCCTCTGGGCAGTCACTTGGGGGAGGCAAGGAGCCAACTCTATGACTATTCAGTGGATGCATCTGCAGTTCAGACAATGTACCTGCCAGAGCACCAGGTTCACCAGCTTTTTGCAGAGATTCCCGGGCGATGCCCCTCGAGAGCTTTGAAGACAGGGTGAGTCACACGCCCTACTAGTTACAAACAATGCGCCTGAGTTCCAGCACCCCTCCTGTCTCCAGAGCGCGGCACCAACATTAGCTGACTGACGCTGAGGCGCCCTGTCCTGAGGGGCTCCACACCTGGTAGGGGTCGCTGCTTGGCTACTTACCGATTCCAGCCAGCTGAGAGGAGAGGCTGTTCACAGCTTCGGGCTGTTTCACTGTCGGAGGAGCACTGGGCTCTGTGTTGGTCCAACTGTTTTCCAGCTCATTTGGGACCTTCAGGGAGAGAGAAGAGTTACTCTCTATTCCTGCAGTTTGGGCCTCGCCCTCTCTGATCCTCTCAGCGTGTGTGGCTGTGGGTCAGAGGTGACTCCACATCTTGGGGAGGAAAGACCCACCCAGCCACGTCTCTTCCACCTGAGGCCCTGCTCTGCACTGTAGCCAATGCCTGACCTCCCCTCCCCCAGTCACAATGGGGCTGCTGGCCCTCCCAGCCCCAAGAGCGTGTGACGCCTGAGCTGTGGGGCACTGGCGGGTGGCGGGGCTACAGCTGGCTCCAGAGCTTGCGGGAGCCGGTCAGTGGTGCGGCTGCAGGCAGCCCCCAGCCACGGCCACCCACAAGAGCAAGCTGGGGGAAGAGATGCTGGGGGGCTCTGGCAGAGTAGGGGCGGTGCCAGATGAGACAGTTTGGGAGGGCATTGCCTTCCACCGTCTATGACGCCTGCCACCCATGTTGCGGCCAGAGGGTTTCTACTCTGCTCCTTGCAGGGAGTGGCCTGTGAACAGTATCAGAGCAGGTCCTCTCTATGTCATGTTTTCACCTGGATGCCAGCCAACCACATACTAGCTCAGAGGCCACAACGGTGCTGGTACTGGTGGTTCCCAACCTTTCCCTGGCTGGGACCTGACCTTTGGTGAGCAGCACACAACAAGCAGAGTGGTTGTTACCAAGTTCCCTTTAATCACCTCTGTCCATGCGCGGAATAAATTTATGTGCACTGAGGCGTGTGAGAACGTGCACCACCAGCAGAAACAAAACCTGGCTGTGGGCACTCTGCTCATCAGCTGGGGGCATCTGCATTTCCCCTGAGTGGCTGCACAAGCACCCAACTTACAGCGAACACGGGCCGCTACCCCACCCCTGTCTGCCATCCCCTAGGGGTTGCTATCCCCAGGCTGAGAGACCATGCCACACACCCACACTGTTGTCAGCCCTAAGTGAGATGCTGGGAGTGGGAATTGGCCTGTCTCCCACATGCCAGCACAGGCCAAGCCAATGTAGCGGGCCAGCTGGGTTTCAGAGCAGCGCTTACAGCTTGTGAGCAAGGAGCCTCCGCCCACCCCTGAAACAGCAGGGTGTGAAGGATGTAAACCAGGCTCCACTGCATTCCTCTCTGCAGGACGCACAGAACCCTGCACTGGATGGGCACTCCAAGTTACCTTAGTGGGCTGGCCAGCCCGCAGCCGCTCGAACCTGCAAGGGAGAGGCGATGTGAGACAGTTTCCATGGCGAGAACTTTCAGGGCTGCCAGTCATGGCAAGCAATTATTCCCACTGATCCAGCTGGCTTAACCCATCTCTGCAAAGCCCAGCTCAGCCTGCCCCTTCTCACGTGGAGGGATGTAGGAGGCACACCCTCACCTCCTGCTCTGTGGCTGGAAGCTGACTGAAAGTAACGGATACTGGAGGAAATCCAAAGGGACGTGTGCTAGGGGGTGGCACAGGGAAGTGTCTATGCGCCCTGGAAATACTCCCCCTCCAAAAGACCCAAGCGCAACTTTGCCTTTTCAGTGTAGGGCGGAGGGATCCATTGCTTCCTCCCAGGACTTGTTCAAATCTGCTCCGAGGATGGCAGGAGTGGCTGGCAGAACGGAGAGGAATGGCTGATGCCTCTGCACATGGCAGAGACCTGGGTGTTTTCCCTCTCTCTTCTGTTCAACAGCCTTGGGGCTCAGGGCCTACTCAGAGGCCCTCCTGTGCAGCGTGAAGGCAGCTCCTACCTGCCCCTACATGGGGGTGCTGCAGAGATCTCATCATGTCCCATCCATAATTACATCAAGGGCAAGTGCCATCCAGGGAGAGAGATGAACCCACAGGAGCTGGAGCAGAGAGAACCCTGTGTTTTCTCAAAGAGAGGGAAGGTGGTGGACCCAGGGGGGCTGATTGGTCTGGCCCAGGAGGTTTGCAGAAAGGGAGGGTAAGTAAGCGGGGAAGAATGTGAGCTGCTGGGGGAAAACAAGCCTGGGGGCTTGCTCCCTGGGAAAGAGCTGGGCTGCTGCGTGTGGGGGAAGAAGATGGGAGTGCCTGGGGTACCGTTCATAGCGCAGGAACACATTGTTGAGGTTGTCGTTGACGATGAGCAGCTCCTCTGTCAGCTGTTCATGGAGGATACGGGGGATCAGCTCCAGCACACGCTGCTGCATTGCTTTACACGTCCGGTTCAGTTCCTGCCCACCGGGAGATGGAACCGCAAGAGTCAGGTCAGGCTTCCCTTGCATCCTTGAGAGTTTACAGCTTTTTGAGGGTGGGTGGGTGTGTGCGTAGCTGACTGGCTAGCTCAGTTGGTTAGAGTGTGGTGTTAATAATACCAAGGTTGTGAGTTTGAGCCCTGTACAGGGCAGGTTTTCAAGTGACTGAAATTTGGGCACCAGGCAAATCAACAAGAAATGAGCTTTATAGTCACAATGGATGCTGCAAATGAAGTCCTCAATTGAAACTTTAAAGGGCACAATCCATAGTCTATGCAGACTGAAGGATGCCTACTACTAGGGGGGTGTACGTTTAATAGTTGAAGACTAATGGGTCTCTGCCAGTGACAGGTTAAAAGCCAGGCCCTACAGGTAGTAGTAGGAGGGGCTCTTATGGTGTCTGGCCTGGTTGGCTCACCCATTTGGGAAAAACTGAATCTGGGCCCCAGTTAGGTAGAATTGTCCAATTTCCCAGTCAGAAAGACAGACAACCCCCTTGGGAGACTGTTCCATGGCCTAATAGCATTCACCAGTGGGCAGCTCAGACTAAATTCTCCCTCATCCTGTCATGCCTCGTTACACTTTGCTAGAGCCCACCTAAATAATTATCTCTGTCAGGTGCCCCTAATAGTGGGCATGCTATTTCTCTCCTGGGCAGGGCGTGAACATCATATACTTTCCCTCAGCCACCACTGTGTCGAGCTCTCCTCCCCGGACATCTGCTGGAGATTCCTTACCTGAAGTAGTTCAAGATCAGAGAGTTCAGCCTGTCCCGGCACCAGCTCTGCCAGCATCTCGGACATCACCTTCACATTCCCATTCACCACTTCCAGCTCGCTGCGCAGCTTCCCAATCTGTGAATGCAAGAGGAACGTGCGGACCAGGCTCTGAGTGCACACAGCCTGGGCTAAGGAGGAGCGCGGGGTCAGGGGCTAAGAAAACTGTTGCTGCTGCTGCAGACTCAACTCTTGACTCCTTGGTTACAGCCTCAGGAACTCTCTCAGGTGGGAATATGCTAAGACCTCTAGTTACTCTCTCATGGGCCTCTATTTGCTAGAGACAGAGCTCCAGGCCACCACCGATACCTGAGTCTCCAGGGCGTAGCCTTGCATTTTCTGAGCTAACTAGCTGCTGTTGTGACCCATGTCCCCCGATTCCAGCCAGAAAATCTCACTCGCCAACGAACAGCGCGGGAGAACAAAATAAAGCTTAGTCCAAGTGCGAGCATGCGCCGAGTGCTTTGGAGCCTCGGGAGAGCCGCTAACTCACCTCCCGTTACTACAAGGCCATAGTCGGTGAGAAGGCAGAGAATTCCATCCTTCTAAGAGACGGGGGTGAGAGTCCGAGGTCATTTGAGTGGATGGGAGTGTGGCAGAAGCAGGGACAGGGAAAGGGGTGGGAGCACTGGCTTCTGGACACTTCCTCCCTGGACAGGGCTGACAGGCAGGAGAGTGATACACAGGGAGGAAAATCAGCCAGCGGGGGGGGGCAAAGAGAGGTGAAAATGAGGTATTGGTTGAGCAAACTGTTGCCGTGATGAGATGAGGAAGAAGAACCCAGCAGCCTGTTTGTAAAATCTGTTCCAGCACCACTGCACCAGGAGATGCCGTCAGCTTTTGAGCAGGCTGGGCTCACCCTGGCAAATTCCTTTGGGATGTCACTGCTTGAGGTTGGGGACATCACCGCTTGGCACCCAGGAGTGACTGAGTTTTAGAGCGGCAGCACTCTCTGGAGGCCTCTCTCCTCGAGGAAGGGGGCGCACAGGGAGGGGCAGCAGCCCTGGGACAAAGAACTCCCAAGTGAGGGGGAAGATGGCAGCGGCAACACTGGGGCCGAATTCTGCTTACCTGGTCTGGAGTGGGGGCGATAGGGGCGTCGACAGAGGCACTGGCCCCCCCCGGCAAGCAGACAGGGTGCAGGATGGATTCTGTTCTCTGTGGGGAGTCGCCAGCAGGTGCGGTCTGTTCGGACGGAGAGTCAGAGCTATACACTGTCTAGAGAAAGAAAGGAGCGAGCACAGCACAAGAGAGAGGAATCAGACAACTCACAGGTGAGAGGACACAGCCGCTAAGGAGGAAAGTTTCTGCAAATTCACCGTTTCCAACAGCGCTGCCTGCTTCTCCTTACCATACTTCCAAAGCCTGTGGGCCCGCTGGAGCCCCTAACTGCCCCACTTCCCTGGCTTCTGCGCTCTGGGTACAGTCCCTTTCCACTCTCACAGGGCCCACAAGCAGGCTGGAGAGACCCTCCCAGAGAGCTCTGTGAGCTGACTGCAGTCACAGCCCCATCTCTCAGCCCTACCTACCCACCCAGCCCCCATACTGTAACGGCCACAGCCCCTCCTGACAGAGGCTCCTCCCGCCCTCTTACCCTCTGCGGCGTGTGGATGGGTGACAACGTGTCCAGGTCAGTCATGGGGAACTCCAGACCTTTCCTTCTCAGGTCTTCGTAGACAGCCACAACGCCCGTCAGGTCTGGGGAGCTGCGGAATGCGTCCGCCCAGGACTGAGGAGAGGAGCACAAGGTGAAACCCAGGACCAGTTAAGGGGTTTGTCCTTCTACACAAGCGCCTAAGGACAACATAACCTGGGTTGGGGCCTCTCTCTGGAGATCTGTGCCTGGGACTGCCATGCCAGAGAGCCACATCCCATTCCTAGCTCCAGGAGATGGAAGAGCTGTGGAGCTGAGGGCCGGAGGCCTTGAAGTAGTTATTCAGCACAGCCCTGAGGGAGACCCTGGGTTCCTTCCTTCCCAACAGTTCTGTATGATCGGCATCTTGCCATGTGTTTTGGAGGGAGGAGAGAGAGGGGCCCGGCCCACCAGTCCGGCTTGCTGTCTCCTTCTGTTGCTCACTCACCTGTATGAGGGTCAGCACCTTGTCGTGCACAATGGTGGGGGGGTTGTTCTTGGGGAGGATGGTTCTCACCAGGACGCCTTCCACAAAATCTTGGCTGGCCACTAGAACGTGGAAGCGGTGGCCACAGTTTTTGACACACGTCTCCAGAACCTGCAGGGTGACAGGAGTTTGTTACTGGCCCCTCCACTTCCCTACGGTGTGCCCTGCTCCTCCAATCAGGGTGAACTGAGTCCCCCCTACTTGCAGCTTGATGGGAGGTGCTAGCACCTCCACAACGCAACCTCCACGTGCCCAGAGACGAAAACTTCTATGACGAGGTAACAAGCTCTGTGGACATGGGGAAGTCAGTGGATGTGATATACCTTGACTTCAGCAAGGCTTTTGATGCAGTCTCCCACAACATTCTTGTCCATAAGTTGAGGAAGTATGGATTGGATCCCTGGACTATAAGATGGATAGAAAGCTGGCTCGATGGCCGGGCCTAACGGGTAGTGGTCAATGGCTCAATATCTGGATGGCGGTCTGTTTCAAGCGGAGTGCCGCAAGGCTCAGTTCTGGTGCTGGTGTCATTCAACATCTTTATTAATGACCTAGATGAGGGACTGGGCTGCACCCTCAGCAAGTTTGCAGATGACACAAAACTAGGGGGAGAGGGAGATACGTTGGAGGATAGAGAGAGAATCCAGAAGGACCTGGATAAATTGGAGGACTGGGCCAAAAGAAATCTGATGTGGTTCAATAAGGAGAAGTGTAGAGTCCTGCACCTGGGGCGGAAGAATCCCCAGCATTGTTACAGGCTGGGGACTGACTGGCTCAGCAGCAGTACGATGGAAAGGAACCTAGGGGTTATGGTGGATGAAAGGCTGGATTGGAGTAAGCAGTGTGCCCTTGTAGCCAAGAAAGCTAACAGCATACTGGGGTGCATTAGGAGAAGCATTTCGAGCAGATCTAGACAAGTAATTATTCCTCTTTATTCGGCACTGGTGAGGCCACATCTGTAATATTGTGTCCAGTTTTGGGCCCCCCCATATAAAAAGGATGTGGATTTGCTGGAGCAGGTTCAGTGAAGGGCAACAAAAATGATGAAGTGTCTGTAGCACAAGACCTATGAGGACAGGCTGAGGGATTTGGGCTTGTTTAGTTTACAGAAGAGAAGACTTAGAGGTGATTTAATAGCAGCCTTCAACATCCTGAAGGGGAGCTCTAAGAAGGAGGGTGAGAAACTGTTCTCAGTGGTGTCAGATGGCAGAACAAGGAGTAATGGTCAGAAGTTGAAGACGGAGCGGTGTAGGTTAGATATTAGGAAAAACTACTTCACCAGGCGGGTGGTGAAGCATTGGAATGCGTTGCTTAGAGAGGTGGTGGATTCTCCATCCCCTGAGGTTTTTAAGTCCCGGCTGGACAAGGTCCTGGCTGGGATGACTTAGTGGGGGGTTGATTCTGCTTGAAGCAGGGGGCTGGACTAGATGACTTCCTGAGGTCCCTTCCAGCCCTGTAATTCTGTGATCCCTACAGTAGAGATGTGAGCAGGGCAGGGAGGTGAGGATGGATTTTTGACTCTCTGGGATCCTTGCACCTGCTGCCCAGCTCCCTTCTGAGCTGAAGGGTGGGAAGGGGCTGTACCTCAGTCAAGATGGCATCAGTTGCTACAGGGGGTTCTAAAAGGAAGACTTCCCCTGGTTGTGTTCTTCATCACACACGTAAAGCCTCTCGCAAGTACCACATGCCCATGCGGTGGCACCTACCCGAACCTGAACCTTCCGTTCTCACAGCAACAATCGCATGGTGCCATTCACTCTGCAGCTCCAAGTGGACAATGTTCCTGGTGGATCTCATCTTGATACCACATCCCAGACGCCCCTTACTGTGCCATCCCACACCTTAGTCCAAGCCCTGGATTCCACGCTAAGGCTGTGAATACCATTCACCGAGAGAACCCCCGACTCCTCCATATTCTCCCTGTCTTATTTGATCCTGTGATCAATGGAGCTGTACTGTAGTCACTGTTCCCTGTAAACTGAGCTCTTGGGCAGCTATCCCGGAGAGATTCAGGTGCCATCCAGATGATTAGCAGAGTTCCCATGGCCAGTAGCACACGTTTCTACAGCTGGTGCACATCCACTCGTGCCTTGGTGCGCATAACAAAATTTATTCCACTCATAGGATGGAAAACATCAGCGGGAACATTGAATGTAGCAACCACAGGAGATGGCGAGAGCCAGTGGCAGGGCAACCCAAGGACTTAACCTCCCAGCAGGGTTCATGAAGCTGAGGAAGGGATCATATCACTCACCGTCAAAGCCAGCATGACCTCGTGGAAGTTCTTATTTCCTATGATCCTCTTCCTTATGGCTCGGAAAGCATCTTTGGGCCTGGAGAAAGATTACACAGAGGGCTCGAATGGCTGCAGAGACACAATGCAGTCACAGGATTATAGATTACTAGAACTGGAAAGGACCGCGAGAGGTCATCAAGTCCAGTCCCACGCCCTCAGGGCAGGAGCAAGCACCATCTCTTTATGACTACCAGTTCCCAGGGCCTTGCAGTGAGGATTGCAATCAGCCCACAATTTGCCCCCAGGCTTCTGTGATGGTTCAAAGCAGCGACAGGTGAGCTGGCTCCCCATGGTGGCTCTGCCTTGGGAGCAATAGTTAACACTAGCAAGTTTCGTTTCTAGGATCCCCTGGGCATCCACGCTGACATCATCTAAAATCCACTGTGTGCAGAGCAAGGCAGAGACAGCGAGGAAGAGCAGACAAAAGAAGCTATATTAGAAAAGTGCCACTCCTGGATTCACCACCTGGGATAGAGCAAAAGCCTGCAGCGGAGGGGGAAGTTTAGTATTGACAGATCTGTGCTGGCAAGGGACAGGTGCAGGGGACAGAGCAAGGGCAGATGCCACAAATGAACACGCCACTTCCACACGGAGACATTATCCTGACACCTTAGGAAATGCGTCACCTGTGGCATGAACTTCCAGCTGCAGAGCTAGGAATATGCAGTGGCAGTGTCATTTTGGAGAGGGAGAGAGACAAGCTGTAATTGAGTTGGTGCCTTTCAAACCTTCTAAGATCAGGATGAAAGTGCAGTAGCACAAACGCATTTTAACGGAGTGTGAGGACGGGGTGACAGACTGAGGTGCGCTGGCAGAGTGACAGAGATTGGAGCTAAGGCTGTAAGAGTAGGTGGTGCCGAAGGGTCAGAATGAAGTGCATTGGCAGAGCCGTGATGGAGCCCCCCAGGAGTGGGGTAATGTGGAGTGCTGCAGGTCAGAACTGAGATGCATTGACGGAGCTGTCCAGGGCCCAGAACTGGAACAGCCAGGGGATTGCAGCTTACAAAGAAGGACCAGGACAGAGCTGGGAGTGCGTGTGTGTGATGAGAACACCAGGACTGGAACAGAAGGGGTACTGTGGGGTGCTGCTGAGATGCCCCAGCAAAGCTGGAGGACTCAGAGAACAGAACGCTTTGTAAACCAGAAACTGGGCCACCCTAGGGGCTTTTGCTCCAGTCCCACTGTGCCATGGGTGCGACAGAGGGAGCAGCAAAGCTTCTGTTTTGGATTTAACACAGCACCATGCCCGTTACATACTGTTCTTGACATCTCTGCAGCCAGAGGGAACGGCCCCTTTGGAGTTCACCAACCAAACCTCTGTGGGTTATTTATAGGCTCCTGAGTTAACATGTCTGACATTTCCCGGATTTCTGACTGTCTCGTCTCAGGGCTGCTCAGGGAGAGGAGACCTCAGACCTCCCATCCCCTGCAGGAATCTGACTAACAGTACAGTAAACCCCCGATATATGTGATTCAAACTTGTGTTGATGCAAGTTGAAATCCTGGGGTTTCAAGGGGCTGGCGGGAGTGCAGCTCCTCTGCCAGCTTCCCTTTCCAGCCCCCAGCATCCCCAGTTGGGAGGCAGACAACCATGGTGGCACAGCTTCTCCTCAGCTTCCCCCAGCTGGGGGGGCTTACAGGAGCAGTTTCCTGGTCCCCAGGACTGGTGGGGAGCAGAGAAACTGACCAGCGATGTGCTGGTCAGTTTCCTGGCTTCTGCCAGTGGAGTGAAGCTGGGAGCCAAGCTGCTGCCTGGTTCCCAGCTCCCCCCGACCTGTGCAAAATTTGAGGTACGCAGGGGTGCCCAGGAACGCAACCCTTGCGTAACTCAAGGGTCTACTGTCTACGAAAATGCTGGAGAGAACAAGTCTCAGGGAGAAAGAAAGGGCTATAGGGAAAGAATACAACAAAAGAATTTCAAAACTTCTTTGCAGCAGATGGATGAGAAGTGGCTTGAACTGGCTATGAGGAACAAGACTGGATAAATTGTGGATAAATTGTGCCCCATGCTGGAATTTTGGGGCACAACAAATGAGACCTCTGGCAGCTGACATAGGCTAGGCTGCCCCACTAACTGCCTCTACCACAGCCCTTAACCTGGGAGTGTCTTGTGACCTGGGTTTCTAACCCCACCAACCCATGCTGTGCCCCCTGCAGCCAGGAGACTGGCCTGGGCAGGGTATGCCTGTGTGTGGCTTTGGAGGCACACACGCAGCAGAATCTGGGGTTGCAGCACATACATATACACACAAGTCGGTGGGGCCAGCTCACTTACCCTTCCTCCGTCTCGTTAATGATGTCACAAATCTCCATGTTGAGGGCCCAGTTCTCGCTCTGCAGGGATCCATCAGTAGCTTTCTCTGGGGACAGGAGAAACAGGCCAAGGCTAAGAAAGGGGCTAGTTTGCCTCCAATGGTTGTTCCATGGTCACCTGTGAGGAGCGTGTTCAACAAGGAGTGAAAGGCTAAGGGTGCTCTGAGATGGTGTGGGGAGCCAGGCTGCCAAAACCAGGCCCCCCTCCAGAATCTTAACCAAAAGGAACGTGGCCGGAATATGCCTGTAAAATCACAGCACGGGCTGGGGAGGGAGACTGCTGCCCAGTATATGGCACTATTGCAAGGAACTTTGCTGGCTCTCGAGGCTGCTCAGCCACTTTGTTCACTACCTTGAGGTACTGTGGGTTGTGGCCAGCTAACTCCAAAATACAGTGACGCTGTCCCGAGAAAAGTGCTTGTTCATTTCGCAGTTGTTGCACAGCCAGCAAGGGAATCAACACCACACTGGGCCAGATCCTTCTCTCCATCAGCTTGGGTTAACTCTTGATTTACACCACTCTATGTGAGAGCAGAATCATGTCCCTTGTTTTTAGGTAGGCCCTACAAAAACAAAAAAGCTGCTCCATTTTAAAATTTCTCTTCCTATCAGACCGACACATCTGGCCCTCTCGGATGTCGGGTGCATGAAGAAGTCCAGCACCAAGTGGGGCAATTTCAGTCCCACTCTGTGTCCCCTTTAACTAGGAGTTCCTGAAATTGCCAGCATGTTATTCATGGCTAAGCTGAGAACACTCTGCTATTACTCAGAGTTACCAGTGTCTCCACCCTGTAATCAGACAAGCCTCAGTCCCCCCCCTGCACCCGTTGGCAAGAGGACAGGATAGGCTAGGAACACCGCCAGCCTGCAGAGAGAAAACAAACACTAACCGGGCAGACAGGCAGCTGGGACTCCATATATAGCGAAATGGAAGGGTGGGCCTCGGGAGAGGGGTAAACAGAATACAGCTGAGTGTCATTCCACACACACACAAGTGCTAGGGACCAGAAAGGACCTTCCCATCTTCTAAAACTCTCACTGATCAGGCAGGGCCAGAGTTTCCAGTGCTCAGGAGCTACAAGCTGGGCCTGGCTTTACAAAACAGCCCAGCCCCATTTAGGCACCTAATTAAAGGCCAGGTTCTCAAAAGTGCTCAGCCCTGGGCATTCTGAGCTCTTGTGAATGTGGGTCCCTTCAAATCAGGTCCTGCCCTGTCCCAAACAGCCCTCTCTGCAGGCTGGTGTTTGTGCCTCATTTCTGTCCCAACCATTCATGTGCATAGGAACGGCTAATGATCTTGCCAATGGCTGTAATAGTTTACAGTGCACCCTCCCCACCCCCCTGCTGGCACTGGAAGGGGGCAGACTTAAGCTGGAGAACATAGGATTAGAGAGGGTCTTTAAGGGTTATGTAAAGCTACTCTCGGAGTAGGTCTTCACTGTGAGGAAAATTGACCCCCTCAGGGTGAATATTCTGGGGTTTGATTTTATGCTTCTAGTAGGGACATGCAAAATCTAACTACCCGGGGTCAGCAGTCGACCCCTGTTGTATTCCTCAACATTGGGAAGAGTAAGGGAGGTCAACAGGAGAATTCCTCCCATCAACCTCTCTCTCTATGGGTGCCCAAGTAAGTCAATTGCAGACAAGTTGGTTCTAGCTATGTAATTGCTGTAGCTACAATTGCTTATCTACAAGTGACTTTAATGTTCAGGGTAAACCTGGCCTTAGATAAAATAAAAACCTCTTTGTCTTTCTGGACATGATGCCACTAACCCAGCAGCCACCACAGACTCTGCAATGCAGCCCATGGCTACCTTCGTAGCTGTGTATTCCACAGAGATAACAAAGCTCAGGGAGCCCATCATAATCTGAACAGAAGAGCAGCTGCAAACTGCTCCCTTGAATGCAGCCTGTAAACATCTGTCAGTGTGCACCTTCACGGGGCAAAACAGGGCAAGACAGAGATTAATCATCCCCGCAGTCAGAACGAGAAGGAGCAGGCAGAACCGGGAAGGAGGCATGGTACAGTGTTTAAATTTTTTAAAGGTCTGGTAAGACTGGTTCCTCCTGCCCCACTGCTATAGCCTGAAGACTCCAGGCAGCTCAGGTGACCCTTTGCTACGTCAAGAATTAATTTTTAAAAATCTTGTTTCTGAGATATCGCCTTTGCCCCCTTCCCCAGCACTCCAGTGGGTACATCCTGCCGATTATAAACATCAGCACAAAATCCAAAGATGGCTGCATACTTTGCCACACTGTCTCCTAAGAGTCCATCCGCATCAAAGGGCATAACCAAGTCACATCATATTCACTATAATGAAAAGGGTGTGCGTGCAAAGGCACCTCTTTCTCCCTTCCCACCAAAACATCCCAACACACGTGGCTGGAAGTAAAATGAGGAGCCACCTCTCTTGTGGATAGGAGGAGAGGCAGCAGTAGGGGGGACTGCTGGACAATGGCAGGAGAAACTGGAGAGTGGGGTGGAAAGAAAGGTGATTACAGACATTGGTGGCTTCCTTCCAGTGCAAGAATCCCTCAATCCACCTGATCCCTAACACACCCTCTGCAGGCTCTTCCCCCGGCCCCTTTCCTAGGTCTGAATTCACACAGAGAGCTGTCCCACTCCCATGAGATCCTTTCAAGGTCTGGGAGGGTATTTACTTTTCAGAAAGGAATGCAAACAAGCTGCACACATTCCTCTGCTTGGCTGCTCACTCACCAAGAGAAGGTTCCAAACAGCTGACCTATATGTACACAAAAGGCCACAACAGAATGCACCAATGGTTACTGACTCAGCCATCTGATCTGACTGTGACCAACAACAGATCGTGCACCTGCTAAAAATGCAATTCAGAGACAAAAATCAGAGGAGAGAGAAGTATTTGGGTGCCTGGAAAGCGTACGACTGTGAAACAGGTTCAAGGACAAAGCAACAGGAACAACACTATACAGTATAGGGGCTGGACCAGCTGATCTAACAGGCCTTTTTTGTTTCTAACTTCTATTGATGGATCATTTTAAAAGCACCTGTTCCCATCATTGCAACTTCTTGAGATAGCTGAAGTTAATTCCCTTCTAATCCTTCTTTCTGGCTCCCATGCATGAAGGCTGTCTGGTAAGGTTGCCAGACGTCCTCCACAAAAATAATGGACACCAGCAGCCGTGGTTGGGGGGGAAGGGGGGGAATGTATTTTCTTCATTACTTGCAAATCGGTTCATTAGTTGCTTTATAAAATCAGTTAATTATATGGATAAATAACACTTTAACCAGAAAGCAATAGTGCAACCGATTTACAAATAACATTGAAAACATAGGTATTAATGAAGAAAAAAAAATCAACTTTATCTGCATTTAACTTGTATTCAAACAAAATTACATAACATGCACAAAATTCCATCCAATTCAGCACTGTAAAACTATCTGATTCTTCACCAGATCACAATAGACAAATACGTAAAACAATTATTGACTTTAAAAAAAAAAAACCAACAGAGATTATGGATGTTCTTCCCTCCTGGGGAACTCCTCACTGGAGGATGCAGTGTAGAGCAGGACTTTACCAGGGGTCACCCCAGAGCTAGATCAGTCCCTGGAGGACAGGCCCCTCCATGGCTGTCAGCTAAGCTGGGCAGGAGCGGCGTCCTAGCTGCTGTGTGCTGGGAACTGGGAATGGGTGACAGGAGCAGGGTCACTGCCCCACGCTCACGTCTCTCTCTGCACCTCCAGTTGAGGAGTCGCTGTATGTGATCCAGGTACTGCAGAAGGTTAAGACTGAGGTGAGCGAAAGCCTCATCCGCCACAAATGAGAGTCCCTGGCCTCCAGGAGGCGTGGGATGCAGGGGTTTTGCTGGAGCTGGCCTCTGGAGGTGCACTGGGGCTTGGCTGGAGAGTCCCTCCACTGGCTGAGAACTTATAACAAAATACCAGACATTTACGTGCCTGGTATTCTTTGATTTTTTTTAACTGGACAGAGAGCCCAAATACCGGACTGTCCCGTTCAATACCGGACACCTGGCAACCCTATCTCTGCGCTCAATAAGAGGTAGTGGAGTTTTCGCCAAGACAGGAAATCCTGGACTTTATTGCTTTGGTGGAGGGGAAAAAAAAAAAAAAAAGTGTTTATTGACTTCATGAAGGATCAGAAAACCAGGCTGTTTTCATGAGCTGCAGTGAGCACATTAACTGTCTGTCTGCATCACATGAAATTTGACCTTTGCAAGCCCCAGTACTGCAGAGAACACAGGGCGCAAGAACCGGAACGGAAATGGACACACAACGTTCCAAATTGTAGAGGTGATCAGAAAATATACAACGGCATTCTCAAAGGCTGGACTCTGACTACCTATAGCACAGGTCCAAGTTGACAGTTTGTCTGCCCCATAAAACTTAAAAGCCATTTTCTTTTGGCAGTAAGTCTAACTCCAGGATATGGTGAGGCTAGGGTTCATCTCTAACTGCTGAACCCTGCGTATTTATTTTGGTCCAGGGGCTGGTCAGATTAATCCAGGCTGCTTGGAATTCTGGCATGCTTCAAACCCAAATAATTTACTTTTCGGTCATCACACAGCAAGTTCAATGCCAAGCGTATGTTAGCCATCTTGAGTGCCTTTGCTGAAGCATATGAAAATCTTGGCCTCACACTGAACATCAAAAAGACCAAGGTTCTCTACCAACCTTCACCAATGGGATGATCTCATGCACCTTCTATTGAAGTCAGTGGAAAACTGCTGGAAAATGTGGAGCACTTTCCATACCTTGGAAGTCACCTTTCTGCTAAAGTTGACATTGATGTGGAAATCCAGCATCGACTGAGCCTTGCAAGCTCTGATTTTGCCTGCCTGAGACAAAGGGTCTTTGAGAACCGGCACATCTATCCCAAGACAAAGCTCCTTGTACACTGTGCTCTGGTTGTTCCAATGCTACTATATGCATGTGAAACCTGGACAACATACGAGCATCATTTGAAGGCACTTGAACAATATCATCCAAGCTGCCTCAGGAAAATCCTAAATAACTCTTGGGAGGATAGGTGCATGAACACTAGCATCCTGGAAGAGTTGAACAGGACCAGCACGGAAACTATTATTAACTTCATCGGACTGGTCACGTGGTTTGGATGTCTGATCAACACCTCCCAAACCAGATTCTGGTTTCCAAATTGGAGGAAGGACAGAGGAGCGTTGGGGGCCAGCAGAAGCGATATAAGGAAACGCTGAAGGCACACATGAAAAAAGTGCAGCATCGGTGTTGACGCTTGGGGGAATCTTGCCCAAGACTGTCCCCAGTGGAGAATGGAAATATGTGAAGGGGTGGCGCCATTTGAGAAGTCCTGCTACAGTGCCAACGAGGACAGGCAGAGAAGAAGAAAAGAGCGTCAAAAACTGCCCCGTGCCCCTCCAACAGCTACTAGCATCTGCCTCTTCTTTGACAAGACCTGCGGCTCCAGGATTGGGTTGATCAGTCATCAACGACTCACGAATAGGAGGGTGACACGAAGACGTCCTGCTCATTATCGAGTGACCGCCAAGATTAGCAAAGAACAGAATCTCACTTTCTTTTCAGCTGTTATTTAAAGTTATCCTGCTCACTGTGGCTAAGTTAGTTAAGCTGTTTATGGTCTAAAGACGGGGCACAGTGGAGATGCACCTGCTCATTCCAAGACTGAATTTGATGCAGGGACATTATTAAGTCCCTCTCTTCTTCCTTCCCAATTTTGCTGGGCAGTGCCTGGTGCTGGATTTGTGGCAGCAAGATACTAGATGGCAAGTACTGGAGAAGCTAGAGACAGAAGAGATCCCTCAGCCTCCATGATCTCTGCCTCATTCTTCTTACTCTTAAGAACTGAAGCACCTCTTACCAGTCAGCACCCAAGAATTCCTCTTCTTATCCCTAGTCTGAAAGGCTCCCGAGTAACAAGTCAGAGTCTACGATCCCCTCCTCCAATTTATCCTTCTGCCTTTTGCCAGGGTTCCCTGTAGTAGCTGGTTTAGTCCAGTTTTAAATGGTTCTGCAAAGTGCTGATTACTCATAACTCCCACTGGCTTCAATACAAGGGGAAGGTGCTCAGCATTTCATGGGATCCAGCAGCCCGTGACATTAGAGTCAACGCACCCGCCATTCACATTCTCCCCAGCTTCCTGTCCAACGCAGAATCCTCTACAAAAATCTCCCTACCAAGGCCTACATTCTTCCCACCTGTGAAGAATTCTGTGGGAGGAGAAACAAGCTCAGCAAGAACTCCACAATTCAAACTTCATCTGCATTCTTCCCTCAAAAGGAGGGGTTTCTCCTTTAGAGAGAGGGGAGGCCATGTGGTTCAATACCACATCCAGGCTGAGAATCCATAGCAAATCACAGCTGCAAGCCAGTGGGCAAGAGGGCCTCTGTGCTTCTTCACATGCCTCCTTCCATGGTTTCTTAAGTGACAGAGCAAACGGCTCCTTCAGGAAGTGCCTGCTTTTTGCTGGGCTCTTCCATGAGAGTGCAGGCCCAGAAGATGCGTTAACGCTTATTGGGGCAGCATTAGTTTTCAGGTACCTGTGCGGTTCTGAGGGGAGCATGCTGAAGAGAATGGCTGCTCCCTGGTTCCTTCCTCTCTCAGATCTTGAAGCTGTAAGACGTCCCCAGCCCATGGAGCCGGGATGGAGGGACCACTAGGAGGTGGGGTGGGAGATGCTGCACTGACTTCTCTTTTCTCCTTTCACTGCTTGGAGGGGTACGTGTTTCTGCTGTATTTTATTTTACTCACCTCTGTATGTCACAGCAGAGGATCCCAAACCTGCCTGGCCTTTCCCACCCTCCCAACTTCAAAATTAGCTCTTTCTTTTTCTCATCTGCCTTGAATACTATATTCCTCTATGCCTCTGCACAGGAAGTGACAGACCTCTCTCCCCAAGACACTCTTACCCTCTGGTACAACCACACTCTATTTTGCATTGTACTGCAGTGTTCTCTAAATTCTAGGTGTCTAGGTCTGAGTGTGTGAGGTATTCTGTGGGTGGTTCCCTGCCCTTTTCCTGAGGGTCTCTGTGGCCTTGTTACACTCCTTGCATTGCTACGCTTTCCCCCCTCAGGGATTTTCTTGTAGCTCTTAGAGATCAAAGAAACCTTCATGTGCAGAAAGTCCACAAACTCTGCAGGTGGAGAGTTCTTCTATGGACTGGGAGGTTTCTTTCCTTGGTTAAAGCTCTCAGTTTAACAGAAAGTTCCTGGCCCCCTGGTTTGGGAAAGGCTTTCAAGATAAAACATGATAGACCCTCCTAGTTAAATCAGAAAACTTGGACTCAGGAGCTGGAGAAACTGTTCCTGGCCTGCATTGCAACTGACTTGCTCAGCAATACTGGGTAAGTCACTGAGAGTCTCTGAGCCTGTTTCCCAAAAATGAAAAATAATGGGGATATATTACTTTCCTACAACACAGGGAACTTAATGCATTAGTATCTGTAAAACACATGGAAAGCATCACAGAAGTGCAAAGTATTTTTCCTATCACATTCAGCATCTCTCATCCTAAAGCATTTTATAGGCTTTACAAACCCCAGATACACAGTTGCTTTGCTCTCATACTCATTTAAACTGTTGCACTGTTACCCTTCTGAGTCTGCTGACAGCTGGAAATAGCACCACTGTGCTGGCCTAGAGCTCAGCGCATGGGTTCTATCCCTACGTTAGCCATTGTCCTGCTAGGTAGCACTGGGCAAGTCACTCTCTGTGTCTCAGGTATACCTCTCTGTAAAGTAGGCATAAGAGCACTTACTCAGCTCACTGAGGCACTGAAGTAGTGCTTAAAAGAGAGAAAGAACATGTTTCCCCTTTATAGCTGCTAGCTCTTTCCCCATCATCCTTGCAAACCAGTACCCCCTCCACACTAGCTTTTCCGTCACTGGCTACAACACTCACCCCCTGAGCTTTTCTAACCCCTCTCCATCATGCCCATCCTCCCACCACATCTTAAGTACTGCAGCCACAAGGCTCTCCTCTCCCTTGTCCCTCTCTGTTTATCAACTCTCCTAGAGACCCTGGCCTCCTCCTTTGCTGATAGCTTGTTACCTGGAAACCCTCCCTCCAGCAGAAACAGAATCCCAGGGGAAGTGGCTTACGATCTGGTTGCCATTCCAACCAAGACAGGAAGAAGTGAAGGCCGTTACCTAAGGGAGAATACAAGAACACCGAACTAAGTGTAACAGGCAGGATCCACACACTTCAGGAAGCAAGGTTCACTTGTTCTAGAGGGATGCAGGAGAATGTTCCTCCAGAAAATAAATTGACAGCGTGTGGGCCTACTGTCTGTTACAAGTTGCATGGAACTTTCCCTCCTAGTAGGAGCAATCCCTTCCCCCACACTGCTGTACCATTTGCTGGCTGCTGCCCTCCACTCCAGAGCCCGCCACAATTCAGCAGTGCTCTAGTTATACAGGGCTCTTTGCAAAACACGGGACCAGCTTTTCAGGATGAAAAGCCCAGGCACCCTATCTAGAAGCCTGACGCTAGCTAGCAACACGGGTGTGTGCACATCTAAAATCCAAAATGAGACTCCCAGTTGAGCTTCCCCTTCCTGAAGAGAGGAGGTGGAGGAGAAAACAAGCATATGCCAGATGTTAGTCAGATTGCTTAATGCATGACTGGAGGGTGTGCAGATACCACACCGATGAGTGTACTGCAATAACTCAGAATAGAACACCATGGGAAAGCCACTGGACAACATGGATGGGGATTATACAGAAGGTTTTTGTATGAGGAGAGGGAGGTTAGGGAGGAGAAGGGGAAAAAAGGACATCTACTGCCTCTCTTCTTCAGCTAAGCAAACACCCTTCTCTCTTCTCCTATGACAGATACCCGGTAGACCCAGCTGTATGTGAGAGCAAGCGCTAATTAGAGTGGAATGAACTAGAACAGGGATGAGTAAAATTTTTAGGTCATGCCCCCCTTTTGGCCCTGCAATTAACTGCCCCCCAAACCTGTGGGAGGACCACAGGAAGGGGGTGCTGGGAGGCTCCAAGGGGTGCCTCAAAGGGGGAGGACGCCAGGAGGATACCTTTTCAAGTCAGGGACTTGCTGGCTGTCCCAACACTTGACTCAAGGCCTCTGTGCATGTTGACTGGCCCAGTGGCGTGAACGTGTGTGTGTGTGTTCCCTTCGTGACACAGCAGCTGCATGGGCGGGGAGGAGGAGCCAATTGCGCTGCACCCCCACCCTTACAAAATGTCACACCCCTGACTTTATATCTCCTTGAACTAGAAGGCCCCATGGTAAGAGGTCAACAGATATCTGACATGATAGAGGATTGGTGACAGCAGCCTCAGAGATTCTGGAGTTGAACATGTGCTAACACAGACTATCACCAGTATCACAGGATCAATTAGAAAATGTCTTTGTTAGGCAGTCAAAGAAAGTCTGCAGAAGGTTATTACGGCTCAGACAAAACATTGTGGAACTGACAGGTAAACAAGGAAAGGACCAGAAACCAAGGACAGGCTTAATCCCCAAGGACACAGGTTTTTCCTGAAAAAGTAAAAAATATTACACCATACAAGAAGTTACAGTCTTTGTACACATTTTTTAAAGAAAACTTTGTTAAATACTTTTAAAAATGTACTGTGTATCCCTCCCAGCTTTACTTCTCTGGTTCTCTTCCTTGTGCTGAGAGAACTGATGGGCAGGATCCCTTGGGAAATGAAGATGAAGGGGAAAAGAATTCAGGAGTACTGGCAGTATTTTAAAGAAGTGTTACTGAAGCCAGAGGAACAAACCATCCCGATGCATAGCAAGAAATGCAAATATGGTAGGCAACCAGCTTGGCTTAACAGGGAAATCCTCAGTCAGCTTAAACTCAGAAAGGATAGGTATATGAAATGGAAATGTAGGACAGTTGACTAAGAAGGAGTAAAAATATATGGCTGGAGAATGCCAGGCAGTAATCAGGAAAGTGAAAGCACAACTGGAACTGCAGCTGGCAAGGGATGTGAAGGGTAACAAGAAGGGTTTTTATGGACATGTTAACAACAAGAGGGTTATCAGGGAAGGTGTGGGGCCATTACTGGATGAGGGAGGTAACCTAGTGACAGATAATGTAAGAACAGCTGAAGTACTCAAAGCTTTTTTTTGCTTCAGTCTCCATGGACAAGGACAGCTCCCACACTATGGTGCTAGACAATGCAGTATGGGAAGGTGGAGGGCAGCCATCGGTGGGTAAGGAACAAGTTAAGAGCTACTTAGAAAACCCAGATGTACACAAATCCATGGGTCAGGATTTAATGCACCCAAGGGTACTGAGGGAATTGGCAGAGGTCATTGCTGAGCCTTTGGTCATTATCTTTGAAGACTCTTGGAGATCAGGAGAGATCTCGGATGACAGGAAAAAAGGCAAATGTAATGCCCCTCTTTAAACAAGGAAAGAAGGACAATCCAGGGAACTATAGACCAGTGAGCTCTACCTCAATCCCTGGGAAAATAATGTAGGGGATCCTCAAGGAATCCATTCAGGAGCACTTGGAAGAGGGGAAAGTGATCAAGAGTACTCAACACAGATTCACCAAAGGCAAGTCATGCCTGACCAATCCGATTAGCTTCTATGACAAGGTAGCAGGCTCTGTGGACATGGGGAAGTCAGTGGATGTGCTATACCTTGACTTCAGCAAAGCTTTTGATACGGTCTTCCACAACACTCTTGCCCATAAGCTGAGGAAGTACGGATTGGATCCATGGACTAGAAGATGGACAGAAAGCTGGCTTGACAGTCAGGCCCAATGGATAGTGGTCAATGGCTCAATATCTGTACGGCAGTTGGTTTTAAGTGGAGTGCCCCTAAGGCTCGGTTCTGGGGTTGGTGTTGTTCACCATCTTTATTAATGACCTGGATGAGGGACTGGGCTGCACCTTCAGCAAGTCTGCAGATGACAGCAAGCTAGGGGGAGAGGTAAATACATTGGAGGGTAGAGAGAGAATCCAGAGTGACCTGGATAAACTGGAGGGTTGGGCCAAAAGAAATCTGATGCAATTCAACATGGAGAAGTGTACAGTTCTGCACTTGATACTGAAGAATCCCAAGCGTTGTTATAGGCTGGGGACTGACTAGCTAAGCAGCAGTACAGAGGAAAGGAACCTAGGGGTTATGGGGGATGGAAGGCTGGATATGAGTAAACAGTGTGCCCTTGTAGCCAAGAAGGCTAATGGCATATTGGGGTGCATTAGGAGGAGCATTTCCAGCAGATCTAGAGAAGTGGTTGTTCCCCTCCATTTGGCACTGGTGAGGCCACATATGGAATACTGTATCCAGTTTTGGGGGCCCTTCCCAGTATAAAAAGGATGTGCATGTACTGGAGCAGGTTTAGCAGAGAGTAACAAAAATGTTTAGGCGGCTGGAACACATGACCTATGAGGAGAGGCTGAGGGATTTGGGCTTATTTAGTTTACAGAAGAGAAGACTGAGGGGTGATCTAATAGCAGCCTTCAACTTCCTGAAGGAGAGCTCTAAAGAGAATGGAGAGAAACTGTTCTCGTTGGTGACAGATGGCAGAACAAGGAGCAATGATCTGAAGTTACAAAAGGAGAGGAGTAGGCTGGATATTAGGAAAACCTACTTCACCAGGAGGGTGGTGAAGCACTGGAATATGTTGCCTAGAGAGGTGGTGGATTTTCCATCCCTAGAGGTTTTTAAGTCCCAGCTTGACAAGGTCCTGGCTGGGATGACTTAGCTGGGGTTGATCCTGCTTGAAGCAGGGGGCTGGAATAGATGACCTCCTAAAATCACTTCCAGTCCTACGATACTTTCGTTCTGAAACAATTTTCCAATTTCTAGCTCTTGCTTCAGTTCCTAATTCATTCCTTATTTTTATATTAACCAGCAGGGCCCATCCCTTTGTGGGTTTACCAAACTGGGAGCTCACTGCCCACTCCAGCCCCAAGGATCTGACTGGGGCTAGGGGAAGCAGGGCAGCCCCAGCCCTGGGGATTCAGCCAGGTCACAGAGCTCTGCCAGCAACTGCAGTTCCAGGCACCCAGCCAGGGCCGGGAGCTGGCTGGGGCACGGAGTCCTGCTGGCAGGTCCAACCACGGGGACAAGGGAAACCCGGCAGCTCCAGCCCCAGGGATCCAGCTGGGGCTGGAGGGACCTCAGCAGCCTGGGGGCCAGAAGCCAGCTGGTGTGCAGAGCTCTTCCAGCAGCTCCAACCCTGTGGATGCAGTGGGGGCCAGGGGAACCCCAGGAACCCCAAGGGCCAGGAACTGTCAGGGGCATGGAGCTCCACCAGCTGACCAGGGGCCAGAAGCCAGCAGCTCCAGCCCCAGGGGAACTCCTCCTGTAGTTAAGTGCAACCAAAAGATTAAGAAGAATGCTGTTCTTCTTAGATTTGCAAGGTCTTGAATTAGATCTTATTTGTCAGCTCTCCCATGTGATTTATGTCTTGTATCTTTTGCCTATCTAAAAATTTGATAGGAGCAGAGAACATCTGTCCAACTACTTGTAAAGCACTGAGGCAAAAATCCATCATGCTATAGAAAAAGACCCCAGTCCTGCCAAAAACACTGGCGAACAACTCATTTAATTATTAGAAATCGATACATTACTAAAATGTCTTGACACTGAGCCAATTCTTCAGGGGAAGAAGCCCTAATCAAAGGAGTTCAGTGAAACAGATTAGAAAACACAAAGAAAACCTCCCTGTTAGAAATTCCACAGATTTTGTAAAAGCTTCCCACATATTTCTATCAATGTTGATCATGGATTTTGGGGCCAGTAGCCAGGAGAAGAATCACTCCACAAGATAATGGAGGGCACAAGGAGCTAAATAAGGAATTAGCCTTAATAATTGAGCCAGGTGCATGTGATTATTAGTGCCATAAACCCAGAGAATCATGCACAGTCCTTGCCCTGGAAAGCTAGCTGTGAGGCTGAAACAAGCATGTATTCACCCCCCGCCCCCCCGAACGAGCAGAGACACCACCCCTGTCATTGCACCGATGGGAATGGGCAGCTGCAAGGGCAGGGAGCAGAGATTACAGCTACCCCCACAGCTACTCCAGTCCCCACAACTAGGTTGTTCCCCCAAACCTTATCTCTTCTGCTGCAACCACCTACCACTTCTATGCATGTAGGTACACCAGATCCTCTGAGCTCCCTGTAGTCCCTACTAAGGGTGCCCAGTGTGGCTAGATATATTTCCATAGGTTTCATCACATGACACAACATGACTTTATTGTATTAACTTTTAATTCCTGGAAACCAGGGCAATCCTGGAGAGTTGGTAACCCCCGAGTCCACCCCGCGCCCCATAAGAAGAGACGCTCGGTTTGTTATTGTAGGGTCACACGAGCACTGTAAGGCTCGGCGCACCTGTAAGACAAGCCCGCCCCGTCCTCCAGCGTTCGCCTCTGGCCAGCAGGACCCTTTAAATAAGAAAACTTCGGAGACACTTCCCCTCCCCGCACACGGGGATTGGCTGGAAAGAAGGCCACGGCGTCCAGCTTCCCTTCCCGCTCTCCATTGGCCGCGGGTGCTTGTCAATCAACGTCAGACTCACCTCCCTGTCGGCCGGAGCCGTGTCAATCTCCACTTTAAGACTGTAGGACCCGCCCAACCACTCGCGCCTACCCAGCTGCTCTCGCTGCTGCGCCCCCGAGGAGGGCGCGGAGCGGGCGGCGGAGTCGGGGCGGCCGGGGTGCGGGATGGGAGGGGGGCGGAGGGACTCACCGATGCGCTGCCCCACGGGGGAGCTAAAAGGGTTGCCCAGGAGAAACTCCATAGCTGCCACCGCCGCCGCCGCACGGCTCGGGAATCAGCTGACAGCGCGGGCGCCTGTCACGTGAACCCACTCGGCTTCGGGACAGGGTGTGTCTCGCAACCCCGCCCATTCGTGACGACAGCGGGCGGCATTCTGTCCTTCCAGAGAGGGCCCGAAGCCCTGGCCTACGTCGTGACGTCACCACACGATGTCACACATCAGCACCGGCTGTAGGGTTCCAAGCTGGCTGCTAAAGAGGAGTGGGCCCGCACCCAGTCCGCCTCCTTCGGAGTTATTCTCTCCCATCCACTCACCGTTCTCACCCCCCTGAGCCCCTCACCTTTCCCCCTCTGCTTCCCTCTTCCCTTCCCTGCTGAGTGCCCTCCAGCCCTGTCCGCAGCACTGCACCAACCTGCAACTAAAGGATTTCAGGAAAAAATTTTAAGTAGTTTCAACTTGTGCTGCAGATCCACTCAGGGTAGCGTCTTGTGTAGGTGTCATTACTGTTAGAAGTTTGTGTTCCACTGCCTCTGAATCAAATCAAGCTTATTATTTCCATGGGCACTGGTGGAGGCCACTGCAGAGTGACAGAACTACTTCATTATGGGGCTTTTGCTGCAGAATGTAGGGCCCCTCTTTTTCCACCCCAGCGGTTTCTTTTAAACTGACCAACACCAGCTCCAAATAGTTTACAGTTGCTGTGTTTTGAGTGGTGGACTAGAACGGAGCCTGCAGTACATCACATATACCAAACAATTCTCAGCACGACATCTTTCTGTCACTGTTTCTTTCCAATGTTTGATGCATGGTGGTAGGAGGAACTGACAACCACCCTGAATATGTAAGTCTTTTTCCACCAACATGCTAAATTGCTCTGTGAGGCTGTCTCTACACGGGCACATACCTTCGAAATAGCCATATTTCGAAGATTACTAATGTCAGTGCCTCATTAGCGTTAGGACACTTCCGGCCGCATCGCTTTGAAAGTGCAGGGCTCAGCGCAGCTACATGGGAGTCCTTTTCGAAAGGACCCATACCTTTCAAAATCCCCTTATTCCAATTCAGATAAGGGGATTTGAAAAGGTGCAGGGTCCTTTCGAAAAGGACCCCTGTGTCGTTGTGCAGCTGGAAGCATCCTAATGCTAATGAGGCACTGAATATTCAATTCAGCACCTCATCAGTAATCTTCGAAATGGCCATTGACATGGCCATTTCAAAGATTTGTGCCCGTGTAGACTTCCTGAATGTAGATCAGGCAGTGGTTTAATGGGAACATTGAAATGCGTGAGGGTAAGTGGTTACGTACTTATGTGAGTGAACAGTAATATTCTGCATCATCATCAAGGGTTGAGACATCGCAACACACAAGTTTTGAGGCTGCAACTGACCCCTGAGTTTCTCAACCTGCAAACAGAATTTTAAAAGAATAAGATGACAACATTCAATCCTACTACAGTACTCTCCTGTGTCCCCTTCCTGTAACTGTTGGTTTCCCAGAATGATCCGGAACCACCAGTACTATTTGCTTGCAACACGTGAATTCAGGGCAGGGAGTGTCACAGAGCATAAAACAGGGCCCAAAAGTGGGACATTAACAATGCTAGATAACAGTTCTCAAGTATGTCTCTCATCAATGACACTAAAGAATATGGAATAGGGTTCTAAATAATTATCAGTAATTTTCAAGAGATCTATCAAGCAGAATGTGCTATTAGAAATGAGGTGTTGGGATATGCTACCCCTAGAACAGGAAAGGTTTAATAATACTAAAAACTGGCATTGGGGACAAGATATAGAGCATGCTATAAATAATGACTCAGACTCCAAACGTTAAAAATATTATATATAAGTACAGTACAAAAAAGTTTCTTTATACATACACTGCAATGCATTCTGGAGCATATGGCAAGAAAAATAACAAAAATATAAAAAATGCTAGGTCTCAGTCCAAAGTTTTCCCTCTAATACCAAATACCACAACGTACAGATTATACAAATATTTACAAATTTTAAATAAAAAATACATTAGGGTTTCTGTGTGTGGTTTTTTCTTTTTTAAACTCTTCAAGAGTTTATCATTATACAGATGGCAAAATGACAGCTGATTGATCCCCATTTGTTCTTTCACTACAGTACTCTTCATTATGGAGAGCTGGAAACAGTCAGGTGTTCTACGCCATTTTCAAGATAGGTGAGGGTCCAGATGCCAATGAAGATCCTTCTGCTCATCCCACCTCCCTCACATGGTGCTTAGGGTTAGCCACATATTTTTGAGATGTTTATGTCCATGTCCGTGAACTGGACTCAGATCTACTATATGCTCTTTAAGAGCCCTCTGCGTCATCCACTGACCCGGCTCTGTTGACTGACCAACAAAGCAGCACCGAAATGGGAGTAGAAACAGTGTGTCTGGGTCTACACAAGCCCCTTCCTTTCGAAAGGGGCATGTTAATGAGCGGGTTTGAAAGATGCTAATGAGGTGCTGCAATGAATATGCAGCGCCTCATTAGCATAATGGCAGCTGCAGTGAATCAAAAGTGCAGCTTTTAGAATCACACGCCACCCGTGGAGATGGGACCTTCTGAAAGGACCCCCCCCTCCGTTTTTGAAAGCCCTTCTTCCTACGGGGCTCGTGTAGAGACAGGGTGCAAGACAGCAACTACCACATTGGTGAACCTGAGGGATACACAGTAGAAAGGATGGGGTGGAAGCTTCCCTCTATACAGCTGAGGATTTGCTTAACGACAACAGATTCAGAGCTCAGCCATAAAATGGTACAGTTAATTTCCAAATGCCATCGAAAAGATAATCCAGAATCCAAAACAGAAGTGCTGTTCCTCTGCTACTTTAAAACCCCTATATTACAAGGAAAGGGGAAGCTAGAGCCAAAATAAACAGGTCTCCCTTTCAGCTTCCACCCAACATCGCTGAACATATAGTTGAGGGGAATGGGGAGACTTTTGGGTTTGGGACCATTGACCCATAGATAAATAAGATGGAGACCACACAAAGTGAGAAGGAAAAAACCAACCAACCAAAACCTCCCCTCAAAACCAAAACACTCAATTATGTGGTCCCTGACTGTATTGAGGCCAGGGTTAGGGAAGCAGGCTGGGGGCAGATGACCGGGGCTGGAGTGGGGTACAGGATGGGGTAAAGCGTCTGGGATGAAAGGGGCAGGAGCAAGCTTCAGGTGGGGAGTCAGGGTAAGAACGATACCGGGAGGGAATGGGGATCTGGCTGGGAGGGGGACACTGGAGCAGTCAATGGGCATGGGAGCTGAGCAATGGGAATGCACTTACCTGCTCACCCCCCGACACATGGCTCTGCCGCCAGGCACTGACCTCCACTGCTCTGATCAGCTGGAATTTCGGACAATCAGAGCAACAGGAGGAAGCCTCAAGGTAGGCAGTCAAGGCCACTGCTGTTCCCTCTCCCTTCCCACAGCTGGTGGGACAGCAGCGACTGGCAGCAGAACCCGGGTACTCTCTATTCTCCCTGCCCCTGGTAGAGCCCACCATCTGGATCCAGACTGCAGCTTGCCTGATCTGACCTACAAGACTCATAGCTCCAAACCCTCTACCCCACTCCAGGCCAGATTTTATGGAGGAGAGCCATGAGCCACAGGGTCCAGGTCCAGTCAAGCTGAGCCAGGGTTCCCCATCCTTGACATAGTTCTGTTGTTGGTATTTCCTCTTGCAGTCTATATCTGCGACAACAGGAGCAGCTAATTCCTGCAGGGTGGAGGGTGAACTAATTCATATTTTCCACGCACATTTTGTGGAAGGAAGGCTTTTTTGCTTTTAAATTATATATATACACACATGTATGTACATAAATATACAGGATAAATTAAAATCGATTACAGATACCAGTAAAAGTTAAATTCATCACGCAAACACTCACACCAACGTGAGAATCAAATGCTTTCCTGCGGCTCACGTTGGAGGAGCAGCAGCTCAGATGGGATCTGTCCACTCAACTCATGTTCCACTTGGAAAGAATCTCTTCAATCTTCAACATTAAGCACCATTTCTAGATAAAACAGGAGCACCAGGAGGATTCCATAACTCCTTTTTAACACCACTGGGGAAAGGGATGATGGGATTGACAAAGTCCTCTCCCACCAATCATGTACAGCTGGGCAGAGGCAGTGCAAGTTGCTTCCACGTAATGCCCTCTCCTCCCCATCAGTGTGGCACAGCCTTAATATGGAGAAATTAGAGACTAGGTCATACCCCTCAGTCCATTCAATCTTTGGCCCTTGTCTGAGGTTGGCATCTGGTGTCAATGATGGTATAGGTGCAAGTCCTCTAGAAGTGTACAGATTCTTCACTATCTCCACAATGATTTTCATACCACCTACCAAACCAGTCAGCAGACAGTTATGAATTTCAGTCATGAATGACCTTGGGGCTGGAAGAAGTGACCTAGAGGTCAAGGCCCCTATCCTCTATCAGCCATACAGTCTTCCCCCAAAGCAGTACATTTCAACAGAAGTTAGAAACAGGGCTGGCGATGAGTCCAGTATAATTGCTTGGCCGAAAATAAACAAGCCTGCTTGTCCATTGTCCAATAGTCTGTGCTCAGGCCAATTCCCCAAAAAGGCTTTTTGGAATTTAAGGCTGATACATCAGAAGTTTTATGAACTCTAACCACACAAAAACTTTCAGACTAGAGAATACATTGAGTAGGTCTCTCCCAGTAACAGGAAAGGATTCTCTCAGTTTACACGTCACAAAATTTTCATAAAATTAATACAAGTAAAATAGTTACAATCCTATGTATATACTATACAGATAGAAAATTTTAAAACCCTACACACGGAGCCCTTAGAGTGTGCCGGTATAGCGCCTATGTACACAAGTCTGTAAATATGGAAGCAGGTACATCTCAGTATCCTTTCCTGTCAGAGTCCAGGCATGATGTAGGCAATGTTGTCTAATGTGTTTGACTGGAAAGAGAACATTTAATATTTTTAAAAAGAATCTGTTACGATCCCAAATCCTACAGAAACTATGCTTAAGTGTAACTGCTATGGAACTTAAAGATCCATCCCCATCTTGTAACACAACCTTCCACAGCATGGGATCAACCCCGTTCTCTTGGAAGTTACCAGTACTTTCAGCTAGCCTTTGGAGCTTTGGAAATACAAGGAGACCTAACTGAAAGAGAATCTTGGGAACTGAGAGCACAGTGGGGGCACCTGGAGGCAAAGGAAACACTCATTTTACCTTAAAGCCATTCCATCTGGCTAATGCTAAAAGCAGTGAAGATGAACTTGGAAGCAATCTAAATCAAGACCAAATCCACCAGAAGGAAGATCAGTGAGGAAGTGCCCAACCGAGGGTGATAGAAATAATAGAGCAATCCAGGAGAAATGTTCTGCCCATGCAAACTCATAAGAAGCTCCACTAAAACTTAATGTGAAAGCGTGAAAAAATGAAAATATTTCAGAAGGTGAGAGGGAAATAATTCTGCCTGGGCTCCTGGATTTTCTTTGCAAAGCTGTTGGCTGCCTGAATGACCTTGCTGTGGACCCTAGGAAAGCAGCAAACATGCTGCAATGACTGTAGTATTTATAACTACTGCACACCGGTAATCCCAGAGGGGCAACTGATTACCCAAAGGAAGCCTCAGATAAGAGCTGTGCAAACAAATTTTTCAGTTAGCTGGCAATGGGGGGGAAGAGGGGTTGGGGGGAGGTGAAGAGAGAAGAGATGGGGGAAACACACCAAGCCTGAAAAGAAACCAAATTGGGGTGGATCTGAGACAGACTTTTGTAATTTTTAGCAAATTGAAAAAAATTAATTTTTGATCAAACAAAATAGTTCATTCAATACAAAACAAAATGCTTCACTTCACTGTCAACTGTTTTAAACATTTTGCATTTCTTTAAAATATAATATTATAGTATATTTGGGAAAAAGTCATTGCAAACTGAAAAGCAGAAGCATTTAGTTTTGCAATGTCAATATGAACCATTTTGCTGCCTTCTGATTTTTTTAAATTAATAATCCAACAAATCTGCAAAATGTTTTAGTGTTCCCAAATCTGCATCCTTTGCTGAAGATGTTTTGACTGATAAATTTCAGGGAGCTGTATCTACAATGCACCATCTTGTCAATACAAAAAACAGTCAAATAGCACTTTGAAGACTAGCAAAATAGTTTATTAGGTGAGCTTTCGTGGGACAGACCCACTTCTTCAGACCATGACCAGACCAGAACAGACTCAATATTTAAGGCACAGAGAACCAAAAACAGTAAGCAAGGAGGACAAATCAGAAAAAGATAATCAAGGTGAGCAAATCAGAGTGTTTTTGGTTCTCTGTGCCTTAAATATTGAGTCTGTTCTGGTCTGGCTATGGTCTGAAGAAGTGGGTCTATCCCACGAAAGCTCACCTAATAAACTATTTTGCTAGTCTTTAAAGTGCTACTTGACTGCTTTTTGTTTTGATAGTGTATAGACTAGCACAGCTTCCTCTCTGTTACTATTCATCTTGTCAATGCCTGAAGAAAGAGGAACTGGAATCTTGGCAACTTCTTGACCAGTTCTATAATTTAGCAGTGCCACCTACCGCCTGAAAAGATAAACAGAACCTTGCATGACAAATCCTGCCAAGCCTAGCCTACTGTGGGGAAGGCAAGTTTACTGATGAGGACAAATGCCTGATAGGAGACCAGCTGGAAACTACCAAACTAATTGCAGTTGTGACCAAGTCTGAGCTCATACCTCCAAAAGTGAAGGATTAGTGTCTTAAGAACTAGGGATGTGGAGGTGGGTTAACAGAAATAAAGATTCCAGTTTCCAGCTGCATCAATTTCGTGGAGAGGGTGTCAGAGGCTTAAAATGCTTTTGATAAAAGGGAGAGACAGAAATGCAAGCTGCATTGTCCAGTGGCTACATAGCTATAGGGTGAGTTGGCAGCATCTGCTGACATACTGGTGGATGTGACGACCACTGTGAGAGCTGACAGCAGAAACAGCCATACCTTATTTATTTTCAGTTAGAGGTTTTCCTGTGATTAGTCTGTGTATGGGATAACCACCCCTCCCCCACTGCCCTGACACTTATGAGACCTGAAGGATTTGCCTCATTTACCACATTCTTCACAAATACTTTTGCTCTGTTCTCTTACTTATCTAGTATTTTCAATGTACTTTACTGGTTGGTTATGTTTTCTCCCTTTGATTCCTGTTTCTACCCTCTCATTTTATCTGCCTTGGTTTCCTCCCCTGCTTGGTGCTGGGATTACTGTCCTCCTCTCTGCTTTCATGTTCTTTGCATGTAGCACCATGCTAGGCTGGTACTGCAAGTTGACAAATAAGGACTAACTATGAAGAATGGTTTAGTAATGGAGGAGAGAATATGCATCTGAGAACCCAACATTTATAAGTGATAGACCACAAGATACTTCCGTTGCTTGGAGGAGAGTACTGACATCTTTTGCAGAGGCCACCCCACATATAGGAAATCCTGATCTTAAAGAGTTAATTGCAGATCCCGGGAATGGTGGTTATGCTATTAAAGAAAATCTCAATGTGCACATATATGCCAGCTAGAAAAGGTCTTAATTCTTTTGCAAACTTGGAACTTTAAGATGTCTGGCATGCAGATACTTATTTTATTTGCTCCAGATTTACTGCTTCAATCACAAAAAACAGGAGCAGCAAGTACTGCAATAAATGAAATAAAGGTTATGTTATGTTCTTTTGAACTGTTAGCAGATCTGTATCCTTCACTGAAATCTAGTGCACAATATTCAACAGCAGAATTTCAGTGAATTCCCACACACAAATCCTTGCCATAAGCACCAGCACACAAGAGCTATTCTATCTGTGTAGCAGTAGACACATCATGAAGACACACTAGTGAAATGCTAGCTATCTCCGTATAGATTAACAAGTCTAGGATTGAAATAAGAACCACAAGGAACTCACCAAGACTTGCTTAGGGCAGCCATTCAGCTCAGGTAGTTGTGTGGTCAGGCATGCTAAAGGGCCCAGTGCACAGATGATCGAATCTAGAAGTACTGACAAACTTCCTGACACAGCCACCATCCCCTGGAAGTAAGGAAAGAGAAAGGCGTGGCATGGGTATAAGTAGTGGAGAGTGTAATCCCATCACCACAAAAACCTACCCTCTCAAAGACACCACATGTTCTCTCTTGGATTTATCCACCACACATTCTGTCTTGGATTTACCCACCACCCTCGCTTTTCTATCTACTGTTTATATCATAATTAAACCACATTAGGTACTTTATGCACATATATTGCTGAATCACACAGTTACAACCAGATCTCAACAGGCAATGTACACATGTAGGAAAGGGTGGGAAACAGAAAAAGAGAATATTGGAGTAACAGACCTTGTTAGGACCACAATTTCTGTGATTAATAAATAACTTTCTGTCGTCTATTGCAATAATACTTATTTAAACCCTAACCCAGGCCCAGAAATAGGAAGCATCTGGATTCAAGGAATAAAGACTAAAATTAGGCTTTTCCTAAAATGACACACTTTTTGAAGTGGGGAAATACTTTTTTACATCCTACTAGGAAGAGATTTTCACCTTTACAATGGCGGGCGCTACTCCCCTGTAAAAAAAATTCCAACTGGAATACTGTGGAAAAGCAGTTAAAATATGTTTGTTTTACTGACAATAAAGCATAGAGTGTGCAGGAAAACGGGGGGTGAGACTATACTGTTACCCTTTAAATCCCATACAGTTTAGAGTCCAGATTACACATGCTGTGTTGGGATTACATGTGACTGATTCCCTGATTTGACACTGCACCCACCTCTGTCTCTTGCAGTCGATGTCCAATGAGGCTCAGAGATTCACCCAGCAACTGCAGATGTGCAGCTACATCAATGGGATCTGTATCAGGGACTTTGACTGGTGAGGAGGATAAAACCACTGTGCTGGAGGGAGACTTCTTATGAGGTGACAGCATACCTGCAGGGGAAGCTTAAAATAGATAAAAAAAAAAATCTTATCTCCTCTCTCTCTCTCTTTGAAACTGACAAGTCTGTTTGGATTATAAACTCTTTGGTGCTGAGGCATCTCAAACAGATGCAAAACACTTAGCACAATATTAATATACAAGTGGTAGGAGATTCTCTCATTAAACAGATGCTAACTAACCATCTTTTTTTTTTTTTTTTTAAAAGTCTAGTTCCTAGTATTCTCCCAACTTCTCCCACTTTCCTTCTTGATTTATATCCTCCATCATCAAGGTTTAAAGGGAACTTTTATTTTTTTTCATAGCTTAGGACTGGAAAGGATGCCCCTTTGAAAGCTATCAACACCATTCCTCAGTTCTCTAGAGCAGGGGTCTGCAACCAAAATAGCAAGAAGAAACATTTTTTCAAATTCAGTTACAAAAATCAATCCTTCAAGAGTTGCAAGGCATGTGAATACAAGACAGTCCTTAATAAGATCAAACTGTACTTTTTGTCACCCCGATTTTAAGAACAGCACACACGATTTGTACCAGATAGAAAGTTAAGTTACCCCCATGTTCAGGTTTTATCCACCTCAGCCTGCAAACCCACCCCCCATCCCCAGGCTTAACCCCTCTCAGCCTCAAGCCCGCCCCACACATCCCCAGGATTAACCTGCCTCACAGGAACAAACTTCATGGGCTAATGCTGCTCTACTCCCACCCACCCCCCAGCTAGGCCGTGCGGCTCCCGCAGGAGCAGGCTCAGCCACCTCTCCCCTCAGCTTTTCTGCAGGCTTAGACTTCCCCCACATGCAGTGCGGGCAACTCCCTGCCCGCCTGGCTTTCTCTTCTGGGATTCTCTGCTGCAGCTGACTGCTCAGTGGCTCTGGAAGCTGCCACCACTTAAACAAAACAAAAAAATTCAGTTGGTTTAATGATGTGCAACTGAATTTAGTTTTTTTTTGTTTAAGCAGTGGCAGCCTCCAGAGCTGCAAGAGGAGTCAGTGGTAGCAGAGCCTGGAGCCACAAAAGGCTCCTTAAAGAGCTGCAGGTTGCTGACCCCTGGTCTAAGTAGTAAGAAGATAATCAGACACCAAACTCATGGAGAAGGAAAAGAGAAAAAGCAGAGATGATTCTTTGTTATCTAGAGCAGGTAGTATTCTCTCCTTCCCCCAAAGCCTCGAGCAAATGGGGAATAGCTATTACCTTTCACTTTTGGGGCACCCTCTGATGAGACTGCCTTCCTCTTCACTGTTGTGGCCTCCGCTTTATTCTGCTTATGCTGCAGATATTGAGCTTTCTGCTTCCACACCTGCACAGAACATGGAAAGAAAGTAGGATTCAGATCATTAAGCAGGAGGTGAGGTGACTTTATGGATAATTGATGGCTAAGCAAATCTCAGAAGCAGAAACCAGACATTTTTGCTAGTATGAGGCTGAGAATTTCCAACACTTGCTGTAGAAAGTTGCACATTTATTTGTAATACTGTTAATACCCGGAGGTCCTACACTACAAAGGCAGTGCTGGCAGTGAGAGAGGATACAGGCTGCCAATTTGGAGAACTCATTCTACAAAAATATATATCCGGGGCATACGTACCAGTTTATCCTTCTCAGGTAGCTGCTTCCACACTTCTGCCAATTTTTTGCTCAACTCCCCAAAATCTAGCAGGAAAAGGTGGGGGGTACATTAAAAGAAGAAAGGTCAATAAAAAAATTAAATATAAAGATAAACCAAGTGAAGACAGAGGAAAGTTGTATAAATACCAAGAAAATCAGGAAATTGGCCCACACACAAGCTACTACAGCTAGAACTGCCTATTTTGGAGATGATTTCCTGTAGTCTTAACCTAAAAGTAACAGATGTACGCTGGGAACACACACGTATACTGAGGACGTGTACATGAGAGGCAGCACAACACACTTTTGGAGATAGTTTTGCAGTAAAAGGAAGTTATTCGAATTGTCATGGTTGGGTTGAAACACAATGTTATTAGATCCTGGGAGCCTCTCCTTTCATTTTGCTGCCACTTATATTAAGCATCTTGGCAGACTCTGCACTCCAGCATCAATGGTGGATGTTGGGACAAAACAAGGATAAACCTGGTAACCAATCTGACACGACTGTCTCAAAAGTAGGAGTACATGAACTAAAGAAATTAGCAACGAAGGGTCCTGTGGCACCTTATAGACTAACAGAAAAGTTTTGAGCATGAGCTTTCGTAAGCACAGACTCACTTCATCAGATGTGCATCTGATGAGGTGAGTCTGTGCTCACCAAAGCTCATGCTCAAAACTTTTCTGTTAGTCCATAAGGTGCCACAGGACCCTTCATTGCTGTTACAGAGCCAGACTAACACGGCTACCCCTCCGATAAAGAAATTAGGTTATTCTCTTACCTATGCCTGGATGGTCAGCCACAATGCTCACCCTATATTCCTTGCAGAACACTTGGTAGGCAGACATATTCTTCTTCTTTGGCTATTCACACGGAGAAAATAAAGAAGATTTTGAATCATACTGACATTTGCATAAATTTAAATTTGGCTTATTCCTGCAAGATCTCTGCCAATGCATTTAATATGTGACCTGAGGGAGCTCCAGCTATTTTGGTTCAGGATCAACGTCTATTTCTGCTGACACACCTCAGTTTCGAAACAGGGCACCACTTCTTATTCCATTCTCAGGGCTAGGTCTAACAAATGAGCAAGGGATGCAATTCCCCTGCTAGAATGCACATGCTTGTCCTAGTCATCACTGAGTTAATGCCAGTATAAATAGGAGCATGGCCTCAGTAGAACAAATAGTGGCTGTAGAGGCAAGGCTGAATGACTTCAGGTAAACCATAGCATCATGGTATAGACAAAGCCTAGGACATAATACAGATCTGCCAATTCAACTCTATCCTGACAAACAGCACCCTCTCTTACTCCAGTCCTAGGATTTCTACGGAAGTAAGAATCTAGCAATACAGCAACTATGGTAACAGAAGCAGTTGCCAATCCATGCTCAGAGAAAGCCTATATGTAATCTTACAGCTTATTTGATTGATCAAAGATGGTTATGTACTGGTTCACTTGGGTTATTTCTGCTTAATTACTGACACAGTCCAGCTCATTATGTCCAACCTGTCATCTTTCCCATCTGTATACTGCTAGATGGTATTGTTCTAATTACCACCACACCATTCGGATCGGCTGCATCTATACTAGCAAGTGTATAGCTGGGCCTTTCCGAAAGAACCTGCAGAACATCTACACACAAACAACTCACTTTTTCTGGCAGCCCTCTTCCTCTCCCAGATGAGGAAGAGCGCCTTTTCCTGAAGGATGCTTTTGGGAAAAAACGTGTAGACACCCCTGGGGCCCGTTTTGGAAAGAGCAGTCCTCATGGCACCAGATTTTTCAATCTCCATCCGATTCTTTTGAAAGAGCACTGGGCTCTGTGGATGCTCTCTACTGAAAGAGTGCATCATTTTTTTCCATCCACTCTTTTGTGCTTGGACACTCTCTTTTAAAGGGATCTTCCAAAAGAACTTCTTTAGAAAGATCACTGTAGTATAGACTTAGCCACTGTGTCAAAAGTTTTTCCCACTCAGTTTTAAAAATTAACCATAAACAACCAATGCTCTAAATTCTCAGCATAGGATGGAACAGGAAATGGGGCCCTGCTACAAGATTAATAGCTTATTTTTCTTTTATTTAGAGAGAATGGACAAATACCTCAAATTCAGCCGAGTTTTTTCCCTTGTCATACTTTACTAGGTCAGTGGCCACTCTGACCCAGTAGCCTGTCTGGCAATAGCCAGGACCAAATGCTTCAGGAAAAAAGTGAGAAACCCCAATAGGAAATTGTAGCGTAACTTGTCGATAGACGTTTCTTGCTTTTCTGTTTAGATACAGTTGGAGGATGTTTTATGTCCTGAAGTATGGGTGTGTATATCACACAACAACAACTGATCTTTTGCAAAAGCATTTCAACTGGGAAACAATTAATGTTGATACATAATTCTTCCTGTTTCAGCTTCTACTTGGATCACATTTTAAAGAATCCCGTGGCACATTATAGACTAACAGATATTTTGGAGCATGAGCTTTCATGGGCAAAGACCCACCTCATCAGATGCATGAGTGTGGGGGCAGGGGGTGGTTTCAGAGAGGTATTTAAAGAATGAGGTCCCAGAAAAAGGGAGGGCCAGAGCTGACAAGGTCTATTCAGCAAGGTGGGAATGGCCCATTATCAATAGAAGGTATCAAAAGAGGAAAAAACAAGTCAGATCAGACGTGGGGATATGAGCCATTGTCAGAGTCTAATGGGGAGATCTTAACACCCAGGGCAGAGAAGCTGCCTTTGTAAGCTGCAAGCCACTCCCAGTCTCTGTTTAATCCTTGGTTAATGGAGTCAAATTTGCAAATAAATTGCAGCTCAGAGATTTCTCTCTCCATTTGATTTTTGAAATTTCTTTGTTTCAGGACAGTCACCCTTAAATCTGCTACTGAGTGTCCAGAGAGATTGAAGTGTTCCCCCACAGGCTTCTGTACATTATAGTTCCTGATGTCTGATTTATGTCCATTTATTCTTTTGTGTTGAGACTGCCCAGTTTGGCCAATGTAAATTGCAGTGGGGCATTGCTGGCACATGATGGCATATATTATATTAGTAGATTTGCAGTTAAAGGAGCCCCTGATGGTATGGTTGATGTTAAGCCTGATTTGGCTTGTTTTTCCCTCTTTTGATACCAACTACTGATAATGGGCCAACCCCACCTTGATGAATAGACCTTGTCAGCTCTGGCCCTCCCTTTTTCTGGGACCCCATTCTTTAAATACCCCTCTGAAACCATCCCCCACACTCAAGCATCTGATGAAGTGGGTCCATGAAAGCTTATGCTCCAAAATATCTGTTAGTCTATAAGGTGCCACAAGACTTCCTGTTGTTCTCAAAGCTACAGACTAACACGGCTACCTCTCTGATACCTGTCACATTTTGAAGGTTATCTTCATAGCAATGAGACATAAAGTTATTTTTTTAAACAAAGGCTCAGCTTCTGGAGCAACGGCAATGATTTTGTGGCCAAATCTGCTACCAAACTACAAGCATCTTATCCAGTGTTACCCAATACAGAAGAGTCACAATTTTTGCTATCATTATTTACCTTTTCTTTATCCTTTTCTGTTTTCTCAACTTTTTCTTTCTCCCTCTCTTCTTTTTTCTTTTTCTTGTCACTTTGTCCATCGGTGTGGAAAACAGGAGGTGGGGGGAGAGGCACAGGAAGGACAAAAGGAGTTGTGGGTGGAGGGGGTGGAGGTGGTGTGGCCATAACTTCTGCCACTGCCATAGAGGGGATTCCAGAACTCTTCCTAGACTTGGAATGCTTCTTCTCCTTGTGTTTCTCCTTGTCCTTCTTTTTCTTACTCTTCTTTGACTTCTTCTTCTTCTTGATCTCCCGGTAGGAGTCATCTATCACTAGTTCCCCAGCCTCCAGCTCCCCACCAGATGATGAACCTGATTCCAGTGCGGTCTCCATACTAGAAAGGTCATATTCTCTCCCGTGGCCTTCTGTGAACAGAGAGGTGTCAGGGCCAACACCCTCAGGGACTGGAGGTGGATGAGGCTCTGGAGGTGGCTTATGTTTCTTCCGAGCTGACTTCAGGAAACTTTGAAGCTCGTGACCCAGGAGGAACGAACCTTGCTCATCTCGAGCTGATTTCTTGGATGACTTTTTTGCTGGTGGTGAAGAATATGGGAATGATTCCTCATCTACTGTGCTGCCCCCTTTTTCTTTAGGTGAAAGGATAAGTTTCATCTTCAAGCCATCAGGTTCACGCAGGGTCAGCGTCTCTGTGTTTACATATAGCGGCTTCATCTTTTTGGATTTGTGGAAACTGCCATCATCCAGTGAGAGCTCTCCACTGCTCGTACTCAGCTTCTTCTTATGGTGCTCTTTCCTGGTCTCCGAATAGCCCGTGGAAGCAAAAGAAGACAAGGATGATTTTTCAGATGTCTTTTTTGAGGGCTTGGAGCCTGGGGCAAGAGGTGACGTGATAGTTTTGAGAAGATCCATGGCTGTGTCACGGGAGGCTGGACTATGTTTATCTTCTTTGATAGCAACTCCAATGGTGAAAGGTCTGAAAAAGACCAAAATAAACCAAATTTAGGGGAAGTTGTTCGTGACATATATCCTCCTATGCTAGCTTGAAGAAGAGGGGTGGAGAGTCCTCCTCCAATGTTCCTGGTATTCAGAGATAAATGGTCATCTTTTTGGCTTAGAGAGAAGTGCTCTGCATCCTACTGCACAGGACGCCTGGCACTAGTCATAACAAGGTTACTGAGAAATGGAAGCTATAGGCTTCTGGGTAGTTATGAACTGTTAACATAATTCCAAGTTCATATGAAATTCAGAGAAAGTGGTCTCACCATCCATGACTATACCATGTGATTTAAAATTCACAGAAGGCAATATGACTGTCTTATGAATATTAGGATGTATTATTTGTACTAAAGTAGCACAAGGAGTCACAGCGGTGGACCAGGACCCCAGTGCAATAGCCACTATGTGAACAGACACAAAGACAGTCCCTGTCCCAAAAGCTTATGTTCTAAGAAAACCTTTCAGAGACAAAAGCAGCACACAAGCCACACATGGAGAGAGGCACAATATTGCCAACGTTAACAGATCAAAAATTGAGTTCAACTTCCAAAAATAATGAAACTGCACCCCAAACCACGAGGCTTTTTTTTTTCCCTTTAAGATTATATTGAATTTTAGGGCAGCCTGGTGATCTATGCACACGCTTCACCCATCCCCAGGATGTGTGCATGTGACACTCAGTATTGCCCACTCTCCCAAATGTACTGATTAAGATTTTAGGGTCTGCTGCAGGTGCCCTCACCCAACATCTGCCAGTCTCCTGTCTCGCAATTAATCCTGTCCTCCTCATTATCACCCCAATACTCACCCCTTCTATTCAGAACCTACCATAAATACACACTGCCCTCATCCCATCAGCCTGCAGCCTCCTCACTTCAGCTCCCCTGCAGGCCCCAGGCCAGTATTTGCTCTTCCAGCCTGAGCTCTGCACTTCTTAGGGTTCCTCATCCTCCCCAGGTCTCTGGGAGCTGCAGTGGGGTCCCCTCTACCACTATCAGCCTGGCAGGAAGCTGCCTGGGAGGACAACCAGAGTCAGCAAGGAGGGGCTTCCACTGTCAATTGCAAGTAACAGGGACAGGAGAGGCTGACAGTAGGAGTCTCGCAAGCCCTGGGCTGACTGATTTCTAAGTGAAATTAAGCCTCACTCACGATCTTTGGATACTCAAATATCAGGAGCCAAGCTCTGAACACAGTGCCACTGCTAGCAGCAGCACAGAATCAAGGGTGGCAATTTCATGATCCCCCCTACAGTAACTTGAGAAACCTCCCACTTACCCGCCCTCATTTCCTCTTTGGGTCAGGGCCCCTACAGTTATAACATTCTGAAATTTCAGACTTAAATATCTGAAATCATGCAACTTACAATTCTTGAAATCCTATAATTGTGAAATTGACCAAAATGGTCAATAAATTTGGTAGGGTCCTACTGATCAGTTTTCCTACCCCACAGCCTTAGTCTTGCTTTCTTCTTATCCCTTACCGTCGTAGAAGAACTCACCACAGGAATGCTTCCTTTTTTTATGAGACTGTCGCCAAGAAGAAAAGATCACTGTCCTGGAATCAGAGAAGAAAGGGAGCTGAAAATAACAGTAGGAATCCAAAAACATTCATATTAACTGTTGATGCAAATAATTCTGGCAACCAGATTTGTTACTAAATATACATACTGTTCATTTACAATTCTGAAGTTTGAAAATTAAGTTTGGGAAATTCTATCTGAGCGGTGGATTATTTTTTTTAAAAATGCGATTCCCCCACCCCTCACACACACATTTCTAAAAATCGTAACTCTCTCAACCTTAGAATAGTCCCCTCTAGGTTGACAATAGGCAGCAGAAATTTCAGCCTGAAATGGTTACTATTAGGTTTCAGTATTAACACCCTTAGGTGATGAATAAGGCAATTCACACCTCTCAGAGTTACCCTTTCAGGCTGTCTGCAGAATCAAGACAACAATACCGCATTAATTTATATTTTGCTCATAATCTGAAGATTATCTATGTAAATATAATGTCTACAATTTTGTTTTTTATATGACAGGTCACAGTTCATGCTCTCTGGCTGGAGGAGAATCTCCTTATTCAACCATCCTGAGGCCACAAGTCACAGATAGTAACTGGGCCTGATTATCTCTCACAGCAGAGCAAGAGTACTCTTTGAGGGAGTGCATGCTGTCAGAGTGATGTACAATATTCCTGCTGTTTTCCATAGTACATTACTGGTCATTTTTACAAAAGGGAAACAGCAAACTCTCCCAATCCCAGCAGAAGATTTTAAGTGCAGTTTCTCACCTTTGACTTTTTCTTTGGGGTCTTTCTGACGTGGGCTGTTATCTTCTCCTTTTCCCGTAGCAGAGCCTTGTAAAAGAGTTTTTCCTCTCACTGGATTCTACCTGTTGCCAGTCCTACATTATCAATGCTTTGGTCACCCTCTAAAGATTCTAGGTAAATGACTGTGGTGAAAAAAGGATTGACAAACCTCATCAAGGAACAACAGAAGCAAATTCATTCCACATAAAATGTGACAATCATAAAGGTCAAAGCTGAAGCAGACTGGTGTACCAAAAAAAGAGAGTACGTGGGACTAAAAATTAAGTGTGTCGTGCTGCCCCACCTGCAGGGAAAATACTCAGTACTGTACAGTAATCCACAAGAGATCAAGGTTCCACTCCTAGTGTTTTTTTCCCCAGAGAATGAAGGAGCTGGGGATGCTAATGAGACTAAAATGGAGGTCTGAAGATTATTATGTTGCTCTGGAGATTGAGATTTTATTTCACATTTGTGTTCTTTGGCTTTGACAGGGAAAACAAAAGCTGCAAAAGTGAAGTTCAATAACAAAGGTGTTAGCAATCTGAACTGCTACTTGTGAAACCCATGTTTCTAGTCCCTCTATTTCACTTCCTGACACCATGAGAGACTTGGAATGCTGCAGAAACCCAGCTTGATGCCCTAGGGCTTTACATTCTGTATTACCAAGCAGGAGACCAGCTTCCTTTCCCACTGTCTCAGCTCCAAGAGCTTGCAGGGCTGTAGAGAGTACCCGTTCTGAACACCTTCTCAGATTATGAAGCAGTCACACTTTCTTTTTTCTTGGAGTCACCAAAAGCCACGGTGCTCCTGTAGGAGCCTGAAAATGTGTTGCCATGTCTGGGCTCCTTCCCCTGTTCCCGTCTACAGCAGAAGACTTAAGAAACAGAGAATGAGAATAACCCTCTCAAAGTGGAATCATAGTGGAGAAAAGGGAACTTCCCATTGGAAACTCACAGGAAGAAAGTGACAGGTGGAAAGCAAGGAAGCATCTGCCTCCTTGTCTGCTCATGTTCATACTTGAGCGATGGGAGGATTGGTAAAGACCAAACTTCAGGGGAGTTTGCTTTGTGTGACTTGCGTGTTAAAAGTACAGAGAGGTTGCTTGATTTTACAGGGAGAGAAACAAGCCTCCTCCCTTTCTGATGAAACCTCAAATTTGGTAACGTCATTTATTTAAAAAAATATAAAACTGATGATCAAATGGCTTGTTTTAGCTTTACGTTGGCATGCACACAATTAAAAACAGAGTTGGTGTTATGAACCCTTTTTGTCAGCATTGTAGCAAAGGGTGGGGGTCTTTAAAGATACAAATTAATCCCCAGGAAGCTTGGATGAAGAATTCAGAGGGAGAAGCATCCGACTGGTATCCAGCTGAGGTCAAGTCCAACAACCTAAGATCTACTACATAAATTGAAGATTTTGGAGTGGAGACATGTATCTTTTCTGAAATTCTTGCATTCCCCCCTCTGCTACTGAAGCAATGCTGATGGCCAGTTTAGGAGATGGGAGAGGAAGTAGATGGAAAAAAAGCCTACGGATTCTGCAACACTCCCAGCTCAGGAAGTTCCACGGCTCTCCTGACTGAATCATTCTCTCTTAGGCATACTGGTGCAGGAAAGAGGAGACCTGGAAGCTTTTGGAACAGCTGGATTCAGATTATCCCACAGAAAACAAACTTGTGTTCTTAAGTCAGAGACCAGCTTCTTGGTAGAAGTGAAACTTTTAAAAACGAAGTTATCCAAAACCAGAGCTTATCCGGAACTTTTCCCCCTCATCTGTGAATAAGAGACCAAGCAGCCAGTTTTCCTAATGGCTAAGGCACAGACATCAGACCACATTGAAGAGAACTTTTTGGGCTAGAGAACTCATTTTGTGTGTGCTTTGCACAACTCTCCATGTACCTACAAACCTCAGAAACAAATGGCTAACATTATATTTCCAGTACTCATGCTTTACAGGTGTCTTAAAAACCCCATACCAAATGCCATCCTACACACACCTCTATTACCCCAGCTAAATAGGAAACATTTCTGTTACAATTCACATGGATTAGAGGTTAACCCATATTCATTTTATGATTTTAGGAAAATCATCCAACACAAAAACTAAAAATAATTTTACAAAAGCATTTACAATGCCATTGACAGTCATGACACTTCATAAACAGAATTTGACATCAGAGCATAGTCCTTTACCAAAAAATAAAAACAGGACAGATCTCTTCCCCACAATGAGTTTACAACATTAAGGTCCACATCTTGCAAACTTTACAAGGCATGATTGTTTACTTCCGTGATTGTAAATGTTTGTAGGATCAGTGTCTACCGTAGATGAAGCTCATCAAGAAACAACAGAGATGATGGTGCATGATGAGAAAGTGAAAGGTTACACTAAGAGGAAACAGATTCGTGGATAGTTATGTTCATACCTTAGTCTCTTTTAAAAATGCAGGGAAAGGAAGACACAAGAACAGAGGTGACAAGACAAAGTCCTTGGCCAGATGGGCTCACTAACTAAGCTTCTGTTCTTGCAAATACTGAAGCAGATGCTTAGCTTTAAGTACAAGCACTCCTACAGACTTTGAGGGCCTTGAGTCCCTAGTCTCCAAACCTCCCTCATGTGAAGAGTGCTGCTGAGCCCAAGGGACTTGAAAGGTCTAACAAGCCTAATAGCTCCAGGATCAGGCTCACACTCAGACACCACAACGACTGCAGCCCCGAAGGAGCAGGGGAGAGAGAGAGAGAGAACAGGAAGGATAAAGAACCATGAGGACAACAGAAGCCTCCGGGGCAGCACCCCACTAGACATAGCCTGGGGTCTGCTCTCCCTGCCGGGGAGCGTTGCACCTCTCCCTGCGCCCGCCCGGCCATGAGGAACGCACGCCCGCCTTGCAGGGTTACTGCCACTGGCACTGGCACTGGCACTGGCACTGACTGAATGGCTGGGTGCACAGGCCCAGCGCCGTCAATGCAGCCCACCTGCGAGGCAGCAGCCTGGCTGGCCAGCGGGGCACACACGGACGCCGCGCGCCGCCCTTCCGGCCCCGCTGCATTTCGCCGAGGCACACAGGGCGCGCGCAGCCCCTGCCAACAAACCCCGCGCCTGCCTTCAGCACCGCGCCCAGGGCGCATGCGCACGGCCCTGCTCCCCACGGCTTCGGGCCCCCCCCTTGCTTTCCCGCCTCATCGATTTGAACCAACCCGGCCGCTCCGCCGCCCCGTGCCCGCGTCTGCTCTCACCCCGGCGGTCTCCAGCCTCACTCCGGCCCGCGGCTCGGCCTCACAAGCCCCGTGGGCCCCGCGGCGGCGGCCCTGACCGGAGGCGAGAGCAGCGCGCCGAGCGGCGGCCCCGCTCAGGGGTGGGGGAGGCGGTGCAGGGTTTCACTTGGGTCCGCCGCTTCCCGCCTCGCCTTCGCCGCTACCCGCCGCCATCATCTTCCAGAGGGAAAAGAGCCGCCTGCCCGGCGGCCAGAGAGAGACAGCCGAATACCGAGCGCCTCCAACGTAATCCGTGTACGCCGCCTGTAGCAGAACGCCGAGCCAATCGATCGTCAGGCACAGCTCCTCAGCTAGAGACCGGCGGTCCACTGCAACAGAGGGAGAGCGTGTATCTGCAGCCCCCACACCTTAGTCCATTCCCCAGTGTGCAGGCGCCACCCCCCAGCCTCTGCAGTAGTGTGTGTACACAACACAGGCCAGACCTATTATGTGGTACAGTGTTCCTTAAACTTTGCGACCATGAAACACCAAACCATATTTTTATGCAGAACACGTATGAAAATTTTCTTTAAAAATTGTCACACACACAAAAAAAAGCACAACAGTAACATATACCGCAAACCAAAACCGAAGTACTTTACTCAAGTATAATGGTCCAACCAAGACATTAAGATCAGGTACTAGGGAGAGTCAAGTCTCTGCTCTACAGTGTTACCTCAAAGCCAGCTAGCCTTCAGCTCATATGGTTGCAAACAGGGCTTTAGCCTCTAAAGTCAGAGGTTCAATCCCTCCTGCTGATAACCTAGGTGCATCAGCCTTACAAATATCTCTAACTTTGCAACAGAAAATATATGCTGTCAGTGTGTTCTTTCAAATACTCATGGCACACCTGCAGGTTTATGAGCACGTGTTCCACAGAACATAATTAAAAAAAAAATACACAGATGTAGTGTACACCCATATAAGAGCTCCTGGTTCAGTACCTTAGTATACAGGCTCCACCTCAGCCTTCTTTCCAAACTCAAGACTACTAAGGCACAGCCTCCCCTAGTATTCCTCTCATTTTTTTTCCAGTCCATGGGCAGAATAAGTTTTGTTATGCACACCAAGGCACATTCAGATGTACACCACCATAGACATGCTGCCATCTGTGGCACTCTGGTAATCATCTAGGCAGCACACAAATCTCTCCCGGGCAACCACCCCAATGCTCAACTTATGGGGAACACCAGCCTCCACCCATCCCTCATGTCTCTTTTGAGGCAAGTGAGTTTCTTAAAATTGTTCCTGCACACAGATTATTTGCCGGCCAGGGCTCCTGCTACATTAATACTGCCCTAGGATAAGAAGCCAGCACTACTTCTAATCACAGCAGATAGAAGCACTCAGCTTCTCTTCCAGGGTCAGGCATCAGTTCTGGAGCACAACGGAGATGGTGCATGTCCTCCTAGAAAGCTACAAAGATAGCGATACAAGCATTGTCTGAGTTTCACATTCAAAACTTTTCCACAAGATAGCTTATGCTAATAACCTCGTACACAAAAAACTTGCCCTACTAGGAAAAGCATTTCCTCTCAGGCTTTCAGACTAGAGCCTCATGTAAGAGCTGCCTTTAATTCTTACCTCCACCCGCATTTTAGCTAGATGGAGGGGCCTGCTGCAGCCCTCCTTCATATACCTTCCAGCAGGCAGTCACATGATAACAGTCAGCGGCTTCTTGATTTTGTGCAGTCCAGACACTACATTTCCCAGCAACCCTTGGGTTTAAAGGGTGTGTGTGTGTGTGTGTGTGTGTGTGTGTGTGTGTGTGTAGATACAGTAAACCCTTGAGATATGTGCAACTTCAGGTTAACATGACTGCTACCCCTGACAAGAGTGGGAAACCACTCCCACCAGGGGCAGCAGCTGCCAGTCAGGCTGCCATCTCTGATAGGAGTGGGGAAACTGCCCCTGCCAGGGGCAGCAACCTGACTCTCTGCTGCACCCCTGACAAGAATGGGTTCCCAGTCTCCGGAGTGGCAGTCTGTCTCCTGGCTCCCCTCAGTTTGCAGAGCTGGGAAACTGAGAAGGGCAACAGTCCTGGTAAGTTTCCTGGCTCCAAAGAGTGGAGGGGAGCCAGGTGGACCCTGGTTCCTGGCTCCCCTGCACTGGGTGGAGCCATGTGCTGGTCCATGAAGGAGAAGAAAGCTTTGCAGAAATAATGAAATTTTTTGAGGATCATTGTCTTTCTATGAAAAAAGAGATACTTATTAGAGGTATACATTCAGGAGGAGAAAACAAAAGGAGAAACAATAGATGAGTTAGTAAAAACTTAGTCTTGTGAATGTGGCTATTAAAAAACTTTCATTAAAAATTGGACTGCCCTGTGATGCAACAATAAAAAGTCTGTAAACAGATAATAAAAACTATTAACTTTATTCATTCAATGTGTGAACAATGGACTGGATTATGAACAGGACAACAGGTGGCCATCAATGATGCATTCAGTGGACACTTTTCAAACAGCTAGAGGACATTGATTTCGCTAATGATGTCACCCTCCTTTCACACCAACATGAAAGCATGAAAGAAAAGGTCACAACACTAGACAAAACTTCCTCAGAGACTGGACTGAGCATTAACAAGGGAAAGACCAAGACAATGAGGATCAACCAGTCCAACAAAACCACCATCACACTGAGAGGGGATGACCTGGAAGATGTGGAGCAGTGTACCTACTTGAGGAGTATTATAAGCATAGATAAAGGAAGAGATAAGGATATGAATGCCAGGACAGGGAAGCAACAGCTGCATTCAAGACTCTCCGTCCCATATGGAATTCACAAATAGTATCCATGAAGACGAAACTGTGGATCTTCAACACAAATGTGAAGAGCGTGCTCTTCTCTGGTTGCGAGACCTAGCGTACTAAATAGTCTTCAAATCACAAGCTGCCAACATTCATAAACAGATGCCTGAGGTACATCCTTCACATCAAATAGCAAGACTTCATCACAAATGAGGAGCTTTGAAACAGAGCAGGACAAGAACCAATTGACATTGAAATCAAGAGAAGAAAGCGAGGATGGCTAGGCCACACTCTCAGAAAACCATCATCCAGCATAGTCCATCAAGCTCTCACATAGAACCCACAAGGAAAACGCAAAAGAGGAGGACCTCAGACAACGTGGAGAAGGTCTACTGAAATTGAAGGACAACAACTGGGATACTCCTGGAGGCATCTAGAAATTTTGTCCTAAGACAGAGTCAAGTGGAGGAGACTTGTAAATGACCTATGCTCCACATGGAGTACAAGGGTTAAGTAGTAGTGGTAGTAAAACAGTTAATAAGACAGATAGATTTCAAATTAGAAAAGGCAATATGTAAGTGTCAAGTGCAAAGCAAACACAAGGAAAAGCATAGAGAAAGACACACAGCTCATGACTGTGAGTGCTATACTGAACCAGTAAGGGAAAAGTTCATAGAAATTAAATTAGTCAAGGACAGAAACATGGAAAACAGGATAGCATGCCAGTGGCATGGCAATAGCATGAGTATAGTAAATGTCCGGCATTCAGGCAGATATGTACAAACAATAATAAGACCAACTATTGTGTAGCAAAAGCAGGAAAATGCATGTACGAAGCACAGAAAGGGATTCTACAAATGAAAGGTAAGAGATGTTCTTAAGCATAACGGTGGAAGAAGCTGAATACTTAAAAGTTTGGTTAATAAAAGCCATATACGTGACATCCAAGACTGACACTGACATTTAGTAGTAGTAATAACCCTCTTCCATTCTTGCCTCTTGGAGCATTGGCCATTGACAACCATTCGCCAGTGTCCCCTGTACTGGCTGATCTTTTCCAGTTCTGACCAGGGATAGCCCGTCTTTTTAGTGTCTGCCTTCAGGTGTTTCTTGGGTGCTCTCTGTTCCTATTTCCTTGTGGGTTCCACCTTAAGGATTGCCTTTTGATGTGGTGGTTGATTTTCTAAGGGTATGTCCAATCCATTGCAATCTTCTCTTCCTGATTTCTTCTTCAGCAGGAAGTTGATGAGTCAGTTGCCTCAGGTCTCGGTTGTTGATGGTGTATGGCCAGTGGATCTGGAGGATTTTACAGGGGCAGTTATTGATAGATGTCTGGATTTTTTGACAGTCCTCTTTGCTGTTCTCCAAGTTTCTAGTTTGGACAGTAGGACTGATTTGACATAGGAAACACTGACCTTCACTTCAAGTATAAGTACTAAACTAAGCTGAAATAAGCCGTGTCTACACGTCCACGCTACTTCGAAGTAGCGGCACTAACTTCAAAATAGCGCCCGTCACGGCTACACGTGTTGGGCGCTATTTCGATGTTAACATTGACTTTAGGTGGCGAGATGTCGAAGATGCTAACCCCATGAGGGGATGGGAATAGCGCCCTACTTCGACGTTCAACGTCGAAGTAGGGACCGTGTAGTCGTTGCGCGTCCCGCAACTTCGAAATTGCGGGGTCCGCCATGGCAGCCATCAGCTGAGGGGTTGAGAGACGCTCTCTCTCCAGCTCCTGCGGGGCTCTATGGTCACTGTGTGCAGCAGCCCTTAGCCCAGGGCTTCTGGCTACTGCTGCCGCAGCTGGGGATCCATGCTGCATGCACAGGGTCTGCAACCAGTTGTCGGCTCTGTGGATCTTGTGTTGTTTAGTGCAACTGTGTCTGGGAGGGGCCCTTTAAGGGAGCGGCTTGCTGTTGAGTCTGCCCTGTGACCCTGTCTGCAGCTGTGCCTGGCACGCTTATTTCGATGTGTGCTACTTTGGCATGTAGACGTTCCCTCGCAGCACCTATTTCGATGTGGTGCTGCCCAACGTCGACGTTGAACATCGACGTTGCCAGCCCTGGAGGACGTGTAGACGTTATTCATCGAAATAGCCTATTTCGATGTCGCCACATCGAAATAGGCTACTTCGATGTAGGCTTCACATGTAGACATAGCCATAGAGTGGCATAAGGAGCCCATAAAAGAATCAAAAGTGTCTATGGAAGGCTATAATGGAGGAACAGTTCCCATGTTGGGCGAGTGCACACTGAGATTAAGGGCAGATCTATACTAAAGGGAAAGGTCAAACCAAGGTATTCAATTTCAGCTATGTTAATTACTTAGCTAAAGTCGACATACCTTAATTTGGGCTTCTGCATGGTCTCTGCTAAAGGATGTTGATGGGATCCTGTGTTTCTGTCAACTTCCCTTATTCCTAATGGGAGACTTGGGGAGAACAGGAGTGCCTTATAAATCCAATTTAGTGCATCCCCACAATGTGTGCTAAATCGAAGCCCAGAAGATTGACCACAGCAAGGTCGATCTTTCCTGTAGTATACATGTCATCTTAAATATAAAGGGAAAACAATAAAACAAGAGCTTGTGGTAGGTCACTTCACTTCCTGCAATCAGATATGCAACCAGTCTTGGACCTACATAATAGTGAGGTATTTGGTCTTGTTAAGAAGATGGATACCATAGACAGACAACAATGAACCATCTATGGAAGTATTATTAGAATCATATAAAGATGTATTCACAAGAAATGGGTGCCTTCCATATAAAATATGCTGCATAGATTATTCTGAACCTGAGCCACATGGAACATAAAGGTTGGGGCTATGCTGCGCCTCCCTTTTGGAAGGGGCATGCAAATGTGGCCGATCAGAAATGCAAATACAGAAATGAAGTACGAAAACCTTTCTACTAATCTGCATAGCTGCAGTCTGTGACTTCTCTGTCTTGGGCTTCTTGGTTCACATTCTATCAAGAAGAGTTGCAGGATGGAAACCAAAGATGTGGTGTACAGGAAGTTTGGCATCACTACCTGTCTCAGAGGACATGCTCTACACCACACTCAGAACCTTGATGTATTTGATCAGTGAGAGCACAATACTGTTAGATAAGACTTACACCTTTGCCATTGTTTATTATTTGTGTTGCTGTAGCGCCTAAGGGTCTCAGTCATGGTTCAGCGCCCTGTTCTGTTAGGACTGTACAAACACAGAACATCATCAACCACAACAAAATTGACCCCTATCCCAAATGAGTTTGCAGTCTACGAAAGCACTTTTCCCTGCTACAACATCACACTGCAGAGAAACATCACAGATTTCACAAGTATTTGCTGTGAACTCAGGTATAAGATCAGAGAGGCAGGATGCTGATGGAACAGGGAGGAGGCGGCTATGACACAAAGAAAGGTGGTTGCTTTCAAAATTAGAATGATTATTTAGAATAGGTTTTGAAGATGGCAAGGAAACAGCTAGTAAACAGGTACAGAAGGTGAGTTTGATCTTGTTTTGTTCCCTGGAATGAGCCATGATATATGATCCCCTGTGGTTTAACGATTTTAGCAGCTGATAGGTTAGAGGTATTAGATAGTGTCTGTGATTGCATGGGGGGATGGGGGAAATGTATGCTTTCTATTCAATCAGTCACAGAAATGAGCTGCTCGGTTGAGGCAAATCACTTTATTTATTAGTATTCAAGTCACTAAAGCATGACATTTGTACATCAAGCCACTGAAGCACTAACAGCATTCAGACCTCCCCTAGTGACATCCATCCACTTTTCTCTTCCCCCCCACTCCACGATGAAAGTATTCTGAAAAAATTCATTAAATCACTTCTACTTTTCAGAACCAATACGTGAAGCTAGTGGGTGCAGACTGCCACCATTTACTGCCTCCATTCAAACAACAGCATCTCCATCTTTTGGAAAATCACATATCCTATTAGGGTACCCATCTGGAGTATTCAAATCATGAGGCGAGGAAGAGTGGGAGTAGGAGCTGCTGAAGTAGAAAGTTGAGGCCACTCAGGGCTACATCCTCAGAAGGATTTAGAGGCCTAACACTTGAGGTACCCATCCAAAACCGAGAACCTCAGAAGCCCTGCTCAGCTGTTGCCTAACGCTCTTAAGCATCTGAAGACTTTAGGGCCCAGATCCTAAATGTTATTTAGGCACTTAATTCCCACTGATTTCAATGTGAGTTACGTGTCTGAATACCTTAGAGGACTTGGGCTCAGGTCCTTAAGTTCCCTAGGTGCCTGAATTTTTCTTGCCGGGTATGCACACAGCTACTTAAACCCTGACATCCAGCTTTTGCCTAATCCTCAATGGCATCATCAAATTAGGCCTTGCTTCACCTCTTGCCCATCTTGTCTCACACAAGCCCCAAACTGCAGGCTTGTACTGTTTCATCTCTGCTGCAATCTGTGCTGTCTTCCCCACTTGCTACATGGCCCGAACAATCCATGTACCAAATTGGGTGGTTGTCCTGGCTGAGAGAAGAGTTATCTGTGGGGCAGCTTCCTTTTGGCTTTCCCTGCCATGCTTCATACTCAACCTGAGCAGATTGTCAGCTCTTCCCAAGACTTGTGTAGGTGTCCATTTCTTTGTCGATGTTCCTGTAACTTTTGTATTTTTATGGATACGGTAGTTAAGCCAACACCTTTTACCTTGGGGAGAGGTGATCCAAATTTGTCTGGTCTCTACCCTTTGACCCCTCCAGTTTGGGTGGCCCTTCCAGGAGCTGTAGCTCCAACTGGCATAGCTCTCTGGATTCTTGAGATACACAAGACACCTCACCACAGCCAGGAATGGACCATGAGGTAGTACACAGCCTTCACAGACTTCGAAAAAGTCTTTTATGGTGTTGATAGAGACACTGTAGAAACTGCTGCAACACCATGGCATCCCATATATTGTTAATTTGATTCATTCAATGTATGAACCTTCAACATGCCAAGTTATTCACACTGCTGTCTTGACAGAATCCTTCAGCATACTGTTGAGAGTGCAACAAGGGTACCTTTTGTCACTTTTCCTGTTCTTGATCACAATGGACTGGACAACAGGTGGCCATCAACGAGGCATTCAGTGGACACTTTTCAAACAGCTAGAGGACATTGATTTTGCTGATGATGTCACCCTCCTTTCACACCAACATGAGAGCATGAAAGAAAAGGTCACAACATTAGACGAAACCGCCTTGGTGACTGGACTGAGGATTTACGAGGGAAAGACCAGGACAATGAGGATCAAACAGCCAACAGCACCACCATCACACTGGAAAGGGTTGACCTGGAAGATGTGGATCAGTTTACCTACCTGGGGAGTATTATGGGCATAGATGGAGGAACACATAAGGATATCATTGCCCGGCTAGGAAAAGCAACAGCTGCATTCAAGACTCTCCCTCCCATATAGAGTTCACAAATAATATCTGCGAAGGTGAAACTGCAGATCTTCAACACCAATGTGAAGAGTGTGCTTTTCTATGGATGTGAGACCTGGCATACTAAAAAGTCTTTGAATCACAAGCTACAGACATTCATAAACAGATGGCTGAGGTACATCCTTCACATCAAATGGCAAGACTTCATCACAAATGAGGAGCTTTGGAACAGAGCAGGACAAGAACCAACTGATATTGAAATCAAAAGAAGAAGGTGGGGATGGCTAGGGCCATGCTCTCAGAAAACCATCATCCAGCATAGTCTGTCAAGCTCTCACATGGAACCCACAAGGGAAATGCAAAAGAGGAAGACCTCAGACAATGTGGAGAAGGTCTACAGAGATTGAAGGACAACAACAGAGGTACTCCTGGAGCCATCTAGAAGTTTTGTTCCAAGACAGAGAGACGTGGAGGAGACTTGTAGATAACCTATGCTCCACACAGAGCTAGCATGGTGAATACGGAGTCACATAAGATAGCCAATAGAAAATGCTCAGATGAGAGGCATGACCTAAATCTCACCTCTAAAAGAATATAGGCATCAAAGTCGAAGCAGAGGTGCCTTCTGCTGATTAGGATTCACAGCTCGTTTCTCAAAAAAAGAAAGATATGGGTTAGGGAAGTAACTTTGCAATTTATTTAAAATTTCTTCTATTTGATTGTTTTTATTTATCTTTTTTTTTTCACAGATCATCTGCAATTCCCTTGCAGACCCCCAGGAGTCTGCAGACCCCAGGTTGGGAACCACTGTCCTAGTGCTTGCTGCAGTGTAAATATAAGTATCTCAAGTGGCAGGAGCTCCTACTGCTTTGCTTGGGAGATTGTCCCAGAGTCTATGAGATCTCACTGTTCTAGGTATCTTTTTATTTAGCAGAGCTGCTAGTGTTTTTGGAGGAAATAAATTGAACAAATAAAAAACTAATCAGAAAGTCTTCCCCACTGAGTCTATTGCAGTTATTGCTGCTTTTGTCAGATCTTTTTTTCCCACTGTACCGCACTAGTTTTCAGCTGAAGGACCCTGAAGACAAGATGATTATTACCAAGAAATTTGCAAAACCCACGTACCATTTCAGCAAAATTAGTAGAGATGGGCCAAAAAGGGTTGACATTTTATTCAGATTAGACCAGATTGGTGGGTCCTATTACTCAGACAAAATGTGGGACTATTTGGATACATTTATACGGGAATAATAGGAGTAAAATATGAGCTCTGATGGGAGGGAAAATGAGGCTACAATTAGATCCAAAAAGTGGGGAGAAAAAGTGAGAGGAAAGCAATTTTTGTTTTACTATGGCTGTTTATACAGCCATCGTGAGATGCACACAGTAACCAAGAATAGCATTAGGAATGGGTGGCAGCAGCCGTTCAAGATAGTCAACAAAATGTTAAGATGCCCGAGACCTGAAATGAAGGACAGGTGAGCATAGTTTAATGCCATTGCATAAAACCAAATGCTGTGTCCTCCTTTTGAACGCTGGTAAGTTTGGAACACCTACTCTCAACAATATACAGCAACAGTGTGTGGGTTTGTCAGGGCAGTGGCAGGGAGGGACACACTCAGGAAGGTTCAGAGACATGCAACTAAAATGATTACAGTCATGGAAAGATTTCCTTACCAGAAGAAATTGAAAAGATTGGGATGATTTGACCTAAAGAGGAGATACATAAAGGGAGTGTAGTAAAGGTACATAAAAAAAAAAGAATAGTAAAGAAAAGGTAGATCAGGCGTTGCTAATCACTGTTTTTCATAGAACAAGAACAAAGAGACAACATTTAGTGCAAATGAAAGTCACTATATTTAAAACTGATACAGGCAACTTTTTCATCCACCGCACAAATAGCCAATGGAACCCACTGCCACAGTGGATCATTGAGTCCAAAACAGAAGATACCAAATGGGACTGGTCATTTTTACAGATAATCTGAATATCCAAAATAATTGTAATTTAAAAACAAAGCCACAAGTGATAGAAACCCTCACATCTCCCGGCATACACAAAAAATCTACTTCTTAGGGGTTGGGAAGAAATGTTGTCCAAGAATGGTTTACAGGGGGGTTAATTTATTTATTGAGCCTTCCTCTGAAGTAGCTGGTATTGGCCACTGTCTGTGACAAAATATTATATTAGGTGGACCCCTGGTCTGATCTGGCAGGTTAATTTCTGTGTTTCTTTGCTCTGAGAATGAACCCACCACATATACTAAAATAAGACCATCATGTGTGGCTATTTTGCCTGCTCCAAGGTCATTCCAGTAGAGAACTCATCATAGGCCTCTAGCCTAATCACTATGGTATAATTTCTAAACAAGTTACTGAGCCAGTTATTCTGCACCACGATGATTACAAAGCAGCCCCCTTCAGGACAGTGGAATCCTCTTGTAATAAAGGTACTAATTTCACAGGACCATTGTCACTGGAATTACAATACCCACCTTGCACCTTGGAAACTGTTTCTACTTGAATATCATTGAAGAATGGGTGTATTCTAGAGGTGAGGCCACCTATAGATTTGGCAGAAGTCCGGATCTGAATGTTGCATCTCAACAATATCAAAATTCACTGATCGCTGTTTGTGTACTTATACACAGTGCCACCAGCTGGTGCTATCTATCAACATTTACACTTCATTGTTTCCTGCCCTGTGGTTGCCACTAAAGTCACCAGATGGCAGAAGAGTATCTCTCTTCCACGACTACCCAACGTTTCATCATAGCTAAACACTCTGAAGCGGCTGTGGCTTCCACCGAATAAGATATGCATTACATAAAAGGCAACCAAAGCCACCAAGAGCAGGGCTGGGCCCTGGGCAAAGTCGGGGAGAGGGGAGCTCTGTGCCCCAGAAGGGGCAGGGCCAAGAGTGACAGAGGTAGAGCCTAGGGCATCTGGCTCTCAGAACGTTTGGGACAGCAGTGCTGGGCGCCTCCTCCCCACTCGTAGCCCTATGCAGCTGGAGCAGCACTGCTGCAACAATCTAAAGGAGCCCAGGGCGATTGCCCTCTTTGCCTCCCACCCCGGCACCCGTCCGCGGGCCAGAAGCCAGCCATCCCTATCAAGCAGGTACAACCTTCATTTTCCAGTGAGGTATTTTTCTTATTTTCCATTTGGTCACTCCAAAAAGGCTAGAATTGTCTGGACATATCCCTACTTTTCACCCTCTCCCTACTTGTAGCTTCCAAATGCTGGTAACCATTCCTAGGGGCTGAATTCTTCCGTGCTGCAGTCTGACAGTCCAGTGGGAGGTACTGTAACTAATCCGGCTTGGGCCATCAGCAGTGACTGGACCTAAAACCTTCAGCACTGGAAGCATGATACTCTAGTGCTTGAGCTCGAGGTCTTGCTTACATAGCTGGAAGCTGTAGCAGACCCATTCATTTACATTACTGCCCACTGTGCCAGTTGACCTACGAATGTGGTAAGTAGTTGAGCTGGGTGGAGACAGGCTATTGTGTTTCATGGAAGATTTAGGTAAGATATTCTGGAATGGGGTTTCAGGCTGATTTGAAAAAACCTCCCACTCCCCCACAACAGTTTTGAATTCTCCATGAAAGAGGATGCAGCCAGAGACAGTGTTCCCTTTATTTTTTCAGTCTGGGGTGGAATGTGTTTTGTTATGGGCACCAAGGCATGTGCGGATGTGCACCGCCAATAGAAACACATGCTGCACGCTGTGGGTGGCTGTGGGCACTCTGCTAATCACCTGGGTGGCACCTGAATTTCTCCTGGGTGGCTGCCCAAGTGCTCAGCTTAGAGGGAACACTGGGCCTAGCTCTGAGGCCATCCAGATGGCAGATTGCCCCAGTGGTGCACACCCTGAAAGCTCTGTGGCTGTGGGCAGCTGCAGAGCTGCACACCAGAGATGCCCAGGGTGCTGGGCTAGCAGGGCTGCAGGAAGGTTTGCGGCAGAACTCTGCCTAGCAGGGGGAAAACAATGCCTGGTTTCTGGAGGAACATTGTCAAAACCAAACTGCTTCAGTGAAACATTTCTGTTTTGAGGATTTGCCAATTTATGACCAAAAAAACCCTCCCAACATCATTGGAGTGTTTTTCAGACCAGCTCTAGTAAACACACAGCCCTTTCCCGCAAAGAGCTCCTTCACACACTGCCTTAAGTCTGAGCCAATCCCAAAGGAACCACACGCAAACTTACCTGAGGGAAAGCACCCCAATGGCCCTCATGTGATCCAGAAGCAACCTTGCCTTCAGACACTGGGAGAGGGAAAACCCTCCCAACACAACATTACCAAAAGGCAAACAAAGAGAGACTCATCCTCCTGGTAACCAAACCCACCACACATTACAGATGAAAAACGAGAAGTCCTGTGGCACCTTATAGACTAACAGATATTTTGGAGCATAAGCTTTCGTGGGCAAAGACCTGCTTCGTCATCAGGTCTTTGCCCACAAAAGCTTATGCTCGAAAATATCTGTTAGTCTATAAGGTGCCACAGGACTTGTTTTTGAAGATACAGACTAACTCGGCTACCTCTCTGATACATTACAGAAGGAATCATCCATGTGACTAGTAACCTAGGGCCTGACCCAAAACCCTTCTGAGGATAATGGAAAGACACTGACTTCACTGGGCTTGGATCAGCCACTGATTTGGGAATCTCTCCAATATTCTGGTCCACATGCTTATTTTCACTCAGAAGCTATTACTGCTACAGAGACCACTTTTGCAGTATGAAAAAACGGGACACATCACATCCCATTCAAATAAAAGGGGGAGGGAGCATTGTAAATGTACACATTTTATATTCTATATTTAATTATGGCAATCAGATTGTTTTTTGAGTTCGTAATTTTTTCAGTAAAAATGCTACAGTTCTCTGAAAAATGTAAAAATAAAATTAAACAAATAAAACCAGCAGAGTTCATTCAATTTAAATGGTACTTTCTATTGGAACATGCCAATTCCAAGAGTCTGGCATTTGTTCTGACAAAGCAGAACTCAAGGCAATTGAACCAGTAGTTTAATTTGCAGTTCAGCTTTTACCAGAACTGCAGAACACCTGTTTCTTTGATCTGTCTCTGTCATGCTTATGCTGAATACTCTCTCAATGTAGGCAAAAGAACAAGGTATGCAGCACAAGAATGAAACAAGTTTTAAAAGATAATTCAAATTCTGTTCAGCCGCAGGGACTGCCTTGTCAAAGCTATTCTTCCATTTTTGATCAGTGGTCATACCGGTCTCTGTAACATAGCAAAGCATTAGCGCAATACTGGAGCTCTCTTCATAAAGTTCAGCCAAATCAATCTTTCGGGCAACTGCCAAATGCAGGGACTTTACAACTTTGTACATGCCTCGCCAGATCAACAGGCAGTCTTTTTCTAGCGGCAGCACTTTACCTTTTCTTTTACAAGGTTGGCTTCTAAGAAGTCAGACCATTTTCCGAGATTTCTTAGCGCGCTATTGTAAAAACAAAGCAGACCATGTTTTCTCTTTTTCGCTTTCTGCCTGTTTTTTTAGACTCCGTATTTACCAAATAACCAAAGAATTTGTCTTTTTTTCCTTCTCTGCAGATTGTTTATTAATGATAGCACTGCGTGAGACAAACTAGCGAGGAGCCTATCCTGCTTTTCAACTTTAAGATGGGTTCTTGGAAAATTTGTAACACATTCTGTTGAAACAGCTTGTAGTGCTCTGGAATGGATGTAGCCATTTGCTCACCAGTTTCCTTTGTTATGATCTTCCAGATTGTGCTCAGGCACTCTTTCTTTCCCAGTGACTGGAAGTCTGATTTGGTCACTGGCTAGGACTTCAAAATCTTGTCTATTGGTACAAGGTAAAACCATCAGGATGGTACGTGTCTTACTAACTCCATCCTTTTAACCTCAAGAGTTTCATAAGTCTCCATAAAGTTCTCTGCTCTTTTTGCTGAAAATGAAAAGTGGTTGAAAATTTGAATGATCACAGGCTCCATAGCATATTCCAGTTGATCAGCAGCAAATTTTGCAGAATGATGGTTTATGTGGGCTGGGCAGTTGGCAGTTATGAGCCTGCTGTTTTCTTTTTTTAAGCAAATCATGTACCCAATGATGTTTTCCATAATTCATGTTGGCCTTGTCACCACAGTAGGCAGACATGAGGCATCAGTCAAGCCTCTTAGAATCTAGCACAGATTTTATGATCTCTGAAATGGTAACTGCTGTCTTATGGTGGTCATTGTAAAAAAATCCCACAGACCTGTCTGAATATTCTGTGTTATTACCAAAAACTTCAGAACAATGTTTAAGAGCTTAGTATTTCCTTTATTTGATGCATCAGATGACATGCCGTAAACCATGTAGGGGTTCCTTAAATCATTTAGCATAAGTCATAGGCTTTATGGAGCAAGTACATTTTTGGTGATGGCCACAATTTTTGTAAGTCTACATGATATTTCCATGGCCACATCTGAATCATGAAACATGCTGCTAACTACTTTATTTGTGCTTTATAAAGACCTGTAAGGATGGTGATGTTATTTCTTTATCCAGTTGACATCATTTGCTTTCACAGCAAAGGCAGACAGTCGTCAGTTTCCGTATCAGCAACAACGCTGACTGGTTTGAAATTTAAATAATGATATTACTGGGCATGAATTATATTTTGTTTTCTGCCCCCATCACCAAAGCAGATTAATTATAACTATTTGGGAACACATGAAAAGTCACATGACACTGGTAGAAGTTATGTCTCAGATTGACATGTGCTGCACTCAATCATTCCGGGACCATACAAGCATTGTGAATTATGTTACAGTGGTGGGACTTTGCCCTGCATTGTAATTGCTGTTGTAACTCCAGGGGCACTAAGACCACATAGTAGGAAGAGTTAAGTCTCTGTTCTATAGGGTGGGCTGAGGAGCAGCTGGCCTTTAGCTCATGCGGTTAAGCACAATACGTTAGCCCCTAGGGTTCAAATTCAATGCCTCCTGCTGCTGATGCAGTGTTACACTATGACTTGACTATTGCTGACAGGTAAATTTAGACAGTGTCAAGAGAAATCCCAGAGACTAGGACTTAAGATCTACATGTTGGAACTGCCCCAGCCAATTAGGGATGTGTGGTGACCCTATTTTCAACATTTTGTTGGGTAGAGTGGCCTTTATGTGGTTTCAGAGAGGTAGCCATGTTAGTCTGTTTCAGCAAAAACAACCAGGAGTCCTGCAGCACCTTCAAGACTAAGACATTTATAAGGCGATAAGCTTTAATGAGCTTCAGCTCACTTCACCAGTGGTTGTAATACACCCTCATTTTCAGTTCCCTTTACATGGCCAGAGTGGTGTAAAAGTGGCCTGAGTGCAGACAAGAATCAGACTCTCTACATAAAACTGCTTCCGATGTGCCCACTAGAGATGCTTCTTCCCCCAGCTACCTCCCTCGTTTCTTTTCCATTTCTTGTCTAGTCTTAGCCAGACTCTCTGCCACCAGGGTTGAAAATTTGCAATGGCTTCAAAGCAGTGGATATTCCATTTTATTACTACTGTATTTCATGAAGAAAGGGGATTGTACTTTTACTGAACAGAATATATTCAATAGCAGCAATTTTGTTTTCACAAATAATGTTATTAACGCAGAGTAAAACTGCTGCCCAATATGCCACCTCCTGAGATATCTTCCCCTAACTCTTTTTTTAAACTGACTTTAGGACTCATGTGACTAAATCAAAGCTCATCATGACAAATCTTGTGGGGAAAATTCACTGCACTTGAGGCAATAAAATGGGGGGAAGAAGAAATGAGATACAAACATCAATGCAAACTCATTGGCATCAGAACAAACTCAGAAATAGACATTCGACATTTACATAATGCTGTCAGCTGCCACTACAGAGACAGGGTTCTATTACCTCTGTTTATATTGCAGCTAACTTAATTTACAGCAATTTACTCTGTAAAAATAGAGAGTAGCTCAACTGGCTGGAAAAAAAATCCCTTTTGCTGCACTGAAAATAAAATTGCTAATGTGAATTATACAGCTCTGAAAGCAATTTGAATGGCCAGCTAATATACAGGCTGAGTTAAATACATTTTAGTAAATCTCAGCATGAGTTGCCAACTCACACAGGAGTGCTTATCAGTAGACAATACGGGCACAGGGTGCATACAATTAGTACAATTGGCTGGGCCAAATTCTGCATATACTTGTATCCTTGCAGCACTATTGATTTCAGTGGGGTTGTGCAGGTGTCAGAGGGAACAGATGTAGGCTGGATGTACTCAGAGGTTGGAATGAGGCTACACCCTCACTACCTAGCCTGCAAGTGGAGGAATCTGTATTTGTCTCTCAAGAGAAGAAAATTAGCAGATTACATTTCTGGATAGATGAATGATGAAGTGTGCAAAGTTTTCTTGCATATATTTTAAATCTCCAGACCGCAACCTTGCAAGCAGTATTTTATCCTTTTGGTTAGGATATCTGGCCCTTGTTCAACAAAACATGCTTCACTAAAGAAGTTAAGGGGATTTGACCAGATGCCTAAAGATGAATGTGTGTAAGTGCTTTGCTGAATAGGGATGGGCTGGTTTGTGACTATTATGGGTTCCTATTAGAATAAAGATTCTGATCTTGGAATAAGGTAAAACATTTTCAAGCTGCCACAAAACATTTTTTTCCAGAAGGAAAAGATGCTGAGCAGCACAGTGGGATACCTCAGCAACAATCTCTGTTCAAGAGAGGCCCTGAATAAGAATAGCAGGGAGTGAAGCAGTCAGGATTGGTAATGCACTGGCAGACCCATGTGGGAGCATCAGATGTGAATAAAATAGGGATATGCAGCTCAGGATCGAACTGCATGAGCAGAGCCAGAGAAATTTATAACAGAGATGGCAGGAGTCCTGTCTTGTATATCAGGGCTGAAGCACTTCAGCTGAGGGAGGGCTGAGAAGATGTCATGTCTGTCTGTTTTTTGCCTCCTTCTAGCTAGTGCTGTTCCATGAACACTTAAGGCTTGCATTAAATGCAAGAGAAACCCCAGGTATGTTTTGCACCAGGAGCATAATTTCACTGGCCCAGAATTACTTCCTTCCTAAGCAAGTTTATTAACAGGTGACATTTTCTCCACATGATACATATCCTCTTTATTCATAACTGACGCAAAACGAAAGCCACTCGTCGGTGTTGGCAGCCAACATTCTCTCTATTTTTTCCCATCCATGTGTAGAATAAATTTTGTTATGAGCACTGAGGCATGTGCAGATGTGCAAGCACCACCAGTAGAAACACAGGCTGTCAGCAGTGAGTGGCTGTGTGTGCTCTACTAATCAGCTGGGAAGCACCTGAATCTCTCCTGGGCAGCTGCCCAGGTGTCCAGCTGACAGGGAACACTGAGTGGCCGCCATATTTTCCTTTTCTCTCAACAGTTGGAAGCTTCCTGTCCAATCTCTCATTGCACATGATGCTAGGTCCTGAAATGTCTACAGAACTTGTCTCCATGCCCCAGGGACAGCATTCGCAGCTCTGCCTTGGCAATCTTCTTCAGCATCACACACTTAGGGAACATGTTCTAAAGGCTCTGCCACTGACATGACTGGAAAGTAAAGGGAAGATTTACAGAAGCAGTACTGGGAGAAAGGCCTTTATCAAAATTCAGTGGGAGCTGGGGCCTTACCTCTCTTAGCTCCCTTGAAAATCCCAACCTAAGTTGCTTCAGGCACAATATTTGTACTGCAGAAAAGGACCTGGGAATTGTAGTGGACAAGAAGTTGGACAAGAGTCAACAGTGTGCCATTGTAGCCAAGGCTAATGGCATATTAGGTTGCATCAAGAGGAGTGTTGCCAGTAGATCCAGAGAAGTGATTATTCCTCTTTATTTGGCATTGGTGAGGCTGCATCTGGAGTACTGTGTCCAGGTCTGGGTCCCCAGTTATAGGAAGGATGTGGACACACTGGAGAGGGTCCAGCACAGGGTGACCAAAATAATTAGGGGGCTGGAGCATATGACCTATGAAGAAAGGTTGACGGAATTGGGACTGTTTAGTCTGCAGAAGAGAAGACTGAGGGGGAACTTGATAACAGCCTTCAACTTACTGAAGGGAGGCTGCAAAGAGGCTGGAGAGAGGCTGTTCACAGTGGTCACAGATGGCAGAATATGGAACAATGGTCTCAAGTTGCAGTTGGGAAGGTCCAGGTTGAACATTAGGAAAAACCTTTTCACTAGGAGGGTGGTGAAGCATTGGAATGGTCTACCCAGGGGAGTAGTGGAGTCTCCGTCCCTGGAGGTGTTTAAGTCTTAGATTGGCAAAGCCCTGGCTGGGCTAATCTGATGGGGTTTGGTCCTGCCTTGGGCAAGGGGCTGGACTTGATGGCTTCTTAGGTCTCTTCCAGCGCTATTGTTCTATGATTCTATGATTTTTGTTGTTGTGAATATAGTTATTAAAATGAAACACTAAAACACAAAGATCATCACATGTTAAAAAGCAAAAGCGATGCGGAACATGTTTGGGAACACATACCTTGCATATCAACGTCTGTTTGCTGAACATCCCTAGCTGTGGGATTCATGTGGTCATGGCTCTATTTTAAAGTAGTACTTGAAGTTTAGAAAAGGTGTCTTGGTGTTCAAAGAACCATTTGATATTTCAGAGTTTAGCAATAAGCTGATGTAGTGCTTTGTGAATACATCTGCTTGCCCAGAGATTGTTTCATGAACAGATTATTTAGAAAACAAAAGTCACTTGACTCACAGGGCCAGATTCTTAGGCTGTGTCTATAGTAGACATAGAAAGTTGACCTCAGATATGCAATTTTAGCTACGCCAATTGCATAAATAAAATCGATGTACTGTATCTGTGCTTGGCTAACTTGTCTGTCTTTACAGGGGATGGTCAATGGGAGAGTTTCTCCTTTTGACCTCCCTTACTCCTAGCATCTTGCGAGGCACACAGGGGTCAACTGTGACCCCTGAGGTGTCAATTTTGTGCATCCAGACTAGCCATGTGGAATTGAATGCTGTAAGACTGACCCTGAGAGGCATTGTAGATGTAGACTTAGTTGCAGTACAACTGCCTGTCTCATTGATTTACGCCTGTTCAGGATCTATGCCAGATTCTAGTAGCCGAAATCACCAGTGCACAAACACAATGCTTTACAGACATATGTGCACAAAATGCCTCCACACATTAATACACTTTCATGGGATAAGAGATCAAAGATCTAATCCTCAGAGATGGCCAAGCAAAAACAGTGTCATTAAAAAAAAAGAGAGAGAGTTAGGACTGGGAGAGAATGAACCAGGCAGTGCTAGGGGCATAAGAGGAAACAAAGGCTGAGCTGTAGATAGAGGAGAAGTTACACAGAAGTCATCAGGACTGGGGTCTCAAAGCCGGGTCTGTTGGGTTTTTTTGGGACGTTGCCTTGGCTGTTGTGCCTCACTGACACATTAGATCAGGTGTACTCAAAGTCGGGGGTGAGCTGCCTTGCGGGGGGCATGAAATTTTGTTAAGGGGTTGCAGCACGATCGGCTGCAGGATCTCAGGCTCATCCATCTCATTAAACACGTTGAAACATGTTACTGTTTTATGTATGCGTATTCACATTTATATACGGAGTAATAAAGTTTTAACATTGTATATACTTATTTTCTTACATGCGTCGAAAGGGCTTTGTATATAAACATAACCTAAACTTCCGTTGGTTTGGTTTGATTTCGTTTTGGTGGAGGAGCGGGGGTGGGGGGGGGCGCTACTTGCGGGGATGACAAATGGGGCCCCACGTAAAAAGTTTGCTCACCGCTGCATTAGATCACCAGGGAACTCACAGATTTGGGTGAGGTTCCAGGACTCTGTGACCCCACTTCCAGATAGGCCACATAGTATTGGCCCTCACTGGGTGATGACTATGTATAATTGTACATGCGCTCCTCCTAGTTTTGTCTGAGGAATGAGCCATTGCCCATTGTTGCTACTCAGTCTTGCCTGAGCCAGCCTTGCCTAACCCTGCTAGCCATCTCACTGTACTGTCCTTTTGGATTGGATCTCCTGGTGATCAGACTGCTTGTGTGAACTCCACTGATCACACCTGCCTTTTGACCCAGCTGATTCCAGGGCATTACAGAGACACACATAACAAACAGAGGCACTGTCAGGGCACCACATACATGTATAATATGTATAGGCTGGAAAGAATCATTGTCTAGCACTTGCAGCTCAGCAGTCCCTGCTTTTCCACTTCTACCTGGATTTACCAAAGATGAAGGGTCTAGAAATTACTTGGGAACCAAATTAAACAAAGTCTTAAAACTCTGGAAGGTTTTATTGCAAAAATAATTTTTCAACAGTTACACCCAACATAATTAGCATTTGATCTAACTGTTACTCACGACAGGAATCTGGACAGTGCCCATCTAATAAACTAGATTTTATATTTTATTGTCATCCCTCAGAGAGCCAGCAATCAAAACTCAATCAGCAATCCAGTACAATACATTCAAATGCTACCTTATTGCACATTTTCAGAACATCACATACTGCATTCAAATAGCTGCATTAGCAAGTCTGTTAATAGTTTCTCTTACTGTGCTGTTTCTGCTCTGACAAGCAACACCAAGACAGGTATTGTGGGGTTCCATGTTTACCTCATCTCATTGAGGCTATATAAAATGTGTTCTGTTTACCAGTAACAAGGCCTTTGGTAACTGCTAGTTTTGCCAAGTCAAGTTAGAATCTTTCTTTCTCTCCCATGTAACACATGACAGACAAAGAATGACTTCAGTTTCACCTGTGCAAACCATTGTCTTTCTTTTATGCATTCCTTTAGTTGTGTCACCCTGATTTTTTATCAGATGATATTGCTGGAGAGGCATCTACTCATGTTTTTAGCACTTCCCCAGTTAGCTCCTTTGTAGGATTCCTTTGCATGGAGATTTTCTGGAAAATGATGGCTGGAATAGCTGAGTCTTCTCACGTCAAAGAAGTGTTAAAGCTTATGTCATCTTTAGACACCAGCCCTTTGGTATTGTTTTATGTGTGGTTTAAAAGACACTAACAAACTAATTGTCATTGTGGTTGGCAACTGATTCTTCTGGCAAAGGTCTAGCATGGGACAGACCTACAGAAACATGTATCCTGTCTTTTGAAAAGCAGATGGATTGGGAACAGGTGGGGTCTATTGTCTACTGCTGTATGCATTTACACACCTGGCTCTCTGCTACCCAGAGCTATGAAGTTTTGTTAATTGTTATTTTGACCTGGCGTGTCTAGAATAATAGCCCATAATGAAAATGCCAAGGTCAAGGTCGGCTGCAGAAAGGCTAGCAGATTCTCCTAAAATTGGTGATAAATTTTGGTTGCTGGATCATGACCTATTAGAGTCACCAACCAATCAGAAACTGTGTTTTTGATCTGCCACACTAGTTATCAAGAAACCAGATTTAGTCACACAGCCCCTTTTATTGCATTCCTTATTCAGGCTCCCAAACAGCAAATAGGTTCAGTAAAGTGCAAAGTTATTTGAAACTCCATTCACTATACAAAATGTTCTTCTGATACCCCAAAAGCCACCCATATTACCAGATCTAGACTACTTTAGATCTTCCCCAAAATACCATGCTGCCTGCCAGTCCTTTATTATCTAAAATGAAAGGTGTATTATAAAAGAAAGGAAAGAGACAACAGTTACACGGGAACATAAGAACGGCCATAATGGGTCAGACCAAATGTCAATCTAGCCCAGTATTCTGTCTTCTGACAGTGGCCAATGCTAGATCATCATATTTAGCAAGTCATAATTTTTCCACTGAAACTCTTAGGTGGCCCATCCTGTAGTACGCATTACCTTGTTGTAATATTGGTATCAGTAATATTATAAATAGCCACTCATATTCCTTACAGTGTCTCAACCACATCTTGTCATTGAAGGTTTCTTTTCAAGTCCTGTGATGTAAAGAATCATATGTGGGATGTGGGCATAAGTTTGGTCTGTCTAAAATGTAACATGTTGGCCGTGTCTACACTAGCCCCAAACTTTGAAATGGCCACGCAAATGGCCATTTCGAAGTTTACTAATGAAGCGCTGAAATGCATATTCAGCGCTTTATTAGCATGCGGGCGGCTGCGGCGCTTCGAAATTGGTGCGGCTCATCCCGACGGGGCTCCTTTTCAAAAGGACCCCGCCTACTTAGAAGTCCCCTTATTCCCATCTGCTCATGGGAATAAGGGGACTTCAAAGTAGGCGGGGTCCTTTCAAAAAGGAGCCCAGTGGGGATGAGATGTGCGGCGGTGAGCCGCGTCAATTTCGAAGTGCCGTGGCTGCCCGCATGCTAATGAAGCGCTGAATATGCATTTCAGCGCTTCATTAGTAAACTTCGAAATGGCCATTTGCGTGGCCATTTCAAAGTTTGGGTCTGTAGACAAGGCCATTATGTTCAACTAGGCTTGTTTTCTTCTATGAACAATAGGAAGCATGAGACTGAACAAACAACCTCCATACATTCCAGGATTTCAGTACACTTACTTCTCAAGAAGTCATGATCAGCCTAGAGGAGTTTTGACCTACGATCTGTGAATGTGAAGAATACCTGTCCAAGCTGGGAAAGAGAATCAGAAGCAGCTGCTGTCTCTTATGATCTGTGTAATTCATAGCTCATCCGGGGAAGGAATCTTTCTATCTCCGTTTGGATATGCAATACCTCAACAAACATTGAAGGAACCCACACCAGATACATCAGTTCTTGCTAACTATTGCCCAGTATTAAACCTCTGTTCCCAAGCATAGAAAAACTAGCCAAAAAGCCAGCTACAAAATAATCTAATTGAAGCCTATGCTAGTTCTGGAACATAATGTAATTTCAGGCCAGAACATGGCTTGAAATTGGTTTAGTCACTGACAGTTGATCTTTGGTGTAAGTGGAAGGAAGGCAAACATCCATTTTCATCCTTCTTTAAGCAACATTGGACACTGTCAGCCATGAGTTGCTGCTGTTCCACCTCAAAGTGGTGGCAGGAGACCAGAGGAATGCACTAAAATTATTTAAATCCTTCCTGGAGCAACACACCCAACGAACAGTGATGCGGAAACTGCTCTCCTATTGCTAGGCCTCTCACTTGCAGAGTCCCACAAGGATCAAATCTCTTTCCTGGTGCATTCTGCATATAATGGGGGAAGCAAAGCAAATCATGCAAATGAAGGGCTGCATGAGACGCATCCTAGGAAGGCAGTATTGCCTAATAGATATGGCACTGGGCAAGTCACCTCGCTTCATTCTGTGTGTGTGCTTTGCCTGCCTGGTTTGCTTAGATAAGTGCTTTGGAAAAGAGACAGCTCCTCACTGTACATTAGCACAGTGCCCAGCCCCATGGGGCCTTAGTCTCACTTGAAGACTTTGTGCAGCAGCATAATGCCTCTTTCTGTATGGCACATGGAACACACCCTCTTTGAAGCTCTGTTTTTAAGTGCTGAGTGCATGGCTCTTGCTGATTTCACTCTGAGTTACATGCCTGGCAGGGAAAGGCTGGTTCATTACATGGATCCCAAACATTTAGCCAGATGCCTCGACTTGCCCCTCTCCCAGGCCTAAATCACTTAGTTCCCTTTAAGGAGGCAGGGATTAAACCACAAATAAATGCTTCCCTTAGAGGAAGCCCAACGCTTTCATCTGGGCAGAGACACAACCTGGTTTAATAAAAGGGATAATTTGGCCTCCAGAAGGAGCCCGACATACCCCCTTCCACAACAGTCATCCATTCCACTGAGCCCCAAGAGCTAAGCGTACAGGGTAATCTCTAACCCAGGTGAGAGTCCAAACAGCTCTAGTCTCTTTGCCCCAAACACGGTACCTTCTGCCCTTTGTGTTTCCTGGTGTTTGGACACAGCATAAGTTCTGAGGGTGAACCCCACCTCTGTTGCATTGCTTTATGTCCGTCACCAGAATGGTCATGGATCTTTTGCTGGCTCTGGGCTGCTTGTTCAGTTTGGCCGCTGCAGCCAGGCTCCCAGTCTGCTTCCTTTGCTGATCTTTTGGCCCTGGCTCAGGCTGCATCAGATCCAGCAAGAGTCATGAGCCGGTGGGCTCTCACCTCATCTGGTTGGCTCTTCTCCTTGCCGCACCCAATGCTTGCCAACTGTCCCAGAGCCACCCAGATGGCCTGAAAGCAACCTCCTGACCCTTTTTGAGAAGGCCTGACCTCCAGCAGGGTGGCACGGTGGTGTGACATTACCCACCACACAGACTGTTGGACAGCTGTGTCTTCTCAATTTTTCAGATTGGGGTGCCTTTTAAATAGCTTCATGGTGAGAGCAACGACTTCCGGTCTGTTCACACACAGCCTCTAGCATGTAAACTACTCCCAGCTACACTGTGTGAATACTATAGCCAGCCACTCGTGAATTATATTGCAGAGCAATACCAGTCAGTTCCCAGTCCCAGACTTTCCTCCACAAATGTGTCTCATATATGGCTGTGTCTACACTAGCCAAAAACTTTGAAATGGCCATGCAAATGGCCATTTCGAAGTTTACTAATGAAGTGCTGAAATACATATTCAGTGCCTCATTAGCATGCGGGCAGCCGTGGCACTTCGAAATTGACGCAGCTTGCCGCCGTGCGGCTCATCCAGATGGGGCTCCTTTTTGAAAGGACCCTGGCTACTTCGAAGTCCCCTTATTCCTATCTGCTCATAGGGATAAGGAGACTTCGAAGTAGGCAGGGTCCTTTCGAAAAGGAGCCCCATCTGGATGAGCCGCATGGTGGTGAGCTGCATCAATTTTGAAGTGCTGCGGCCACCCGCATGCTAATGAGGCGCTGAATATGTATTTCAGCACTTCATTAGTAAACTTCGAAATGGCCATTTGCATGGCCATTTTGAAGTTTTTGGCTAGTGTAGACGTAGCCATTCTCCCCAGCTCCTCCTGAACAACACAAGCTTATTCAAAGTCCTTGAGTTTTTTAATAGAAAAAGGGGTATGCACAAATCCCATTATCTCAAAATGAAGTTTCTTGAACACTTCATCCACCCACAGTGGTTTAGAAAAAAACCCAAATTTATTAAGTACAGAAAGAAAGATTTTAAGCAGCTATCCGTAATGATGCATGAAAGTCAGAATTGGCTTCTTGAAAATGAAAGGTAAAGTGTCATTAATACCTAACTTAAGAAACTGAATCAATTCAAAGCAAAGATCTCTCTCATCACATGCTTCATCAGTCTGAGAGCCTGGATTCATTTCATCCAGGACTCCTCTGTCTGTTCAGTGTTATTTTCCTTGTCCTTCAGGTGTTGCTGATGTCATGGGTAGAGGGAAAAGGAGTAACTTGAGATGTCTGTTCCCCATTCTTATGCCTTTTCCTCCTCCTTGGCCGTGTCTACACTAGCCAAAAACTTCGAAATGGCCATGCAAATGGCCATTTTGAAGTTTACTAATGAAGCGCTGAAATACATATGCAGCACTTCATTAGCATTCGGGTGGCCGCAGCACTTCGAAATTGACGTGGCTCGCCGCTGCATGGCTCGTCCAGACGGGGCTCCTTTTCGAAAGGACCCCGCCTACTTCGAGGTCCCCTTATTCCTATGAACAGATAGGAATAAGGGGACTTCGAAGTAGGTGGGGTCCTTTTGAAAAGGAGCCCCGTCTGGATGAGCCGTGCGGCAGCGAGCCGTGTCAATTTTGAAGTGCCGCAGCTGCCCGCATGCTAATGAAGCGCTGAATATGTATTTCAGCGCTTCATTAGTAAACTTCGAAATGGCCATTTGGAAGTTTTTGGCTAGTGTAGACATAGCCCTTGAGAATCTTGTCCAGCTGGAGCTCAGGAGACTGAATGTCTGGGGATAAATATCAGAGGGGTAGCTGAGTTAGTCTGTATCTTCAAAAACAACAAGAAGTCCTGTGGCACCTTACAGACTAACAGATATTTTGGAGCATAAGGTTTCATTGGCAAAGACCCACTTCGTCAGATGCATGAGTGGGCGTAGGAACTGGGGATGGGAACTTCTAGCTGTTTCTTTGTCAAGATGTAAATTTCTTTTTCTTTCCAAAGAATGGCCACTTAACCAGGTGATAGTCCATTTGATTTCATTGACACCTGGCTGGGGCATCAGTTTGCCTTTTGTCTCTGAGAAACTAGTTTGTGTCTGCTTCCCCATATTTGGAATATCTGTTAGTAACATCATGCAGTAGAACCTTATAACTATGCATATAATGTGGCCACACATTTTACCAGGACAATTATGATCAGCAAATTATGAGTTTTCAACTGATACCTCATAAAGCATAATTTGTACCATGTGTTGAAAAAGGGATGAATAGAGGGATACAGACTATCACAGTCAGGTCAAGGATGGGATTTCCAAGGAATCTGGGGCCAGTTTCTTTCTCTGCTGGCCAGCTAGTCAATCAGGGTCTAGAGGGGTAGGGATGTTCCTTTCCCACTGTAGCCATGTGCGTGAGGTGGTGTGTGGCACCAGATGTGGCTGAAACCTCACACAGTGCTTTGGAAATGCAGAGGTTAATGCTTGTTGCTGTAATTCTCCTTCATTTGCGCACTTTTAACTTTAAACCTGATGTTTGCTAGAGCTGAAAGGACAATGGATTAATTAGCTTCATTACTCATTCTTCACTATCCCTTCCAAAACAATAAACTGCTATATTGTTTGGCTGGTGCAGAATGGCTGACCTGTCCAACTTCAGAGCTGGCTGTAATTTAGCCAGAACAAGCAATCCAGTGGCACCTTAAAAACTAACCATTTTATTATGGCATAAGCCTTGGTGCATTTCAACTCACTTTGTCAGATGCATGAAAGGAAAAAAAAGAAACAAATTGTAGCGATACAGAGATGGGAGTGTTACATCAGAGCTAATTCAATCAGGGTAGATGTGGATAAGAAGGTAGGAGTACCTATAGTGGAAAATGATTTACTGTAATGAGAGAGCCATTCCCAGTCCCTATGCAGATCCATTCTGATGGTATCAGCTTTTCATATGAATTCTAGCTCCTGTTGCAGCTTGTTTTTGGTTGTGTTTTTCTTTCTTAACTTGAGGATGGCAACTTTAAAGTGATAGGACCTAACCACATCAGCCATACCATTCAAGGCTCATTCACCTACACATCTATTAATATGATATGTGCTATCAGGTGCCAGCAATGCTCTGCTGCCAGGTACATTGAACAAACTGGACTGTCTCTATGCAACAGACTAAATAGACACAAATTAGACATAAAAAAAGTAACAAACAAAAACCAGTGGGAGAAAACATTTTAAATGAGAAAACAATTTGAATTCCCTGTGCACACAGTTACAGACTTGAAAGTTTCCATTTTTGAAGCAAAGAAACTTCAAAACCAGACTGCAATGTGAAATTGCAGAGCTGGAATTCATATGCTAATTTGGCACCATCGGAATGGGTCTGAATAGAGACTGGGAATTACAATATAATACTCTCATTACAATAAGTCATCTTCCACTTTGGGAATTCTCACCTTCCTATCTACATCTACTCTGACTGAATTAGTTCTGATATAATACTTCCACCTCTGTATCTGTAGTAGCTGTTTCTTTTTTTTTCTTCTTCATGCATCTTACAAAGTGAGCTGCAGCTTATGAAAGCTTATGCTATAATAACATTATTATTCTTTAAAGTGCCACCTGTCTTCTTGTTGCTCTTTTCTGACACAGACTAAGATGGCTAGCTCTCTGAAACCTGTAATTTATCAGTGGATAGAGCGATCCCTAAATAATCAAAGGCCATTACTCTCTGCCTGTGAGTCACGTTCCCTAGCTGGGTCATATGGGCAGATGTTTTAAGAGAAACAATTGCTTGGATTCTCCTAGCCCAATAATCAGGATAGGGCTGAAATAATCCCCCCGCCCCCACTTCCTGCCAATGCTTAAGGAGGATCAAGCCCAGAGGCTCAGAGAGGGACAGAAAGAGAGTGGGATGTCTGTCCTCTTTGTACCTAGATGGAAGGGAGGAGAGAGAAGAAAAAGGACTCTCCAGTCCACCCAGAAGCCAGAAGGATGTGGTGGTGGTGGTGCTGGTGGGGTAGGGGGAGGGACGAAGTGGAGTTCTGGACTCTCAGCAATCCGGAGTTGGGGAAGAAGGAAGTGTGGAGATAATGTGACACAAGAAGGGGGCCAAACGATTGTGGAGTGCTGTGGGGGAGTGGTGGTCCCAGGATAAAAATACATCTGACAGGGATTTGGAAGCAGATGACTGAAAGCCACTGGACAAAAACACATTAAGATCCTGCGGGAGGTGAAAAGCATGACATGACTGTAAGGTACAGTCTCCTCATTGCCCAATTCCCTTTATTGTCAATGTGAGTTGTGAGCAGAAATGTCAAACGTGATGCTGGCAAGAGACTCTCAGCATCTACTTCCAGCTGGTCCCCTTCAATTATCTTTTAAATGGGAGAAAACTGCTGCATTTTTTCTCTCTTGTCTCTCCCTATCTCCCAAATATCATGAAAACACCACAGATAATGAGAGATTAATTAAGAAGCTTATATGTCAGTTTCAGGCTTCCACTGATGATCAGAAACCGCATGAATGGCGCTTTCAAGGGTTTGTAATATGAACCGAATCTCTGGACAGGGAAACAGCTCTGTACTTAATTTCTCTCTACAACGTTACAGACACAAATAGTGAAACAAAGACAGCCCAGCATCAGCATAGGTGCCCAAGTCATATGTGCTCCATAGCAACATTCTTCCATTTGGGGTTATTTTCATCTGCGAAGTCGGCAGGCATCCAGCAGTGGGCCATGAAATGGAGGGGAAGCCCCAGAAGGTCTTTGTTGGGTCGCTGGCTTGTTTCATGTTGTCTGCTACCCCTGGTCCTGCTGATAGGAATTCAATTAGCTTCTCCTGGCCTCTGGCGCAGCGAGAGTTCTGAGCATAGGCTCACCCTGTGTGTCAGGCAGCGTTGGAAGTGGTGGGACTAGTACAAGTGAGGCACTTGAGCACACAGTTCCTGCCTTATCTTACAAAGCAAAAGAGAGAACAGCAACATGAGATCTAAGCAGCCAGATATAAGAAAACTCCCATCTGCAAGCAGCCAGGATAAAATAGGAAATACGCCATCTCTCCAATTTCCGTGTCAAGCATTTCCCTGTCTTCTGCTGTCAATAGGCTGAAGGCTGTGTGGGCTGTTGGCTAGAATCATCAAGCATGTGCTGCATTTGGGGAAAAATCCACACCCACTGAAACTGGAGTGAAACAAGGTACGATGAGGCTTTTCTGCTCCTACCCAGGAGAAAGGAAGGTAATAAAGTGACGTGACAGCTTTGTAACAATTCTTTGAAGTGCTGCTGGGACTGCTGTAAAGGATTCTGGTATGTGGCTTTGAGGGAGAAAAAGCAGCTGAATCAAGTACAGAACCACTGTCCTACAGATGAGCTGCAGCCCTGGAGACTCCAGCTGCTGCATCTGTGAGCCTGTCTGGTGGAACAATTGTTATCGTGTCCAGCTGCAGTCTTGTTTTGAAGCACCATATGTTGGAATCCCCAGAACAACTTGTACCTCGTCTATCTGGCATGGTGACGTGGAGAAATTCTGGCTGATACTTGAGAATCTGAGATGGATGACCCTGGCAAGTATACACAGCACAAGCTCCAAAACTGGCACAGCAGTTGGTCTTTGGGCCTGCTGATTTCCCAAAGTGTGGGGCACAAAGGAGCAGCTGAGGGGATGGAGAACATGGGCAGGTCTCAATCTGCATGAAAAACTCAAGACACTGTCTGTTATGATTGCCAAGCAAACCTTGAAAACAGAGTGTGTGTAACTGATGATGCATTGTTTGTCTGAGTTTCCAAAACCTGAAACGGTGACTCTGAGGTATGAAGTACTGCCTGCGATGCCAGTGCTGGGACAATAAATGCCAATAATATTATCTATTTCACTGCTCCACAAATTATGTGCAAAAAACAGAGGGAGGATCATGTGAAAATCTACACCAGGGTCAGCAACCTCCGGCACAGGTGCCAGAAGTGGCACATGAGCTGATTTTCATTGGCACACAAGGTGGGAGCTCAGCTCCCACGCAGCCGGGAGCTTGCCCAAAGCCATGCCGCCTGTGGATTAACAAAAGACCAGCTATGGCGACCAACCACCACCTAAACGGTAAAGCTCTGGATCTTCGTTGATTTATTAATGAAGCTGTTGTAAGTAGGACTATTAGCAACTTCAAAAAGCATCACTGGCACTTGGGTGGTACACACAGGCCAAAAGGTCAAATTTCGGCACTCCACCTTGGAAAGGTTGCGGACCGCTGATCTACACAATCACTCAGTAATCATCTCATCGAGTAGAGCCTTTACTAGCATATTGACGTGGTGACGAGGGTGTTTGTGTTCTGTCAGTTTTATTTTCCTGACAGAAAAGTGCAGGAAACACTGCTCTGTAGTATTTTTATTGATTGAGAATGAAGTGGAAGCCAATGTGTTGATGATACTACTACTAATTATTATTAATAAATAATATCTGCCTCTTATATTTTACTTTCCAGCAATAGATCTCAAGATGCTTTACAAAGAAGTGTCATTATCCCCATTTTAAAGATAGGAAAACTGAGGTGCAGAGAGGGGAAATGACTTGTCAAAGGTCACCCAACAAGCTAATGGCAAAACTGGGAACAAAAGGCAGCTCTACCAAGTCCTAGCCCTTGGCTGGACCCAATGGTGCTTGCTGCTTCTGTTAGAGGCCACTAACTACAGTTAAGCTAGACTCCAGTGGGCTTCCAAACTAAGTGGTGCCACGACAGTGAAATTTACTTCCTGATTTGTCTCCCTGTTTGACAGCAGCAATATCAAGTTTTGGGTCTGCCAGATGTTTGTAGCCGGAGGGGAGGAACTGATTCACTCTGAGAGCTTTCTTCTTGGGCTTACACAGAGATTTTACAGCTCGTTCTTTGACTTGACATCTGACTAAACTAAAAAAATGTGCACTAGAAAACCGTGTGTTGAATGGTTACTTTTAAAGAGCTAAAAGGAAGGCCACAGGCAGGTGTTGGCTGGGCAATACTCTTGACCTTCACTCAATAGGAACAAGACTGGCATGAGCCGTGGGTTGGAGCTGGTTGCTCCTTGGGAAAGGAAGGACGCATAGGATGTTGAAAAGGTCTAGAGGAAGTCAATGAAGATAAATGTGTGATTCAATTAACATCCAATGAGAGAGTGAAAAGATTATTTGTGTTCAAAAGATAAAGTCAGCACAGGACTCAGGCATTCGAGGATAAAGGGACTACAGAGAAACTGATCAGGCCTTTCTTTCTACCCTCTCCAGTAACAGGAGAACAAGAGGGCACTAGCTGAAATAAAAGGGAAGTCACTTTACAACGATAAAAAGATACAGCTCTATATGCAGCATGCAGTTCACTTGTGGAAGGTATTGCCTTCGCAAATGCTGTGGCTCGATTTTTAAGGAGGGATGGCTAATTTTATTGTTGCTTATAGCTTTTGTGGCTGTGACAGCTAAGGAGGAGAGTAATCAAATCACACACTTCAAGGCATAAACTAATTGCCTGCGAGGTAGGAAGGAGTTCCCCATGCACAGCACTGCATAGTTGGCTCACTGCACTCTGAATGTCTGGGGTTATTTTTCTTTCCTTAGCAGAGAGAGAAGTTCTGATCACAGGCACAGTATCAGGCACAAGCTGCAGCAGGATATAAACTACCACTGGCTGGTTACACTATGGCAAACCTTATGTCCTTCTGTGTTATCACAGGTGGGTCTGGTCCAGGGGTCCCTCCATGGATGGAATAATTTTCAATCCATGGGCGTAATAAATTTTGTTATGTGCACCACCAGAAGAAACACAGGCTGACCACTGTGGGTGCTCTGCTAATGACTTGGGCAGCACCGGAAGCTCTCCCGGGCAGCTGCCCAAGCGCTCAGCTCAGAGAGAACATTGAGCCGGTCCCCAGGGCGAGAATGTTGAATTTCACTTGAGAGAGCTGCCTCAGACTGCAATAGGGGCAGGTCAGAAGTGAGAGCCATTGAAAAGCCAGTGTGTGGGGAAGTTTGCAGAGCCCCCTTTGCAGTCAGCGCCTGATGTTTGCAAGACACAAATGAAACAGACAATAAAAACAAAACCTAGAGCATGGTGCTGAGTGAGCTTAGAGTTACTGAAATCTGGGCTCAGAATTTAAGGTGGGGATTGAGCTCTCGCTGTCATCTGGGTCCGATCCTTTTTGCAGCAGGCAAAGAGTGGTAACAAACATAATGGTAACAAGAGCCCTGTCTACATGTGCACGCTATTTCGAAGTAGCGGTGCCAACTTCGAAATAGCGCCCGTCACGGCTACACGTGTTGGGCGCTATTTCGAAGTTGAAATCGACGTTAGGCGGCGAGACGTCGAAGTTGCTAACCGCATGAGGGGATGGGAATAGTGCCCTACTTTGACGTTCAACGTCGAAGTAGGGAACGTGTAGACGATCCGCGTCCCGCAACATCGAAATAGCGGGGTTTGACATGGCGGCCATCAGCTGGGGGGTTGAGAGATGCTGTCTCTCCAGCCCTTGCGGGGCTCTATGGTCACCGTGTGCAGCAGCCCGTAGGCCAGGGCTTCTGGCTGCTGCTGCTGCTGCAGCTGGGGATCCATGCTGCATGCACAGGGTCTGCAACTAGTTGTCGGCTCTGTGTATCTTGCGCTGTTTAGTGAAAGTGTGTCTGGGAGGGGCCCTTTAAGGGAGTGACTTGCTGTTGAGTCCGCCCTGTGACCCTGTCTGCAGCTGTGCCTGGCACCCTTATTTCGATGTGTGCTACTTTGGCGTGTAGACGTTCCCTCGCAGGGCCTATTTCGATGTGGTGCTGCGCAACGTCGATGTTGAACATCGACGTTGCCAGCCCTGGAGGACGTGTGGACGTTATTCATCGAAATAGCCTATTTCGATGTTGCCACATCGAAATAGGCTACTTCGATGTAGGGTTCACGTGTAGACGTAGCCAAGAAGTCCTGTGGCACCTTATAGACTAACAGAAATGAAGGTGCCACAGGACTTCTTGTTTGCATCTTCAAAAACAACTAACATGTCTACCTCTCTGATAAACGTAATGATGTTTTTGCCCTTTGGAAAATGATTGTTTTATTATTCACCCACCATGAAGCTCCTGCTGTGCAGGGAAATGGGGAATATGGGCCAGGAACACAGTAAAGCTGTTGTGACATGCGTCCCTGGATAATTCGGCCAAGGATGAAGAGCTAGCCATTTAGACACTGGCGTTCTAGGGATGAAATTACAGCCTTTTAATGTGCCACAGCTACCACACAGCACGCAGCAATGCAGCCTTTTTGGTGGCCTGGGACCAAGCCTTCTTTGCAATGTGAAATAGGAAACTGGAGTGACTATTTTAAAGTGAATCATAGTCACTACATTACGTGAAAGACTGGAATATTTGCCCAGCAGGTGCTGAAGTCATGAACAGTGTTTCCCCCTAAGGTGAGAACTTGAGTGGCTGCCGAGGAGGGAGTCGATTAGCAGAGCTCTCAAAGTATCTACAGCTGGCAGCTTATGTTTCTATCAGTGGTTCATATCTGCACATGCCTGAGTGCACATAACAAAATTTATTCTGCCCATGGATAGAACAAATTAGAGGGAGCCCTGGTCATGTGGCTAAATCATGGACATTCTCAGGCTATAAAGGTGATCAGTGGTGGTCTGTAGTGCAGCAAGGACACACACAAAATCTGGAATTATACAGCACACATGGCCTTTCCTATAATGCTCCTGCTCATGTGTTTTTCTGAGGCTCAGCCCTCAGGACACCTAGTGGTTTTTTCACCCACATCACATCAGTCCCTTGTTGCATGGCTTAGCCACCGAGTTTACCATCCGTCCTGCCCTATTGCTAGAGCAACAGAATGTCACCCTGCCAACATGTGTTGTCATCTCATTGAAGGGCCTCAGGATCTTACTGAAGGAGTGTCTGTTCTGCAGCTGGAAGTGCAATTTCCAGCTCGGGAAGAAATACTAGCTCTAGCACCCGCACTGCGAAAGCCGTGCAGGTAGCCGCAGTAGCATGGGCAGTGGAATGGGCCAACCACGCAAGAATGTATCTAGGGAGTCTGATGGGATGATGCTTAGGGCACGTATCCCTTCCCACCATCCACACAGCAGTGGCCGTATGCTATTTTTAGAGCAGTAGTTTGATCAGAGCCAGCCTGGGTATGTCTGCCTGAGCCAGACAGAACACCTCCAGTTTCAGTGCAGACATACCCAGTGCCTTCTTGGTGACCGGTCTGATATGCAAAGCTATTGTCTCCCTCAGCCCAAGTGCAGCCTTGTCAATAAAATCCTGGCCTGGCAGCATGCTGCGTGCAGCACCTTCTTAGAACTGCCTCCTGTGCAAATGGATTTTTTTTTGCTAGACTCCTTCTCCCCGTTCCCACAGCTCAGAACACCACCGACTTCGTGCATGAGGCGTGCTGCTGATTTGCATCGGTGGTTTAAATAAGGGTGGATCATTGCTTACATTGACCCAGCAAGTAAACAGGCTTGTTGCATGTATTCTCCAAGTCCCTGGATACAGCCCCTGACCAGACACCACTCCACAGGTCTGAGTAGGTACTTTTCAGTCAGGGCTCTTTGCTTTCTCTGTTTCTTGCTCTCCTCCGGCACACGCAGAGGTTTATTAATAATGCGTGAGTGACTAGAATGATTAGTGATAGATGGTGGCAGAAAGTGGGACCTGAATAAATTCAAATCAATCGCCTTGGCAGTGGATAAAATATTACCGTGCATAAGATGGGAGATTTAGCACAGCACCTCCACAAAGCCCAGGCTAGTGACCTGGTGCTAATGCAGTTAATCTACTTGGGTTGTTATTCCACTCCTATCACCGTGGTATCAGAGCTCTTTGCAGTACAGCAGCAATTCATGTGCTTAGCATCTGTCACATACGGTTCTTTCCTCCTTTCTCCCTACTTTTCCCTGGGAGAGAAGAAAGGAGACAGTGAAGCATCTCAGGCTCTTTCCTTAACAGCTCAGGCTGAACCTATATATGTGACCGTGTTAAACTGCACTGTCTTAAACCTCCATGGGCAGTTGGGCAGCACTCTGGTGCTAAAGCAATTCATCAAATGTGAAAGACAGGGAGAAAGCGGTATGTGACTGTACCCTTCACAAATGGGACTGTATACCTGCAAGCAAGAACAATTAGTGAGGAGGCTGTGAAAAGAGAAAACTGAATATAAAGTCTGCTCAACAGCGATAAATCATATTTGTGTCTACCTCTCTCAATCAGAGAAGCACCAAGATACTTTAAAATCTGGGTTCCACATACCTCATCAAGGATCAGGTTCTTTCTTGAGGACAAGACAAGGTTTAAAATGTTCCTAGGCTTGCTCCTCGTCATGCTATTTCTCCCGCACACAAGTGCTTCTTCCTCAAGGGATCAAAGCCTGAATGAGTTCCACATATGAAATACTGCATGTGCACAGTGATCAGTGTGCGGGCCAGCCACACAGAGTTCAACTTGTCCAGAATACTCATCACATAATTTTGAACAACACACTCACCCGGTTACAGTCTAGCTCTGTTGGTAGGCATGTCACGATGAGAGATCATTGCCTGACACACTGGCCAGTATTGTCTCATTGTTTAGTTGTACTCCCCCATCCAGCTGTCTCCACCGATCGTCTCTGGTCTTATGCTCAGATTGTGAGCCCCGTGGGACACCATGTTTTGTTCTGTGTTTGTACAGCGCCAAACAGAGGGGGATCCTTGCCCATGGCCAGAGCAAAGGCAGTAATATATTGGTCAGATAACTTGTTCACAACAGCATACTCAATGTGCTCTACTTCACCATTCTGTGCCTGGGTAACAGATACAGGAGAGCTCTTTCCACAGCTAGAACAACTGATCTGTTCATTCCCACAAGCTGCTCTCTTCTGTCTGCAAAGCATGTCATTTCACAAACAGACTCAGTGGGACGCAGGGTGATTTAGGGATTGACACCGAGGTACCTTTTACCTGTAGTTTGCTAGTGCAAGTTCAGACCAGAGGAAACTAAAAGCTAGTGCCACACAAGGGATAGGTGGTGGTCTCAATACAGCTTCCTTCTGGCCAAAAGCCCACACCCCCCAGTGCCACAATGAGGTTCTTTGCTGGAAGCTTTGTGGTATGTCCAAGAACGGAATGTGTCTGGAGACTGAGCTGTCCTCTCACTCTAATTGGGCCCCAGCATGCTGACATGCCTCCTTCCTGCTTTTCAGCACTAGCGCTGTTCAGGGAGCAATGCCAGAGTAGACAGAGCTTGGATAACATGGTGATCAAAGCACATATGGTCAAGCTTGTATTTGCACCCAGGCAGAAAAACAGATACAAAATGACCTAGAACAGAAGCGTCCTCAGTGGTTCTTTGAGGACAACCTTGAGGCTCACGGGGTGGGGAATGTGGGCCAGCCTGTTGTCTGTACTGAACTTGCTGTGGGGAGAAGCTGAGGACTGTGGTCTCCAGGGCTGCCAATCCGGCACCTTGCAGGAACACAAAATGCAGATGTAATTCTTTAGGGAGGGCAATATGACTGGGAAAAATCAGAGTAATTTTGGAAATTGGCTCAGAGTCTAAGCTGTTATTTTGTTTGTGGTGTACCTGTCGCTTGGTCATTGCATTTAAATTACCGTTACGTTCATTCTGTGCCATGAAGGTGAAGTCATTTTCATTGATTAATGAAAGGAACCAGCTGAATTGCTCACCCCTGTTTTCTTCTTTCAAAACCAAACCCAGTGCTGGGGAATGGTGCTGAAATGACAGCTCTGGAGCCAGAAGTGTTTTGTCAATCTGCAGAACCAATGCAAGCTGAGCAGCACTCCCCGCAGCACAATCTGCCTCTTCATATGGAGGGGCATCAGTGCTGGATCTGGAGCATGGAACTGAGTGGGATGATCTGTCTTCATGCCCTGTCCTCGAGCCTTGGTTTCAGTGCTGGGACTGTCAGCAAAGATGCCAACAGGGAAAGTGCTTTTTGTGACTTGCTACTTTGCCACTAGCTGCTGGACTGTCACTGTCAAGCTCAGCTCCGTTTGCTTTAGCCACTAAACAGCTGTCAGAGAGGGCTGATTTCTGGCCCTTTTTTTTCATTTTAGGCCAATTTCGGGAGATAACAACCAATGTTCCCTCTGATTTTTTCCATCCATGGGTGGAATAAATGTTATTAGGTGCACCAAAGCATGCATGATGTGCACCACCAGAAGAACATGCTGTGGCTACTCTGCTGAGCAGCTGGGTGGCATTTGAATCTCTCTGGGGTGACCACCCAAGTGCTTAGCTTACAAGGACACTTATTATGTCCCATGATGTGTGCCCATGTAGAACAGTATGGTACTCTTTAACTCCCCTGGGCTAGCTATGCATACTGCAAGTAGCTGGGTAGAAGGGAGAGAAACCTCTATTGGGCCACTAGATTTCCCCCAAGTGTATGGGGTCTGGAATGGTCAGAAAGGGGTTGAACCTCTCAATATTTCAAAAGACATACGCTGTGCCAGGAGCAGGGCTGCTACAGACACATCCCCTCCAGGACGTGGGGAAACTGGGTGGCAGATTCCAACTTAGAGTCACAATCTGCCTCCCAATTTCCTTTCTCAATCTGCTCATGTCATTCCCTACAGGGACCTGGCAGCAAAACCATAAATGGCCCCTCCGTCAGCCAGAGATGCAATAGCAATACAACGCTCTTTTTCATTACTCTCATAAGGCTTTGCAGATATTAACTAATGAACTGAAAGGCTCAGTTCCCCCATTATCAGAAACAGCCAGACGAAATGAGTTTCGCTCAACTATCCTCTACCCTGAAATCTGTCTGTGTGTTGCCCTGAGGGAAGGAAGGGAGAGGAGAGTGTGTGTGTATATATAAAGTTTTTAAGGGAGAAAAAAATAAAAAAACGTAGTGGGCATGTTGGACAGCCATTAAATGGCACATTTTTCTTGTGACATTTTGTTATCAGAATTATTTCAAATGCCCAGGAATACAATCAACAGTCACCTCCCCACGAATGTTCTGGATAAAATGTGTCAAATGCAAGAGGCAATCCATTTGTTGCATCTGAGTTTCAGGAAACTGAAATTACTGCTTGAATAAGCTCTCAGGGCAAGTGAGGGTAAATCAGCCCTGAGTGCTCAGAACAAACAAAACCGATTTTATCCTGGGACCCAAAACTGCACATCATCACAATTAATCTGATCTTGTCAAATGAAAACAGAGATGAATTATTGGTCTTTCCTCTGCTTGTATTCCTTTGGTGTGAACAAGAGATACATTATTACAGTCCTATATGATGCCATTTTGTTTAGCTTCCTTTTGTAGGAAGAGGACAGATCTTGATATTGTTTTGGCTGAAGGGCTTGTGTACATGCTGCCTGGATGAAGGATTCCTCCAGTGATCCATTGTAATCTCATTAAGCATCCACTCTTTCTGCTAAGTATCTGAAGCAGTTGTGGGCCAGACCATGCTCTCAGCTATGCCCCATCAACCTCCTTATATCAGAGGGCTTGTTTGGGAGTAAATGAAGACAGCATCTGGTCCTCCAGTGTTTTGAGAAGAGTGGGGCTGAAGAAATCGAAACAGAAGGAACCACTTTCACTGTTTCACTGTTTCACTCAAGGAAGCGGGGCAGATCTCCTTCTGTCTTTAACACCGCCTCTGTCTCAGACTCCTTCTGTCTTTAGCACTGCCTCTGTCTCAGCGTCAACACCCACTTACTTTAAACTTGGTGCATAGACCGACACAACAGTGCTCAGCACATAGACTTATCACCAGTTGTGGACTAAGCAGAGTAGAAGTCCATGTAGATTTCTTAGAAGGGTAACTGTTTGACTTTTGGTGGAGGACACTGGATTTTCTGGGCACCACATTTCCACCATGAGTGGTTCACCTCAGGTTCAACATCTTGTTTTCACTGAGATCCCAACTTTTTACTTTTCCACTTATCAAAGGATGCACTGTGAGCCAGTGGCTCCATAGAAATTCTGCCACAAAATTTACTTTTAAAGTTGAAGCTGGCAAGAAGGATTTTCTATTTCCTAACCACTGAAGAGACTGCAAGTTACGATGTAACAGTGAGCTGGACCCTCTCCGTAATGAGTTTCTCTAGATATTGCAAATACGTCAGGCACTAAAAGGGCTACGGAGCATGAGATAAAGAGCCCAAGGCTCACGAAGCTGCGACACCCATCTTTCCCAGTGACACTCCACCACAATTAGTAGTGTCTATGAATAAAAACAAGTCCACACAATGTCTCCATGTTCCACTAGCTTCATAAGAATTTTGAGCTTTGGGCCCAGTCCTGAGAGATGTGGCACCTTTTCAGAAGTCAATGGGATCTCAGCACCTTGCTGAAGTGAGATCTATTTCTAAAAGTTATGTTCTACTTTCACCACAAGTTATTTGACTTGACAAAGGGAGTCACGGGGTGAAATCTATGGCCTGGGCGATGCAGGGGGTCCGATTAGATCACGGTTTCCCAAACTGTGGGGGCATGCGCCTCTGGGGGGACATGAAGAAATTCCCAGGAGGGTGTGACTCAACCCAGCCCCCCCCCTCATTATTTCTCCCACCTGAAGAGAGAGCTGGCCTTTGCTTCCGGCTCTCAGCCCCTGCCATTTAACGTGGGTGACCCAGCACAGCTGCTATAAGAACCAGACAGCCGGCAAAGACCCACATGGAGCTATCTGCTTCCGCAACTGTGAGAGAGTGTGGGTTGAGGGGAGGGGGAGGAGGGCTTAGGTGGGGGGCTGGGAGTGCCTGGCTCAGGTGACAGGAATAGGGTAAGAGCTGGGGGGTGGTCGTGCCTGGCTTTGAGGGAGGGGAGGGGCTCGAGCAGACAGCCGACTTATTGGACTTGTGGGGCTTGGGCAGCGGGCTCCAGCATTGTTGGGCTCAGGCGGCTTGGGCTCGCGGCTGGCCTCCGCAACGCGGGGGTTGGGCAGCTGGCAATCAGGCAGCTGGCCCCAGAGTGTGGTGGTCAGGTGGCTGGCCCTGGCAATGCAGGGCTTGGGCTGGCAGGCAGGTGGCTGGCCCCAGCAGGGTAGGGTTCAGGTGACTTGGGCTGCTACGTGGGCAGCTGGCTCTGGCAGCGTGGGGCTTTGGTGGCTGGCAGGTAGGCGGCTGGCCCCAGCAGCAATGGGGTTGGGCTGGCAGGAGCGCAGCTGGCCCTGGCAGCATGGATCTTGGGTGGGCAGGTCGGGCAGCTGGAGCAGGCAGCTGGCCCTGGCAGCGCATGGCTCAGGTGGCTGGCTGCAGCTCTGACAGCGCAGGTCTCAGGTGGGTTGGCGGCTGGCATGGGCAACTCTGGCCACTGGCACAGGACTCTGCCATCTGGCCAGCTGGAGCTGCGTCAGGCACCCACAAAGGGCCAAGAAAAACTATTTGTGCTTATTTTTCATTTTAAATAGCATTGTTTATTTTAAGTTATGAAATGAATTTTTTGTTAAAGGGGGGTTGGATGATGGCAAAGAAGAGGTGAGGGGGCATGAAATTTCTCAAAAATCAAAAGTGGGGCGTGATGCCAAAAAGTTTGGGAACCACTGGACTAGATAATCCCAATAGTGCCTTCTCACCCTAACTTTCCTACATTTCTTTTGCCTTTGTAGAAATGTAGTGGGATTGGGTGAATACCATTATTCAGGAAAGTGATGGATTTACCTCATGTGCTAACCCAGGTGGGGGCAGGAACCCCTGTAAGCTTCTTCCATACAGCTCTGGAAAGTCAGCTTACCTGCACCATACCATGTGTTAATGAGATACAGACATGCACTAGGATTCATTCCAAGTGAACTCTACGGGCCATCATGGGCTGCTCACATAAGCCGCGTCTACACGTGCACGCTACTTCGAAGTAGTGGCACTAACTTCGAAATAGCGCCCATCGCGGCTACACGTGTCGGGCGCTATTTCGAAGTTAACTTCGACGTCAGGCGGCGAGACGTCGAAGTCACTAACCTCATGAGGGGATCGGAATAGCGCCCTACTTCGACGTTCAACGTCGAAGTAGGGACCGTGTAGACGATCCGCGTCCCGCAACGTCGAAATTGCCAGGTCCTCCATGGCGGCCATCAGCTGTGGGGTTGAGAGACACTCTCTCCAGCCCCTCAGCTCACTGGTGGCCGCGTGGAGCGGCCCCTTAAAGGTCCCCTCCCCCTCCCTTCCTGTGCAGGAAACTGAGGAAACGTGCAGGCTGCAGCCTGCACACGCAGCCAGCCTGCACCACCCTCAGCCCCCCACAGAGCGGCGATGGCTGGCCGGCAGCCCCCCCAGCGCCCCCAGGGGACCCCCCCCAAGGGGAGCCAGGGCAGCCAGGCTGGCAAGCGGCAGCGGGGCCCCTCCTGGGCGGAGGCCGAGCTGCGGGACCTGCTGGGGCTCTGGAGCAAGGAGGAGGTGCTCCAGGTAATGGGGAGCAAGAGGCAGAACGCGGATGCATTCGCTCGGCTGGCCGACGGCCTGGCTGCCCGGGGTCACCCTGCCCGCACTCCTGACCACGTCAGGAGTAAGGTGAAGGAGCTGTGGCAGGGTTACTCCCGGGCCCGGGATGCGGCCAGCCGATCTGGGGCCGCCCCCGTCACTTGCCCCTTTTACAGGGAGCTCAGGGACATCCTGGGCCCCCGGCACACCTCCTCCCCTCCAGCCACCCTTGACACCTCGGCCGACGAGCCCCAGCAGGCCCTGCAGACGGAGTCCGCCCCGGAGGCAAGCCCTGCACCCCGGGGGCCCCCCCCCCGGAGGCCACCCCCGGGACATCGCGGCAGGAGGAGGAGCAGGAGGAGGAGGGGGGCTCCTCCTCCGCAGAATCCGGGCTGCAGATCCTCCTCCTGCCATCCCAGAGCAGCAGCAGGGCTTCCGCCCCCCGGGGATCTCCGGACTGTGGGAGCGGACTGACAGGTAGGAACCCCCCTCTGGTGGACACCCCTGGGCTTGAGGGGCAGGGGTAAGAGATATGTGTCCGGGGCCCCCCACATGCTCACATGGCCATGGCCCCAAGGACAGCAGGGCCATGGCCCTCACAGCACTGCATCAGCCTCTGCCCCCCCCGCACCCCGCATGACAGTGCCATGCGCCATCCCTGGGCCAGGGGGGAGCAGAACCTCGAGGGGCCCCCGGGAGGAGGGGGTGGGACACCCCGCAGCAGCAGCATGTGATGGAGTTGGGGGAGTGCCAAAGGGAGACTCAGGCTACATATGAGCAACAAGAGCAGAATAGCTCCCAGGGGCAAAGGATGATCCTGGGGCTACAGCTGGCAGGTGACACCTCTGCCCTGAACAAACAGGAGGGAGGAGCCGAGCTGGCTTGGAACTGGGGGGCGAGGGTGGGGCCCACAGGTAGAGGCTAGGGGAAGGGAGAGCTGGAAGGCAGCCAGCCTGAGGAGGGGGAAAGCTGCATCCCCGAGGGGCACCCCTTGCGGTCTTCTCCCCACGACGGGTTGGAAGGACTGTCTCTTCCGACAGCTGGTGCTGTCACTCCTGGGAGAAACTGGGCATCTGTGGCCTAAGAAACCTCTCCTGCTGTCAGACCCTGGGGGGTGAAGTGAGAGTCGCTCCCACCAGGGGACGGGGTGCAGGGCAGGGGGACCCCTGAACCTCATCCATCACAGCAGCATCTCCCGGGGATGGGGATGGGGAAGCTGCAGCACAGGGCTGGGGGGACAAAGGCCACGGCTCGGGGCCCACACTAACGCCTGTCTCCATTCTTCTTCCCCCCCTCCTCTCCTGTGTCCTGCACCTGCACCATCAGAAGGACCGGAAGAGAGCGCCGGCGAGGCCTCAGTCGTCCCGGAGAGCCCTCCGGGACCATCGCTCCAGGGCAGCCCCTCGGCTGAGGACCGACTGGCCCCACGGCGGGCTAGACGGCGGACCCCGCGCCACCAACCACCGACGGCGACGGACCCCCAGCTGCTGGCCATCCACCGTCGGCAGCTGGAGGTCGCGGAGCAGCACCTCCAGCTGCAGGAGCGGGCGCTGGCCTGGTGCCAGGAGGCATGGGGGGCCTATATGGAGACATTTAACCGCTTGGTGGACTACCTCGCCCCCCATGCCGCGCCGGCCGCCACATCGCCCGCCCTGCCTGCTCCTGCAGCCCCACCACCAGCTGCTCCGCCCGTCGCCGTCCCGTCCGCCGTCGCTCCGCCACCCACAGGCGAGGGCCGGAGCACCGAGGGACCCCTGGAGCCACCTGACACTCGCCGGCCACCGTACCTTCCGGCCCGCCCCCACCCAGCCACGGACCAGGCTGCAACCGCGGGGGGGCTCCCGGCCGTCAACGCCCGGTGCCGGGCTATAGGGGCGAGGGGCCCGGGACGTGGCCCCCCCCCTTGTATATAGTTGGACCCTGTTCTTTTCTGCCCCCAGTTTGCCCCGTCCCCCCATGTAAATAGTTCTCCCCTTTATCCTCTCTGGTTTTCTTTTGATTATTGAGGACTGTTGTTTCTTTGTATTGTTTTATTTATTTATTTTATTTTTGTACATATTGCTTTTGTTCAACATGTTTGTACATAGTTTTTGGTTTTTGGTTGAAATATTTATTTACAGTTACAAAAAAAAAGGTTCGGAAAGAAAAAAAAAAGTTTAAGTTCAGCCACAAGTGCTGTCATTTGTCCAGGACAAGTGGGAGGGGGGTGCGGTGGGGTGCTCCATGGTGTAGGCGTTGCGGCAGGAGTGTGGTGGAGGAAGGGGCGGGCAGTAGGGGGCCTGGGCAGAGTTCACCCCGCGGCCTGTTCATCAAAGTGGGCCCGCAGGGCCTCCCGGACCCGGGTCCCCTCGGGGTCCACCTGCTGACTGGGGGCAGCAGGTGGCTGGACGTCTGCCCTGCCGGCCTCCGCAGCCCAGCCCTGGAAAAAGGTGTCCCCCTTGCTCTCTACCAAATTGTGCAGGGTGCAGCAGGCACCCACAATCTGGGGGATGTTGTTGGGGCCCGCATCCAGGCGGGTCAGGAGACATCTCCAGCGTCCCTTCAGGTGGCCAAATGAGCGCTCCACCACCTGGCGTGCATGGTTCAGGCACTGGTTGAAGCGCTCCTGGCTAGCAGAGAGATGGCCCGTGTAGGGGTGCATGAACCACGGCCGGAGGGGGTAGGCCGCATCTGCGATGACGCAGAAGGGCATGGTGGTGTCCCCCAGAGGGATCTCCCGGTGAGGGATGTAGGTCCCCGCCTCCAGCCGGTGGCACAGGCCCGAGTTCCGGAAAACCCGGGCATCGTGGGTGCTGCCAGGCCAGCCCACGTAAATGTCCTGGAAACGTCCCCGGCTGTCCACCAAGGCCTGGAGGACGACAGAACGGTAGCCCTTGCGATTCAGGTATCATCCTCCACTGTGATGCGGAGCGCGGATGGGGATGTGAGTCCCATCCAGAGCCCCGAAGCAATTGGGGAAGCCCAGGGTGGCAAAGGCGGCGATGGTGGCATCTGGGTCCCCCAGCCTCACGAGCCTGTGCAGGAGCATGGCGTTGATGGCACGCACAACCTGCAGGGAAAGCACATGGGACAGCACCAATGAGGGGTGAGCAGGGTATGCATGGCCCTGCCCTGCCCTGCCCTGCCCTCCCCTGCCCTGGCCCCCTGCCCTCCCCTGCCCTGCCCTCCCCTGCCCTGGCCCCCCTGCCCTGCCCTGCCCTCCCCTGCCCTGGCCCCCCTGCCCTCCCCTGCCCTGGCCCCCCTGCTCTGCCCTGCCCTGCCCTCCCCTGCCCTGGCCTGCCCTCCCCCCGTGAGTTCGCTTACCTCCATGAAGACAGCCCCGACGGTGGCCTTGCCGACACCAAACTGCTGGCCCACGGATCGGTAGCTGTCTGGAGTGGCCAGCTTCCAGACAGCGATGCCGACCCGTTTCTGCACTGTGAGGGCACACTGCATGGTGGTGTCCTGGTGCCTGAGTGCGGGGGTGAGCCACTGGCACAGCTCCAGAAATGTCTGCCGGCTCATCCTGAAGTTCCTGAGCCAGCGGTCGTCGTCCCACTCCCCAAGCACCAGCCGCTCCCACCAGTCGGTGCTGGTGGGGTAGCTCCACAGCCACCAGCGTGTGAGGCGGGGGGGGTGCGGGGTGCTGCAGGGGTAGGGGTTGAGCCCTGCTGCCCTGGGGGCAGCTCCTCCTCTGGGGCAAGGAGGTGCTCAGCTGCCTCCCGCATGGCACGGAGCAGGGCAAGCCCTGCCCCTGCCGGGAGGGCTGGGTGGACCTCTGGCTGCTGCTGCTGCTGCTGCTGCTGGGGGTCCATGACTGCGGCGCCCGGGGTCTGTGTGCCTATGGCTCCTCAGACCGCGTGCTGTGCAGGCTGAGTGTGTCTGGGAGGGGCCCTTTAAGGGAGCAGCTAGCTGTTGCCCCGGAAGCGCTAGTCCGCCCAGTGACCCTGTCTGCACCTGTGCCTGGCATCCCTATTTCGATGTGTGCTACTTGGGCGTGTAGACGTTCCCTCCCTGCGCCTATTTCGATGTTGGGCTGCGCAACGTCGAAGTTGAACATCGACGTTGCTGGCCGTGGAGGACGTGTAGACGCTATTCATCGAAATAGGCTATTTCGATGTCGCTACTTCGAAATTAGCTACTTCGATGTAGCGTTCACGTGTAGACGTAGCCATATGGAGTCAGTGTCCCTGGAACATACGGGTCTTTGGGTGTTCCAGAAGAGGTGAAGACAGCATGCTCTTTGTGTTGCAAAATTCAGTGGACACCAGAAACCTCCTGCCCTCACCTACTTTAATTTTTTGTAAAGCCCCATTATCATGGAAACAACCTAAATACTCAGCCCCACATATGAATTCTGAATTAGTAAATGCTGTCTCCAGGCTGGTGGATGATCCTAATTAAACTAAATTAATAGTTTATTCAAATTAAATAAGACACACTGAGATTCTCCAGGGAAGCTGTAAAAATGATAATGTCTCTTATTAGGAAAATGTGTCAACACCTCATGTACACCAGGGTCATTTTATCTGTAAAGTCGACTGTTTTCTGAAAGGCTTCAGGGCTTGAAATAATGAACTTCGAGGTGCATCTGGTAGGAGAATTTCTCCAGCCCTCTCCCTGCATCATCCTGTTAATATTATACCCTCTTTATTATTAAGTATTATCATTAAGTCTTCCAGAGGCCCATATTCCAAACTTAAGTCCCTTTTCACAGACAAGAAGCTAGTGGTGCTTAGAAGATAGTTTTCCCATGACACATACTAAGTGATTCTTGCATAAAATTGCAAAGTACTTGACAAACTCATAATACTAGGTAATGATCCATTATCCAATTGCCATAGTTGCATTATTGATATTACCTCGCTAGAGTAATTGGACAGAGAGAGCCTTTATTGATAGAAAGAGAAACTGGCATATTGAGGCCGTCACAGAAGGGCATCATTTGAAGAATAACTCACACAAAGGGATTGCACAAGCAGTTCTATATTAACACGGCTGCAGCATGGTATCTTCTGCTTCATGTAGATACAAAAGGGGCTAGGGCCACAACAAACTCGAGAAGGGACAAAGACAATGTAAGGCGAGGATACTGATGCTGCGAAATGCCTAGGCCTGTGTTAAACAGATGGTCAGCCTCTGTGATCTTAAAGGTTCTTTCTGGCCTTAACCTCTCAGAATTTCATCAAGATCTTAAGAGAAAAATGTTCTGGATGTGAAAATCACAGCTGTCTGGATGCTGGGGTTGAAGGGGTGGGGTGGTCCCAGGCAAAGGCTATGCAGCCAAAGATCCCATTTGATGGCTTTAATAGGACTTAAGGGGCATATATGTTTTTTGCTGTCCATCTGCACAGATTTCACTAAATTTCAAATTTGACTAAATTTCACCTAGAAGAATAAATCATCAAAATGCTGACTCACAATGCCTCTTGCCCAACCCAATCCCTATTTCACCATTTGATATATGTCCCCAGGACTCTCATGATATTAGGCTAATGAGGCACTACTACAATTCTGTCTTCACTACCGGATCAGCGTAAGACCACAATTGGTACTATTCCAAAGCTATCTAACAATTAACCTTGACACAAGGCTTTTACTTCCAAGAGCCTGCTGGAGCACTTAGAAATTCAATTTCTCTCCGATAAAGGGAATTCAGATGACTTTCAAATTATCATAGCTAGGAGGAAAATCTCAGTGCCTTAATAAGAGACTAGTACAGGTGGCATGAAACCAGACTTGTCTTCTACAATGCAGAAGAAAACCTGCTCCATGAAAAAAAAATTAAAAATTAATTTGCCGATCTGTTACAGAATCTACAAAGGGAAAATTAGATTGAAAAATGACTTCAGACACTACTTAGGAAAATTATGCCAGTATGTGTGAAATTCAATATCTATTCTATTCATACCACGTATTTTACTGAAATGAACAGCATCTCAAATATGCATTGCTGCAATGTTACATTGGTTTGTTCTTGACGGCACTACTAATGCTGAAGGCTACCAATGCTTTCAGATTGTAAGTGGATTCTCTACCATTTTACTTTATTTTTCAAAGTTAAATGTATGAAGCAGCTCAGCAGCTTAAAACTAGTACTGACAACCAGCCAGTGTGAGCATGAGCCCTACAGTTGAGTACTATACTGTCTCTCCAGCCACTGGGGGAGGGATAGCTCAGTGGACCAGCACCTCTGTGAATGGTTTGGGAGGGTGCTTAGGAGGTCTGTGAACAGTTTGAGAGGGGGCGGGCTTCAGGGGCCTGCATTAATGAAAAGGTTGGGAACCACTGTGCTAGCCCAGCCTTATTCCTAAAGCTAAAACACAATTCAGCAAAGCTAGTGCAGGAAGGGATAAAGTACTTCCTCTTGTCCTCCCTAACCTCATGGTATGGAGGACTGCTCATATCTTCAGAGGGCAGATGATGCGCCTGCTTCTGCCTTCCATTAGGCTTCCCTCAGGAGGAGCACCTGTCATGGCTTCATAGGATCAGTGGGCTTCCCAGCTGTGCTCTCTCTGCTGCCACGCTGTCAACTTTTGGGGTTGCGCTGGCTCATTATGCCGTCCCCTTTCCAGACATAAAATTGCTGTCATATTGCATCCCGACAGTGTGACCTCCCTGTGCACCTCTGCCTCTGGCTAGCCATGCATCCAGGCCTCACTTTCCTGCTCCTTTGAGCCACTTAAAATGTCACTTCCCCCGGAATAAGTCACGTGTATAATAAACTCCCAAAGGGAAGCTGTCATAGATGCTGCCGCAGCAAATATAGTCCAAAGAGTCAGACTGAAAGCAAGAAAAATGAGGCTCATTGGCAGATGTAAGTGAGCCACATTGGTTATCCTGTACCAACCTGCTCCCTTCTTTCTTAATTTCTTGCCTCCACCTCTGCAGTTATGCTACAGTTAACTCTATCACTGTGTTTCCAGTAACCCTTGAAAGCATTGTGAGATAAAATTGATATGGAAGATACCAGAACAATAGCAAAAGAGGTGTTGTGGTATTTTAGGTAATAACTGAGCTTACTTTTTGCAGGGCCTTTCCATGTGAATACAGCACTAATACGGAAATATTTAGCACATCAATGGCCCTCTATATTTTCAGAGAGCTCCTCCATCATTAATTACTAAGGGGAGATAAGTATTTTCATTCCCTCTTTAACATGGGTAGGATCAGGGGGGAAATGAGGCACTTGCGAAAAGCGACCAGCCTAATGCATTATTGGAAGAGCAAAAATTTGAACTGAGGTGTGCCTGGCTTTTAATCCCATGAGACCATACTGCCTTGCCTTTATATTATAGGCGTAGCGTAGCAAAAGCGACGAGTGATTCAGGGTGCCTCCATTTTCAGAAAGCACTTAGCATCCACCCAATAAAAATAGGTGTCTGGTGGGCGCCCAAAACAGAGGCATCCAAAATCACTAGTCCCTTTGAAAACGTAGGACACACTTTGTGTGAGGCAGGTGCACCAACAGGGGAGGGCAAAAGGGACAACTGCCCTGGGGCCTGATGATTCAAAAGGGTCCAAGGCTCCTGGTTACCATCATTGCTACTGCAGCAACCCCAGGACATTTAAATTGCTGCCAGAGCCCTATTCAGTGTGCTCCAGGCAAGGCTGAGGACTGCCTTATGGAGATATGGAGTTCTTCGGGGATTACGGAGGGTTGCCTGGGGGAGCTTAGACCCAGCCCCACCCCTTCTGAAGGGCCGGGGGGCCACCTTTCCCAGGGCCCAGCAAGGCTGTTGGCCCCACTGGTGTGAGGTGTCTCCCTGTCTGATTTGAGGTCTCACTGGCATGTCACCTTCTACTGGTCTCCTCAGGAATTAGCTCTTCAGCCTCCAAGTGCCCTCTGCTAATTAGGGTCTAATTCTCTTTTACCTATCTTCTATATTGGTTCAGCTCCCATCTTCCTCCAGGCCCACAATGCCTCTTTCCTTGCAGTATTGCTCCACAGCAGTACCCTGGCTCTCTGGGGTCCTCTCCTCTCAGGGAACCACAATCCCCTACATATGCTTTGCCTCAGTGACCTGCCATCAGTCATTGTCTAGCTCAAGGGCAGGGAACTTCTTCAGGGTTGGGGGACACTAACCCATACAGAAATCCATTGGGGACACACACACACACACACACACTCTCTCTCTCTCTCCCCTTTTAGGGTGAATTTCCTTTTTTATTTAGTATTTTAGTGGGATTCCTGAGTTTGCTTTTCCTTTCTAAGCCTCTTCCTGTCAGCTGGAACTGAAGAAGTTGCCACACAACATTTTTTCCAGTTCCCATCTGAAATGAGAAATGACTCCCCAGGAAGGAGTACTGAAGAAGGGGATCTAGGAGTCATAGCCACAAGCTGAGTATGAGTCAACAGTGTGACACTGTTACAAAAAAGTAAACATGGCTTTGGGATGCACTAACAGGAGTACCATGAGCAAGACATGAGAAGTAATTCTTCTGCTCCACTCTGCACTGATTAGACTTCAACAACTATACTGTGTTAAGTTCTGGGCACCACATTTTAGTGAAGAAGTGGACAAATTGGAGAGGGTCCAGAGAAGAGCAACTAAATCAATTAAAAGTCTAGAAAATATAACTTATAAAAGAAAATTAAAAGAATTGTGTTTCTGAGTTTGGGAAAGAGAAGGCTGAGAGGGGACATGATTGGAACTTTCAAGTACCTAAAGTGATGTTAAAAGGAGAAGGGAGACAAATTATTCTCCTTAGCTTCTTATGATAGGATGAGAACTCATAGGCTTCAACTGCAGCAGGGAAGGTTTAGGTTGGACACTTGGAAAAAATTCCGGTCAGGGTGGTTAAGCACTGGAATAAATTGCCTAGGGTTGTTGTAGAATCTCCATCATCAGAAATATTTAAGAACAGATTATGTAAATACCTACCAGGGATGGTTTAGATGGTGCTTGGTTCTGCCATGAGGGCAGGGGACTGGATTTGATGACCTCTGGAAATCCCCTCCACTTCTAGTATTCTGTCATTGTAGTTGTAGCTGGTTTTTCAGGTACATATCTGATAATTTGGCATGCAGGAGGTGCTTCGCAAGAGAAAGATTCATAAAGAACTGCTCACAGCAGCATGTAGTGCAAAATAAGGACGTGATTTTCAGCACATCTCCTCAAATTTGGAGATTTATTGTCACTTACACAGAATCCACAGTATTCCAGTAGAGGCAGGTGGTTGTATTTAGCCATTAGTTCCTTGTTGCTTTGCATAGCAGTAAATTCATGTTGAAAGACTTCAGGTAAATTGAGTACTTTTACTGGAAAAAATGTTTCATTCCAGTTCCTTCAATATCAGGCCATGAAATTGCTCACAACATTTCTGAAGTAAATTTGCACTCCCTAGTGTAATCTACTGTTGACGCAAGTTTTTGCTTCTGAAGCGTTGGGAAACGCAGCATGTTCTCCTTTTCCAGTTGCATTTGCCACAATTTTAAATTTAGCTTTAATGATTTTATGTTTGAAAGGAGGGTAAAAAGTAGCTGGTTAGGCCCTTGCAATTTGACTTTGAGCTCTGACAAGTGCTGAGTAATGTCAAGCAATTCCAGATCACACAGCCATGTAGGGGTGCTCAGCTCAGCAACTGGCTTTCCTTTCATCACCACGAAAACTTTCGCTTCATTCCTCAGTTCATAAAACCACATCAATATACTCTCTCAGCTCAGCCATCAGACTTCACAATCATAGACTAAAGCGCGATACTCTGCTCCAAGGTCTTTCAATAGCTTTTTAAGATGGTGGCTATTTAATCCTTTACTTTTGGTAAAGTTAATGCTTGATACTGCTGTTGATATTACATTACTGAGTTTCAGGCACAGATTCTCTTGATGAATGATGCAATGATACACAATCAACTTACTTGGATCAAGACCAACATGCTCCATTTCTTTGTTGACTAAAGCAACTAATTCCTTTTGAGATCCAACCATAGCTGGAGCACCATCAGCAATAAGACCACTCAGTTTTTCAAATGTTAACTGACTCATTGCTAATGCAATAAGGGGGAGGGAGAGCTCAGTGGTTTGACCATTAGCCTGCTAAACCTAGGGGTGGGAGCTCAATTCTTGAGGGGGGCATTTAAGGATCTGGGGCAAAAATAAATTAAAAAAAATGGTGCTTGGTCCTGCCAAAAGGGTAAAGAACTGGACTTGATGACTCCCCAAGGTCCCTTCCAGATCCATGAGGGTTGTGTATCTTCTCCAAAATGTATTCACCTCTGATGGTGTCATGCATTGGTACTAAAGAAAGAAAGCTACTTTGAATCTCAAAAGCTGGTGTGATTTCATGTAAGAAAATAGCTAGCTGGCTGTATTTGTTATGTCTATTGTCTCATCAATAGCCAGAGACCAGAACTCAAAATCAGCTGCAGAATCTGTCAGAGACATTTCAATATCCTGAGTCATATCCTGAATTCTGTCTGGCACTGTCCTGTGAGATAAGCTCACACTCAAATCACCTGAGTTTCTGTGGTGCAAGTAAAGCTGCAGCTCCAATGAGGCACCTCTTTGCAAATTCTCCTGAATGAGGCTGGATTTTTTTGAAGTAAGTTCACTCAGCACGTAACTTGTTTGCACAACACTGTCCATCTCTTTCCGTGATTTTGTGAAAGTTGTTGCATATATGAATTCTTTTTAAACCGTTTAATTTTGTCCTTGCACAGCTGTCAATGATATTCATCATATCTGATATGTTTTGTGTTGTAATGCCTTTCTAAGTTCGATTTTTTTTGACGACAGAAATTACTTCTTCACAAATAAGGCAAAGGGGCTTCCATTGTACCTCCACTAAAAAAAGTTGTTTATTCATTTTTCATTAAAAACACAACACTCGGTGCCTACTTTTCTTCTTTTGCTTGAAGAAGCCCTTTTTAATGTGAAAAGGGCTAAAATCTTTACCTTCAAGCAGCCACCTGCACCATCAACACACCTGCATTGAGGAAAGCCAGCATGTGCTACAAATGGTATGGCTATAAAGTTAAAACAAAACAAAACAAAACTGTTGCAGCTGCCCCACACAAGGCTGTAGCTGTCCCTCCCTCCTTGTTCCCAGCACCCATGCTGGGAAAGAGCTCTGGGGCTCCCCTTCCTTCATGCTTCATGATCTGACTTCAGGAGGAGGAGTAGTTGCAGGCGGTGTCCAGCTGGACGCTGCAGGAAGCAGCTGCCTAGGTCCCTGGTGCAGCCGCCCCAGGAGAAGAAGGGCTCCTGCCTTTCTGTGCTTCTTGCCACCTGGTACAGCTCTGGATGGTGAATGCTCCTGCCTTTCTCCTCTGCCACCTGCCCTCTCAGTGCGAGCACTCAAGTGGGGAAAAACTCCTCCCTTCTTCTGCTGCTGCCTGACTGCCCAGCCAAAGCAGCAAGTGGCTCCAGTGCTTGCTGCACTGCCACCTGGCTGCCGGCATGGCTGAACCTTGGGCCACCTTACCTCCACGGGCCTTTTTCCCTCCGTGCAGGATAAGGAGCTGTACGTGTCCAGCAGGCACTTTAGGTGAGTTGGGCAAAGTTGGTGCTGTACGGCCACTAGACTCCCCCTATATGGGCTGGAGTAAATTGGACCCCCCCCGTGGGCTCTCTGTGAGCTGGATTAAATTGTCCAGGAGGCCAGATTCAGCCCCTGGGCCGGGGATTCCCTGCCCCTAGTCTAGCCCCTGCCTCATGGGCACACTGCTGTCTGAATGCCCACTCACCATTGGCAAGGGCGTGTGGACCTGCTGCCTTCTCTTACCCTGGCTGCCTCCCTGCAGCCCTCGTACCCCCCTGTCTTGCCTCAGGCCCTGAAGCCTGGGAGCAGGGTCAGGCCAGAGCTCCCCAGCTCTGTGTGCTCTTCCCTAGCACTGCTCTGTCTTGGACACTCTCCCTAGCTGCTCCAAGCAGCCAAGGCCTTCCTGCCCCACAGCTGGAGCAAGAGTGTGTACCTGAGCACAGCAGCCCTATTTATATTGCCCCAGCTGGGCCTCCATTGGCTGCTACCTGCTTCAACTGCTTGTTTCTTGGGCCCAGCCCACTCCCAGGGCTGGGTTTAACCCTTGTATCATATGCAGTGGGGTAGCCACCCTACAATACTCCCATTCAACTGTAACTGGCTTGCGGGTCAGTCATACCAGGTAGGAACAGGCCAATGTCCATTCTAAGTTAAAACAGACACTGGAGATGGAAAGCTGGTACAGTTCTTAGTTCCCTAAATTAGAGCTTCCACTGGGCTGGAGAACAGAACAGTGAAGAGTCAAAATGGTACCACAGGGATGAGTGTTTAAGTGTCTCTATGGGAATTCCAGTTCTTTAGGGTCACATACATTCCAGCTGAGACTCCTTCACTTGGAACCCTATTGTGTTGTACAAGGCTATTTGATAATCCCCCATGAGTGACGAATATTACTGTCAACACTTTGAAATGCGAGAACAATGTTGGATCCCATAAATCACCACAAACTTAAAAAGGAGAGTTAAATAAGCATTGCATTAGAGACCACACATCACATTAATCACTCTGCTACAAATTGTAAATATGACAAGTACATCCATCAATCCAGCACCTCTCTTTCAGGTATACATACATGGATGTTTTCAATTTAATGGCTTTGGAGAGGCCTTATATGGGCACCCCCTACCAGGTACAGAGTCTTTTATTTATCATGATTATGGGGCTTAGGACCCTGCTTTGACCTCCTGTGGGACTATTGCAGCACTTTAAGTTATCCATGTGCTTAAGGATCTTGTTGAATCATCACCCTACCTGAGGAAAAAATTCACCCCTTCAAAAGCTGTCTATACCACCCCTTTAAAATATCCTGATGTTTCATTACCAACAGTCCAGCTTTACCATTACAGTAGTAGCAACATTAGCAACAACAGTGGAAGCACAGTCTTGTGGCAAAGACACTGGACTGGGATTTGAGAGGGCTGCAGCACAATTCCCAGATCTGCTCCAGACTGTGTGTGACCTTGGCCAAGACACTTCACCCCTCCGTTCTTCAGTTCTATTAAAGTGGGTGTGACATTGCACCCCAGATTCTTTATGAAAATATGCCTATGCTTATGCCTATGACTGAAGTCAAATATGCTTTATGCAAAATATTGCATGTAACCTGTCACTGGAAAGCTTGTAACCCCCGAACATGAATATTCTATTTGTGTGCATGTACTGTGTCTGTATCTGTAATCAAGATTACTGACTGTAGATTTATTAGCAATGTATTTATGTTGAGAAAAGTCCGTTTCTTACCCATCAAGAACAACCATGAAGAGGCCAGATGCAGAGCTAAGAGCCCGTGAGCAAGAGACAGGTGAGTGTGGGACAACTATCTCCCTGCAGATATGTTACAAGTACCCGTATCCATGTCACCTGGTGTAGGAATCATCTTGAATTTTGTACTTTTCCATGGGAGTGGGGAATTGAACAAATGCTTCCTGCCCTTGGGAAATTCCATGAAAGGCAGGGAAAGTAAGCAATGATGGGCTTCAGCTGGCTTTTCAAATTGCCTCCCCACCCCAAGAAGATACATGAAAACATCTGGAAAGAAAAGGACTGGGTGGAGGAGACCTGCTGGACCAGGTAAGAAAAGACCTCTCATGCCTGAGAAGGTAGTATGGTATGGTAGGCATCCTTCAGTCTGCATAGACTATGGATTGCGCCCTTTATAGTTTCAATTGAGGACTTCATTTACAGCATCTACTGTGACTATGAAGACCCACACGAGAGTGATAGTCCTTGCTGCATCTCTTGCAGATGTGGTGGGTGTCTGGCAAGTCCTTAGTGTGCTTTCTGTGCGCTCGCTTCTCCTCTGCTAGCTGTCTGATCCTCATCTCGCCCTTCTGAAGGCCCTTGTGTAACCCCGGCCTCCATCTGCTGCAGTTGTCTGCTAGTTCTTCCCAGTTGTCCAGCTCGATGTCTACCTCTCTGAGGTCTCTCTTGCAGACATCTTTGTAGCGCAACTGGGGGCGTCTGGGAGGTCTTTTGCCAGAGGCTAGCTCACCATACAGGATGTCTTTTGGAATCCTTCCATCATTCATCCTGTGGACGTGGCCAAGCCAGCGGACCCGCCGCTGCCTGAGGAGGGTGTGCATGGTTGGGATTCCAGCTTGCTCGAGGACGACGGTGTTGGTCACTCTGTCCTTCCATGATATTCCAAGGATGCGCCTGAGGCAACGCAAGTGGAAGACGTTCAGCCTCTTTTCCTGGCGGGCATACAGGGTCCAAGTCTCGCTGCCATAAAGGAGGGTGCTGAGGATGCAGGCTCTGTAGACTTGCATTTTGGTGTGAGTGTACAGCTTGTTGTTATTCCACACTCTCTTGCTGAGTCTGGACAGAGTTGTGGCCGCTTTTCCGATCCTCCTATTTAGCTCAGTGTCCAACGACAGGCCTGAGAAGGACTTTACTTAAAATGAGGTTGAGGGTGAGAAATTATGATTTGTAACACAGTATTTTAGTGTTATTAGATATAGCTGGCCTCCTTTGTTTTATTTTCCTTCGTTACTTACTCTGATTTGCCTGTTGTCAGAACCTCAAAAATACTACTTCTTATATTTAATAAAATCACCTTTGCTTATTATTAAATCCCCATGTAAATAATTGTTATTGGAGGGGTGGGGACAGCAGCTGTGCATATCTCCTTCATTCATAAGGGGGGTGTGCATGTGTGTGAGCAACTCATGAGCTTGCCCTGTGTAAAACATTTATATAGGGGTTCTGGAACAATTTATATGATAGGGGTGCGGAGAGCCATTGAACCAGCCTGGAAACCCTGTGAATAAGGGACACCACTTCAATTAAGATGGATTTATCCAGGATTCTGGTCCCACTGGGCGCTGTGTCAAGTCTCTTTGGCTGAGACTTCCCAGCGTTTTAACTGTCTGCGTTGCTCTGCTGTGGGCTATGATCCCCAACTCTGTGCCATCACTGGAGGAGACCAGAGGATCTGGCCCAGCAGGGCAGGGTGGTGGGGCACCTGAGAGGTCAAGTAGGTGGGCTCAGTGGTATTTTCACCACATCAAGTGATAGTCACAAGGGGATGTCTGCAACCGAACCCATCACAGCAGGGATAATAAATCTTTCCTTCTCCCACCCTTTGTTCATCTTGTCTACTTAGACCGCAATCTCTTTGAGGGACAGGGATTGTCTCTTGCTATGGGTACATCTACAGAACAAACGCTACACTCACACAGCTGCAGCACTGCAGGCGTGCCACTGCGTTGTAGACACTTATGAGTGAAACAGTTGCTGTCGTGGATTCACCCTTCTCAGAGATGGTAGTTAGGTCAGTGGAAGAATTCTTCTGTTAACCAAGCAGCATCCACATCAGCACTTACCTCAGTTGAATTACATTCCATCGGGTGTGAAACTTTTCCTGGCCCTGAACAATGTAGTTAAGCTGACCTACCTCTGTAGTATAGATCAGTCCTGTGTGGATGGTCAGCCTGTAGCACAGTGGAATGCTTTTGATTGGAGTTTATAGGTGCTATTGCAATATAAACCATAATGAGAATGAGAATAATGCAGCTAGGCAATGGTGTTTTCCCTACCATGTCATCTATCCCAAAGTTTCTCAACCTTTTTTTTTTTTTTATAAAATACCTCCTTTCAAAAAATTAGAAGTACCCCCAGTACCTACAGTTTTCAGATGCACAATTTTTTGTTCTACCATTGCAACACATTTATTTAAATTACTTAATTGTAACTGATTGGTTGGAAAAAATTGCCTATGGGCAATAAACTTGCCATTGTACTTATAATTGTGCAAAAAGGATAAATAAAAAAAATTAGATGAACATAAAATAAGTCCATTTTTTATTCCTAAAAAAGATTGAGAAACACTGAATTAATGTACCCTCTGGAATTGCTCTGAGTACCTGCAGGGGTGTATGTACCACAGATCTAGGCATGTTCAGAGTACATCTAGATGACACTGTGGTAAAAAAAAATTGATGAACACCAGTGCTTTTCTACACTAGTGCTTCTGATTAGGACATTACTCCCCAAAAGGTCAATGTAGACAAGATCAATTACTCCAGTGTTCACCTCTGCCCATGACCATTCCTTATCTCCAAGGAAAAGAATAGGTTAATTCCTTTGTGTTACTCCTCAAAGTAAATAGATTCATATGCAGCTTACAGTGCATGCGGAAGTATATAGTTTTCTGTGTATTAGCTCCTAGGGGGTTCACATCCCCAACTCACCACAGAGTTTGGCACAGTTGGAAGTCTTGGACTAGGACTGGGACAATATGGGTTCCATCAGTTAGTATTCAGGTGTGGCAGTAAAGCCATGACAGATGTCAGGGATGGCACAGCTGTAGCTACTGCAAGTTAACTAGCACAGCTAGGTGAGAAAGTTTGCAAAACATCTGCCTATTACACATCTGACTATTACCAGTGCTGTTAGTCCTGCACTTTCATAAACACCATAGTTATAGAAAAGTAGCTTTCGTCTCATTCTACCCATCTGCTTATAGGTCTGGCCTTCCAGTGATGGATAAATGGGTAGAGTTAAACCTGATTATGGGGCTCGCAGCTGGAGATTTCCCTTCCAAAATGGCACATAATGATTCCTCATTTTTGTTAAAAAAGCAGCATAATCTGTCCCAGTGCCTGTGGAACCAAGATGAGCAGATCTGGGTTTTTAATCCTGGCATGCATGAGAACCTTAACACAGGCCCCTGCCTCTTCCACAGAGCAATTTTGCACCCCTCCACATCTTACTGAGCAATAGATTTCACCATCAAATTCCCCACATTTCTTTATGCCGAGAGAGGCAGTAGGGCACAATTCAGAGGTATGTCATAAAAAGATATGCGTCCAAAAGTAAGAGTTCTAGTCAACTTCATCCGAGGGTTCTGAGGGAGTTGGCATACATCATTGGCGAGCCCTTGGCCATTATCTTTGAAAAGTTGTGGAGATCAGGAGAGATCCCGGATGATTGGAAAAAGGCAAATGTAGTGCCCATTTTTAAAAAAGGGAAGAAGGATGATCCAGGGAACTATAGGCTGGTCAGTCTTACATCAGTCCCTGGAAAAATCATGGAGGGGCTCCTCAAGGAAGTCATTTTGAGGCACTTAGAGGAGGGGAAAGTGATCAGGAATAGTCAGCGTGGATTCATGAAGGGCAAGTCATGCCCGACCAATCTGATTAGTTTATACGATGAGATAACTGGCTCTGTGGATAGGGGAAAATCAATGGAAGTGATTTATCTTGACTTTAGCAAAGCTTTTGATACGGTCTCCCACAATATTCTTGTCAACAAGTTAAAGGAATGTGGATTGGATAAATGGACGGTAAGATGGATAGACAGCTGGCTAGAGGGTCAGGCCCAGCGAGTAGTGATCAATGGCTCGATGTCAGGATAGTGGTCAGTTTCTAGTGGAGTGTCCCAAGGTTCAGTTCTGGGTCCTGTTCTGTTCAACATATTTATCAATGACCTGGATGAGGGGTTGGATTGCACCCTCAGCAAGTTTGTGGATGACACTAAGCTAGGGGGAGAGGTAGATACATTGGAGGGTAGGGATAAGGTCCAGAGTGACTTAGACAAATTGGAAGACTGGGCCACAAGAAATTTGATGAGGTTCAATAAGGACAAGTGCAGAGTCCTGCACCTGGGCTGGAAGAATCCCAAGCATTGTTACAGGCTGGGGTCTGACTGGCTTAGTAGTAGTTCTGCAGAAAAGGACCTGGGAGTTGTAATGGATGAGAAGCTGGACATAAGTCAACAATGTGCCATTGTAGCCAAGAAGGCTAATGGCATATTAGGTTGCATCAAGAGGAGTGTTGCCAGTAGATCCAGAGAAGTGATTATTCCTCTTTATTTGGCTTTGGTGAAGCCACATCTGGAGTACTGTGTCCAGTTCTGGGCCCCCAATTATAGGAAGGATGTGGACACACTGGAGAGACTCCAGTGGAGGGCAAACAAAATAATTAGGGTGCTGGAGCATATGACCTATGGAGAAAGGTTGAGGGAATTGGGTCTGTTTAGTCTGCAGAAGAGAAGACTGAGGGGGGATTTGAGAACAGCCTTCAACTCACTGAAGGGAGGCTGCAAAGAGGCTGAAGAGAGGCTGTTCACAGTGGTCACAGATGGCAGAACACAGAACAATGGTCTCAAGTTGTGGTTGGGAACGTCCATGTTGAACATTAGGAAACACTTTTTCACTAGGAGGGTGGTGAAGCATTGGAATGGTACCCAGGGGAGTAGTGGAGTCTCCATCCCTGGAGGTGTTTAAGTCTTGGCTCAACAAAGCCCTGGCTGGGCTGATCTGATGGGTTTGGCCCTGCCTAGGGCAGGGGGCTGGACTTGATGGCTTTTTAGGTTTCTTCCAGCTCTATTGTTCTATGATTCTATGAACTTAGCAAACCTAATAACCATTGCGGGCTCCCTCCACAGGTTCACGGCGCATTTAACATATTTTAAGTACATGCTCGATTTAAGCACATGCTCAGCTTTGTGCATGCTAATAATCTCATTGATGTCCATTGAGTATATTCATGTGCTTAGGGTCACTGGAGCAATGGCAGAATGCTCAGTGCTGTGCAGGATCACGCCCTGTCCACGTTCACGTGTTCAGCTGAGGATCTCCAAGTGCCGTATGGACATTAATGAATTTAGGCCAAGGCTCCATATAAAAACTGCACCAATTTAACTAAATCAGTGCTAAAGTCATGTAATTAAACCAGCGCAACTGCTTTGTGTGGAGTGACTTACGTTGATTCGGCTTAATTCTGTGATATGAACTGCATGAGTGCATGTGGCAGCATATCCTGCCTGCACTCGGCCTGAACTGCACCTGTGGGCTACTGGTTGCTGAAATCAGGCTGACCCCCAGCACAGACAGGCTGCAAGTGAGAGAGACTGTGTGTGATTTTCTTCAGCTCAGACAGCCAGTCAATGTCACAGGAATAGACTTGTGACAAATGTGCACTGATTTCATTCCTTGACTTACATATTGACCCTTTATTTTCCCTGCTAACAGCTTCCTACTAATTTACCTTCTACATATAAATTTCAAAGGTACTTGTTCAGATTTAAAGCAATTAGCAAGTGCTTTTTAGACTGCTATAAGCTTTTTCAGGACAGAGAATTTACTAATATTAAGTGCTTTGCTCGTCTGCAATATCTCATAAAACGTACTTTAAAATTTGTTACACAACTGTATGGGATGCAAAGCCAAACACTCAAAAGTTAGGAAATGCCAGAATGAAAGCTCTCAGCAAAACCTTTAATTATGGTTCCTTGGGCATATGAATTATGGTCCACTCCTTAACTGTATGATCATATGCTATGGTTTTCACAGGAGCCCTATTTCATCTGCATTGACATTTTGTAGCCAACTTCTAACAAGTTCTGCTGAGGCAAACACAGGCAGAAAATGATGATATTCCAGAGCATATGACTTGGCCAGATCGGAATGGATTTTTGTGGGGGACAGCAAAAAGCATCTCCCTGAGCTCATCGTTGTTTTGATGTCCAATTTCAAGCTCCTGCCATGCAGTATGGAGGTACAGGTAGTTCTCTTCAAAACAACAGACTAATGGAAAGCTTTAGACAATATAAGTATAGTAACCAGAACCTCTCCTTCTGTGCTGAACAATAAGTAGAGTGGGGACCAAATGGAAACTTTGTATCAGAGGAGGGCTGGGGACATTAAGATCTGGAGCTGAACTTTGTGGCTTGGACAAATTTCTAATAGTGAATAACAAAATGTAGAGTTCCCTTTTCCTCAGTGCTTAAACAAGACTCAAGTAACTACCAAACCCAGAAGGTCTCTGAAAACCTTCACGAGAAATTCACTTGTTTCTGCATATCTTAATCAGCTTCCTAGGTGGGAAGAACAAGTCTTTGAATGAAGGAGGATGCTTCTTAAGATATCTAATCTGAAATAACTGTTTTTATGTATCTGACCTGTCAGCAAGTGCACTTTCTTGTGTCACCTTCTAAACTAACTCCACTGGTCCAATGCATCTTGACAAGATGTAATAATCCAGTGTAGCTGTTTAGAAAGAGGGAACAGTCCTTTTGAGATAAAGCAACTTGGCCAACAAAGCTCTGATCAGACTGTTTGGCGGTAGATATGAGTGGATGCACAGTTTGTCAGCCAGACCAACAAACTATTTTCCTGAGATACACTCACGCATTTCTGCCCACTACAATGTTTTGTAAATCACTACAGGAAATTCTGATTTTTTTTTTTAGTTATTCTCTGTCACTGGACTTGAAATATACAATATTGCTGGCTTTGAAATGTCTCTTAAAATGGCAGACAATAAAAAAAACGATATGTCTTGATAATAAAATCTAGTAGATCTGTGGTTGCCAAACTGCAGTTCTTGACCCACTGAGGGTCTGCAGAGCCATTCCAGGAGCTGCTTTTCATGGAGCAATTCATGGAGCTGCTTTTTGTAGAGAAACTTCTGTCATTTTTCAAGCACTTACACTTCCTGTTAATGGAACACAGTCAAGAGTTCATCTAGGATTCCTAACAGGTTGTTTGACTAATCAAATAAAGCAACTAGCAGCTGTCAGACACCCAGCTTAGCTACTTCATGTCTTGCTTTGATTCCAGCTGGTGTTTATTTGGTGTAACTTGAAAAGTGATCAGATTTTTGCAAGACATTAAAATAGGATTAGCAATGAAATATGTCCACTGCAACCTCCATGGGACTGGATCTTCAGCTGGTTAGCTGGAAGAAAAGAGGCATTGCATCTTTACGGCTCCCTTATAGTGAGTGGGGAGGAGGGGGAAAGTTTACCAAGATGTACAAGAATTGCCAAGTATTTTACTATACATATTTACAGCACCTAGCACCATGGGGCCCTGATACCAGTTGGGTGGCTCTAGGTGCTTCCATCACACAAATACTAAACAACACTAAAAATGATGGAAACTACGGAGATGGTGGAGTAATAGAAAAATAGTTTCACTAATGAAAACGTTGCATTTGATCTGCTATCCTTTGCGGCCATTGTGAGTATTCAGGCAGCCAATGAATGTTTGTAAAAACGTTCATCAAGCCTGAAATTAATGTTAGCGCAAGGAAATATTCATCTAAAAGGCAACATACCAGAAATGCGGCACTTACTGCCCATTAATCCTCCTTCATTAGCCTCCTGATGATTAGTCAACTTCATTAAAAAAACTGCAGTTATTTGGCGGGCATACAAACACTTAGGTGCCCAATCACATAGCATCACATACAGTCAATGTGAACGTTTACAAACACCACTTAGGCTGAAATATGTTTTCATAAGTTATTTGGCAAATAGATATGAACAACAAACAAACAGCAGAAATCAAGGCTGGTTCACGAACAAACACAGAAAAAAGTGTGTGTGCGGGAAGGGGGAAAGAAATTCAATTTGTTATACACTTAGGAAATCTTTCCATTGACTCTAATAAACTTTGGATCAGGAACACAATTCATAAAAAATGATTTGACAGCTACTCTTTTTATTGTGAGATGGGTTGTGGATTGTGGAAATCCATATAAGAAAGGTCAAATTCGATTTTTTTTTTAAATTAAGAATAGATAAGACTAATCAACTCTGTCAAATGCCTTCTCAGCATCAGTTACGAATTGAATGCCTTTTGTTGAAGAGCCATTCACATTCTATTCTATTCTAGTTTCTTGTACCACCCTCATTGCCATAATATCCAAGCTGAATTATGTCAGAAATAAACTTCAAGATACCGTGTGTATGGATCAGTACAGGAAGAACTTTGTTGAGGTGAGTACAGAATACTTGAGGGGTCAGTATGAAGGAAGGATGTAGGTCTGGGGAGGTCAGCATATGAAAGTCTTGCAGAATTTTGAAAGGGTATCATCCAAACAAGAAGATCTGCCCAAGACATTAATAGTTTCACAGAGTTTTTCTTCTAAGTACTCAAGATCAAGAAGTTCCTCTTGGAACATGGAGACTTCTTGGAAATCAAGATCTTAAAAGAAAATATGCCCATATTGACACTGCTATTCTATTCCCCCTTTTAAACCACAGTTAGAATGCCACCAAACATGTCACAAAATCAGGAATATTTCAACATCTGCAATATGCAGTTTTTCAAAGCCCTACTTGCGCCACATAATTTTATCTTAACTACTAGTTAAGAAATTATAAAATTCCTTCAAACACATCAGTTTCTGCAGATATATTTTTGAATTACTTGATTTTTAAAAACGTTTACACATCAAGGTGGTAGGACTTAAGGGCTACGTCTACACTAGCCCCAAACTTCGAAATGGCCACGCAAATGGCCATTTCAAAGTTTACTAATGAAGCGCTGAAATGCATATTCAGCACTTCATTAGCATGCGGGCGGCCGCGGCACTTCGAAATTGACACGCCTTGCAGCCGTGCGGCTCGTCCCGATGGGGCTCCTTTTTGAAAGGACCCCGCCTACTTCGAAGTCCCCTTATTCCCATGAGCTGATGGGCATAAGGGGACTTCGAAGTAGGCGGGGTCCTTTCGAAAAGGAGCCCCGTTGGGATGAGCCGCGTGGCGGCGAGGCGTGTCAATTTCGAAGTGCCGCGGCCGCCCACATGCTAATGAAGCGCTGAATATGCATTTCAGCGCTTCATTAGTAAACTTCGAAATGGCCATTTGCGTGGCCATTTAGAAGTTTGGGGCTAGTGTAGACACGGCCAAGAAGTAAATTAGATTTATGCTTCACGAATTTATCGCGCTGAGAACTCAGTCCTTTGCCAGTTTGAAATTTTAAAATGAATCAATTTGCGTTATCCCAAGCATTTAAATGATTTTTGAAAACATTTAGTACACAGAGTTTTAAAATCTGGATATCTCAAAAATAGCGATAAAATTTTGATCAAAGAGTCACCTATGGGCTGAGAATTTGAGAAATTCCATTGCAAAGGGTAAGTTTTGCAAAGTATTTTAAGCACCTGAACATTGTTATGCCTCCCTCACAGTCCCTCAAGGCTTTTCGATAATTCTTCCATGTGCCCAGAAGTGCAAACTAGTTCTCCCATAATTCTTTTGGAATGAATCAATAGAGCAACTCAGCTTACATCAGCAGAAAGAACCATGGGAAATAGTCCCCTAAGGCATAGCATGGGGAATGCAACCCCAGTGAGAACACTGTAAGTCAGGTAGGGCTTTGCAGTGTGATGTGACTCCTGTCATCTGTGCTGAGCCAACCTAGGTGCTGATACCCAGGCACTGATCACTTGAGTTAACTCTGCAGTGAAGACATACCTAATTTGAGGCTTCTTAAGTCATAGTGGCAGCCCAGGGGCATGACATTTCTTGGTGGGTTGTTATTAGGCCTTACAGCAGTTCAGATCCAGAGCAAATCAGCAGTGAGAGAAAGTCATTATTATTTGTGATAATGATTTGGTAGTATACGTGAACTGAATCAGTCTCCGTCTGATTCATAACAATGGGTGTCTTCAAAACCACCAACAGCACTGGCCTTAATAGCTCCTCTTCTATGCAGTGTGTCTGCATAGGACTATAATTGAATGGGAATAAGTAGTGAAGCACCCAGTTTCACCCCAGGATTTGGTCCTATAGGAGGATCATGAGCATTAGTGGCCGTTATAGAGGAGCCTCAGACTGCCACTGCTCGTGCGGTGTCTGTTTTGGGGTTAACTAGAAGACTTCAGGATTCAGGCAGGGGCAGACAACGAGATGGAAAATATTTATTCACATTGGTTTGCACCATTTAGAATTCCACTAATAAAACAACAGCAAATATGTATGCCTAGTCTTATATGGAACCAGCCTTAAAGCATTTTTTAAACACTAACGAATTAGTGTCATTATCCCCATGTTTCAGCTGGGGAAACCGAGGAACAAGACAAGTTAAATAACCTGGGCAAGCTCACATTAGAAGCTGTATGGTGATGCAGGGAAGAGATCCCAGATTGCTTGGTTGCTAGTCTTACCTGTGCTTCAGTGTCAGGACTACCACCCTTCACAATGTTATCTTATTCCTGCAGCATTTTTTAACCAACCCTTCTTCCCCTTATCCTATAGCTAATGGCCAGACTCAGTGTCTCCTTCGCTTTAGGCCCGACTCAAAGCCCACTCCTCTGATCAGAAAGACTCTCATTGAAACAAGGGGTGGCTGGGTCAGACTAGGGTAACCATATTTCCCTATGACGAATATGCAACACCTGGTAAAATTGTTCAAGTACGAGTGAGTTCAATGGCAGGCAATCAGAACCATGTGGTAGCCTCCTGCAACCAGTGTCAATCAGAGGGAGGGGAGCAGAGCACCATTTGACCTTGACCTCAAGCTCAAAAGGGGCCTCAGATTTAGACACGTATTAATGTGTTGGCATTTGATAGGCTAGCGAAGCATTTGCTAAACCAAGCGTTCCAGTTCTGTCTCGCTCTTTTTTGGAACCTTAATTTGTTTTCATGTATCATCTTTTTTTTGTTCGTATTATGATGAGGGACCGCAAAAGCAGGGAGGGGCCCAGGCCTCTCTGGATCTGAGAGAGGTCCTGTTCCCAACAGGCTTTAAAAGCTCCAGGGCCCAGCGGGAGAGGGGGCCCATGAGAGTCTGGTCTGAAGGCAGGAGCTCAGTTATAGGTGAACTATGACCTCTGGTTTGGGGCAGGGACCAGCAGGCTCAAGCCAGCTCCATGTGGCGGGATCAGGGAGGCAGTGCCACCTCCATCCCATTCATGCCAGCAGCCACCCAGCCTGGCTTGGCTGTAGTGGGGGGGAGGCTCAGCTCAAAAAGTTTGAAAACAGCTGTAGGTTCAGGGAGGGGTAGCTCAGGGTGTGGGAAGAGGAGTGGCCAGGGGACGTGTATAGGCAGCTCAGGGTTCAGGGAAGGATAGCTAGGGGCTGGGTGTGTATAGGCAGCTAGGTCAGGGTGCAGGCAGGGGTAGCTTAGGATGCACGCAGAAGATAGCCCATGGGATAGGCAGAGAGTAGCCTGGGCCTATATGTGACCAGGAGGTAGATCAGGGTGCAGGAAGGGGGTAGCTAGAAGTAGTGTGTGGACAAGGGGTAGCACGTGGGTCAGGAACGGCGTAACTAGGGCCGGTGTGCACACAGAGGGTAGCTCATGGTGCAGGGAAGGAGTACCTAGGGGCTGTTTGCAGGCAGGGGGTAGCTCAGGGTGCAGGCAGGAAGCAGCTAGGGGCTGTGGGCAGGCAGGCATGGCTAGAGGTTTTGTGTGGGCAGGGCACAGCTCAGGGAGCAGGGAAGGGGTAACTAGGGGCTGTGTGTCAGCAGGTCTGCCTGGCAGCTCCTGTTCTCTGAGGGCTCTGCCATCTCTGGAGCTGGGTTCCCCATCCCTGCAGCTCTTACTGGCTACGTGAACAAAGGGGGCTGGGAGCTGGCCAGAGGCAGCTAGAGAGGAGACTCTGGGACTACCCTATACTTTTACTTAAGTTTGTGGGGGGCACACAGAGGGTGCCAGGGCTCGGGCATTCAGTCCTGTAGCTCCTGGCTGGCCAGAGAGGGAGAACAACCAGGATCAAGGCTTCAGCCTAGGGGAAGAAGCATGCTAGGAACTGGGAGTCCAGTCTGGGGTGTTGGGGAGGAATGGCACAGTGGGGAGCAGGACTTTAATTTGTGGGGATGGGCACACTGGGGATCGGGGCTTCAACCCTCAGTTCCTGTCCTCAGCCCGGTGAGGTCACCAACATGGGCATTCAGCTCCCAGCTTCAATGTGTGTGTGGGGTGGAGGCAGTGGGGGATGCCAGGGCTGGGGGCTTCAGACAGCCAGCCTGAAAGGGCTGGCAGACTCCACGCCCGAACCCCTGTTCAGAAACGCTGCTTTAGGCTGCACATACAGATGGGGTGAACCCCCCCCCCATCCTAACCTGCTACCAACACAGGCTGCCTCTCCTCGGACTGGCTTCAGGTGTGTGCCCCTCTGCCTCTGAGCCCTGCCTGACAGCACCACCTGCTGGGCACAGCCTGCCTGGCAGTCTCCTGCCAGCCACAATCAGGACCGCAGCTGACCAGCAGGGAGAGCACTGGAGCTGAAAATACAGGACAATTTGCTTGTTTTTTTTTAAAAAAAAACTCAGGGCAGTTGAAAGAGGCAATTGAGATATGGCACAGTCCCGTTAAAAATAGGACGTGTGGTCACCTTTAATCAGACCCTTATACTGGCAAGACGAGCAGCAGTTTGCAAAGCTGGTTGGTGAGTTCCTCACTTTCTTTAGCTGAGGCTGAGCTGTATGCAGCAGGATGGATGCATGGAGGGTCGAGTTTATAAATGACAGTTGGAAGTTTGGTTTCCATGGCTGCCAGCAATTACTGTGCAGACTCAGATGAGTGGAGATTACAGCCCCGGGGCTGCTATTCTGAGCACCAGTGAGACACAATAACAAATGACAAACTTAATTCGCTGCTGCAGCAAGGTAGAGGCAAGCTCATTGCATGTTTCTGAACTTTGGCTAACAGGGTAGGTGCTCCACCTGGACTTCTCCTCCTGCTATGCTGGCCGCCATTAATGACTATTCTTCTATCAATATCACCCAAGTGACCGTAAATCGATTAGTCACTCATTCCTTTCAGTAAATATGAAGATCTGGCCCCCAGAAGGGATTGAGAGAACAGGTTTTACTGATGAGTCTGGGTGCTTCTTTCCAGGCTGAAATGTGGAATAACAGCTCTGTTTGGTGGCAGCTTGCATTCCACGTGGGCAGGGAGCATCACGGTCACTAGCATTTCCACATGCTGCCTGCCATTGCGATAGATGTCAGGCCCTTCATATATAACATTACGAGCCCATGTCACAGACTCATTCATTATTGTTAGTGATCAATTAATATTAAATTACCATCTGTGCTAGTTCCACTTGGTATCACTAAACCAGAGCAAAGGTTACACCATTAGGCATGCAGAGTGATTAACACCCTTAACACTAAGGCTCTTCTAGGATATCAGTCCATCTATGTGCCACTGAGGTGAGAGCAGCAGCTTGCTAAAGAAGGACATCATGTCCTCTGTGCAGAACAGACTTGATAATAACACATGTTCTTAAACCTAACCGTTACCTTATTTATACTAAATACCACACCAGGGTTACTCTCATATGTATTTTGTTAAATGCCACAGTTGGATTAAAGGAGAAGGTATCAAACTTACACACACACATGGCCGCACGCACAGAGTCCTGCCAGATGATGTTGAGTTTTACCAGTCTGTTGATCAGGCATACTGAGTGCGAGGGAGGAACCAGGTTCTGTTTGACTGGGGCCAAGATTCCTGCAGCGTTGGTGATGCAAGAAGAACCCTATCCTATAGCGTTGCACTCATCTTTTTATATGTTTTAATTTGTAGCTCTTGTCCTGTCCTACTGTCCCAGGACTCTGGGTGACCATGACACATCAGCTAACAGCAGATGGGACTTTCATCTGCTCTTGAGGGAACCTGTTTCTCTTTCTTGGGTGGGTTCTTTTGCAGGGCTCAGCTCCTATTTTTCTGTGGCCATATTGGTGCTGCTGGCAGCTGGTCATCTAGATGGGCTGGCTTCGGGGGCTGATTCCATTGCTCGCACACCCACATTCACACTTTAAAATGAAATTGCAGACATGCCTAACTTTCTAAAATTGAGTTGCAGTTACAATAACAAATTCTTGCAAGGTGATTCTTAACAAGTTACTAACAAATCATTACATTTTAAGAGAAATACAGTGTTTCCATAGGACGTAAGACCAACATGAAAGTTTCTATATGCTGGAATGTTACAAAGCTCCAAGGTTATACAGACAGTAAGTGTTACAAAACTTACAGAAAGTTACAGAACTTAAAAGGCTATATCAGTAAGGGCTGGAGGTTACAAACATATTTGTATTACACTGGATTGGGCTGAGGCTTTGCACAGCAGGAACGTGTGTAGTGCTTTACAAATATTCCCTTTTTAAGACACACCACACCCTTCTGAGGTGGAAAAGTGGACATTATGGGGAAATTGACATAGTGGCTAAGTGCCTTGCTTGCTCCAAATCATTCAGGCAAGATCTGATTCAAAGCCCACTGACCTTCCTCAATGGAAAGGTGTCCATTGAACTCATGAGGTTTGCACAGTCTCTGAGTGAGGGGCTGAAGTGGAATTAAGGAAACTCTGGCTTCCAACCTGAGCTCAGTCCATTTCTCTAGGTTCCTTCGGAAGAAGGAGCTGGGTTTTCTTCTCGGAAGCAGCCCAGGGGCAGGTCTACACTACAGCAGAAGCTCATATTAAAGTTCACAATCTGAGCAATGTTAATTACATAGCTGGAGTCGACGCACCTTAATATAGGCTTCTGTGCCTATTTCCTTTGCTCCTAACAAGGAACAGGTATACTGGCGCTGACATGGGTGCCCTGTAAGTTCAATTTAGTGCATCCCTACCAGGCATGCTAAGTTGAACTCCAGAAGATTGACCGCAGCAGGGTCAAATCTGCTCGGTAGTGAAGACATACTCCAGATCTTACATTAACTGGGGCAAACCCCTCCTGCATTCTAGCTGCATTTGAGGCTTGTGGCAGGCCTGGGCAATTTAAAACAAAAATCTCAGGAGACTTCACACTGCAGACTAGTGGCATTTACCACATGAGGAATCTGAATCCAGGCTCCAGCCTCAGACTGAAGCTAGTTAGGTTCTGAGAATGCCAGGGAAGTGCTATATTCAGCCTCTAAGGGAAAGGAGCACAGTGTTTGAGTGAACTTTCTAATGGCTGGTGCTTGGAGCAGTGAGACAAACTCTAGAAGGCTCTAGATTCAGCACCCTCTATGCCAAAAGGGACAACTGCTGCCATGTGGGGCCACAGGGAATTACGGGAGAGCGGCATAAGAGAGAGAAAAGTGGTGATAACAAAGAAATGTTCCCTGCTTAATTAGAAACTAAGAAGTGTCCAGGCTGGCTTCTCTATTACACCCAAAGCAGGTATTTTGGAGAAAATGTTGAAATCCATGACCATTTCTGACCTGCCTTGACATTAAAGATCCCCTGGTGCTTTCTGTAGGAGCAGGAGGTTGCCCCAGGCTCTTAGGAAAAATGTCTCCTCTCTCAGAAGTGTCTGCATTTCAGTGATGTGTGTATAAACTGTGGGAAGAGTTTGGGATCCTGAAGAATGAAAGGACAGCCTTACAGAGATTATTATTGAAACTTCTTAGCCTCAACCAGTTTTCCTATCAATAGACAATGGACAGAGACAATACAAAGACCTGCCAGATCAATAGACCTTCTGCCTCAGTAAGTACACTAAGGTGAGCACCATGTTACCATTAATGAATCAGCTGGGGGGAGCTTGCCGAGGGCAGGCTTTAAAAATCACCAAACCTTCAGAACTCTTTCAAAGATTAATCTTTGAAAAGTCATAGAAGTCCGGGTCTCTGGAGAGATTCCAGAAGACTGGAAAAGGGCAAATATAATGGCCATCTATATAAAGGGAGTAAGAGCAACCCAGGAAATTACAGACCAGTAAGTTTAACTTCTGTGCCAGGAAAAGTAATGGAGCAAGAAATTAAAGAATTCATCTGCAAACCGCTGGAAGAAAATAAGATGATAGGCAACAGCCAGCATGGATTTGTAAAAAAACAAATCATGTCAGACCAATCTGATAATTTTCTTTGATAGGATAATGAATGTTGTGGATAAGGGAGAAGCTGTGGATGAGGTATACCTAGGCATTAGATACAGTCTCACATAATTTTCTTATCAATAAACTGGGCAAATACAAGTTAGACAGGGCTACCAGAAGGTTGGAGTACAACTGGTTGGATAACTGTACAGAGAGTAGTTATGGTCTGAAGAAGTGGGTCTATCCCACGAAAGCTCACCTAATAAACTATTTTGCTAGTCTTCGAAGTGCTACTTGACTGCTTTTTGTTTTGATAGTGTATAGACTAGCACGGCTTGCTCTCTGTTACTAGTTATTAATGGTTCACAATTATGCTGGAAGGGCATAACAAGTGAGGTTCTGCAGGGGATCAGTTTTGGGACCAATTCTGTTAAATATCTTCATCAACAACTTAGATATTGGCTTAGAGAGTAGGCTTATTAAGTTGACAGATGATACCAAACTGGGAGGGGATGCAGCTGCTTTGGAGGATAGGGTCATAATTCAAAATGATCTGGACAAACTGGAGAAATGGTCTGAGATGACTAGGATGAAGTTTAATAAGGACAAATACAAAATTTCACTTAAATCAGTTTCACACACAGAATGGGAAGTGACTGTCTAGCAAGGAGTACTGTAGAGAGGGATTTAGGGGGGTCATAATGGACCACAAGCTTAATATGAGTCAACAGTGTGACACTGTTATAAAAAAGCAAATGTGATTCTGGGATTGTAACAGAGAGGTAGTCGTGCTAGTCTGTACTCCAACAAAATTTTGTTAGTCATGTTATTAGTCCTTAAAGAGCCATGATTCTGGGGTGCATTAACAGGAGTGTTGTGAGCAAGACACGAGGCGCTATTCTTCCACTCTACTCTGCAGTGATTAGGCCTCAGTCGGAGTATTGTGTTCAGATTTAGGCACCACATGTCCAGAAAGGTGTGGAGAAACTGGAGAAGGTCCAGAGAAGAGCAACAAGAAGGATTAAAGGTTTAGAGAACGTGAGCTGAGGGAAGACTGAAAGAACTGGGCTCGTTTAGTTGGAAAAGAGAAGACTGAGAAGGGACATGATAGCAGTTTACAAGTACCTAAAAGAGGGTTACAAGGAGGAGGGAGAAAAATTGTTCTTCTTGGCTTCTGAGGATAGGACAAGATGGGCTTAAACTGCTGCAAGGAAAGTATAGGTTGGATTTTGGGAAAAACTTCCTAACTGTCAGCGTGGTTAAATACTGGAATAAATTGCTTAGGGATGATGTGGAATCTCCATCACTGGAGATATTTAAGAGCAGGTTAGATAGACATCTCTCAGGGATGGTCTAAAGGGCACTTGATTCTACCATGAGTGCAGGGAACTGGAATCAATGACTTCCCAAGGTCCCTTCCAGTTCTAGTGATTCTATGATTCTAACTCCTCCACCATAACACCCAGCCTCAGCTACTGACAAAGGAACAATGGGGAAGTCAAGGCTTCTCACCACCTTTCAGAACCAGAAGGAGCTGTCCTGGCATTGTCCTAGTCGCTCAGCTCCACGGACCTGCCTCTGGTCATGGTCTCCCATTTGCACAGGTATTATTGTTTGCTGGTCCCTCTCCCCCCAGGACTTTCCCACCACCACCTGACAAATGCATGACTTCACAATTGTATGCCATCTGGCTTGTCGAGGCACTGAGCAGTCAAGTCAGAAAAGTAGGCCCTTTGTTTCTCAGCCCTCTTCTCTCTGCCTTTCTATTTTCTTTTTCACTTTCCTTTTCCTTTCTCCTCTCCCCTCTCCCTGCTCTTACACCCTCTCCTTTCCCAGCATGCCCCTCTCCAGCCCCAAGTCCAACCAGTGCCTCTGCCAAAGAAAAATTAAGACATTAAATAAAGCAATAGGCAAAATATGTGGTGCCCAATTATCTCCAGGTGTAGGATTGCTGTCCCTTCCGCTGAAGTTAATGGAGCTGCACCTGTTTACACCAGCAGGGAGTTTGGAAGGTTTGTTCAGTGTTTCCACAGCACCTAGCACAAGAGGGTCCTGTTGCCTGGCTGGGGCTCCTGGGCAGTACGGCAATGCAAATAAGAGACAAATAAAATATGAGTCCTGCTCACTGTATCTTTAAAAATAAAGTAAAGAAGCAAAAAGAAAAAGAAAACACCACCAACCAACCAACTGAAAAAAAAAATTCAGCTTCAAAGCCCATTAAGAGTTATGCTTTTCTCTATCAGCCTTAGTGTGGTTCTCCTTGTTATCCTTTCACTTTCCCCATGGTCTTTGTTTTGCTTGCTTCTCTTTGTTTATGTCCTGTCTTTATTTGGGCTTTGCCTTGCAACTAAATCCAGGTAGCTTCCCTTTTAGGTCAACTTGTCTCCACCCAGGCACCAGGGTCTATCTGTGCAGATACAACCATAAGACCTGGACCTTAAATTGCATGATCTTGGAGTTATATCTCCTATATATTTGTGTGATCTTAACTGATGGCAGGGGGCCCAGGGCTTTGGGGTAGGCACCTTTTAATGAATAGCTATAAATCAAAACTAAGTAACCATCAGTTCTGTAATGAGATGAGCATGGTCTTGGTCACTGTGGAACAAGTACTACAGGCTGAACCTCTCTAATCTGGAACTATCTCATGTAGCAACATCTGTAATCCATCATGATTTTAGTTAGCTGGATGACCACTTACCATGGGTATGGCCAAGTTTCCCATGACCCCATAAACTTTGTCTACAGTGACCAATCCTGGCTCTCATTTCTGTTTGGTTAGTTGGCTGTAATTTACCCCTAAATATCTTTTTAAGAGCCCAGTCAGCAGCTGAAATGTTGGTAATATGCTGGACAATATTGACTTCCCGTGATCTGGCAAATTCTGTCATCTGGCACCAGTCAGGTCCCGGGAGAGCTAGTTGAGAGAGGTTCAACCTGCAGTTTTAAATATAGAATTTCCTCCCATCACACCCCATGGATGCACGTGCTCATATGCAAACACACTCAGGTCAATAACGCTCAAAAGGACACTCCCATGTTAAACAGGGGTAGAGCAACCTACCATTAAGATCTGATTTTTCACGCATATACTTCAGCATCTTTCTGCTAAGCCTGGTTTTTTGAAACAGCAATAGCTCAACACAAAGCTACCAAACAGACACCATAAAAGCTACCATACACCAGACACCATAAGTACATGCCTCTTTTATTGGCTTCATTATAAAAATCAAGCTTCCTTTCTTGGCTTCCTAAAAGGAGGAAGGAAGTGTCTCAAGAAGAAGAATCCTATGCTGCTCCTCTTTTTTCCCAGCTGAAAGAGATCTGAGAGGGGCAGCAAGACAGGCTGAGTGATGATGTACACCAAGAAATTAACGAGGAAGTAAGTCCACCTCGACTTTTTCTTCATGGGCTATTGACAAGAGAGATGGACAGAGCAGTTAAGAGCTACAATCATTACATCAGATCAATGAGATAGAAGACACTTTAAGTGCTCAATGAAATTTGCGAGGGTTTACACAAGATGACAAGCCTGGCTTACGTTTGGATATCATTTTGCATTTAAGTGATCTTTGTCTAGCTAGTACAGGCCACTTATAATAACAGTTAAGGAACATAAAGGTCTGGAACCAAATTTGAGCTTGTTTTGTGAGCATAAATGGTTATATTACAAACTTTAGCCCTGGGGATCTATTTGCACCCTGCTGCCTGCGAGCTATTACTCTGAGCTTGTGAGGGGAGCACGTCTCCCTCCCAAGGGACTTCATATAATTGTTGATTTGCAGAATGGAGATGGATGACAGTTTAGTGGCACATACACACACAAAATGTCAGGCCCAAGTCTGCCCTGTTTTAACATAGTGACTTCAGGAAAAGGCCGAATTATTGATTTCCTTATACAGGATGAACCCTAAAGAATAGGCAGCAGTGGCTTGCAATTTGTTTCTCTGTCTATCTGATGGCGAATAAATGAACCAGTACAAAGAGTAGCAGCTGAATCACTCATCGATCACGAAGTGCCCACCCTAGCATGCTGTGTATATAACCTACCCTGGGCGGACAATGGTGTTGTAAAATTAACTCTTGCTTGCCTGTATTCAGCCTTGCCAACCCTGAAAACAGAGTTGCTTAGCAGTCTGCAGTGGGTTCAGTCACAGAGATCCCCTTGTGACTATCATTTGACGTGCTGAAAATACCACTGAGTCTGCCTACCTGCTCCAGCCTGTCCTGCCAAGCCATGTGCTCCAGCCCCCTCCAGCAATGGCACAGGTGTGGGCTCACAGCTCACAACAGAGTAATACAGACACTGAGAGCAGCTCAGTTTTAGATGGAAAATTTTCCCTGTTTCTTTTTCTTTTTCTTTTTTTGAAGTGGAGAAAAGTGGGAGTGCGGGGGAAAGAGACAGGCTCCCTTGGTATGTGGAGTCTGTTATGAGGAGCCTGTTTCATTGGGAGTGGCTCCTTATTACTGCTTCTTTATTTTCATGAACAAACGTAGCTAGAACAAAAAAGCAGTAAATATAGTTAGGTCTAGATTAAAGTAGGGTGACCATCTGGCCTGTATTAGGTGGGATGGTGCCTATTCTGGGCACCAAAAAGGCATCCTCACTTATTTTTTAAGAGGGACTAACTGTCCTGTAGTTGCTCTCCCCCCCAACCCCCAGCTGACCTATTTCCCCAGCAGCTGGGCAGGCGCAGCTGGTGGCAGGAGTCACTTCCCCAAGACGTGGTGGGGGGAGCACAGGTGGCTGCTGCATCCCTGGGCTCCTGTGGCAGGCCAGCGGCTGCTGCTCCGTTCCAGTTCCCTACGGGGCTTGGCAGAGCCGGGAGGAACCGCCCCTCCCCCCATATCGCTCTGTCCCGTATTTGGGAGATGTGGTCGCCCTAGGTTACAGAGAATGAATTTACCTCTACTTAAAAAAGTTAAATGTGATAAACAACGATCCCTCTTTCCCCACCTCCATATTCAATCACGCTCTGAGGAATGCGGAGCAGCATTACTGTCTTTTCACCCCCCCCAGGTCCTGGTGTAGCCAGGGGCTGGTTTAGCCCCTGAGACAAGTACAAACAGCTTTAAGGCTGCTCTGTCTTGTGACCCCCCACCCCCGGATTAAAGGTTGCCGGAGCCAGGTCCGCTGATGGCAGTGGGGGAAAAGTGGGCTGTTGCCCCAGGGTCCGGCCTCTCAAGGGGACCCAGAGCTCTGGTCGCTGCCACCACTGTTATTGCAGCAGCACCAGTGGCCAGAGCTCTGGGCCCATTTGAAATGGCAGTAGCGCTTCTCTGCTGCTCTGTGTGGCTGTGGGAGCCCAGTGGCCATGTCCCAGTGGTGCTAAGGGTGAAACAGGCCTGCCTCCCACTTCGCTTTGAAGATTTAAGGCCCAATGTGAAGTGTGAAAGTTTTATCATCACCATCGCCATCATCATCAGTGTGCTCCTTGCTGACGTAGCCCTATTTACTGATATTCTAGCAGATTCACCCAGCATTACTTGGCTTTTTAACCGTCCCCCCATGGCCTGTTGAGTGGGGAGCCAGGCTGCAGGGGCTGCCCCCCACCTTCAGAGCCCTGTGCGGCCTACAGGATGTCTTGCAGGAGGCATGGGGGGAACCAGGGTCTTGGGACTGCCCCTTCCTCTTGCAGACACGCCTCCATGTAGGCTGTTGAAGTGGTTGGCGAGGTTTGGGGCTAGTCCCAGCTGCCCGCGGGTTCCCCCTCCCCCATAACCTGCAGGCTTTCTGGGGGCCCAGGCCTGTCTCCACTCCAGGTGCCCCCCGTGGCCTGCAGGCTGTCTAGGTGAGGAGCCAGGTTCTGGGGACATCTCTACTGTCCAACAGCCCCTCTGCAGTCTGCAAGCTGTCTGGGAAGGGGCCAGGCTCCAAGGAATGTGCCCCTCCAGCAGCCTCCCACCATGTGCAGGCTGTGTGAGAGGGGGCCAGGCTGTGGGGTGCTGCCCCCCTCCAGCTGGCCCCCCATGGTCTGCAGACTGTCCGGGTGGGGCAAGCCTGCCAGCCTTCAGCACCGCCTCCTGGGGCCTGCAGGTTGTCTGGTGGCTGTCCCTCCTCCAGCAGCCACCTCTGTGACCTGTAGAGACCCCATGGGGGACAAGCTTTGGGTTTGAAGCAGGGGGCTACTTACTCAGTGTTTGTGGCAGGCAAGATGATAGAGCCCCGTTCCTGCTGGCCTCTCTATTGGTGATGCAGCTGCCCCCAGTGGCCACTCTCAGTGTCACGTCCCTCATGTCTGCGTGCCCTTTCCCCTCCCCCCTTCTTCTGTCCTCTTCCTTTCCATGTTCTGGGAAATCCTGGGATTTCAGGCACTTGCCGCTTTCCAGGCACAATCAAACCCTGACCTTGGTTTAAATTGGGGTCAGAGGAAGCTGCCTAGCAAATGTTGTGGCTGTAGCTCTTGTGGCTTAAGAGGTGTTCTTGAACAAATGTAGCACTGATGAGCAGAGTCTAAAATCTATATATAGATGCATGCCGCTCTCTCCCAAATCTTGCTGCACCGGTGTGGATCAGGAAGATCCAGAGCACGTGATTTATTTCTTTGGTTCTGTTACTGATGACTTCTGTTTGGTATTCAAGTGATCACTGTAAAAATGGATTTGTCACCTCTCTAATGCAAAGAGAAGGGAAAATTGTTTTGAAAAATTATGAAAAGTGCTAGGACAGCATCTCTCTAATTACAAAATGTCTGCGCTGCACGCTGTCTAGGAGTGAGAATGATGGTCCATCTCTTGGGAAAATGTCTCCCTCTCTGCACGCTGCTAATCAGTTAAGTACAAGAGGATGCCAGTAATTCATTAGGAAATTTCTTGTTCCTGCAGACCCAGAGGTGTGTGGATTTCCATAAGAATATTGTTTTCTTTTTAATTATTGATAATGTTCTTAGATGAATATGGACTTTTAAAGAATGGGTTAAGCTCTGTTGCACTTTCTTGAAAGAAGCAGCAACAGAAAAGTTGCTCTATTCTCTATTCTGCATCAAGTGAAGAACCCTATTCTCCACTAAGTGAAGTAAGATCTTAGGGGGGATGGGATTCCAACAAACTGGGTTTAGTTCCTGGCTCTGCCACAGCCTTCCTGTATGGCTTAAACTCTCTGCGGCTCAGTCCTCCATTTGTAGTATGAAGGTAGTATCCTTTCTTTGCCTGTTTCCGCTGTTGACATTGTAGGGTCTTTGTCTCTTACAGAGCTGTGTATAATGGGCCTGGTTTCAGTTATGGGCTTAGAAGTGATACTGGGCATTTTGCTGTTAAGAGCAGGGCTGTGCATTCACAGGGCTGAAGACAGACACGGCTCTTTCAAGTCTCTGATGTCAGGGATCCTATGACATTTCCCTCACTGTGTGGTGATGTTGCAATGTCATGACATTCTGAGGCACTTTCACAATGCCCCAGTGCTAGCCACTGGAAATGAGAATTTTATAACAATTGGTGAGATTTCTCAGAGTGGGACTGTCCTGAGAAAAGGGCTGATGGCAGCCTTGACTCCTACTAACATTTCTAATATTGTAAATGTTGGCTGTTGGGGCCAAGACCAAAACTGAAGATACTCTGAGCATCCATTAATCTCAGATGAACGTGCCTGTGTCCAAACGTAAACAAGGACCTTCATTAATAGTCTTGCTACCAATTTCAACACATCTTATAAAGTATTATGTCCGGTGTACAAATGGGGAAACTGAGCCACACAAGGTAATACGTTGAATCAGCATCAGAACTGGGAACAGAACACAGATCTCCTGGCTCATAGTCCTCTCATTTGGACTATTAAGCAATGCTGTCTTGTAAGTAAGGCTGAATTCATGACCAGGGTTGTTTACATTTACTGTCACAAATCACTACTTACTGTATCTCTGAAGTGATCAGTTACAGGGCACTGAATATTATCTCAGAAGTAATTGAATACTGATTGCTTTTACAGTGTGCCTGATTGCTGCATGCAGCTGCACTATATCACGCAACATTCACTTTATATGTAGAAGATGAACTATGGACTGCCAAGAAAAGTAACTACAAGTTATCTGTACAGTTTTCCAGCCAAAAAGGAATCTGATTATTCCCAAAGATAATATTTTTTTTTGTTTACCAAAGTGCTAATCCTTCATTCTGCCCAATATTAACCACCTTCGTTCACTACAAGGTCACAGTAGAATAATCAGAAAGCAGCCACTGCTCTAGCATCTTTGAAACAGGCCACTCGGTGGTGCTGCTTCTGCAAGAACAACACGGAGGAAAAGAATCTGCTAATGGTGACTAATGCTGGATCTAGGCTTAAAAATTACATCAAGCTGTGAAAAATTTCATGCCCTGAGTGCTGCAATTAGGTTGGCCTAACCCCCCCACAGTGCCAAACTAGCCAATACCTCTCAGAGACGGATTAAGTACCCATCAACGAAAACCTTTCCTCTGCTGATGCAGCAAGCGTCTACACTCTGGTGTTGTCACTGTGTCTTTGTTGAGGCTCATTGCTATGCCCAAGGAAAGTACAGGCCATTAGGTTAATGCTCACTCTCATCTTAGGAGCTCCACTAACATTTTTACTGAGATCACAGCACTTGATGTTGGAATTTGCTTTCAGGACACAGTAATAACATTTGATCTCATTTGTCTGTTTTCTGTTTAAAGTGGCCAACACTTTCCAAATGGGAGCCTAAATGTAGCTAGCTAGGGGAAGGTCTACGCTTAGGGAGAAAGTCCACTTAGGATATGCAACTACTCCAGCCATGTGAATACTGTAGTTGGAGTTGAAATATCGGAAGCCAAATTTCTGTGGTGTCCCCAGAGCAGGAGGCCGATGGGTTTTGTGGGACCCTGGGCCAGAGCAAGTGGGGCCCAACTCCGCCAGCACTACTACTGAAGAAATAGGGTCAGGGAATGCGGGGGGGAGCCCAAACTGGCCAGGGCATCGCAGGGGCTAATCTGCCACTGTCAATAAAGTGTTTTCATTACAGGATCACCATCAATTTAAAAATACCATTCGGATCTGAAACTGACACATGGTCCAGCAATGCAGTTGATCCCCGCCAGCCACACAGAACCATGTGCACTTATGCTGATTTACAGCAGCTAAGAGTCAGTACCCTGGTTTCTGAACCTAACAGTGTTCTTAAAGTGAAATTCTGATAAGCTAAAAAAAAAAAAGTTGTTACCAGCTCTGTAGGATCACGTTTCCTAGTGGATAGAGCACTGGAAGGCAAAGAAGGAACCCTGGTTGCTATTTCGAGCTCTGCTGCTGGTCTCCTGGGTGACCTGGGGCACATCACTCAGCCCATTCGTGCCTCAGTTTCCCAACAACTAAACAAGGGTTATGATCCTGCCCTCTTTGGTACAGTATTTTGAGATCGGCTGGTAAGAAGTGCTATAGAAGAGCTAGGTGCTGTGGTAAGCAGAACAGCAGCTTTGTGCAGCTAAGGTTCTTAACGGAACAGGGCGGGAGTTCCCTGGCTAACCTCCTGCTACTCACTACACAGCCTGCCAAAGGGGCAGCAGCTAGAGCAGTCTAATGCATAGCACTTTGCTCTTACAGAGCCCTAGAGAAGGATATCATTTACCACAGCTGGGCCCAGCCTTCCTGCCCTGGCAGATTGGCTCCTGACAATCCCAGCAGTAAAAGCACACAGCTGTGTTCGTCCCCTGGCTCAGGGAGTGTTAACTCTCTCCCTCCCATGCCATGAGATGGTTGTGCGGACACCTGTACTTATTGCCAGTGGGAGGGAGAGGAAGGAGTTCTCCTAAGCCAAGTTCCACAAAGGACAGGATGTTAAGGCAGCTGATTTCCCATGCAAAGTGTTGTTGGCTCCGGGGAATTATATGTCACCTCACAGCAATACTGACCCTGCCAAATATCCATCCTTGTGTATATTTCGAATGCTTCATGTCCTCAAAGCCAAACTGCCAGACCTTCTGAAGTTCACGCACAGGGTTTTTCATCATGTGCCCAGCCAGCACTATGCTATGTTATGCTATGTGTGCTGTGCTAGACACCAGATAACACAATATGCTCATATATACAGTTAAATGATCACCATGTAATAAAAAACCAGTGCACATAAATTGCGTGTTGGATTACTGTATGTATATTGTTTTTTATGTGTGACTCTTGTATGAACAGTCTTAGCACTGTCTCTTTGTGCTCATGAATTACAATGAACCCTTAACTCTGTCCCTTCCAGCCACGCGTTATGATGCAATACAGTATGTATAATCACATGGTCGTGTTCTGCCTCCAAACCACACTAAAGCCCATGTTATACCACGTGATTGTTCTGAGCATGCTGGTGTCTGGAGAACAGATGTGAGTCACGACAGTGGCTCATCAAAAGGGATTGTAGGCTGCCCCTCACAGATGGCTGAGGAAGATACTATATATTTTGTGGAAAAACAAAAATAGCAAATGTGGGACTAACACCGCTGACACAATAGGACATATTAAAAATTAGCTGCAGAGAAAGGCGGCTTGGGTGATTGGATGTGTATGCTGTATGGCAGATGGGAAACATGCTATTGAATTGGTCCCTGAAGCAGGCAAGAGAAAGCAAGGAAGACATGTCAGAAAACAGCGGCAGAGGATAGTGAGTACATGGATCTGCTGAGAAGTAACACAGCTAGCAAGTGACCATAACCAGTGGAGGTATTGTACTGCCTATTGTGTCAGCAGCACAGGAGGAACTAAGGTATAAGCATAAAAATACAATATACATTTCCCCTCAGTCCTTAACATTCTCCAACCATAGTTTTCAGTGGGGCCCTTGTAACCTAACCTGACAGTCCAGGATTGAATGGTTGCCACAAAACTGCACTGTATGACACAACAAGAAGTCTTGTGGCACCTTGTAGACTAACAGATATTTTGGAGCATAAGCTTTCGTGGGCAAAGACCCACTTCATCAGATGCATGGGGCTTTGTCCAGGAAAGCTTATGCTCCAAAATATCTGTTAGTCTATCAGGTGCCACAAGACTTCTTGTTGTTCTCGAACCTACAGACTAACACGGCTACCTCTCTGACAGCTGTATGACACAATGGTAGCTACTGATGGGAGCACAAAGGGACACGTGTCCTTCTGAGGCCAACATCCACACTGCTCCGTGACTCAGCTGTGGTTATTATATCCTCTGCATTCCTGATGTGTGTCCCTCTCATGCCTGTGCTGAGTCCACTGCCCCCAAGGTCGTGATGGTCTGTCTCAGGAACGCCAGCTCAAAGCACAGCCCAGTTTGTCCCCTGCCATCCACTCCAGTCTGTGTTTAAAGCAAAGCCATCTGTGTAGCAGCTATGGAAAGAAAAGGTAACCTCTGCGAGCAGTGATACACAAAAGGAGCCATCTTCTCCTGCACAGAGCGCACAGAATGTAAAATGTAATGAAACAAATAATAGAAGCAGTGAATGCTGCTACCAGCAGAGAGCAGTAGCTGTCAGAGACAAATAAGAATAGCTCCTTAGAGCCATTAAAGATGAATAACTTTCAAGTGTTACTTTCCCCCCATATACTATAGAGAAATCACCTCTCTTCTTCTAATAATTACTGCCATAGAAACTAATTAGTAGACCTTGATTCAGTAATTATTTGGTTGCTAATAAAAGTTAGATAATACCTTTAAAGTAGGCCAAGCAGCAAGGTTTGCAGACTTACGGGACTGTTATGTAGGCAAACATTATGTGCTAGTCAGGGGTGCTGGAATGGGGAGCCAGGAGGCTAAATTCCCCCCTTTTTTAGTGGTCACAAGAGGGAGCAATGGTGGGGAGGGGTCTTGTGGGGAAGAGGGAGCATAGGAGCAGGGCCTTGTGGGAAGGAGAGGTGCGAGGGAATGGGCAGGCTCAGCGTGGAAGCAGAGGTGGTATGGAGGCCAGCCTTGGGGGAACGTTCATTGTGAAGGCAGAGACTCAGGAGAAGGAGCGATGCAGGGGCAGAGCCTCAGCCTCAGGAGTTAGGGAAAGTGCGGAGGCAGGCCCATGGTTTGGGTGCTGGTGACTGCCCACTTTTAGGGACCTTGTGCCGCTGCTGGTAGGCTGATGTAACAGAAGAACATCACACTCTTGTTAATTGTGGAATTAAAACTGGGGCTGGGACTCTCATTTATCATAAAGCTGGAAGGGACCTCGACTAGTCATCCAGTCCAGCCTCTGCTCTGAGCCAGGTCCAAGTACACCTATCCCACCCTGACAGATCTGAGGGTCTGGCTCAAAAAGGACATATTTAGGCATGCTTTCTCTCTCCCCGCAAACGAATTCTTACGAGTTTCTGGATTAGTAGTAATACTTGGCACTTATCGAGTGCTTTCCGTGTTCAAAGTGCTATACAAATATTAACTAATGACTCTAATAATTGCGTAATTAAATCTTATTTCACAATGGCTGAGCACTGTCTTACACCTTGCAGGCTGTTGCCATTAAAAAGCCATAGGAAAAAAAAAGACCATCCAACTAAATGAAAGGTTCGATCAAAGCAGAGGTAAGAATGAGGAGGGCTGACAACCCTGGTGTGTGTTCCTTGTTCCTTCCTTTTATGCTCAGATCCTGGAGAGCTCACGACTGTGTTCTTAAGCCTGTGGCACCTGGACAAATTAGTTCAGAGGGAAGTGAACTGGGTCAAAGCTCTCCAGGCACTTACTTTTGCTCGGGTCTTCTCAGCGCTGACTGCCTAGCTGAACAATCCCTTCCCAGGGGAATAATTAGAATGCATTTACTCTAGGCATGACACCTCAGTCTGAACATACTCACCTGGAGCTACGACAGGTGAGTGGTATTCACTAACGGAGTCTGAACTCAAGCCAGACAGTGAGGAGACTTCTCCATCAACTTACCCCTCCACCCCCTGTAAACTACAGAATAATTTATTTATGAACTCTTATCACCTACAACAGTGCAGGTAAATCCCAGACTGGAGCTTCCTGGTCCATATGGAGTCTAGGCACATCCCCGCTACATCCCATTTGTCATTCTAAAGAGAGGATGGAAGGTCAGGCAATGCCTGGGCTGTTTCACTAAAGCATGGATTTTACTGCAAAATATGTCTGCAGGCAGTGTGGGGCGAACCACTGCATAACACGACGCACTTCCTACACGAGAGTCCTTTGCAGCCCAGGGTGTCTTTGGAGGAGGAGAAGATATTGCTGACCTGAAAGACAAGAGATAATGGCCTGGGTCTCTGCTCAAAAGTTGGGTTAACATAGCTATGGCCATTAAGAGTGTGAAAAATACAGCAAGGTTGACAAACGAATTCTTCCACTCACCCAATAACTGCTGCTCGGGGATGTGGATTGCCTGCATTGATGGCAAACCCCCTTTTCCATTGCTGTAGGAAGCTTCTGTACTACAGCGTCACAGCAGCACAGCTGCAGTAGTATAGCTGTGCTAGCTGTGCTTCTGTAGTGCCAGTCGTATAGACATAACCTATGCTAGGGGGAGGCAGGTTTTTGTTGGGCAGCTTCCTGCACTGCATAATCACTTTTCCTGGAGACCTTTGCCTAGGTATGGTGAAAAGGCTTTGCAACAAACCCCCCCCAAAACAAACAAACAAACAAACCCCAACACTGTGAGCTCAGAACACCCATACAATGCCTTTTTCCCCGCACCATTGCTGTCCCAGGCACTGATTGTACCATTTTGTTCCACCAGATCTCAGTCACGCTTTCCAGATAGGCATTAGAAATGCTTACAACCCATCTAGACGAGCCATTAAACTGTTTTCAGCGCCAGTTCTGGAAAATCTGTTGCTAATTATCGTTAGCAGCAGCAGCAGCTTAATTTCTGAGTGTACGTGGAGCCCTGGGAAAAAGTTCTTTAGCTCAGGGTGGGATGAACCCAGGCAGTCTATAGAAATTTCTGCCGAGTGCAGATTGAAAGCCCTAACCTTGGGATTGCGCCAGTGTAGCCATTCCTCCTATCTCATCCCGTAACAAGTGAATAACGTTGTGTATCCCACACACCTACTGGCTGTGGTTCACTGTCCCATGTAGTGGCACCTGGACCACTTACAGAGAGCAGGAATGAGTCTCATCTATAGTCTTAGCCGAGAGCCAGCTGGCTTTTAGCTCAGCCCGTAGAGGCTCCTGCATTAAACTCTGGAGGTCTTATGCACTAAAGTTTGTTGGCAGTTACAGTAGCTGAAGTTGAACTAGGTTAGGTCCACGGCAGCATTTACACGGTGCAGGACCGATGGGAGGCACTTTCCCATTGACTTACTTTACTCTTCTCTTTCTGGGGTGGATTGCCTGCTCAATACAGTGCATCGATCACTGGAGTGTCGAGACGGCTGTAGTATAAACGTGACCTTATGCACACAGTTACCTCTGAAACCTTAGGAACAAGTGACTGACAACACCGGTCACCAACCTGACTGAAGCCCACACTGGAGCTGGATCCTGGCCTGCTTGGCCAACCTCAGAAGGTCAAAGCAACAGCGACTTGATGTTTTGCCTTTCCCAGTCCTGTGGCAGATTCTGCGCTTGCCTGCTCCCTGGCTGAAAGCAGGACTCACAGGGCTGGTTCCAGCACCCAGGGATTTCCCGGGGATAGGTAGGCCTTGCCTTTTCTTTGGGTCATGATCTCTGTGCCAGAGACTTGGATGGGGAAGATTTCCCTATGCAAGGAAAGTCTGCAAGGAATTTGCCACAGGCCACCACAGCATGCTGAGCAGCCAGAGGGCACCCAAGCATCCCATGCCAGGACACCCTCCCTCTCAAGTCTGAATTCTTCTCCAGGAGACATTCCTTGCTGTGTCTGCACAGGTGTCAGGCTGGACCTCCTTAAGCAGCTCGTAAGCCCTCTATTGGTGCATAGTGGGTTCTGTGTTTTAGACAGTGGGGGGAGGGATAGCTCGGTGGTTTGAGCATTGGCCTGCTAAAGCCAGGGTTGTGAGCTCAGTCCTTGAGGGGGCCATTTTTGGACTGGGGCAAATAGATGTCCAAGATGGTGCTTGGTCCTGCCAAGAGAAGAGGGGAGGGGACTGGACTAGACTAGACTAGACTAGATGACCTTCTGAGGCCCTGTCCAGTTCTAGGAGATGTGTATCTCCAATTATAAAATAATTAAAAAAAACCCAGTAGATTAGTTTGTAAACATGGTTCTTTGGACCCCACCCACCCTGTTTCTGTGCTTCCTTCATCTGATGCTTGTTGGGTAAAAAGCAAAAGACATGCCACTCACTGAACTGCCAAGCCTGTGCAGGAAAGAAGCAGGTGGAATGCAAGCTGCCCTAGCTGCACTAATAACCATACACAGTGCAGTCACTGTGCTTGACTACAGGTAGGATCAGTAAGCTGTCCACTGTATCTGTACTGCTGTCTGAGCCCACCAGTTCAGGTTCCCAAGCCTGTAACCTGGTGAAATGCAGGAGGCCATATTCTCTGTGGTGCAGAAGGATAGGACATGGCAGATGGAGCAGACCCCTGGGGGCACACATCAGGCTTTGGAGTTGAATTTGCTAGCTCTCAAAAAAGCAGCAAATACAACACCACAAAATTTTAATCTGGCTTTTGTGGAGGAAGTTGGAGCTGGCAAAGCAGCTGCTAAAGCTGGCCAGGCTCTTTGCCTTTCACATATGCACTTACCTCTCAGGTGGCCATAGTGTAGCTTTGCAGCTAAATGCAGCTCACCTACTCCTGTAATCTCGCCTGTGGCTCAGGACTGTCCCTCATATTAATTTAATAGGGAGTCACAGCTTTCACAGATTGCAAATGCCCACGTGGTGCTCCCTCCTGAACCACGCAGCCCCTGTACATTAAAGGAGAGACTGAAGAGGAAAGCAGCTGCAATATGCTCCACAGGAGTTAGCAGTTATTATTAGAAAGGCTTTTTAAACACACTGTGTGCATTAATATCTAACATGAACCTTTTCCTGTTGGCGAGTTGCTGCTGAGGTTCTCAGTGTAACAAAATTTGGGGTACCCATTGTAGCTAATGTGCCAGTCCTGAACGAAAGTCTGATATTGATGCATTTTGTTTTTAAAGACCTGCTCC